>NC_134708.1:49662473-50862473 GCF_043290135.1 Rhipicephalus microplus
TCTAGAACGCACGTTCGCACACTAACCCATCAAACTAATTATTAGTGTTTCAAGTACACGTATCTATATAACCGAGCAGATGAAAACAAAGAGGAACTCCTCGGTTTATTGTATTCATGCCAAAGATAACCAAATAAGGTGTACGTTACCTTCACAGAGAGTAACTGTACTCAATTCATGTCCATCATCAACACTCGCCTTTTCGTCCACCAATGCCATAACTTCATTCGCATTATGCCTGTGATCAACAATCGGCTTCAAGTCCACTGTAACTTCATTGGCATAGTGTCCGTGATCAACACACGGATCCACGTCCTCCGTAACTTCATTCCCATAGAGCCCATGATCAACACTCGGCTTGTTGTACACCAATGCGATAACTTCATTCGAATAATGTCCGTGATCAACTAACGGCTTCAAGTCCACCGTAACTTCCTTCGCATAATGTTCGTGATCAACACTCGGCTTCACGTCCGACGTAAATTCATTCGCATCATGCTCATGCTCAATGTTCGGCTTAACGTCCGTCGTAACATCGTTCGCATAATGTCCGTGATCAACAGAAGGCTTCATGTCTACCGCAACTTCGTTCGCATAATGATTTTGGTCCACCAAGTCTTCAACACTCGGTTTTACATCCGTCGATGCACTAGTCTGTGTCAGAATGCCGTCCATTGCACCAACGCCTCCTCTAGTTAGGAGGCTATGAAGTATAGAAAAGGCCATTATTACGCGCGTTTCACCTAGAATATGTCGCGGCTTCACATTACTAACATTGCGCAGCTGTCACGACCAAAGTCACCACTCAAACCTTGAACAACACGAAGATAGCACATTCAAAAGTTCGCCCAGATCCATGGAGGTGACACCACAGAACACACGGAGGAAAAAAAAAAAAGTAGGAGAGGCTCAGACACGAACCTTCCTCCCTTAGCCCAGACGTCACTTGTTTTCAAGCCGCGATGAAGCCGGAAGACGGCCATATTGACTGGACAAGTTCTCCTTTCTTGTTTACATCCGCATGTAAAGCAGAAGGCACGACTCTCTCTCCAGCTCGGAAAGCGCGTGAGCTGCGACGATCCAAAACAAACGCCTCCTTGATTTCTTGTGCCTGCCGGATTATTGGCGGTCACTTGGAAAGCGGCGGTCGTCGGAACTACGGTGGTGGCGCCACTCAAGTAGGGGTGTCTTCAAATAGGTTTTTACGTTTTTGGAGCTTAAATGCAACAAAAATAACGTAAAAATTTTCAAAAAAGCGTAAACGTTATCATAATTAACTTCACGTAAGCGATATTTCAACAAGCAACTTTTTGAATACAAGGCATTTTCTAAAATTAGTCACAAACGCCCAAATTGCCGCTCTCAAAGGCCGAGTAAAAAGACCCTTACCCAGACGTATGCAGCGCTGCTATAGATGACCGGCGTTTCGCCCTCATCCGGCAGGCACAAGAAATCTAGGAGGCCTTGTCCGAAACTAATGGAACATCAGATTTGCTGAAAGATGGAGGACAGATTGTGTTAGAAAAACTAGCCACCCTGTTTACGAGGTGTCTCCTGACGGGAAGAGTACCAGAGTCTTGGAAGAACGCTAACATCATATTAATACATAAGAAAAGAGATGACAAGGACTTGAAGAATTACAGGCCGATCAGCTTGCTCTCTGTAGTATACAAGCTATTTACAAGGGTAATTGCTAACAGAGTAAAGAAAACATTAGAATTCAATCAACCAAAGGAACAAGCAGGATTTCGAACAGGCTACTCAACAATTGACCACATTCATACTATCAATCAGTTAGTAGAGAAATGCTCAGAGTATAACCAACCACTATACATAGCCTTCATAGATTACGAGAAGGCGTTTGATTCAGTAGAAATATCAGCCGTCATGCAAACACTGCGGAATCAGGGCGTAGATGAAGTATATATAAACATTCTGGAAGAAATCTACAGGGGATCAACTGCTACCATAGTGCTTCATAAAGAAAGCAACAGAATACCAATCAAGAAGGGTGTAAGGCAGGGGGACACAATTTCCCCAATGCTATTTACCGCGTGCTTACACGAGGTTTTCAGAAGCCTAGAATGGGAGCAGTTAGGGATAAGAGTCAATGGAGAATACCTTAGTAACGTGCGCTTCGCCGATGACATTGCATTGCTGAGTAACTCGGGGGACGAATTGCAACTCATGATTACGGAGTTAGACAAGGAGAGCAGAAAGGTGGGTCTTAAAATTAATCTGCAGAAAACGAAAGTAATGTACAACAACCTCGGCAAGGAGCAGCGCTTCGAGATAGGTAATAGTGCACTTGAAGTTGTAAAAGACTATGTCTACTTAGGGCAGGTAATAACCGCAGAGCCGAACCACGAGATTGAAGTAACTAGAAGAATAAGAATGGGGTGGAGCACATTCGGCAAGCACTCTCAAATTATGACAGGTAGATTGCCACTATCCCTCAAGAGGAAGGTATATAACAGCTGTATCTTGCCGGTACTTAGCTACGGAGCAGAAACCTGGAGACTTACAAAGAGGGTTCCGCTTAAATTGAGGACGACGCAGCGAGCAATGCAAAGAAAAATGGTAGGTGTAACCTTAAGAGACAAGAAGAGAGCAGAGTGGATTAGGGAACAAATGGGGGTTAAGGATATCATAGCTGAAATCAAGATGAAGAAATGGACATGGGCAGGGCATGTAGCGCGTAGACAGGATAACCGCTGGTCATTAAGGGTAACTGACTGGATTCCCAGAGAAGGGAAGCGGGTTAGGGGGAGACAGAAGGTTAGGTGGGCAGATGAGATTAAGAAGTTTGCGGGTATAAATTGGCAGCAGCAAGCACAGGACCGGGTTAACTGGCGGAACATGGGAGAGGCCTTTGTCCTGCAGTGGACGTAGTCAGGCTGATGATGATGATGATGATGATGATGATGGGTGATGAATGGAACGGGGAGCTTCGTCGATTTACCGAGTCCCGGATCACTCGCGGATGGCCTGCGGACGCCTCGGCTCACGGGCGGCTACGTCAAATGCATGTGATCTAAAAGTCCCGAGCCAGCCCGAGCGGCCTCGGGCCAGCTGCGCGCTTGATGCTGACTGCATCCGCTGTGGCGTCTGCTATGTCAGCCTATGCCGTCTTTCCCTCCATACTTGTGACACAGGCCACAACGCTGACCGAATTCCAACCTAAACAGCAGTTAGGTAGTGAATTATGACTCTTTCTATTGTGATGCAACTTACTGTAAGTGAACTACTCGAGCGCGTGTGCATCGCAGACCGGCGCGGTCGTTCTACCGCTGTTTCTCCTAGCGAGTATAACGCGTGTTTGCCCGACCTTCGGGATTACGCACATGCTCGACGTGGCTCAGAACACTGATGACAAGAACTGGGTGCGCAAACAATGCGAAATTCAGAAACATGCGAGAAGCGGAGAGAAAAGCAAAGAGAGAGCAAGAGCGCATCGAAAATTTCCCGTGTCTAACTTAAGATGGCCGCACAGTATGCGCACCACGCTGTCGTCTGCCAGCTGCCCGAAAGAACTTAATCGGGCGGTCCCGGGCCACCCGCAGGCCGCCAGGCACGCAAAAAACGAACATGCGTCCGAGCGATCCAGGACCAGTGGGCGGAGCTTCCAGTTGGTCCCCGAGAAAAACGAATGCGGCGCCGCCGTCCGGGGCCGTCCGGAGCCTAGAATTGTGGCAGCTTGGACTGGTTTGTATGGCATGACGATATTTACAGCGCGAAAACAAAACGACGACACAGAGACAAGAAGGACACGAAAGACACGAGCGTTCGTGTCTTTCGTGCGCCAGCGTCCGGGGCCGTCCGGAGCCTAGAAGTGTGGCAGCTTGGGCTGGTTGGTATGGCATGACGATATTCACAGCGCGAAAACAAAACGACGACACAGAGACAAGAAGGACACGAAAGACACGAGCGTTCGTGTCTTTCGTGCGCCGGCGTCCGGGGCGTAGAAGTGTGGCAGCTTGGGCTAGTTGGTATGGCATGACGATATTTATAGCGCGAGAACAAAACGACGACAGAGAGACAAGAAGGACACGAAAGACACGAACGCTCGTGTCTTTCGTGTCCTTCTTGTCTCTGTGTCGTCGTGTTGTTCTCGCGCTATACCTACCGTCCGGAGCCGCCCGGGACGTGTAAATCGATGAAGCTCGGGGCTGAACACTCTAGGCCAGCGCGACACCTTCAGCGAAATGATTTCGTCCGAGTATTTAAAGCAAGTAACAGCTCACCGACAACGAAGCAAGTGCACGAGAACGTGCGCTAGATGCACTGACAACGGCGAGTGCTTCCACGTCATTAATTCAGCAACTGCACAAACAACACGATCGGTCGTGCGCCTTCTACGGTTGCATTCCGCCAAGCGGCCGACGCAGCGTCCGGCCACTGTGTCTGTGTTCTGCGTGAAACTCACCGGCGTCAGCATTCTGCGACCGTGGTGACTTTGAGCATGATACGTGCTAGTGACAGTTGAACTCGGTTGCTGTTACGTTGAGATTACGTGCAATGCGAGGGGAAAGTATACGAAGCGGTACAGAAAAGGTGTTTAAATACGCACATGCAAGTTGTTACTGTACACACACAACAAGAAACTACGTACGTATGTGGAAATGGTCCTCATTGCGTCTTGCTGGGCTCAATAGCGTCGTCCGATCTCACAAGCAGGGGCACTGCCCAACCGTCACTGACTTGCAAAGCGTTCGTCGTTGTTCCGCTTTGTCATGGTGCCCAACGTAGTTTCGCTGAACACTTATTGCTTCATCCACGCAATCCGCCGCACGACTCATGAATATGCACTCGTTCTACTGTTGAAACCCCGTGATGGACAAAAGAATTTGTAAACGTTGTTAAGAGTACAGTATACCTCCCAGGAGAACACTGCGTAAACAAAAACGTGGCGCAGAGCGCGGATATTGTCCGCCACGGCTCAGCACGAGAACTGGGGAGGCACACATGCCAGAGCCAGCCGCGGCCGCTGCTAGACCAGCTCCAACGCGCGATACGTAACCATAGCAACGTCGCCATTGTGCCCAGTGAATATGGCCGCCCTGATGTCATTTCTTCCACACTTTTCACGCCGCGCGCCGGCTGGGCATGCCCTCTCGTACCTTTCCTCCCTCCGTGCAATCCGTGGAGCGAAGCCACCATATTTTTTCGCTTCTTTGCGTCAGTTATGGCGATTGTGAGTATGGCACGCGCGTCAAAACAGTTTCTTCCATCTAAATAAGGAATGCTTTAACTCAAATCAGTAAATTTACGGCATTAGCATAGTGATGCCTAGTTTTAGATCACGGAAACAATGATAGGCACGTTCAGCTAGACTTGGGACATGATATGTCGATGCTGCAAGTTCAGGGTGCGATCATTATGCGAGTGCGATCATTAGGCGAGTATATACGGTAATATACCACTCAGTTAACGATACTAGCCGTCTCCTAAAGCAAGTTGTTAAAGGTGCTCGTTTGCGCAACCAATGTTAAGGTAACCTGCAATAATTATTTCATCTCTCTAAGTGCATTCGAGCCAACAGCTCCTGGCTGAAAGCACTTCGAGTTTGTCGTTCGGTGCTCCGCCTTTCGTAGAGGGCGTTCATGATCCGGTCCAGTGTGGGTAACGGGAAAGATCACTGTCCGGCCATGTCACGAGGCGAAGTCGGAGTCAACTCGGCATTCATCGCAGAAGGATCGCACAACGAATATTTGTCACTTGTCGGGCTGTCATTCTTCGTGATCTTGTGCAAATCGGGCTATCGTGGTGAAGGGCGAGTCAGGACTGAGCCGAAGAAGACGTGAGGGCTCCCGTCTCGCAAGCCTTCAGACGATGCCTGCACTCACGGGGCTGCTCTGTCAAGATGCATGTCGTTGATCTATGGATTGCCTTGACTCGTGTATATTGAGCCTTCGTCGTGAAGGGCAAGCCAGGACGGAGCCGAAGTCGACGTGAAGGCTCCCGTCTCGCGAACCTCCAGACGATGCCTGCACTCAAGTCAGTCCATGGGTGCTCCTAGTGGTCTTAGTTGCAACCGTAGTCGTGCTCCCAGGTCACAGTGGTGGTTAGGCCTCGCACATCAGCTTTAGCAACGGCGGCTGCACAAAGTCCTGGAGGCTACGACTACGGTCGAAATTCGTGAAATCCGCTCCATCTCACCTCCGAAGGTCTTTTCTCCCGGTTTTCACGGCACCAAAATGTAGAGAAAAGGACGAGATGCCGTGCCCATGGCAAAGCCCACCCGTCGACCTCTTCTTTTATTCGAATGCCCAGAACTAATCTTAATGATGATATCACCACTCCTAGTTTTCTACATAATTTTCAACAAAATCATCACTAGCTGAACATGTCCCATAGCACAGCTTAAGCAGTTGCTAGCCTTTGCAATCAAATACCGAAACGCACTTCCAAACTTAAATAATATCCTTTGCAAGTATTACCCAGAATTAACAAGCAACGAGCCACTTCGGAAAACGTTCCACGACATGTTAGTGCATGCAAAAGTAAACCCGCTTTTTTTGGTACACATAATACCTAGCTGTCATCAAAGAGTTAAGACCTGCAAACACCTTAAAGATTATGTAAGAATTAGAAGCACTAGAAGTGATTCATGCATAGTATAAAATCTAGTTTTACCTGAACTAGCTCAAACATTAACACCATGATGAAATATACAAATGATCACAAACAGTACAACCTGTTAACGTTTCATCATTAAATGGTCATCAAGCAGGCATTGCGAATAAATTACTGGAAGCAATGACGCAGCATTTTATAGTGGCAGAACACATCCTCAACGATCTCAAACCTTAAATACTGTAGTCAGCTTTATGGCAAGAAAATATTGCTGCACCTTATTCACAAGTTTAATACATTCCAGCCAACAAACATAAATGTTTCAAAAGGGTTTTTAACCAATTGAGTAGGGCGCATACACATAGAAAACCAATAAAAAATAAGCCATTTTTCAAGGAATTTCTGAGGCTAATTATCCCCATTGTCAGACAGTGCTTCCTTGAAGCAAAGATAATTCAGCAAAACATCTGATCCTTTTCTGCCCTTCTCGCTCGCTCCTTCCGGCACCTCATTTCTTACTGTTTCATGGGCTTTTGATTGCTTGGCCCTTTTACTCTGGCACAACTCATCACAGAGGAACGGCTTTTAACTCACCCAAATAAGCATGCAGGCACCTCGTTTTCATCTCCCCATTTTCACATGTGGCCTCCCCTGCTTTGTTTCAGTTGGAGGTGAGGGTATGAAGAATATGTTGTAGGGATGCTGAGGCAGACAGGCTAAAAACAAGCGTCTTTATTAGGGCGAACTAGTGCCCACGAGTCCAATGACTATGGTCGTCGAGTCCGAGTAGCACAGATTCAATTATCTTCCTCTTCCTTGTAGCCCGAGCGCACCAAGGCATGGCACACGCCAGCCAGGTCTTGCTGGTGCTCGTGCAACGATGATTGCGGTGGGCTACTTGAATGTGGCCAACCTGTCGCGGCATTATCCCCCTCCTCAGACGCATTGTACCGATGCTTGAGACAGTGAAAAGATACATGCGCACTCTCACTCGTTTTCCGACGATCTGTCATGATAGGGCTCCATGCGGACTACATGTACCACTTCCGTGGGATTGCGGAGTTCGAGCTCACGTGTCCAGCGGATATGACTTCATAAGTGACGTCGCTTATACAGTTGAGTACTTCATAAGGGCCGAAGTATCGACAAAGAAGCTTTTCAGAGAGTTCGCGGCGGCGCACTGGGATCCCTATCCACACGTTGTCACCGGGATGATAAAGTGCGTCACTGCTTCGCTTGTTGTAACGACTAGAATCGACGCGCTGTTGACGGCGTATTTGGTATCTTGCCATTTGTCGTGCTTCTTCGGCTCTTTGCAAGAAGTCATTCTAAGTCAGGTGGATAGCTGCTTTCGTCCTGTAGTGGTAACATGACTTCCAGTGGGGTGGTCACTCTTCGGCCTAATACTAGTTCGAAAGGGGCAACGTGGGTTGTCCCTTGAACGGCTGTATTATATGCGAATGTTACGTAGGGTAATATTTCATCCCACTGTTTATGTTCAACATCGACATATATTGATAGCATGTCGGTCAGAGTTCTGTTGAGGTGTTCGGTTAAGCCATTTGACTGAGGGTGATACGCCGTTGTTCTTCTGTGATCGGAATTTGTCATGTGCATCAGACATTGCATAAGGTCTGCAGTAAATGCTGTGCCCCGATCACTAATAACGACGATGGGCGCACCATGTCTGAGCACTATATTGTTCACAAAGAACTTGGCGACTTCGGCAGCTGTCGCACTGTACAGAGAGTCAATCTGTGGGTCAGACTGACTCTCTGTACGATAACGCGTCAGATAATCTGTGGCTATGACAATCCACTTTTTGCCTGCACATGATGCTGGGAAAGGTCCTAGAAAGTCCATGCCGACTTGTTGGAATGGAGGGTCTATTGGCTGGAGAAGGCCGGCTGGTTTTACGGCTGGAGTTTTGCGCCGTTGACATTGACGACAAGTTTTCATGTAGCGCAGCACTGATGCGAGCAACTTAATTAAGCCAATAGTACTTCAGGCAAATCCTGGCGAATGGTCGACTCACACCCATGTGTCCAGATGTTGGCTAGTCATGGCATGCATGCAGAATTTCCTGTCGCATGGCTGTGGGCACGACTAGTAAAAACGTTTCGCCATTAGGTTCGAAGTTCCTCCTGTAAAGGACACTTCCTCGAAGGCAGAACGTGGAGAGCCCTCTGGAGAATATGCGAGAGACTCAACGTCGAGACCCTGCAGGTGTTGTATAAGTGCCAGCAAATCCGGGTCATCTCGTTGTTGTTGAGCGATTTCGGATGCGTTGACAACGCCTAGAAACGGGAAGTCTTCCTCTTCAGGTACATTTGGATCAACGGGAGAGCGTGACAGGCAGTCGGCATCACTGTGTTTCCTTCCAGATTTGTATACGACAGTAATGTCATACTCCTGCAGCCTAAGGCTCCATCTTGCTAGTCGACCTGACGGGTCCTTGAGATTTGCCAGCCAGCATAGAGCATGGTGGTCACTCACAGTTCTGAACGGTCTACCATAAAGGTAGGGTCGAAACTTATTTTTTGCCCAGGTGACTGCGAGGCACTCTTTTTCAGTTGCAGAGTAGTTTGCCTCAGCTTTTGAGAGTTTGCGGCTGGCATAGGCCAACACTTTCTCTTGACCATTTTGCCACTGGACCAGGATGTTGCCGAGGCCGACATTGCTGGCATCAGTATGGACTTCAGCGTAGGCTGTCTCATCAAAATGGGCAAGTATTGGTGAACCCTGTAGCCTTTTTCTTAATTCGTCAAAAGCTTTCTGTTGTTCGCTTTTCCATGTGAAGGGCACGCCGTCTTTCGTTAGTTTTGTAAGAGGTTCCGCAATATTTGAGCACAAATCGCCTATAGTAGGCACATAAACCAAAAAATCGACGCACTGACTTTTTGTCTCTGGGTGTAGGGAACCTTTGACCAGCGACTGTCTTTTCGGTATCAAGACGAACATCGTCAGAACTAATGATATGTCCAAGGAATCGCAGCTATTCTAAGCCGAAGTGGCATTTTTCGGGTTTGATTGTCAAGTTTGCTGACCGGACGGCTTGTAATACTGCGCGTAGTCGCTCTAGATGTTTTTCAAACATTGCAGAGAATAGCACCATGTCATCCAAATGCTTTAGGCATGACTGCCATTTCGATCCCGCGAGAACAGTGTCCATCATTCGCTGGAATGTCGCTGGGGCGGAACAGAGGCCGAATGGAGGCGCTTTGAATTCGTAGAGGCCATCTGGTGTTACGAATGCCGTTTTTTCACGGTCCCGCTCGTCGACCTCTATTTGCCAATATCCGCTTTTCAGATCCAAGAAGGAGAAAAACTTTGCGGATCGCAGCCGATCTTGTGTATCGTCGATACGTGGCAAGGGGTAGACATCTCGTTTAGTTACACTGTTCAGTTTTCGGAAGTCGACACAAAATTTAAGCGTGTTGTCTTTCTTCTCAACGAGCACTACGGGGGACGCCCATGGAGTATTCGAAGGCTGGATGACATCATCCGAAAGCATCTCCTCCACTTGCTTCTTAATGATTTCCCGTTCTTTCTGTGACACTTGATATGGATGCTGGCATATAGGCCTCGTGTCATCTTGCGTTATAATTATGTGTTTCGTGATTAACGTGCGCTGGACCTTCGAGGCACTTCAAAAGCAATCAGAGAATTCTTTTATCAAGGCGTAAATCTGTTTCTTTTGACAGTGTCCGGAAGGCTCTGTTTGACGGTCATGGATGTGTCGATGTTGCAGGCCACTCTGGTCGAGTGGTTGACGTCGTTAAGCTGCATAGTTCGGTCGCCATACAGAAGTCGTGTAAATAGGCAATAGCAGTGCCTTGAGCGAGGTGTTGAAGTTCATTGGAGAAATTTGTTAGTAGGACATCTGCACGACCATTCGTCAAGTGAACAAGACCCCGAGCTACGCAGACATCTTTGTTCAAAAACAGCCTTACATTTGTATCTGCTGTGCCTTCACGGTTGTATACAATGCGTCAATCTCTACGAGCACCATTACACTGCAGCGTAGCGACACAGCTACGTCATCATGAACAATGCGTAGAGCAGTTAGGCATCGTTCCTCAGATTCCTCCACAGGTAGAGCTCGTTCAGTCGAAAACGACACACTGGACCTACGCAGAATAATTAAAGTGCCATTAGTTCGCAAAAAATCGATTCCTATACTGAGTTCCTTTTAACATTCTGGTAGCACAATGAAATCGGCAACGTAAATAAAGCCCTGTATTTCAAGTCTTGCAGTGCACCTGCCAAGGGGCGTAATAATGTGACCACCCGCCATGCGTATCTCTGATCCACTCCACTTGTGTCGCAACTTTGTTTAGCTTCTTCATTATCTTGTGACTTGTCAATGAATAATCAGCACTGGCGTCGACTAAGGCATTCATCTCCGATCCTTTCATTCTCAACTGCAAATATGAAGTAACGCTTTGGTTGCTGCACCTATTTACCGGAAATACACCGTCGTCGCTCTCAAGCCATATTGGAGGATTTTCATAACTGATATTATCAGCGGCCTCACCTCCACAGGTCCCTTGCTTCAGTTTTCCGGGAGTGGACTTGGAGAGCGATGACCAGGCTGCCTTGAAGGTGCACGTGGGCTGGATGACCAGAAGCGCATAGGCGATGGTGACCGTGACCGATGTTGGCGTAGAGGTAGTGAGTTCTGGCGCGTGGACGAATACTCCTCAAACTCCGCTGGTCATTCGCCGTTTCCGGGGCACGGTGCATACGACGGGAAGCCTCTTAATCCAGCCTGTCGGTAAGGGCTGTACAGATGACCCGCTTCGCCACAATAAAAACACAGAGGCCTGCGCTCGTAATCACGCCAGACGTCACTTTTCCTGGGCCTATGCTTCACATAGCGATGTGTGCTATGTGCTGCTCCTGGGGGCAGATATAGGTAGCCGTTGGTTCCCGTGGACGAGGTGCGCGGCGTGCTGCAGGTGGGAGAGGAGTCTCCGCCATCGCAACTGCTGCATTGCTGTGTACTGTGGGTTGTCTGAGAACTTCAGAGTATGTTCGGATAGGTCGAACCGGCTGCAGCTCACGCTCTGGCTCTCGTATGACCTGCCTCAGTTCGTCACGAACGTCTGTAACAGATAGTGCAGTTGGAGCTGGGGGCATTTGCAGTCCACTCAGTTCTTTCCTAATAACTGATTTAATGAGCTCTCGCAGGGCTTCAACGTCGTTTAGCACGCCTCCAGAAAATACCTGTGCAGATGCGCAGTTAAGATTAAGGTTTTACTGCCGAGCCCGCTGTTCCAATGTTTTTTCGATGGCCGTCGCTTCCAAATAAAACTCAGCAACTGTGCTTGGAGGGTTGGGAACGAGAACGGCGAACAGCTCTTGCTTCACTTCACGCATTAGATGGCGCACCTTCTTATCCTCAGCCATGTTGTAATCGGCACGCTTGAACAGACGTGGCAGCACTCTCGTTTGTGAGCTGGTTCCTCGATTGAAGAGCAGCTTCCGCCTTTTCTTTCTGGTCTATGTTCGCGAACGTAGTCACAGCTTGTCATCAAAATACCTCCTAGGTAGACAACGAGGTTTCATGGTTCTCAAACCATGTCTTTGCGAAGTCTTCCAGCGCGAAGTATACACGACGGAGCTTTTCTCTTTCGTCCCATCCATTCAAGCTCGCCACTCTCTCGAACAGGTCCAACCAATCTTCAACGTCCTCGTACGAGTAGCCGTGAAATACTGGCGGCTGGTGCGGTTGGCTGATGAACACTTGTGCCGGTAATACCTGGCTAGTCATAGTGGTGGCGTCCATCATTTGACTTCCCCTTGGTGTGAAGTGAAGAGGACTGAACTCAGGTGAGTCACTTCGAATACAGCGACTTGCCCTCTGGTGTACAGGAGTCACTTCCACGGGGTTGACACGCTGGTAGTCGGGGCTACGCTGTCTTGAGCTCGTGGGGCTTCGATTCATTACCCAGCACCTCCACCAGAAATGTAGTGATGCTGAGGCAGACAGGCTACAAAACAAGCGTCTTTATTAGGGCGAACTTGTGCCCACGAGTCTAACGACTATGGTCGTCGAGTCCGAGCAGCCGAGTGGCACAGATTCGACTATCTTCCTCTTCCTCGTAGCCCGAGTGTACCAACGCGTGGCGCATGCCAGCCGGGCCTTGCTGGTCCTCGCGCCACGATGATTGCAGCGGGCTACTTGAACGTGGCCAACCTGTCGCGACAATATAAAATGCACTAAGGTAGGCAATGGAAGACTGTCGGCCTTGTCGGTGCAACGTATCTGAAATGTTTTGTGGTCATTTGCTGATGGTTAGCACCATTGTATGTGTCTTCCCTTCATCTTGACAAATCTGCCCTACACAATTCAGATAAGGTAGGCAGTGGAAACCTTGAAGAGGTCCGCATGTTGGGATGATGGCACTAGCGACAAACCACGTTTACAAATTTTTGATCTCTTTAAGCTTGTGTTTCCTCTCAACTCCTGTGTTTTTTTTGGTTTCATAACATGACACTTCTTATTAAAAATATAATAAAATTGCTACTTCCTTGTGTAATCCGTGTTAATAATAGCTAATTTTTGTCTGTATTTTGGTAGATCTTCAATGCACACATTGTCTTGTTTATTTATGTCAATCACCTGTGCAACACATCCGCGGCACATACCCGCCCGTGGGTATGTGCCAATGCCTGGCTGGAAGTGTTTGACATACGTACGTGACGAGATAGTGACATTATTCATGTCTTGACCAGCGCATCGTATTCGTAAAACGATCTTACCCTCCCATACTAATTTTGGTTCACGCGAAGTTAAGGGGGTGACCCACTGGCCTCCCTAGTGGAGGTCAGTGGGGTGACCACGAGACAAGGAGGTTATACTAAAACTTCTGGAGTGGCGGAGGGGCTCTGTGGCTGAAGCGGATCGCCGCCATATTGCTCAGGGCAGAAAGCGGATGGGCGCGTTGTTTTAGTGCCAGTAATGTTGCGTGTGATGCCTCTAATTAAGCAAGATGGTTTTGAACATGTCTGTGATGACTTTAAAAAACGACGATGGTGGGCTCTTGGGTAGTGGGTAGTATCCGGCTACGCGAATCGTGTGAATCGGACACCAGGTAAAACCTTTGATGTGCAAGCAGGCACGCTTTGCTCGCTCGCTTTTCCTCGCATTTTTTCATGACTACGACTGCATTCGCGACTACATATACTTCCTTTCGGCGTCCAGGTGCACAGAGATTCTTTAAATAATTTTTTGTACGTTTCAGGGTTCCGAAAGACGTCGTAATGCGCGGCAAATGAGAGTGCGCTATGAGGGAGAAAGTTAAGCGTCAAAAAGAATAATAATGATGACTTTTGTTTAGAGCACATTTTGAAGCATGCTGCTTTGGTGAGACAAGGTAAATAACGAGACGACGGGCTTCTAAAATTACTACCGTGTTTGCATCGTTTCAATGCGCACTTAGAAAAGCCAGTACGCGAGTGTGCCTAACAGAACTGAGCGCTTCGCTTTCAAAAGGTAGCTAACGTAGCAACGGCTCTGCATTTCTGGGATTTGGAGCTTCTTATATTTGCATAAGCACTACGCTCCCAGTCTCAAAATTTCTGATACGTTGCGATATGCTTCTCTTTATGCAGGAAAAAAAAAAAAAGGAAAAGAGCTCCTTCGAAAATTCCGGGAAGTACGCTTTCGCCTAAAGTGCCCCTAATTGATAGAGCTCCCCACCCCTGAACTTCACCCACAAAAGAATGTTACAAGCAAAAAAAAAAAAACAAAAAATGAAAAAAAAATCACAAACAAGGTACAATTAACAGCTGAAAAAGAAGGGTACAACTGGTACCAATGGGGCCTTTTAAATTGTATTGATGCTTCTCGGAATTTTATTGACCAAATAATGGAGCAGAACGTATCATCAGAGGAAGGACTGCAAGTTTTCCTAGCACCGTTTTCCCTGTATATCCAGCAGCTTCACAAACGAGTACGTGAAAAGTTGAAAGACACTCCTCCTTCCCTAATAAAAAGAGTTTGCACCCATGCTGCACTGTTGTTCGCCAAGGGCTTATGGTTGAGTGCGAGTGAAAGTTTTGCATCTCCTAACTGTTCACTTCTGCTGTGAGGCAGAAGTGAACAGTTAGGCCAATCAGCAGACGCGGCCAATCAGCAGACGCGGCCAGTTAGGCCATTCCCATTGTGTTATTGGTGTTCTTTATTTACCGAGTTTTTTTTTTTTTGTTCTATACTGGTTATGGGCGGCGGCGGACAACTACGGCGTCGCAAGTGATCTGTGTTCTGACCACATAACAACTGTCGCTGTAAAAAAATTAGTACTGAAGGATATCAATTCGCAATATATGTTTACACAGTGGCCGCGTCTGCTGCCACCTGGTGGCACGAACACAGGTCACTTGCGACGCCGTAGTTGTCCGCCGCCGCCCCTAACCAGTATAGAACAAAAAAAAACTCGGCAAATAAAGAACACCAATAACACATAATAATGGGATTCCAACCCAGGTCCGCTGCGTGCCTGCCCAGTATTCTACCACTGAACCACGCCAGCTAGTGCTTGTAGTTTCTTTCTAAACGAGCCTTAGGCATACTTGATGTCGTGAAAGGAATAAGAAAGCGTTTTATAACGTCGAAGAAACAGCCAGGTGTCACACAATACGAATTGCTCAACGACTGTGTCGTCTGTATGCTGCAACTCATTGGAAAACTTATTCTTTACCATCCTTTAACGGTGCCGCATACCCACTTCACGCATATTTCTTCATCGTCGTCAGCCACTGCACAAAAAAGACTGCACAAATTTTCCAACAAGTGTGTAGCGGATACCGCGTACGCTTCTCCAAAGAATGACGAAGGATAGCCTAGTGAATACTGGCCTACTACGCGAAATTTATTATTATTTATGGCGCTGTGGGTAAACAGCAGTTTGCTTGTAGCATCCCAGAGTGTTTAGAAAATGCTCTGAAAGACCGCTCTTCTAGCTTAAGGTGCAACTGCGCTGCGCATTCCGTGCATGCCTGGCTTTTTTTTTTTTAGCATGCCTAAAACGCTAAGTGTCAAAGAAAAATTAAAGCATATGTGCATTAAAGTCACTCCCACATTCGCTCGCTGCCTAAAAATAATAAACCGGTGCTTTAGTAGCTATAATGAAACGCACGGCTGCCAGCGCCCACAGCATTACGGCGCTACAAGGCAGGCGCCGCCAACGTTTCTAGACTAGAAACGTTGGGCGCCACCACATTCTCCCCTGAGCAATATGGCCGCCGCGGCTTCATTTGGTGAGGTTTTTAGGGGCGAAGCTCCTTAGGACGTGGGCTGTGCGTCCCCTGTAGCCTGTATGTAGCCACCTCTAGTTTAGTTCTTGCAGTGTTTACTAGATGGTGGTACTTGTAGCTGATGATGAAAAGATGCAAGATGTTATAAACTAGAAAGCGGTACTTGTAGTTGATGAAAGACGCGAGATCTTATAAAATAGGAATGATGTCACATATGGCGCGTGTCATTGGTTGAAGGCAATCGTTCGATTTAGTGCGGCGACGTACGCTAGGGGGAGCGTTGTAATAAAATCCGTTCGCTGTTGGCGCGCGCTCGGAGTCGCCGGATGGATAAGGCGGCAGCAGTGCGCGCTCGCAGACAGAATCCCGATGTGCGAGCGCGCGAGGCAAGGGACATCGCAAGCCATCCATCGTCTAAGAACAAATAAAAGTTGATTTGTGTATATACACACACAGCGTTTCTCACGTCTTTACATGATGATCGACTGGGCGAATTACACGGAAGATTCACAGTTTATCGATGAATCCCTCCGGAGCTTCGCCCATTCATCATCATTCACCCCGTGAATATGCCGTAATTTTTTGCAGTACGTTCCACATGGGTCTCCTTTGCGCATGCGTGGCCGTCGCCTAGCAACGGAGACGCGCTTTGCGAGCGTAGCCGAGCCGAATGGTGTTGGTTTGTTGAGAGCAGATTCCGTGCCACTTTTCCTGCGGCACGGGGCTCTATGGAGCCTGCAGTGGCGACAGCAGCTGAAGAAGATGTATTACAGAGGCACCTACGGGACTTGAAGAAGTGTGGAAACACGTGGACCGGCTATGCTGACTGCAGAGAGGCATACGAAGAGCTTTTAAGGGAAGTCGCCGCTGTCAATGTGTGCTTCCAGACTGAGCACTCCGTGAAGCCAAAAGGTATGTTCATCGCAAATACATAGCGCGTACGTGCCGCCTCAGGATGGTGCGTGATGGATGGATGGATGGATGAATGGATAGATGGACGGTCAAACTTTTATATTAAGAGTCCTGAGAGATGCGACTAGCGCACAGTGGGCTCCTCCCACGTTGGGACGGATGATGTAAAGATTTATTTTATCTGTGCAGGCAGGCTGATGTTCAGCACTCAACGCGGACACGTGGTCATAAATGAAGACATCCCTTTTAAGGTTGCCCAGACCACGGACAGAGGCTGCCTCTTTGGGAGAGACCTGCACAAGGTGCAGAATTCAAGAAATCGACAGGTAACATTCGCACGGACACATCGATCGAGCCGATACGGATAGTTTAATTTGTCACATGCACTCGTATCTTTTTCGCATTGAAGCGTGCAAGTATTGGTACGTCGCACAAAATCCTGCTGATGCGCATTCACAGTGACATGCCTTCACGACCACATCACTGTAGGGAAACAAAAGAGCAAACCCACGCTGATCGACATCGTTAACGTTTATTAATTATTTGGCAGATTTTATTTTTATTTAGTTATTATATAGGACATAAAAGTTTCATCTGTTTATAGACCGATTAACGTTTTCATGGCGATCAAGGTACGTATTACCAGATATTAGTGAAACACGCTTGCCTAAAATGTGACATTCTCTGATACTGGAACCAATTGAGTGAGCCGTATTCTAACAGCTGGACTTCCAGTGCTGTCTGTCATTGCTGAATGCACATAAAATTGTAACAGCGAAACTCGTACAACTGCTGCAGTTGCAGAGCGACACGAAATCTATAAATGAGTAGCACATGGGGCATCGAATAATGTTGAAGTGAACATCTTTGAAAATAATCTGTCTTTGGCAAAGAAATATCAATGCAGTCTTTTTTCTTTTTCGGTAATACACCTGTTCATCAATAAAGCTAGATAAAACAGTAATTACTTAAAGGAGGGTAATATTCAGGTTAAAATTATTAAACGTACAGCCCTATTAGCATTTCTTGTGGTATGCACATTTGTGTTTGTTATGAAACCCAGGGGATTTATTTTATGGAGAGGGGACAAAGGAGGGTGAAGCCATAATGCTAATTTAAATGTGAGCCAAAGACTGTGGCACCTGTACCCAAGTGGAGATGTGGAGTGCTGCTCCTAAGTGAATTTATAATGCCAAAACACAAACTATTCCTCTAATCCATGTATGATTGCCATTATTTGTTGCATACTGATGTTCCATATCTCATTTCATGCAATAGGAGAAGCATGCCGACTGGTCCGCAGCTACCCTCCAGCGAAAAAAGGTGAAGCTACAGGGGACAAAGAAGAAGGGGTGCACTGTAACGATGCATGTGAAACAAGTAGAGTTGTATCCGGAATTCAGGGTAAACAGAAAAACGAATGCATATAGCCTGATATATTACTTGTTGGCTTTAATCAATACTGAAGTTAAAATTGGAGACGTCCACAAAGTAGTAGTAGTTTGCGTTAAATTAGTGAAAGCAATCTGTGGCTTGAATCTGCAGCGCTGTGTGTGTGTGTGTGTCTCTTCCTTTGTCCTTGTGGTTGCGCGCTACACCAGTTTCATTGATCAAAACCAACTAGCCCAACAACTCGCCTTGTGGCTTGAAACATGCACCATGATATACATGTTTTCGATAATGCATGTGCATTGCACAGGTAATACTGAATTACACTTTTTGCTCCTCGTTCTGTGCAGAAATGTGTCTTTTATTGATTGTGGCTATAATGGCTGAATAAAGTCTATGAGTATGAGCACCTTTAAATTTTATGCACACCTGTTTCGATGATGCATACGTAATTTTGAAACTTAGAATAACAGAGAGCTGAGCTAGTTGGTAAGCATTCATTATAGTGGTAAGTATTCATTATATTATTGATAAGTTTGCGGTGTCCTGACTTTTTTCTTGTGTCCGTGTTTGCACGCCCCGTATTTTTGAAAACGCTGTGTGGACAATTATTCAACCTACAAGTTTTACAGCTTGAACTGTTAACTCTTTTTGAAAACACTGCATGAAATGTTATTTAGTTTGTGAATGTAAGTACTTATTTTATAAATCATTCTTTATGCCGTCAAAATCACTCTATAATCCCAAGAATGCTCGTTGAAGTGGGTTATATCTTTAACTACACTTGTTTTGACACACCAGGTCTGTGCAAGGGTTACATTTCGCAGCACAATTGCTTGCGCATGTCACTAGGACCAAGAAGCAACAAGAGTGTTGCACACACATCTTGCAATACTTCTTGACAAACAGGTTTGTTGGTTTTGTGGGCAGTCAGCACTTTATAATTCACTCGATTGGTGCGTGAATGTGCAAAATTTTTCTTGTTACTGTTGTTTGGTGTGTTTTACTTGGATCTCTTTATGTATTGATACTGCAATCATTGCTGCAAGGTTTTAGCACTTCATGCTACCTATGAAAGTGTCAGTTGAGCGCCATTGAAAAATTTAACTGCTCTTTAGTGTTTACAGCACTGAAGTGCAGTATTCATGGGTAAAGAATGCATGGCAGTGCATATATTTCTGGCAAATGCAGCTAAAGCTGGAAAAAGGTTGTGTATTTAAAATCATTTTAGTAATATTGCATTGAGGGTATTGTGTAATGTCACTGTTATAAAACACAGCTTTCTAATGCCTACGTGCTTCAATTGTCAAGTCTTCTCTGCTTTCATATGTCAAATGCACCTCTATTTTCTACCACTGAAACAGGTTCCCATTTTTGCAGCCAATTTTGGAAACAACCTAATTTCTTTTACGTTGTTTATCATTTGCTCTTTTCTTTTATTTTTAGATCAACATCCCACAACCATGTACCAAATGGCAGCACGAAACAGCTTCAAAGGAAATGATCTCTCGACTGAGGTTGACATTGCAAGAAGAAGCTAGTGGTAAACCTGTTCTGCACCAGCATCGCTTCTATGTCTGTATGTCTGACAGGGAAACCCACTCTAATCATGACATTGATGCTCGCTGGGCAAGCTACGCACAGTTGATAAATTCAGAAGTGTCCAAAAAAAATTGTGAGCTTGTACAACAAGGTGTGACTTATGTAAAAACTGTTGAGAGCTGCCTAAGGTTTTTTGTCCGAGATGTACTGTTCTCAAACAAGCAGTGCCCCCCATCTACTTGCAGAGACTTTTACCCTACGAAGACAGACATAAAAAATCATATTCATAAGGCACTTCATAAGGACAGATTTAGTTCACTTGATCAAGAGAATGTGGCAGTGTATGTAGAACAAATGAAAGAGAAAGCACCTGGAACAAGATGACTTTTCCAAGCCTATCATGCCATGTCTCTGGAAAATGATCCTGATGGGCAAAAGGAACCGCAGGCCGAGTTACTTGATTGTGATGCTTTAGAAACTGTGGCACAGGAATGTGAGCAGACACTGCTGCTTTGCATTCAGACTGAGTTCATGAAGGAGTTGATACCTAAGTACAGTGATGTTGTCGTATGTGTTGATGCTACATACAAAACAACAGATTATGCACTTCCACTCTTCCTTATTGTGGTGAAAACTTCAAGTTGCTATGCTGTTGCAGGTGCTTTCATAGTACAATTTGAAACAGCTCCCTGCATCGAAGAGGCACTAAACATCTTTAAGGCCTGGAATCCAACCCTAAGTCCTAAGTTTTGGATGGTGGACTATAGCCAGGCAGAGATCAGTGCACTTTCTGTTGCCTTCCCGAAGAGCAGGCCAGTCCTATGTGACTTTCACTGAGAGTAGGCTTGGCACGAGTGGCTTTCGAAAAAAGAAAATGAAGTACAAGATGTTGACGATATGAGGAAAATGCTGAGGCAAGTAGCAGCCAGTACAAACGAGGGTGACTTGACCAAAGCAATTGAAGCTTTGAAGGAGTCACAACAATGGAAGGGAAACGAGAAGCTGCAAGCCTATCTAAGTAGTAAGTGGCTTTCAGTAAAAGAAATGTGGGTGGAAAAGTACAGGTTGGACCTCCCTTTTGGCACAAACAACGGAACAGAATAAAAAAACAAGGAGCTCAAGGCATACTTGGCTGGAAACAGTGGTTACCGTAGCCTGCAAGGGCTTTTGAAAGTCTTAGTTGAAAGCTTTTTTCCGGAAAAAGGTGCAGTTCTTGCAAGCAAGTCTGAGTTTTTCAACTTCATACCGCCTTTATCATCATGATGTGCCCGATTTCCTCCATGAGAGGCCCCCTGTTGTAGCTAAGCATATTATGGAGCGGCTCACAAGAGCATCTGATTACAGGTCGGAGGACGTGTAAGTCTGCAGTGAACAAGGAACATTTCGCATTCGTTCTGTCGCTCAGGGTGGTGGCTTTCATGAAGTTAACTTCAGTGATCCAAGCTGTACATGCTTCGACTTCAAGAAGTCAAAATTGCCGTGCAAACACTTTGCTGCCATTTTTTTGCTTGTTGATGGGTGGGGCTTTTCACGTCTACCTGTGGAATACAGGGAAGGGACTAACATGACTGCCCATTCTGTCACAAGCTGCACATCTGCTGACACAGAAGACCCTGAAGTGCTAGCTGATCCGGTCACTGAAGAGTTTCAGTGTGGTTTGCAGAAAACATCTGAACAAAGTAGGCGCCACTTAAGATCAAAAATAAGGGCCGAAACCGATCGTCTGCTCTTTTCTCTACACTACATTCACAGTGACACAGTGTTGCAACACTTGTTTGGTGCACTACATGAGGCGAGAATCCTCGCTGAAGAAAATGTTACCACAAGCAGTGGAATCGCTGTACGAGGCTCACTAACAAAAGGGTGCTCAGGAGTGGCAGCAAAAAAAAAAAAGAGCACAAGCATCATCAGCAACTGGAGTTGCAGTGAAGAAACTGCAGTTACATAAGGACCATCTGCCTCAGAAGGAGCACTGGGTCTCAAGGGGAAGGGTAGGCCGAAAGGCTGAAGTTATGAGGGAATGCTACCAGTCATCGTTCTGATTTGTAAGCCAGCAGGTATTGTTTGGTGCTTTGGAACAAGGATACTAAAATAAAAACTGTATTTTCAATATGCACACCCCATAGCTTGCATGTCAATGAACCCTTTCTTTTAGATAGACTGATCCAATATTCTTTGCTCCTATCAGGTTGTGTAATATCTTTTGCTGGTTCATACTGCCAGAGTTTGTGAAAGGCTGCGTGCTGGCAGACTATGGTCCTTTGTATTAGCGAGACACTTTGCATGACATCTTTTTTTTTCGTCGCACTCTGTTAACAATGTTCTCTTATGGTGCTCTTCTTCACTGTGGTTTAGTGGAGTCTGCCACACATGCTACCAGTGTTTATTTTTAGTTCTTGTTATTAGTTCCTGAAATGATGTTTGTGCAGTATTCTTTTATAACTAATATTCATTTCTGTGCCACCAATGTGTATTTATCTTGTGTATAACACTCATTGCTTTCAAGTTTTATTTTTATAGTGTTTGTGCAGTATTCTTTTATGACACATATTCATTTCTGTACCACCAATGTGTATTTACCTCATGTATGTCACTCATTACATTTAAATGTTATTTTTATGCTGATTGAACAATTGACATGCATTTGTAATATTGAATATGATGTATATTCTGCCTCTGATGCGTCTCTTGTGGCAGCATTAGTCTTGCTGCTTGGTACAGCAAGCCCTCAAACATCAGACCGTCTTCTGTGTACCGTGTTTATTGGTAAATAATTAAGCGCTAACAAAAATAAATCGTATTCCGATTTTGATGCACCGTGGTCAGCAGTTCACATTTTCTCATTCTTGCATGCCTATTACTACAACAAAAAACGAGCGAAACAGCTGAAGCGTTCGTGGATTTCGTAAGAAAACAGGCAAGTTTGTCTTGGGTCTGCCAACGTTCATAAAGTGGTCAGCACGGCTGCTAATGGTGCTTTTTTTCCAAGATATTTTGCTTCTACACGCGTGGCCGTCTTGCATGCCCATCTACATGCCGGTGCCCATCTACATGCCACGCAGTACATGCGCTATTCAGTGAACCTGCAACCATAGGTCGGCGTACTCACTCGTGAGTTGACTCACTGAGGCTTGGATCGAGCCACCAGTCTGAGTCTGTGTGAGTCCAGGTGAGTGATATTATGGTGAGCTTTAGTCCGAGCGAATCCGGTCGAAGAAAATTTTCGCGAGTGCGAGTCCGAGTGAGTCCGGCTCAGAAAAATTTTGGTGAGTGTTAGTCTGAGTGAGCTCCACAATTTTTGCCGACCTATGCCTGCAGCCGCCCCAGCATCACACTGTAGCTGAAACCCAGTATCAGTCCAGCCGGACAGCCATGCGGTAAGCACCGTCATAGAGGTGTGTGCAGGGTTCCCCATCATTCAACACAGCGCCCCCCCCCCCTCTTGGGTGACTTGGGGGTCAATGTATTGGGCAGATTTTGCGCCCTCCCCTCCTAGGTGACTAGATGAGGCGCCCCCCCCCCCCCCCCCATGCGCACGCCTATGAGTACCGTAACGTGTCGCCTTTCCTACTGCATAGACAGGCGACCGACATTTGCGTGCGGTAGATGCCGTATTTTCGGCTTTTACGGTACGAAGGTGCTAAGATGCCCAAATGAAATGGCCTGTACTGAAGTACAATAAAAACTCGGGCTTGCTCATGCATTTGCCTGAGACGACTGGAAGGTAAAAGCCATGAAGACGATGTTCTAGATGAATTACCTGTTCAAACGCTCACTCTTAATGCCCCTAGTTGCTGCATAACTTTGCAGGTAAAAACTTCAGCACAAACGAGGTCTAATTACAGAGAGATGAGACGAGCCCTGGCGCAGTGCGCGTGTTCCGTCCTAATTAGCGCTAAAGTTTTCACCTTCAAAATGTATTGAAGTAACATTTGTTTCGGATGGAGAGAAGTAGCACAAGCACAGACCAGGAGCGTAGACAGGGGGGGGGGAGGTTACCCCCTTTGAAATTTTTCAATTTTGCACATGTATATATACACGCACACATACAAACGCACACACGAACATACACGAAGCACGGTCAACCCCCCCCCCCCCCAAAAAAAAAGTTCTGGCTACGCCCCTGGCACATGCCTGCGTAGCAGCTGCACGCCCAATACTTCTTTCAAATGTGCCCGCGTGGGAGCCTTCGTCTGTTTTAGGGGCGAAGCTCCTTATGGCGTGGCTTGTGCGTCCCTCGTAGTACGTAACCAACAGTGGCACATACCCGAAATAGGTATAACATTTGACTTCCAAGGTGGTGCCGGTGAGAGATTTCTTCTGTGCGTTAACAATAAAAATAGTGCTCAATGTACATGCCAATGGCTGCTAATGGGGAATGAGAGACAGGAGCATTCGGCTTTTAGTCAACGCGCACGCTGCGATCCCCATTAGCAGCCATTGGCATGTACATTGAGCACTATCGGACAAGAAAGGGTTGCTACATTACACTCGCTGGGTGTAACCTTCTTAGTTTTAGAAAGGTTTAGCAAGGGTTGAGCCGCAGAGCCATGAATACAATGAACTAGTATATACCATGAATGAATTCGAGGTGGTTAAAGGGGGGAAGCAGATACGAAGCGCAAGCCGTAAGAAATTAAAAGCTGAACCCTCCGGTCTCTCATTTCACATTAGCAGCCACTGGCATGTACATTGAGCACTATCTGACAGGAAAAGGTTGCTACGTTATACTAACTGGGCGTAACCTCCTTGGTTTTAGAAAGGTGTAGCGAGCATTGGGTCGCAGTGCCATGAATACAGTGAACTAGTATATACCATGAAATCAAGTTGGTTGAAGGTGGAAAGTAGACCCGAAGCGCAAGCCGTGAGAAAGTGTGCGTGTGCCACCTCTCGCTTAGTCCTTGGAATGTCCACTGAATGGCGGTGCTTCTATATGGGGAATATATGATAAAAAGATGCGAGATGGTGGGACTTGGAGTGTTGAATAGATGGACGATTGGACACACAGACAGATGCATGGATGGACGCATGAACGGACGCAGGGGCGGATGCATGAACGAACGCAGGGACGGGCGCACGAACAGACGCATGGACGGACGAATGATTCGCCCCACTCTCCATCATTCACTTCGTGGATATGCTGCAATTGTTTTTCCTATTCTTCTAAGCTTGATTTGGCCTGGTGTAGAGCAACATTTTTAGTTCGGTCCTCGTGGGCGTCTGCTAGTGACGCGAGCAAGCGCTGCCCATGGTTGCCAGGCGTGGCCACACATGCGCAAAGGAGACCCATGTGGAACGTATATCAAAGAACCTCTCCCGGCTTCACTTAGATACATTGGCGGGTATGCGAGACCCCGACTCCAGAAGTTTTAATATAACCTCCTTGCCACAAGAGCACCCAAACGTAAGAGCATGGATGGATGGATTGATGGATCGATAGATAGACAGATAGATAGATAACTAAATAGATACAAGATCATCATCATCATCAACCTGACTACGTCCACTGCAGGACAAGGCCTCTCCCATGTTCAACCAGTTAACCCGGTCCTGTGCTTGCTGCTGCCACTTTATACCCGCAAACTTCTTAATCTCATCTGCCCACCTAACCTTCGGTCTCCCCTTAACTCGCTTGCCTTCTCTGGGAATCCAGTTACCCTTAATGACCAGCGGTTATTCTGTCTACGCACTACATGTCCTGCCCTTGTCCATTTCTTCTTCTTGATTTCAGCTGTGATATCCTTAACCTCCATTTGTTCCCTAATCCACTCTGCTCTCTCCTTGTCTCTTAAGGTTACACCTACTATTTTTATTTCCATTGCTCGCTGCGTCGTCCTCAATTTAAGCTGAACCATCTTTGTAAGTCTCCAGGTTTCTGCTCCGTAGCTAAGTACCGGCAAGATACAGCTGTTATATACCTTCCTCTTGAGGGATAGTGGCAATCTACCTGTCATGATTTGAGAGTGCTTGCCAAATGTGCTCGACCCCATTCTTATTTTTCTAGTTACTGCAATCTCGTGGTTCGGCTCTGCGGTTATTACCTGCCCTAAGTAGACATAGTCATTTACAAATTGAAGTGCACTATTACCTATCTCGAAGAGCTGCTCTTTTCCGAGATTGTTGTACATTACTTTCGTTTTTTGCAGATTCATTTTAAGACCCACCTTTCTGCTCTCCTTGTCTAACTCCGTAATCATCCACGAGTGTTGAAGATTGGGCGAGTTGGTTCGTCGTACTTGAACTTGTATAGCGCATTACGGGGAAGAAGAAACGGCCGAGCAGACCGACACAAGAGGACAGAGCGCTAGTAGCGCTCTGTCCTCTTGTGTCGGTCTGCTCGGCCGTTTCTTCTTCCCCGTAATGCGCTATACAAGTTCAAGTCCGTAATCATGAGTTGTAATTCGTCCCCCGAGTTACTCAGCAATGCAATGTCATCGGCGAAGCGCAGGTTACTAAGGTACTCTTCATTAACTCTTATCCCTAACTGTTCCCATTCTAGGCTTCTGAAAACCTCCTGTGATTGATTGATTGATTGATTGATTGATTGATGGATGGATGGGTGGATGGATGGATGGATGGATGGATGGATGGATGGATGGACGGACGGACGGACGGACGGACGGACGGATGGATGGGTGGGTGGGTGGATGGGTGGATGGATGGATGGATGGATGGATGGATGGATGGATGGATGGATGGATGGATGGGTGGATGGATGGATGGATGGATGAATAGATAGATAGATAGACATCAGTCTCATGATGTGCAAACAGATTTCTAGTGCTACAAGAACGTAACATTGCCTCCTGATTCTAGTTCTTTGGTGTTCCTTCAAACACGCTTACTCACAAGAAACATCTCACAACTTACGTCCCCACAACTTCATCTTCAATGCTAGTTGCACCATGCTTCATTTTATTTCACATTCAGCATGAATGCTTTCTATAATTGCGATGCAAATGATTGTCACTCCCAATTATCAACATAAAGGCTTTGAGTATATTTATTTACATTACAGTGGTGTAGCCAGAAATTTTTTCAGGTGGGTTAAACCACGCTTGGTGTATGTGCTTGAATTTGTATGTGTGTGTGCATACAGATTCCACTATGAAAGTGATGCACATGATTGTATTGTGATGCAACTATCCATAGCAATGTAGAAACTAACAAAGAAAAAACTGCCAAATTCTGACAGGATAAAGTATGAAGAAGGCAACACTTGACCTCCTTCTTTATCTTGTGTGCTGTGAGAATTCTGTGCTTTTTTTTTTCTCTGTAGTAAGTATGAACCACCTACCCCTAGCCTCCACCTTAGGAAGTGTGGAAAAATTGGTCGGACAATGTGTTGTGGCTTCTGCCCTTCTAGCACAGCCAGTCACTGGTACACTCCGGCATTGCGAGCGGAAAGACATGCGTCTGCATCAAACTTATTTTTTTACCAGGTAACATGGCGCGATGGAGCATTTGATTGAACAGCAATGCGCTATCAAGTTTTGCGTGAAGCTTGAAAAGAATCTAACTGACACATTCCAGATGCTTCGAGAAGCCTTAAAGAATGACTGTAAACTAAGGTTACAGTTTGGGACGCGGCACAAGGCATTCAAGGAAGGCTGGGAGGAGGTCTTCGACGAACCCCATTCTGTACACCCAACAACCCGCCCAAAAAAGCGTGCATGAGCGAGTGTCGCATCGAAACGATGCTCATTGCCATCTTTGACATCCCAAGAATCACCCATTTTAAGTTTGTACTACAGGAATAAACTGTTAACTCGGACATTTACCTGGAAGTGCTCAAGACTGAAAAGCCAGGTGTCCGTGTGAGGGCTGGCATCAAAGAGATGGTCAAGCTCCACCATGACAATGCCTCTAGCCACCTGTCCTTCATCGTTACCAACTTCCTGGGCTGGAGCGAACACCCCTGTGAATAACCGCTCAATAACGTTCAACGGTCTTGAGCGGATTTCGCATCGAGGACTTCTGGGGTGGCTTCCATGAGTGGCAGACATGTCTCCATAATTGTATTGATGCAGGGAGAGAGTAATCGAAGAATTTAAAATAGAAATTTCGATAAAAACCCATCTCGTTAGGATGACATTTGACGAGGGAAGCAAAGTACACTTACCGAATAAAGGCAAAAAAAAAAAAAAAACATTTTGATTTCCCTACAAAAGCCTGGTTCACAACCATTCTGAACAATGCATCCGTATGAAAGACGATACATCATTGTCTTTCGGGCCTTTATTTGGTGCCCTTTGTTTCTCTGATAGAAGAATTTCAATCATTGGTACAGGAGCAATCAATAAATTAATTTTTTTTCAGAAAATGCACAATCCTTTTATAAGGGACCCTGCATATACACATCCACAATTTAAAAATTTTTGACAAATATAAATGTCCACCTCTGACCCCATGGCTATGCAGTGTTACATCAGCATCATTACTTTTTTTGTAGGCTATGAATTTAGACATCCAAACATCACTCAGGAAACATCAACTCATCACTGCAAAACTGAAAGCACAACAAAACAAAATCAAGAACAGGTATATCTGCCATACATGTATTACTGCATTCTTGGTATTTTTATTCATGTGTTTCATGCTTATTCTACTTAATTAGCCATGCACAGGCATATACAGGTTTCCTCAATTTATTTCTTGGTTTGATGTAGTCATCAACAGTTTGTAGACAAAACTTTGCAAAAGAAGTTGATCTAATCAAATATAGAATTGCCTTTTTGAATAAACTCTATACTTCTCATTACTCAAAGAACCTTGACCCACCATGATGTCCCAGTAGTTATAATGCTCGACTGCTCACTCAAAGGTTGCGGAATCAAATCTAGGCTGTGACAACCGCATTTTCGATGGAGGCAACAATGCTAGAGGCACGTGTACTTTGATTTAGGCACACTATAAGGAACCTCAGGTAATTGAAATTTCCAGAACTGTCCACTACAGCGTCCCTCATAACTACATTGTGATTTTGCCCCTTACTTGAAAAAAAAAAATACTGCAAGAACCGAGAACCTCACCCAGGTACCGCGCCAACTTACCGTTGCAGCACTAAATAAAGGGACTTCAGGTTACGTCGAGCATACTACTCTGCATGGGTGAACTATTTCATAAGCTAGGTAATTATTTATTTTTCAGTGCTTAAAACCATAGCACTGGAAACTTCCACATAATTCACTTTCATGGCAAACCAAACCTTCAATTTCCTGTATTATCTGCAATGTCATCTGAAGACACCTAAGAAATTCCTATGGATAATTATTTCTCTCTAAACTCAACAGCCGAGGATTGTGAAAACTTTTCGAGGCATCTTGGCCGTTTAGTTCCTGAATTATCACACTGCCAAAGAAAAAATTCTTTTCTTATTTTCAGCTCTGAGTAGCAACCTTGCATTTATTACACCACAAAAATTACAGAAGACTAAGCTATGTTACTCAGGGGATCAAAAATGAAGTGAGAGACGTTGAGCATGTATTGAGAAGCTCTACCATCAGCTACACAACACCTGGTTTGAGCATGAAATTCTTCACAGAAGGCAGTGCTAGATTTTCCCTGCTGAAAGCTACGTCCCTTGTGAGTGCTTCACAACTGCCTTTAAAGGCGGCACAAATTTCTTCACTTGCTTGCTCGGAGTTTTCCAGCATGTCGTGAATCCGCAACACTCGGCAGTAAAGAGTTTTGTTTTTTACAAGGTCACCTTCTAGCAGAATAAATCAGTCAAGTTACCTCCACATTAGGAACAATGGCACCCCTGCCTTTCTGGGCTTCATTGGGATGAAGTCCTAAGATGTGGCGGTTGAACCTGCTTCTTTGGGAAAAGGATGCATTACAATAGATGCAGGAATATGGACGCTCTCCTATGTGGGTACGAGTGTGCACTACAAGGCTGCTTTTTCGTGCAAAGGATGCATCACAGTGGCCACAGGAAAAGGGACGTTGGCCTGTGTGAATGCGCATATGTCGCTTGATGTTGCTTCGGGATAAAAAGGATGCATCACAGTGGCCACAGGAAAACGGACGCTCTCCTGTGTGGGTGCGCACGTGATTACTGAGGTTGTGCTTCTGTGAAAAGGATGCATCGCAGTGGCCACAAGAAAAGGGACGTTCACCTGTGTGGGTGCGCATATGTCGCTTGACGTCGCTTCTGGTTGAGAAGGATGCATCGCAGTGACCACAGGAAAAGGGACGTTCGCCTGTGTGGGTGCGCATGTGCAGCACGAGTTTGTGCCTCTGCGCAAAGGCTGCATCACAATTGTCACAGGAAAATGGACGCTCTCCTGTGTGGATGCGCTCGTGACTCCTGAGATTACCCTTTCGTGAAAAGGATGCATCGCAGTAGAGACAAGAGAAAGGACGCTCTCCTGTGTGGGTGCGGATATGTTGCTTGACTTGGAATCTGGATGTGAAGGATACATTGCACTGGCCACAAGAAAAGGGTCGCTCTATAATGCGGTTGGGCATGTGGGTGCGCATGTGCTGCTTCAGGTTACATTTCTTTGAAAAGGATTTACTGCAGTGAACACAGCAAAAGGAACATTCTCCTGTGTGGGTGCGCAAGTGTTCCGTCAGGCTTCGTTTCAGCGAAAAGGATGCATTGCATAGCGTGCAGGAGAAAGGACGCTCTCCGGTATGGGTGCGAATGTGCTCTGTGAGATGAAATTTCACAGTGAAAGTAGCCGGGCAAAGGTGACACTGGAAGGGACGCTCCCCTGTGTGCCGGCGAAGGTGCATATTCATGTGTCCTTTATCCGTGGTCGTATAGGCACACTGCCGGCAGGAATGCAGTCCATCTTCTACAAACACGAGTGGATGGTACTGGTCACGAGATGCTGTAGGCAAGGAACCTGCACAGCCACAGAAAGCACCGCAAGGCAATGCAAATCATATATCCCACACTATACATAGAACTAGACTTGAGCAGCAAAATAACAAGAATTTCTGCACTTATAAATCAGTTTATACAACAACCTTTGCCAGTGCAAATGTGTTGCTTTAACAAAGCAGTACATTTATTCAGGACATGCTTAATACAAGTTTCCATCTGGGTCATTCCTTATCAAATCATCCAGTGTTTTTCTGGCCCCCTTGAATATGGCTGAAAAAATTTTCACATGTTTTTTTTTTGAAGTTTTTAACTCATCCTAGTCGTATATTTCCATTACAAAAATTTACCTTCCTAATCATGAGAGTCTGCAGTTTGGCGCCGACTGAGCTAGAGAGCGTGGAAGAACAATTATTTTTTATGTTTTTAGAATGCATGCGATAAAATGTCATTTGCCACAAGGTAATGAAGCGATTTAACTGTAAAAATAATGACTTACTTATGCATATCAATTCCCCGAGGACTTTTCAGATGAGCAATATCGAATTAGGTTGCCGAATCAGGGATTTGTTATTGGGAGCGTGGCAAGCTCGAGAGACACAAATGTGCTGGTGTCCTGTTTAACATATTACAAATTAATAATAATTTAGGCACGAAAGCCATAGCAAATGGTCTGAAAAAATTGAAAATTTCAATATTTAGGGGGAAAACCCCTGTATTCAGTGTCAGAAAATTCGTATTGGTGATCAGACTAAAAATATGCACCTCATTTGAAAGCTCCAAGTATTAGATAAAAATTAATGAAACTACAAGAAGCTATTATTTTTCGAACTTGAAAAATATTTTTTTTTGTTATGTATCTCCACCAGATTTTCGCCTACGTAAATGAAGCGGAATGATGCACTTGCAAGAGCAATCTTCAGCAGGAACCCACTGACAATACAGACGGCAAACTTGGTGCTTTCGACTGAGAAGTCAAAATGGGAGTGGGGCTACCATACACGTTCCATTGTCAACAGAAGTGCACTATAAGGAATGTAATCAGTGTGGCGACTTCTAAATCAGCCATCCAGCTTAGAGATTTAGTCACAAATGCTACTTTCCTGGGGAGTTGTGCAAATATAGGTGTGTTTTATGCACTTATTAAAATATTTATTCATATTCAGTACGTAAGTCTGATAGCATGTTAGTAGCATTGATGCAATACATAGATTAACCCTATCATAATGCATATGCTTTATTTTTTTTTCTTGCTTTCAGGCGAGAACCCTGCTCCCCAAGACAAAAAGCCTGTCGTATGGCTACACAAGTGAAAAACAACGTTATATTAAAGGGACACTATATTCAAATAACAATTTATGTCATAGTGAGAGCTCAATGGAGGACGACATCTAAGACGACAATATTATGAACAGCAGTGCCCTACTTACAAAAAAACTAAGGTAAATACACAACGAAAAATGCGCCGGAGTAGGACATTTTCAAAAGTATCCCAATGACATCAGATGGACCACCTACAATTAACCACTAGTAATCAATCCAGCTGCACTAATTAAAGAACCTACCGTGTATCAAGAGACGCAATAAAATGCTGCTTGTTCGTTTCTGTTTGATTCTTGGAAAGAATTACGCCGGACATCACTACGGGGAACAACACGAGTGCTTCAAAAATTCAATTTTCGTGTAGTTATACTGGACAGGTGGTGCCATCTAGCGGGGTGCAGTTGAACCAAACGTCTTCATTCTCGGAGCCAATGACGCAAAATTGATCAATGGACGTTGTTGCTCCTGTTGCTCCCGCTGCTTTCGGTCTGCTGCTACTATAGCAGCAAAGCCGGGCAACGTTGTGCGTGGCAATAGTGATGTGAATCAGTCCAATCAGTCCACTTCTTAAGGCGGGTAATTTGATGTGCGCTAACCCGATGCGGACCACAAAAACATGATTTTATTTCAAAATAGACTTTTCCTTGGCACAACTAATACTACAAGGTTTTTGGACTGCTACTTCAACAATCAACATTGACCTAATAGTTGCCTTTAGTTCAAGAACCAGTATCCAAGTAGATAGTCTCGTTTATGTTGGAAGTAAGATATTATTTATACTGTATACTTTACAACAACTTGATGGCTCATCTGAGAATCCTCACCCCATAGAAGAATATTGTTCTGCTACAATACTGGTTTCTACACTATGGCCACATTCATTATTCGCAACTTTCACGATTTATCGGTGATGCGAGTGTACATCCAACATGGCGGTTGTTGAGATGATTGCCCAGGGTACAGTGTCTAGAAATATACTGCCTAGTGTGCTGAGCGTGGGCCAGGAGATTTGATTGATTGATTGATTGTGGGGTTTAACGTCCCAAAACCACTATATGATTATGAGAGACGCCGTAGTGGAGGGCTCCGGAAATTTAGACCACCTGGGGTTCTTTAACGTGCACCCAAATTTGAGCACACGGGCCTACAACATTTCCGCCTCCATCGGAAATGCAGCCGCCGCAGCCGGGATTCGAACCCGCGCCCTGCGGGTCAGCAGCCGAGTACCTTAGCCACTAGACCACCGTGGTGGGGCGCGGGCCAGGAGATGGCCCCGCAGCTGATGGCTGCCGGCAGCGCCCGCCTAGTGCGCTGCTGTGCGAGTGGGTGCATTTGCGTTCAATCCTTGCGCTCCGCAAGTGCTGCGAACCATTCAGGAGGCCGAGCCCCGCGGGGCCAACTATTATTTTCCTGCATTTTTGGAGTGTTTTTTCACATAATGCTTTAATGTATAAGAACTACTAGATTGGTTTCACAGTACTGGCGCTATGCAATACCAAATGAAGATCATTTCGTGGCATACATATTGCCATCCGCTACTGCCCGCAAAAAAAAAAAAAAAGACGCAGATCTCACGTAACTTGGGAATCAATGCTATGCAAGGTGACTCCGTTGTAATTTTTTATTAGGTGTGTAAAGGGGGTTTATTGAAGGACTCAGCAAGCGGGTGGTAGCTTTAAAGGAAGGCAGGCGAACCCAGATGACGGTGCTTGATCGCCGATTTCGTGGCTTTTTCTTGTGCTGATGATAGCTGACCTGATGGTATCAACGTCTTTCTTATTCACTACAATTACCCCCGGCGAAAAAGTTGAAGCCATCCTGGCGATCTAACACGTGGGGACAAGCGGGTCAAAGTACGGCTTCAGACGGTTTACGTGAACGATATCACGTCCACGCCGACGACGGTCGCTCGGTGGCGTGAGGGGTTCAATGGCGTAGTTCACGGGTGAAGTACGCTCGACCACGCGGTAGGGACCATGATAATTGGAGAGTAGCTTGGGTGATACACCAGGGGCGCAGGGCGGTACATGAAGCCATACAAGTGCTCCAAAAACGAACGTTTGTGCAGAACGATGGTCGTCGTCACGGATCTCCTTCTGGCGCTGTTGGTCGGATGTAGTAAGCCGCTTGGCTAGCTTGCGGCACTCTTCTGCGTAACGAGCGGCTTCCGAGACAGGCTGGCATTCGGAGGGATCTGGCGAGTGTGGCAGTAAAGTGTCGATGGTGTGTGATGGTTCGCGACCGTACAGGAGAAAAAATGGGGAAAACCCGGTAGTGACTTGCGTAGCGGTGTTATACGCGTATGTAACAAATGGGAGAACGAGGTCCCAGTTTGTTTGATCAGAAGCGACATGCGTAGCGAGCATGTCCCCCAGAGTACGATTAAACCGCTCAGTCAAGCCGTTCGTCTGTGGGTGGTAGGCTGTACTCTTCCGGTGAACCATATGGCACTGTTGAAGAAGTGCTTGTATTACATCGGAGAGGAAAACACGCCCTCGGTCACTGAGGAGTTCTCGAGGAGGACCATGACGAAGCACAAAACGATTGAGTATGAAAGTTGTGACGTCTTGTGCTGCAGCTGTGGGGAGAGCAGCAGTTTCAGCATACCATGTTAGATGATCCACTGCCACGATAGCCCATCGGTTGCCTGCCGTTGTTAATGGTAGTGGTTCGTAGAGGTCAATTCCTACTCGGTCGAATGGGCGGTCTGGGCATGGAAGTGGCTGCAATGAACCTGTTGCAGGATGTGGCGGGCCTTTCCCCCGCTGACATTTGTGGCAGCCGCGAATGAACTGGCGGACGAAGGTAAACATTCCGTGCCAGTAATACCTCTTTCGTACGCGCTCGTAGGTCTTGAAAACACCGGCGTGAGCACATTGCGGGTCGGAATGAAACGACGCGCAGATGGTAGAGCGCAGAGTTCGGGGAATGACTAGTAGCCATTTCCTACCATCTGCTGAATAGTTGTGCCGGTACAAAAGGCCATCCCGAATACTGAAGTGCGGAGCCTGGCGTCGCAGGGTTCGAGTGGTTGGAAGTGTCGGTGCCTCGGATAACGCGTCAAGAAGCAAAGCGATCCATGGGTCATTGCGTTGTGCAGAAGAGATGGTGTCCTCGTCAAGCGCTGACAACGTGTTGTCCGAGGAAACAGATGCGATGTCCGGGGATAGGGGAGATCGTGACAGTGCATCAGCATCGGCATGCTTGTGGCCGGAACGATATACCACGCGAATGTCATATTCTTGAAGCCGAAGAGCCCAACGGGCAAGACGACCCGATGGGTCCTTAAGCCAAGATAACCAGCATAATGCGTGGTGGTCCGTTACTACATCAAAAGCACGGCCATAAAGGTATGGGCGGAACTTGACAAGCGCCCAAATGATCGCCAAGCATTCCTTCTCGGTGACGCTGTAGTTTGATTCAATCTTGGTAAGAGTTCTGCTGGCGTAGGCGACGACATACTCGGCGAATCCAGGCTTGCGTTGCGCGAGAACCGCACCGAGGCCGACACCACTGGCATCGGTGTGGACCTCAGTTGCTGCCGTAGGATCGTAGTGACGCAGTATTGGTGGCGAAGTGAGGAGACGACGAAGGGTACAGAAGGCTTGGCCACACTCAGAAGACCATGACGAGATATCAGTGGTGCTGCCTATAAGTTTGGTCAAAGGCGCAATGATAGAGGCGAAGTTGCGCACGAACCGGCGAAAGTAGGAGCATAACCCCACGAAGCTCCGTAACTGCTTCATAGTCGTTGGTTTAGGGAAGTCGGCGACAGCACGTAACTTAGCTGGGTCTGGAAGTATACCGTCCTTTGATACAACGTGCCCAAGAATCGTAAGTCGCCGAGCAGCGAAGTGACACTTCTTGAGGTTGAGTTGGAGCTGGGCATTTTTCAGGCACGTGAGGACGTGTTTGAGGCGCTCGAGATGTGTTCCAAAGTCTGGCGCAAAGACGACTATATCGTCGAGATAGCAGAGACAGATTTGCCATTTCAAACCCCGAAGAACCGAGTCCATCATGCGCTCGAAGGTGGCAGGCGCATTGCAGAGGCCAAAGGGCATGACATTAAACTCATACAGACTGTCGGGTGTCACGAAGGCTGTTTTTGGTCGATCGGCATCTGCAAGGGGGACCTGCCAGTACCCTGAGTGCAAATCTAATGATGAAAAAAACTCGGCACCTTGTAAAGTATCAAGGGCATCGTCGATCCTGGGTAAAGGATACACGTCTCTTCGAGTGATCTTATTTAGGCGTCGGTAATCCACGCAGAAGCGAACGGAACCATCCTTTTTTTTTAACGAGCACTACAGGTGAGGCCCATGGACTTTGTGAAGGTTGAATGACTCCACGTTGCAGCATATCGTTCACCTGTTCGGTAATAACTTGGCGTTCCGCCGCAGAAACACGATATGGTCGCTGTCGTAGTGGCGCATGGGAGCCGGTATCGATTTAATGTAGAGTGGTAGAAGTGCGGCCAAGTGAAGGTTGAACAACATCAAAAGACTCGCGGTACTGGTACAGCAGTTGGAGGAGTTCAGATCGTTCAGATGGTGACAGTCCGTCTGCGATCGCCGAATCGAACACTTTTGAAGCCTGTAGATGAGAGTGGTGAAGAGCACTGACGGCGGCGAGGTCACTTTGGGATGATTCTTGCGGCACGGTAAAAATTTGTCCGTTATCAATGGGCTGTACGCATCCAAGAGACTCGCCTTTAAACAGTTTGATGGTATGCGGAAAGGGATTGGTAAGGCAGAGAGCACTGGTTCCATTAGAAATTGAGAGGGCTGAATAAGGGAGCAGAAGTGGTTTCCGACTTAAAAAGAGGCTTGATGGCTCGAAAAATGCTACTTCATCACGCATGCCGTCGGAGACCACAGGGAGCAAAACAGCTGTTGTCGGTGGAATGTCAGTGTCTTCTTTGACAACTAGCTTGTGCACGGCTTGATTAGTGTGATCGTAGGGCTGGTCGAAGAACGGAAGCAGTTCAAGTTCGGAACGGGCACAATCTATAACGGCACAATTACGGGATAGGAAATCCCAGCCAAGTATGATGTCATGAGAGCACGAGGAAAGGACGATAAACTCAACAATGTAGTGGTCCTCCGCAATTTTGAGACGGGCAGTGCAGGCGGCTATAGGTCGAACAGGTTCTCCATTTGCTGCACGTAAGAACATATCAAGCGGCGTGGTCACCTTTCGGAGCTTGCGGCAAAGTTTGGCGTCTATAACAGACACAGCGGCACCGGTATCCACAAGAGCGTATGCATGGGCGCCGTCTACAAAAACTTCGACGATATTTGACGGCAAGGTGCGAGGACTTAAAGATTTCGATAGCGCAGTTCTTGCCACTTGAACTGCGACGGCTAGTTTCCCTCATTTTGAGGGACTGGTCGTGGACGCATGGGTGACAAGGAGCGTCGATTGGGTGAAGGTGAGCGACGAGACGAAGTTGCTGGATAGTCACGGGAAGACGTGTTTGACTGACGATCCGAACTTTCATAATCAAAAGGTGGTCGGTCCATGTAGTTGCTTCGTGGTCGGACGTCTGTGTAGGCGGGCACGCGACGACGGCAGTATCGGGAGATATGGCCAGGTCCGCCGCACGCAAAACAGATCGGCCGGTTATCGCGCGTTCGCCAGGCATTTGCAGCAAGGGGCGCCGCCCACGCAGCATACGGCTGAGTCGAGGCTGTGGTAGCGAGGGGAGGAGCCCATGCGACGGAAGACTGAGTAGGAGCGGTGACATGCGGCAGTCCATTGAACGGCGAGGGCTGGTGTGGCTGCTGCCTCTTTACTGCGTCAGCATAAGTAAGAGGCGCGGCGACAACTTGCTGCTGAAAGGGCACTGGCATAGCGTCGGCGATCTGGTCCTGAAGTGCATGTCAGAGCATGGGAACTAACAGTGTCGGTGGTTGCTCTTGCTGCTGCTGCGGGAGCTCTTGGCGCTGACAAAACGGCAGGAGGGAAAGCTGACGTGCGACCTCCTCACGAACAAAGTCTTTCATTTGTGCTAGAAGGCGGGAGTGGTCAGGTACGACGTCCAGTGCAGCGAGTGATTGGTTAGGCTGAAATGGACGACGGGTGAGAGCTCGTTGCCGTCGCAATTCGTCGTAGTTCTGGCACAGAGTCACCACTTCAGACACCGTGCCAGGAGACTTCGCCAGGAGCATTTGAAAGACGTCGTCATCAACACCTTTCATAATGTGCTGGATCTTGGCACTTTCGCTGATTGCGGCATCGACGCGCTTGCAGAGATCGAGTATATCTTCGATATAGGCTGTAAACGTTTCGCCAGGTTCTTGTGCCCGTGAGCGCAGGCGTTGTTCGGCGCGCAACTTCCGCACGGCAGGGCGACCGAAAACCGAGGATATTGCCTGCTTGAAACTGGCCCAGTTCTCGAACTCGGATTCGTGGTTTGTGTACCACAGTTTCGCCACATTAGCCAAGTATAAGTTGACGGTGCTCAACTGAGCAGCGTCATCCCACCTGTTTGGTCCACTGACTTTTTCGTAGGACGACAGCCAGTTCTCGACGTCCTGGTCTTCGGCGCCCGAAAAGATCGGGGGGTCTTGTTGGTGAACCAGGCCGGGGCAAGTAGGAGCCGCGACAGGTGCTGTCTGTTGGGCAGCGTCAACTTGCATGGTCGAAGGCAGGGTGCGGGATCGGAGTTCCAGGGTGTAGGTGATGCAGTTACCCAGCACGATCCACCAAATGTAAAGGGGGTTTATTGAAGGACTCAGCAAGTGGGTGGTAGCTCTAAAGGAAGGCAGGCGAACCCAGATGACGGTGCTTGATCGCCGATCTCGTGCCTTTTTCTTGTGCTGATGATAGCTGACCTGATGGTATCGTCTTTTTTATTCACTACAGGTGAAACATTATGAAGTGACGCTCAATAAATGCGAGAAATAGTATAGTCAACACTGGAACCAGCATTGGCGTTTCACGAACATTTGGCTCTTCTTGCAAAGTATTTCGAAGACCTTAGGTTAAGAGGGTGATCATGAGGGCACCCAGACGTAGGCGATTAGACGGACGGACGGACGGACGGACGGACGGGCAGGCAGGCAGGCAGGTAGGTAGGTAGGAAGGTAAATAAGTAGGTAGGTAGGTAGGTAGGTAGGTAGGTAGACACACAGACAGATAGATTGATTGATTGATGCTCAATGTGGTTGCAGTACGCAAAGAAATTCATGTTAAAAACCTTTGACAGTATAACCACCAGAGTTATGTTTTCAAATGGGCATTGTTCTTGAGAGCAAGAATTATCACAGATGACCCTAAAACCTTTACCTCTTAGCCTGCATTCTATTAGGATTCCAGTGAAAAAAAAAGAATGATAACATGCCAATGAATAATCTGACACTCGCCGCATATGACACAACGTTGTTGTAAAGGGAGTCCGACGTTGGCATGGGAGAAAAACTTGTGAATGAAATTCAAAAGGGTATTTTCAATTTTTTAGATCAACATTATTATTTGAAATTTTGCCTAAACGGCGATTTCATTCTCGACACCGTTCACCCTAATCCGAAAAGATAGTTCGGTGGAGTCACTCTCAGAATGCTTTTCTCACACGACAGCCTTCGAATTCAGCCTTCTGTCTGCCCTCTTGATCCTACTTGAACATTCAGGAAACCGTGCTGGATTTGTTAGTGCAGGGAACAAAACACCTTTTCCTTGTTCAACGGATAACTTCTTTGACAGAGCGGCACAATACATGTTTTTTCTTTGCATTGCCGCTTAGCTTTTAACATCTCAGGGTGTTGCAGTGTACGTATGGCGCCGCCGAACTTCACAGTAAATCAAATGGCAGCTGTCATACACTGATTTCAGACGTGGCTAGACTCTGGCAGCAACAGAACGAGACGAATTTCGTGCGTTCGTGCAACCCCTCGACACGCAGCGCCGCTTATGGCATCTGAGTGCAGTCATCGCATGCGCGGCCACCCTCTCTCGTACGGAATGCACGCGCTCAGTACACTAGGCAGTATATTTCAAGACACTGTATTCCGGGAGTACAGTGTACTAGTATGCGGAGCACCTCAATTACTAATACACTATGCCGAGAGAGATGGTACCGGAAAGTACACTTTCGGCGAAGAGTGCAATTTTAAGCCCTTGAGTGGCCCTTCCATTTATGTTTTTGGGAAATTAGGGGAGCGCTAACATACCATATTAAGTAAATAAATGCCTGGTAGCACACTGTGAAAATAAGTATGCACAAAATTGTAAATAAGGCCCACACGTACGCTCTTCACAATGCTGGCTGCATGTAATCGTGTGCAATGCCTGGTATCATGTTGGAAAAGTATTATAATGGGAGCCTCAGTACAAATTTCTCAGTAACCACACGATTATGAGGCATAAAAGTGCATAGCTTTGGAAATTGAGCCTACCTTTGGCCCTCTGTCGTGCACCTATGTCTAAGTACATGCGCCTGTGGTATTTCGCCCACACCGAAATGCGACCGCTACCGCCGATATTAAAGGCATGTTCTCACATAAACTAGCTATTAGTTCTTTGCCTATAAGCATCCTAATAACCGAGCTGATTAAAGGCACCAAATAAAATATGAGTAACATTTAGTATGAAACAAACAGGACGGCTACATATTGTGCATTCATTGAACACTTTCTTGCATTTCACTGCTATAACGCATCTGCAATAAGCCTGAACCTAATGAAATAAGCACTACGCACTACGTTTGACAACACGAGTGAAGAAGCACACCTCAGTTAATTGCAATCATGCCAAGGATAATCAAAAATAGTGTACGTTACCTTCACAGACAGTAACGGTATTCGCATCATGTCCATCATCAACCCTCGGCTTCTCATTGACCAATGCCGTAACTTCATTCGCATAATGCCTGTGAACAACAATCGGCTTCAAGTCCGCAGTAACTTTATTCGCATAATGTCCGTGATCAACACACGGATCCACGTCCGCCGCAGTTTGATCCGCATGAAGTACATCATCAAAACTCGGCTTCTCGTCCACAAATGGCGTAACTTCATTCGCATAATAACTGTGATCAACACTCGCCTTCACGTCCGACGTAAATTCATTCGCATAATGTCCATGGTCAACACACGATTTCACGCCCGTCGTAAGTGCATTCACATAATGTCCGTGATCAATAATAGGCTTCAAGTCCATCGGAACTTCATTCGCATAATGATTTTCTTCAAGCAAGCCTTCAACACTCGGTTTCACATCCGTCACTGCACTAGTCGCTGCCAGAATGCCGTCCATTGCACCATCGCCTTCTTTAGTTAGGAGGCTATGAACTATAGAGAAGGCCATTATTACGCGAGTTTCACCTAGAAAACGTCGCCCGTCGCGGTTTCACTTTACACAGCGGTCAGGAATGAAGTTACCCTCAAACCTTGAATAACTAATGCAAATAACAATAGGATAACACATTCAAAAGTCCCAGATCTGCGTGACGCATAGGTAGCATCAACGTTACTAGATACTTGGGTAGCATAGCTTTCTGGCTATTATTGGCTATATTTCTTCTTCCATGGTTCGATGATGATGGATGTTCCCACAGAAATACTACTTCCCACTGGGTTTTTACGTATCAGACCAATTACACGAAAGGATTTTTTTTTCTAAAAATGTCGTTTCTGGTGTTTGGTTATGTTGAATTTCTGTCATTTTGGTGAACAAATATTATGTGTATACACTTTTGTGGAATAGATACACGCAAAGAGACCACGGGTCAATTACTAAACCGAAACTGAAAGTGCTTTGTGTACATCATAGGATTAGTTTAATGAGTAGTATTTTGTTCGTTACTTAACAGCAATCATATCAAGTGCTCAACATGTCATAATGATCTACAAGCATCGTTAACGCGTAACGTGGTACAGGTGTTGTTCACGCTCAAGGACACGTATGTGACTCTGTGTGAACCATCAAACTTAATCAATTGCTTTGTTAAATGATGTACCCTGTCGTTCTCTCTTCAACGGCTCTCTACAGTATCTTGCAGTGCTTGTCTACGGCCCACGGCCACCTGGACCGGGCCACAGAACACCAACCAGTTGACCGGGCGGGCAGGCGGCCGTGAGCGGCGCTTGAAAGATGAGAGCTAGACCGCACGGATCCCCACCCACCTTTTTTTTTTTTTCATGTAGTAGGTCGTCTCACACATCCTCCTCAATCGTTTTTTTTTTCTTTTGCCTTTAGCTAGGGATATTTTTTGCCTGTATATTTATTAATGCTAAGCCACTATACACGCGGCATGAGTTTCATACACACGCACCACATCATCATCAACCAGTGACATAACATCATTTTGTGAGAAGCTATTTGATTTTACTCAAGCAGGTTTTTATAAACATTAATTTCCTTGATTTCATTAGGGCCCCTAGAACCATATCTGACACCAAAAGCCTACGTCTTCTCTTTTGCGGTCTGTTGATGGTCGCAAAGTACCATGTGTTATCTGATGGTCCTGTAGGCAGTCGCCAGAGAACGCAGGCCACGCGCTCGCGTGTTCCCTTTCATAAAGGAAGACAGTGTACATACGTGTGTCATTTCAATGATGGCTTTTAAAAATAAAAAAGTGGTACGTGGGCTTGTGGGGAGGCGCGAGAGACTCGGAGAAGGGAACGACTAAGTAAGAAGGCGAAGCTAGCACGGACGAAGTAAACATTGATGTTTAGAGTCGCGACCACGGGTCCTTGTTCTTAACAATGGCAATAGAAGCACATTTGACATTTTTAGAGAAATTCAGATCGAGCATGGTCCCTACGCTGGAAAAGCATGCCTCAAAAATGATTAGCACCGCAGCGCTCGAAAGTGTCCCGTCCTGGTACTAATGCTGCAAAACCAACCACATATATATATATATATATATATATATATATATATATATATATATATATATATATATATATATATATATATATATATATATATATATATATATATATATATATATATATATATATATATATATATATATATATATATATATATATATATTGTGAGGGCTTTATTAGCCGGCACACAGCGAGCATACACAATGGCGACAGTAACGGCCAAGCACGGACTCTCCGCGCGAGCGGCGTCCTTTTTGGGTAGACCCACTAGAAAGCACTTGAGAGTTCAACCCATTTGAGAGTGTTCGGGGGCTTCTCTACAATTACCCCGGGGTCGAAGAGGAAGCCGCCTGGCGACCTAACAGCTTGTCACTATGAGCGGGTCATAGTAGGCTTTCAGGCGCTCCACGTTAACTATGTCGCGCCCACGACAGCGCATGCCCGCAGACTCTTCAATTGGTTTGATCAGTTAGTTGAACGGAGATGTGCGCTCGATCACACGGTAGGGACCTTCGTATTCCGCGAGTAGTTTGGAAGAAAGGCCAGCTACAGAGGTCGGGATTGAGAGCCATACATGAGAACCAGGAAGGAACGTGGGTTCAGAAGTGGTGGAGCCATCACGAATACTCTTCTGCCGCTCTTGCTCATGTGTTGTAAAAGTCTTGGCAAGCTCGCGACACTCTTCAGCAAGCCTGGTGGTCTCGGAAACAGGTGTACACTCGTATGGATCCAGCGTGTACGGGAGTATCGTGTCGATGGTGTGTGACGGGTGCCTTCCGTACAGCAAGAAGAAAGGTGAAAAACCGGTCGTGCTCTGAGGGGCAATGGTGTAGGCGTAGGTGACGAAGGGCAGTATGGTATCCCAATTCGTGTGGTTGACGGCGACGTACACCGAAAGCATGTCGCTGAGGGTGCGGTTAAAGCGTTCGGTGAGACCATTCGTCTGCGGGTGGTTTTTGCGGCGGAGAGAATAGCACTCAGTGAGAATGGCTTTGACGACTTCTGACAAGAAGACACGGCCTCAATCGCTGAGAAGCTCCTGGGGTGGACTGTGGCGCAGTATGAATTGATGCAGTAGGGAAGACGCAACATCACGCGCAGTAACCACAGAAAGAGCGGCGGTTTCGACGTATCGCGTTAAATAATCTACGGCGACGATGGCCCAGCAGTTACCATCCGACGTCCAAGGACGTGGTCCATACAAATCGATACCTATGTGCCCAAACGGATGGTCAGGGCAAGGTAACAGTTGCAGACCGGCTGACGACATGTGTGCTGACGGTTTGCGGCGTTGGCAAGCAAGGCAGGAGCAAACGAACTGCTGAACGTAGCGGTACATCCTGCGCCAGAAGTAGCGTTGTCGAATGCGATGGTAGGTTTTGAATACCCCAGAGTGCGCGCATTGCAGATCAGAATGGGAGGATTCACATATCTCCGACCGCAGACTGCGGGCTATCACGAGTAACCACTGCCGGCCATCGGCGTCGCAAGTGCGTCGGTGTAGGAGGCCGTCACGAATGGTGAAATGGTGAGCTCGACGACGCAAGGCACGCGTGGATTGCGTTGCGGACGGATCAGAGAGCAAGTCGATAAGCCGGGGCGATCCAATGATCCTTTCGCTGTTTGGTAGCGATGATGTCAACATCAATGGCAGAAACAGCAACCGAGGATACTGAGCAAAGCACATCACCTTCAGGTAGAGGGGAGCGTGAGAGGGCGTCGGTGTCTGCATGCATACTGGCGTCCGTTGCGGTACAGCACGTGGATGTCATAGTCTTGTAAGCGAAGAGCCCAACAGGCGAGATGGCCGGAGAGATCCTTCAATGATGACAGCCAGCATAGTGCATGATGGTCGGCGAAGACATCGAATGGACGACCATACAAATAGCCGACAAGCCACTTGTGCTTGTCGTTCAGTGTTTCTTTACTTTGTGTGTGTTATTTTGCGGCCAAAGCATGTCAGTAAGCATACAAATAAGGTCGAAACTTTGTAAGGACCCAGACGATTGCCAGGCACGTGTACTCTTTCCCCGTGACGGTGTAGTTTGTCTCGGCTCTCGTGAGCGTCCGGCTTGCATATGCCACGACGTATCAGGGAATCCGGATTTGCGCTGCGCCAGGACTGCGCCGAGGCCTACATCACTGGCGTCCGTGTGTATTTCCGTTGGGGCCGTAGGGTCGTAGTGGCGTATAATGGGAAAAGACGTCAACAAATGGCGGAGCTTCAAGACGACCACGAATTGAGGGACCCGTTACTTGCAAGGAGCTTCGTCAGCGGTGATATAATCGTGGCACAGTTTCGTATGAAGCGTCGGAAGTATGAGCACAGGCCCACGAAACTACGCAGTTATTTGACAGATGCAGGTTTGGGGAATTCGGCCACGGCCCGAAGCTTGGCTGGGTCAGGAAGAATGCCATCCTTGGACACGACGTACCCTAGGATGGTGAGTTGCCGTGCTGCAAAGCGGCACTTCTTCAGATTTAGTTGTAAGCCGGCATTGCTCACTCATGCGAAAACTTCTTTCAGGCGTTGGAGATGCGTGGAGAAATCTGGAGCGAAGACAACAACGTCATCGAGGTAACACAAGCACGTGTGCCATTTCAAGTTTCGCAGAACGGTGTCCATCATGCGCTCAAATGTCTCAGGTGAATTGCACAGACCAAACGGCATGACGTTGAATTCGTACAAGCCATCGGGTGTGATAAAGGCAGTCTTCGGTCGAGCGTCATCAGCCATGGGTATTTGCCAGTACCCCGAGCGCAGATGGAGAGAAGAAAAAAAATTGGCTCCGTCAAGATTGTCAATTGCGTCATCGATGCGCGGCAGGGGGTAAACATCCTTGCGAGTGATCTTATTGAGCCGTCTGTAGTCTACACAAAACCGCACAGAACCATCTTCGCAACAAGAACAACAGGAGACGCCCATGGACAGTCCGAGGGCCGAATAACGTCGCGTCGGAGCATATCGTCAACCTGCTCGTTAATTTCCTGACGTTCAGCAGGCGGCACGCGGTATGGACGTTGCCGTAATGGTGGATGGGTACCAGTGTCGATACGATGCGTAACAGTGGAAGCACGGCCGAGAAAACTTCGCCCGACATCGAAAAAAGAACGGTATTCTTGCAACCGGTCCAGAAGCTGGTAACGCTGTACCGACGTAAGTTTGTCATCAATGTAGGGGCCAAATACATCAGGAGATGGAGCAGAAGTGGAAAAAGCGCTGATGGTACGCGAGTTGGGACAACGCGAGTCATCGAGTACGTCCAGGACTTGTGCTTCGTCGACTGGTTCCACTCTGGTGAGACATTCCCCTCGAACCAAGGTAACAATGTACGGGGATGGGTTGATCACAAAAATAGAGGCGTTGCCCTGGGTGATTTGCATGGTCCCGAAAGGTACTAGCAACCCTTTCCTTTTGGAAGCACGGTCGGATGGCAAAACGAGTGCAAATGTGTCGGAGAGACAGGGGCAGTAGACTGATATACCCATCGTCGAGCTATGAGGCACTATGGTATCGTATTTCACGAGAATCTTGCTCAGTGTCCAGGGACTGTCTTCTGGCTTCAAATGCGAAAAGGGTGAGAGTTTAATTTCGGCGGCGGCACAATGGATGACGGTGACGTTGCGGGAGAGAAAATCCCATCCCAGGATGACATCAAGAGAACATGCAGAAATGATTATGAATTGAGCGACATACAGAACGCCCTAAACGACAACGCGAGCTGTGGACCCTGTTGTAGGATGAATACGATGTGAATTAGTGGTACGAAGGGACAACCCCGAAGTTGGCGTTGTCACTTTTCGAAGCAAGCGGCAAAGGTTTTCGTCCATGACTAATACGGCAGCTACAGCGTCAATAAGAGCAGATGCATGGACACCGTCCACTAGCACGTCAATGACATTAGATGGGCGGCTCTGAGGGCTTTCACAATACGATAGCGTTGCAGCCCTTGCCTCTGAGACTGCGACGACTAGTTTTCCCGCTTATGAGCAGCCGAACTTGGCCGCATGGGGGACAGGAAACAACGCCGTGGAGACGGCGACCTTCGAATAGACGGACCTGGGCAAGACGACAGTGGCATAGACGGCAGTTAGTCGTTATACGGACGGCTAAGCTGACCAGCAACAGGCGTAGAAATGGGAGCCGGCTGTACTCGAGAGCATTAACGGACTACTATATCGGCATAACCGCAAGCAAAGCAGATGGGCCGGTTGTCGGGTGAGCGCCATCGGTTCGCCGGGGTAGGTCTCGCACGAAACATTGGCTGGAAAGGCTGCATAGTGGGCTGAAGATGAGGCTGAGGGGTTGCGCCAACATACGTAGTGGGCATACCCGCTGCAAAGGACGGAGGTCAAGAGGCAGCTTCGGCGTAAGTGAGAGGGGCCGGTGCTGGAACGACTTGAGGCGGCCTGGCGACAACTTGGGCGTACTGAGGGGCGCAGGAGCCGGAGGTTGTTTAGGGTGGTACGCAGGAATGACCTCGGCTATTTCCTGCTCAATCGCCCGACGGATGGGAAGGAGAAGGGTAGTGGCCAATTGTTGAACAGCCGGTGGGTAGGCAAGGGGCAGGAGAGGGAACAGGCACGCGATTTCCTCACGTGTGAAGGACTAGAGGTCTGCCAGCAGCGCCACCTGATCACATCTCGCCTCCAAGCCAGCAAGCCCTGCATCTCGTGGTGTGGAGTGACGGGTCATCGAACGCTGCTGGCGGAGCTCCTCGTAGCTCTGGCACAGCGTGATGACCCCAGCCACTGTGCCTGGGTTTTTGGCAAGCAGCATAATGAAGGCATCATCGCCAACGCTTTTCGGGATATTCCGGATCTTGTCTGATTCGGACATGCTGTTGTTGGATTTCTTGCATAAGTCCAGGACATCTTCGATGTAACTGGTGAATGATTCACCATCCTGCTGAGTGCGTTCGCGTAAGCGCTGTTCGGCTTGCAGCTTACGAACTTCAGGGCAGCCAAAAACATATGTGATAGTGGTCTTAAAATCGGACCAGGTAGCGAAATCGGACGTGTGGTTGTTGTAGCACGAACTTGTAACGCCCGCAAGGTAGAACGCCAAGTTTGTCAACTTGCCATCCTCGTCCCATTTGTTGGGGGTGCTCACGCACTCTTAAATGGCGAGCCAGTCATCCACGTCAGTGCCATCGGCGCCCGTGAAGATGGGTGGATCGCGGATCCTGGGGACACCGGGACAAGGGGCAGGCATTGGAGGAGGCGTTTGCTGAGAGGCGTCGTGGGACATGGTAGATAATAGGGTACGTGATCGTAATTCCAAGGGAATCAAAAGGGATCGCAGCGCTCTCTACCAATTTCTTAGGGCGTTTATTAGCCGGCACACAACGAGCATGCACAATGGCGACAGTAACGACCAAGCACGGACTCTCCCCGCGAGCGGCGTCCTTTTTGGGTAGACCCACTAGAAAGCACTTGAGAGTTCGACCCATTTTATTGTTTGGAGGCTTCTCTACAATATATGTATATATTGTAAAGAAGAGGAAGTACTCCAGGGGGCAGAGGCAGCAGCATCGAGTGTGCAGCAGCGGCTTGAGCTCGGAAATTGCGGCTGGTGCATCGCCTTCCAAGCCTTCCAAGCACTAACCTTTCTGCTTAATAAATCTCCTTTATAATTGGTGGAGACGTGCCGGGTACCGTCCCTTACACCTTCCCGCTACCATCCTGGAACTCCGTTCTCGACGGCTACCTTCTGCTATGCCGGACGCCGATCAGCAGACGCTTCCATCTCTTCCGGCCACCTGTCCAGGCAGTGTTCCTCAGCGGGAGCCTCCAATCTTCAGTGAAACAGATGACAATGACGTTGAAGAGTGGCTCTCGACTTTCGAACGGGTGAGCGCTTTAAACAGATGGACGGACGTGGACAAGCTGACACGCGTTTCGTTCTATCTCGCGGGTGTAGCCAGCCTTTGGCTTAGAAACCACCAGGCAGACGTCCGAACGTGGCCGCAATTTAAAACGTCGATTGTAGCAGTCTTCGATCGACCTGCCGTCCGAAAACTTCGTGCCGAGCAACGTTTACGCACACGCGCACAAGAAACGGGTGAAACCTTCACAAGTTACATAGAGGACGTCGTCGATTTGTGCAGACGCGTGAACGCCGAAATGACGGAAGCTGAAAAATGTAAGCACATCCTCAAAGGGATTGACGACGACGCTTTTCGAATGCTCTTGGCGAAAAGCCCGACGACTGTTAACGACGTAATTAGCCTCTGCCAAAGCTACGATGAATTGCGGAAGCAGCGAGCTCTGACAAGACGTCCTCCAGCGCACGATTTGGCATCGCTGTCTAGTGTGATCAGTGGTCATGACCACGCGTCACTAATAGCCGAAATAAAAGTATTTGTCCGCGAAGAAGTTGCACGACAGCTTTCCTTGGTGCCTTTCACACCAGAAGCTACCACGACTTTACCATCGTCTCTACGTGACGTCATTCAAGGAGAGGTCGCCGAGGCCTTACCAGCTGCTCGCGAGCCTAATATTGTGGCTGTTCCTCTCACCTACGCCGCGGCTGCAGCCATGCCAACTCGCAAGGCGCCTGCGCCTCCGTTCCAGCCTCGCGCGAGCTATCCCCCAGCTCCAGTTCACTGGACCAGCACTAACACCGCCAACCCGAGGCGCACCCTCGATAATCGCCCGATATGTTACGCTTGTCGATACCCCGGACACGTCGCAAGGTATTGTCGCCGCCGGACGCATATCACCAATGAAAACCGCCGTGAGCCTTTCTTCCCGCTTGACTCCAACGCGCGATACGGTTCCTCCACTCCAATGCCAGCCCGCTACCAGGACGACCACCGCCCTCGGCCAGGACGTCTTCGCTCGCCCTCTCCACGGCGCCGCTCGCCTTCTCCTATGCGTCGACGACCCGCACCTAACGAGGAGGTAAACTAGACGACGCAGTTCCTGAAGCAAGAACTGCGCAAGTTTCGGTTTGCCCAAGTCCTCATTTGTCACCTACCAATGTTATTGATGTGTTCGTCGAAAATATCCCTACTGTCGCTCTTGTAGACACCGGTTCAGCTGTTTCGGTTATAGATGCTGGATTTTGCCGCTCAATTCGTAAGGTTACGACGCCTTTCTCCGGATTATCGCTTCGCACAGCCAGTGCTCAACCTGTTCAACCGACCGCAGTATGTACAGCCCGCGTGACAATTCAGGACGTTTTGTATACGATAGAGTTCGTGGTTCTTTCATCATGCTCCCATAATATTATTTTGGGATGGGACTTTTTGTCGCGTCATAACGCCGTAATCGACTGTGCTAGGGCTGAGGTCGAATTTTGCTCACTGGATGACCAAGCGTCCGTCGACACCCAGTTTGCCGCTAAACTTGTCGTTAGCGATGACACCTACATCCCTCCATGCTCTTTTGCGTTCGTGCCAGTTTCACGCAGCGCCATATCCGACGGCACGGTCTTCTTCACACCATCTCCAATATTCGTCGCCCGAAGAGCTCTCCCCCTGCCTTTTGCTGCTCTCGATCTTGTAGAAGGGTCAACCACAATGCCAATTTATAATCATGAGTCGTCGTCTTTATCCCTACTTTGTCGCGAGTGCCTTGACCACGTCGAGACAATCAGTTCTTCCAGAATTATATCCGTCCCCGATGAGGTGCCTTCTACCTCCGTCTGTGAACTGGCTGTCGTCTCAGCGCCTGACTCAACGTCGGCAAACATATTTCAACCATTCATCGCTGCAGATTTGACATCTTCGCAGCGTTCACAACTCCTCACCATTCTTGAGAGCTACCGCCACTCTTTCGACGTTGAACAAACATCTCTCGGCCGTGCCTTAGCATTAGAACACTACATCGACACTGGGTCCCACTCACTGCTGCGACAACGACCGTATCGCGTGTCCGCTACAGAACGCCGCGTCATTGCTGACCAAGTAGACGGCATGCTTCGCAGAGGCGTCATTCGACCTTCACGGAGCCCATGGGCGTCTCCGGTGGTTCTCGTCAAAAAGAAAGACGGTTCTATTCGTTTCTGTGTCGATTTCCGGCGATTGAACAAGATCATGCTGAAGGATGTCTATCCACTACCGCGCATTGACGATGCTTTGGACAGTTTGCAGGGTGCCGAGTTCTTTTCCTCGTTAGACTTGCGGTCAGGCTACTGGCAGGTGCCTATGGCGGAGGCCGATCGCCCCAAAACCGCTTTTGTCACGCCAGACGGCTTATATGAATTCACCGTCATGCCCTTCGGACTTTGCAATGCATCTGCAACGTTCGAACGAATGATGGACATCCTGCGTGGACTAAAATGGAAGATATGCTTGTGTTACCTCGATGATATCGTGGTCTTCACCCCTAACTTTGACACACACTTATGTCGCCTTCAGCACGTCCTTACTTGCTTAACTAACGCCGGTTTGCAATTAACCCTCAAAAAATGTCGATTTTCAATGCGTCAACTGAACATTTTGGGCCACGTTGTTTCCAAGGAAGGCATCCTCCCGGATCCCGAGAAATTGCGAGCTGTTACGGCGTTTCCTAAACCTGCCACCATCACAGAACTTCGAAGTTTCATCGGCTTGTGTTCGTATTTCCGGCGATTCGTCCGAAACTTCGCGTCTATTATATCACCTCTCACGCAACTTCTCAGCAGCTGTAAAGACCTCTTATCGTGGTCCCCTGCCTGCGACGAGGCTTTCACCACCTTGCGACGGCTTCTCACGACGCCACCCATTCTACGCCATTTCTGTCCTGAAGCTCCAACTGAAATCCACACCGACGCCAGTGGTGTAGGCCTGGGTGCTGTGCTCGCACAGCGTAAACCGGAACATCAGGAATACGTCGTGGCATACGCTAGTCGCACACTTACCAAGGCTGAGAGCAACTACAGCGTCACAGAAAAGGAGTGCTTGGCCATTGTGTGGGCCCTTGGAAAGTTTCGCCCATATCTATATGGTCGTTCTTTTGATGTCGTGACCGACCACCACGCGCTGTGCTGGCTTTCGACGTTAAAAGACCCATCTGGCCGCCTCGCTCGCTGGGCGTTGAAAATTCAAGATTACGACATACGCGTGGTTTATCGGTCAGGACGGAAGCATGCTGACGCCGACGCCCTTTCCCGTTCCCCCCTGTCCCAGAATGCCACAGCTGACTCCGCTTGCGATTCCACATTGTCATCGCTTGACTTTGACACCATTGCTATCGAACAACGCAATGACCCGTGGACTGCGTCTCTTCTCAATCATCTCTCCGACACTTCTGAACTCCGAAAGACGCGAACGCTTCGGCGCCAAGTTCCACACTTCTCGATACGTGACACGCTTCTCTATCGACGTAACTACGCAGCAGAGGGACGCAAGTGGCTGCTCGTCATTCCACGAACCCTGAGGTCGCAGATTTGTTCCTCTGTTCACGCTGACCCACAATGTGGCCACGCAGGAGTCTTCAAGACCTACGAAAGGCTTCGACATCGCTACTACTGGCGTGGCATGTATACCTTCGTCCGCAACTTCGTCCGCTCTTGTGCCGAATGTCAGCGCCGAAAATCTCCACCACACGCCTCCGCCGGTGAACTGCAGCCTTTACCATGCCCTTCCCGACCCTTCGAACGGGTTGGAATAGATATTTATGGGCCACTTCCATTGACTCCGACTGGCAACAGGTGGATAATAGTTGTTATCGACCACCTAACGCGCTATGCTGAGACCGCTGCTCTTCAAACGGCTACAGCACAGGAGGTTGCCACTTTCCTACTGCGTCATTTTGTGTTGCGTCATGGAGGCCCTCAAGAACTCCTCAGTGACCGCGGCCGCGCCTTCTTGTCCGAGGTCATTGAAAAATTGCTCGCTGAGTGTGCTATTGTACATCGCACATGTACCGCCTACCACCCACAAACCAATGGGGCTACCGAGCGCTTTAATCGTACTCTCGGTGACATACTATCTATGTATGTGACGCCTGACCACTCTAACTGGGACTTAGTTCTCCCATTCATTACATACGCCTATAATACGGCAACGCAAGCGACAACAGGCTTCTCCCCTTTTTACTTCCTCTACGGCCGTCACCCCTCCCACACCATTGACACCATTTTGCCCTATCGACCAGACGCGTCCGAGTGCCTACCGATCTTGGACGCCGCCAGACACGCAGAAGAATGCCGCCAGTTAGCTCGTCGCTTTACCTGCGATGACCAAAACAGGCAAAAAACAATTAGTGATACCCAGACCTCAACTCCCGTTTTTCTTCCGGGTTCTCTTGTATGGCTGTCAGTGCCGCATCGCACACCTGGGCTCTCTTCCAAGCTTCTGCCAAAGTACGATGGGCCATATCGTATTGTCGAACAAACTCCGCCAGTAAACTAATTCATTGAGCCTCTTACGCCACCATCAGACTTGCGACGTCGCAACCGCGAGGTTATACACGTCCAGAGGCTCAAGCAATACCACGGTTCAACGCCGCCTGCCCAGGACTAAGTCGCCAGGATGGCTCCTTTTTTCTCCGTGGGGCCATTGTAAAGAAGAGGAAGTACTCCGGGGCAGAGGCAGCAGCATCGAGTGTGCAGCAGCGGCTCGAGCTCGGAAATTGCGGCTGGTGCATCGCCTTCCAAGCCTTCCAAGCACCAACCTTTCTGCTTAATAAATCTCCTTTATATATATATATATATATATATATATATATATATATATATATATATATATATATATATATATATATATATATATATATATATATATATATATATATATATATATATATATATATATATATATATATATATATATATATATATATATATATATTGTAGCGATGCTGACGCCGACATGTTAAAAAAACAAACATCTTTATTAGGGCGAACTTGTGCCCACGATTCTAAAAACTATGGTCGTCAAGTTCGAGTAGCCGAGTGGCACAGATCCGACTATCTTCCTCTTCCTCGTTATTGGAACGTACCAACGCGTGGCGCATGCCAGCCGAGCCGGGTCTTGCTGGTGCTGGTGCCACGATGATTGTGGCGGGCTACTTGAATGTGGCGAACCTGTCGCAGCATTGCCCCCCTCCTCAGACGCATCGTCCCGATGCTTAAGACAGTGAAAAGATACACGCGCACTCTCACTCGTTTTTAGACGATCTGTCATGATAGGGCTTCATGCGGACTACGTGGACCACTTCCGAGGGATTTCGGCGTCTTGAACTCACGTGTCCAGCAGATCTAACTTCATAAGTGACGTTGCTGATACGGTTGAGTACTTCATAAGGGCCGAAGTATCGGCAAAGAAGCTTTTCAGAGAGTCCGCGGCGGCGCACTGGTATCCCTATCCACACTTTGTCACCGGGATGATAAAGTGTGTCACTGCGTCGCTTGTTGTAGCGACTAGAATCGACGTGCTGTTGGTGGCGTATTCGGTATCTTGCCATTTGCCGTGCTTCTTCGGCTCTTTGCAAGAAGTCCTCTAAGTCAGGTGGATAGCTGCTTTCGTCCTGTAGGGGCAACATGGCATCCAGCGGGGTAGTCACTCTTCGGCCGAATACTAGTTCGAAAGGGGCAACGTGGGTTGTTTCTTGAACGGCTGTGTTATATGCGAATGTTACGTAGGGTAATATTTCATCCCACTGTTTATGTTCAACATCAACATACATTGATAGCATGTCGGTCAGAGTTCTGTTGAGGCGTTCGGTTAAGCCATTTGACTGAGGGTGATACGCGGTTGTTCTTCTGTGATCGGTATTTGTCATGCGCATCAGGCATTGCATTAGGTCTGCAGTAAATGCGGGGCCCCGATCCGTAATAACGACGATGGGCGCATCATGTCTGAGCACTATGTTTTTCACAAAGAACTTGGCGACTTCGGCAGCTGTCGCACTGTATAGAGAGTCAGTTTCAGCATAACGGGTGAGATAGTCTGTGGCTACGACTATCCATTTCTTGCCTGCACACGATGTCGGCAAATGTCCTAGGAAGTCCATGCCGACTTGTTGGAATGGGGCATCTGGAGGGTCTATTGGCTGGAGAAGGCCGGCTGGTTTTACGGGTGGAGTTTTGCGCCATTGACATTGACGACAAGTTTTCACGTAGCGCTGCACTGATGCGAGAGACTTAGGCCAATAATATTTCAGGCGAATCCTGGCGAATGTTCGGCTCACACCCATGTGTCCAGATGTTGGCTCGTCGTGGCATGCGTGCAGAATTTCCTCTCGCATGGCTGTGGGCACTAGTAAAACGTTTCACCATTAGGTTCGAAGTTCCTCCTGTAAAGGACACTTCCTCGAAGGCAGAACGCGGAGAGCCCTCTGGAGAATATGCGAGGGACTTGAACGTTGAGACCCTGCAGGTGTTGTATAAGTGCCAGCAAATCCGGGTCATCTCGTTGTAGTTGAGCGATTTTGGATGTGTCGACAACGCCTAGAAACGGGAAGTCTTCCTCTTCAGGTACACTTGGATCGACGGGAGAGCGTGACAGGCAGTCGGCATCGCTGTGTTTCCTTCCAGATTTGTACACGACCGTAATATCATATTCCTGCAGCCTAAGGCTCCATCTTGCTAGTCGACCTGACGGGTCCTTGAGATTTGCCAGCCAGCATAGAGCATGGTGGTCACTGACAGCTCTGAACGGTCTACCATAAAGTTAGGGTCGAAACTTGTTTATGGCCCAGATGACTGCGAGACACTCTTTTTCAGTTGCAGAGTAGTTTGCCTCAGCTTTTGATAGTTTGCGGCTGGCATAGGCTAACACTTTCTCTTGACCATTTTGCCACTGGACAAGGATGGCGCCGAGGCCGACATTGCTGGCATCGGTATGGACTTCAGTGTCGGCTGTCTCATCAAAATGGGCAAGTATTGGTGAACCCTGTAGTCGTTTCCTTAATTCGTCAAAAGCTTTCTGTTGTTCGCTTTCCCATGTGAAGGGCACATTGTCTTTCGTTAGTTTTGTAAGAGGTTCCGCAATCTTTAAAGAAGTTTTCCACAAATCGTCTATAATAGGCACATAAACCCAAAAATCGACGCACTGACTTTTTGTCTCAGGGTGTAGGGAACCTCTGAACAGCGGCTGTCTTTTCGGGATCGGGACGAACACCATCAAAACTAATGACATGCCCAAGGAATCGCAGCTCTTCGAAGCCGAAGTGGCATTTTTCGGGTTTGATTGTCAATTTCGCTGACCGGATGGCTTCCAATACTGTGCGTAGTCGCTCTAGATGTTTGTCGAACGTTGTAGAGAATACCACTACGTCATCCAAATACACTAGGCATGACTGCCATTTCAATCCGGCGAGGACAGTGTCCATCATTCGCTGGAACGTCGCTGGTGCGGAACAGAGGCCGAATGGAAGCGCTTTGAATTCGTAGAGGCCATCTGGTGTTACGAATGCCGCTTTTTCACGGTCCCGCTCGTCGACCTCTATTTGCCATTATCCGCTTTTCAGATCTAAGGAGGAGAAAAACTTTGCGGATCGCAACCGATCTAGTGTATCGTCGATACGCGGCAAGGGGTAGACATCTCGTTTAGTTACACTGTTCAGTTTTCTGTAGTCGACGCAGAATCTAATTGTGTTGTCTTTCTTCTTAACGAGCACTACGGGGGACGCCCATGGACTATTCGAAGGCTGGATGACATCATCCGAAAGCATCTCCTCCTCTTGCTTCTTGATAATTTCCCGTTATTTCTGTGACACCCGATATGGATGCTGGCATATAGGCCTCATGTCGTCTTGCGTTATAATTCTGTGTTTCGTGATTGACATGCGCTGGACCTTCGAGGCACTTGAAAAGCAATCAGAGAATTCTTTTTCCAAGGCGTAAATCTGTTTCTTTTGACTGTCCGGAAGGCTCTGATTGACGGTCACGGATGTGTCGATGTTGCAGGCCACTGGTCGAGTGGTTGATGTCGTTAAGCTGCATAGTTCAGTTGCCATACATAAGTCGTGTAAATAGGCGATAGCCGTGCCTTGAGCGATGTGTTGAAGCTCATTGGAGAAATTTGTGAGTAGGACATCTGCACGGCCATTCGTCAAGTGAACAAGACCCCTAGCTACGCAGACACCTTTGTTCAAAAACAGTCCTACATTTGTATCCGCTAAGCCTTCGCGGTTGTACAATGCATCATTTTCTACGAGCACCATTATACTGCAGCGTGGTGGCACAGCTACGTCATCATGAACAACGCGTAGAGCAGTTAGGCGTCGTTCCTCAGATTCCTCCACAGGTATAGCTAGTTCAGTCGAAAACGACACGCTGGACCTACGCAGGTTAATTACGGCGCCATTAGCTCGCAAAAAATCCATTCCTATAATGAGTTCTCTTGAACATTCTGGCAGCACAATAAAATCGGCCACGTAAATAAAGCCCCGTATTTCAAGTCTTGCAGTGCATCTGCCAAGGGGCGTAATAATGTGACCGCCTGCCGTGCGTATCTGCGATCCACTCCACTGCGTCACAACTTTGTTTAGATTTTTCACCATCTTGTGACTTATCACTGAATATTCAGCACCGGTGTCGACTAAGGCATTCAGCTCCCATCCTTCCATTCTCAACCGCAAATCTGAAGTAACGTTTTCGTTGCTGCACCCATCTACCGGAAATACACCGTCATCACTCTCAAACCAAACTTGAGGATCTTCGTAACTGACGTTATCAGCGGCCTCACCTCCACAGGTCGCTTGCTTCAGTTTTCCGGGTGTGGACTTGGAGAGCGATGACCAGGCTGCCTTGAAGGTGTACGTGGGCTGTATGACCGGTAGCGCATAGGCGATGGTGACCGTGACCGGTGTTGGCGTAGAGTTAGCGAGTTCTGGCGCGTCGACAAGTACTCCTCAATCTCCGCTGGTCGTTCGCCGTTTCGGGGGCACGGTGCATATGACGGGAAGCCTCTTAATCAAGCCTGTCGGTAAGGACAGAATCTGTACAGATGACCCGCTTCCCCACAATGAAAACACAGAGGCCTGCGCTCGTAATCACGCCAGACGTCACTTTTCCTGGGCCTATGCTTCACATAGCGATGTGTGCTATGTGGTGCTCCTGGGGGCAGATATAGGTAGCCGTTGGTTCCCGTGGACGAGGTGCGCGGCGTGCTGCAGGTGGGAGAGGAGTCTCCGCCATCGCAACTGCTGCATTGCTGTGTACTGTGGGTTGCCTGACAACCTCAGAGTATGTTCGGATAGGTCGAACCGGCTGCAGCTCACGCTCTGGCTCTCGTATCACCTGCCTCAGTTCGTCACGAACAACGTCCGTAACAGATAGTGCAGTTGAAGTCTGGGGCATATGCAGTCTGCTCAGTTCTTCTCTGATAACTGATCTAATTAGCTCTCGCAGGGCTTTAACGTCGTTTCGCACGCCTCCGGGGAATACCTGTGCAGATGCGCAGTTAAGATTCCGGTTGTACTGCCGAGCCCGCTGTTCCAGTGTTTTTTCGATGGCCGTCGCTTCCGAGTAAAACTCAGCAACCGTGCTCGGAGGGTTGCGGACGAGAACGGTGAACAGCTCTTGCTTCACTCCGCGCATTAGATGGCGCACCTTCTTATCCTCAGCCATGTTGTAATCCGCACGCTTGAACAGGCGGACCATGTCCTCAATGTACATAGCAGATATCTCGTTCGTTAACTGGTTCCTCGATTGAAGAGCTGCCTCCGCTTTTTCTTTCCGGTCTATGTTCGCGAACGTAGCCACCACTTGTCGTCGAAATACCTCCCAGGTAGACAACGAGGTTTCATGGTTCTCAAACCATGTCTTCGCGAAGTATTCCAGGGCGAAGTATACGCGATGGAGCTTCTCTCTTTCGTCCCATCCATTCAAGCTCGCTACCCTCTCGAACAGGTCCAACCAATCTTCAACATCCTCGTACGAGTCGCCGTGAAAAACTGGTGGCTGGTGCAGTTGGCTAATGAACACTTGTGCCGCTGTTACCTGGCTAGTCATAGTGGTGGCATCCATCGTTTGAATTCCCCTTGGTGTGAAGTGAAGAGGACCGAACTCAGGTGAGACACCTCGAAGACGGCGACTTGCCCTCTGGTGTACATGAGTCACTTCCACGGGGTTGATACGCTGGTCGTCGGGGCTACGCTGTCTTGAGCTCGCGGGGCTTCGGTTCATAACCCAGCACCTCCACCAGAAATGTAGCGATGCTGACGCCGACAGGTTAAAAAAACAACCGTCTTTATTAGGGCGAACTTGTGCCCACGATTCTAAAAACTATGGTCGTCAAGTTCGAGTAGCCGAGTGGCACAGATCCGACTATCTTCCTCTTCCTCGTTGTTGGAACGTACCAACGCGTGGCGCATGCCACCCGAGCCGGGTCTTGCTGGTGCTGGTGCCACGATGATTGTGGCGAACCTGTCGCAGCAATATATATATATATATATATATATATATATATATATATATATATATATATATATATATTGAAAGACGCAGGCAGACTAGGTACGGCGAGCAGGCAGGGCGAGCAGAAGCGTTTATTCTGCGATGTCTGGCTCGGCTCAGAACCACACCAAGAGAGAGAACGATGATGATGGGTATGTGTAAGTGAGAACGATGATGATGGGTATGTGCAAGTGAGAACGATCAAATGCTTGGAATGTGCTTACAATTTCCCCCCCCCTCTGCGAAGCGGCCAACCTGGCCGCCAGTCAGAGATCGGCCGAACGAGTAACAAAAGGCTTCATGCGTGAGACGTGAACTATTTCCGTGCTGCGCAGACGGCGGTCAGTGACAGACTGAAGCGGGGTGACGAGGTAGTTAACTGGAGATGTCTGTCGTACAACGGTGTATGGGCCAACATACCGGTGAAGAAATTTCTCGCAAAGGCCCGACGCTCGAACCGGGGTCCATAGTAAAACCTTATCGCCAGCATTAAAGGCCACGTCGCGTCGTTTTTTATCACAGCGATGTTTTCTCTCCTTTTGGGTTGCTTCCGTGTTTTTGCGAGCAATTTCACGGCATTGTGTGACTCGGGCTGCGAACTCTTCTGGGAGCGAGGTACTGCTTGGAGCCGGTGCAAAGAAAAATGCCGTGTCGAAGACCGAGGAGGCAGATCGGCCGTACACGAGAAAAAACGGGCTGTAGCCAGTTGATCGTTGTACCGCAGTATTGTATGCGAAGGTGACAAACGGTAAAATGTTATCCCAATTTTTGTGGTCAGGATGCAAGTACATCGATATCATGTCAGAGAGTGTTCGGTGGAAGCGCTCGGTAAGGCCATTCGTTTGCGGATGGTATGTAGAAGTGGTTTTATGCACTGTATTGCACGCCTGCAGGACTTCATCCAGGACCTTGGAAAGGAAGGCTTTGCCACGGTCACTCAAAAGGACGCGAGGGGCTCCGTGGCGCAAGACGATGGAGTTCAAGAAAAAATTGGCGATTTCTGTGGCGGTAGCAGAATGAAGAGGTGAAGTCTCGGCGTATCTTGTTTGATGGTCGACTGCAGTGACGATCCAACGGTGACCGGAAGGTGTCAACGGCAAAGGACCATACAAGTCTATTCCGACAAATTCGAATGGTGTGGTGGGACAGGGAAGAGGCTGAAGGAAACCAGCAGGCGGGGATGTGGATCGCTTGCGGTGCTGACACAACGCGCACGAGCCCACGTATTTGGCCACCGTTGTGGACAAGCCAGGCCAGAAGCAGCGCGTCTTGATGCGATCGTAGGTCTTGTGGAAGCCTAGATGACCGGCAGCAATATCATCGTGGAATGCTTCCAAAACTCGAAGACGAAGGCAGCGGGGAAGAACTGGCACCCACTTGTTACCGGTGGGATGGTAAATGTAGCGCTTAAGCACACCGTCCTGAAGGCGAAATTGTCGAAGCTGGCGTCGCAAGCGGCTGTTGGGTGGTTTAGTGACACCGCGAAGGCGATCAATGAAAGACCGACAGTAGGAATCTGCCAGCTGAAGTGAACGTAAATCGGAGTTCGAAGATAGCTGCATTGGATCCAGCGATGCGAGCGATACGTGTTGTGAGGCAAGCTGGGTGTCAGAGTCATTCGAACGCGATGCGGTGGACGTATTGTCACGAGAGAGCGAAAGTGGGCACCGGGACAGCGCGTCGGCATCATGATGACATTTGCCAGACTTGTACGTAACTGTAAAGTCGTACTCTTGTAAGCGCAGTATCCAGCGCGCAAGACGTCCTGACATATTCTTCATTGATGAAAGCCAACAGAGTGCGTGGTGGTCGGTGATGATGGTGAAGTGCCGACCGTAGAGATACGGGCGGAATTTCTGTATCGACCATACGATAGCCAAGCACTCCTGCTCCGTGATGGTGTAATTCCGCTCAGCTGTTGACAGAGTCCGGCTAGCGTAGGCCACAACCTGCTCTTTAGAGGTGGAATCACGCTGCAGAAGGACTGCTCCAATGCCTTGTGCGCTTGCGTCAGTATGGAGTATGGTAGGCGCTCTCTCATCGAAGTGGCGCAGCACTGGTCCGGAAGTCAGGCGTTCTTTCAAAATTTCAAATGCAGATTCGCAGTCGTTGGACCATGAGAAAGGAGCACCAGTGGCCAATAACTTATTTAGCGGAGCCGCTAAGGTAGCAAAGTTGCGTATAAAGCGACGAAAATAGGACGCGAGACCAAGAAAGCTGCGCAACGTCTTTTGGTTGGACGGTCGAGGGAACTGTAGCACAGCTGCGATCTTCTCGGGATCTGGTTGGATTCCGTCTTTGGAAACGACGTGACCGAGGACTTTGATGCTTTTGCTGGCAAATGTACACTTCTTTGTATTTATCTGAAGGCCAGCCTTGGAGAGACATTGTAGCACCTCGTCTAATCGTTGAAGATGTTGGGCAAAGGTACTTGAAAAAACAACGATATCATCTAAGTAACAGAGGCAGGTCTTCCATTTTAGGCCACGAAGAACAGTATCAATCATTCGCTCAAACGTGGCTGGAGCGTTGCACAAGCCGAATGGCATTACATTAAATTCATAAAGGCCGTCCGGTGTGGCAAATGCAGTTTTTTCTTTGTCAGCCTCGTTCATGGGGATTTGCCAGTAACCTGATCGTAAGTCAAGGCTCGAAAAATAGTTCGCCCCTTGCAGTGTGTCTAAAGCGTCATCAATTCTAGGCATAGGATATACGTCCTTGCGTGTGATCTTATTTAACGCGCGGTAGTCAATGCAAAAACGAACAGAGCCATCCTTCTTTTTAACTAAAACGACTGGAGATGCCCAGGAACTCGAAGAAGGTCGTATTATATTTCGCGATAGCATCTCGTTCACTTCTTTTTCAATTATTTCTCTCTCTGATTGCGAAACCCGATATGGGCGACGGCGTATCACACGAGAACCGTCGGTTTCAATGCGATGTACAGCCGCGGAAGTCTGACTCAGTGTTGTGGTACAGCTATCAAAGCAGGCTTTGTGCTTAGCCAAAAGGGCCAATAGTGCTTCAGACTGTTTTGGTGTGAGGTCTGAACCAATGACAGGTCGAAAAGGGAAAGAACGTGAACCTGGAGCTGGTACTGGTGACGAAGACGGGCAGAGTGTCGCGATGGAGGTCAATGGAGAGAAGTCAATCTTTGCCACTGTCATTCCCTTGGGCAGCAGCACAGATTCTGCAGTTGTGTTAGAAACGGGCAGAAAAGCGCAGCCAGAGGAAAACCGGAGGAGGCAAGAGGCGACGAGAATTCCACGGGAGGTGCAGCGAAACGAAGGAGCCACAAGTGCATCACCGTCGGTTACTTGGGTAGATGCGACAGCTATCACGTGTTCGTGACCAGGGTGCAGGACGCAGTCTTCAACAATGACCAAGTTGGAGATCGAGGGTGATGAAACTGGAATGGGCGCATCCGTTGTATCCGTTATGTGAATGACGTTCTCTTTAAAGGATATAACAGCGGAAGCAGAATGCAGAAAGTCCCAACCAAGGATAAGTTCATGAATGCACGTGGGCAACACAATCATCTCGATGTGGTGACGTATACCATCAATAGAAACACGAGCCGTACACTGTCCGTTAGGTTGAATCAGCACGTTATTTGCCCCACGCAACACAGGTCCCACATAGGGCGTTCTGACTTTACGGAGGCGCGAGCACAAGTCACTACGCAAAACAGAAGTGGTTGCACCGGTGTCAACGAGAGCTTGCACAGGAATACCTTCAATAGTTACTGACAACATATTAGCTGGGCGAACAGGAGGTATTTTTGTTGGTCGACGGGACGCAGTTTTCCCTCCAAAAACTGCAATCCTTAGTTTTCCGAAGATTGGTCAACAGGACGGGAGATGATTGGACGAAGTGGCGATGCGGAGCGGCGATAGGGCGATGGAGAGCGTCGTCTGGAGGAGCGGTATTCCTGATGTTGACGAGGGGACACTGGAGGAGACGGAGACCGGTACTGCGCGGACGGGTAGGTGTCTGGAGCATAAAGATCTGGTCTTCGGAACCGGTCTCGTTCGAACTCAGCATAGCCTCGTCGTTCCTCTTGCTGGCGGCGACGGCAGTAACGAGAAATGTGGCCTCGTATACCGCAGTAAAAGCAAACAGGACGGGATTGACGCCACTGAGGATACAAGGGTGCAGCAGTCATTCCACCTCGCATAGCAGCCAAATGGCTACTAGCAGTATCCGTAGAGCTAGATGCCCCGGGAGCAGGCGGAATCGCAGCGATCTCCGCATATGTTGGCATTACCGTTTGAACAACCGGTGCTGCCGGTGTCGACCTGGGCGTCACATCGGCGTATGTGGGCATCGGGCGTGCTGGCGGAGCGACCGGGGATGTCGGTGTCGCCATTGCCGCTAACTCCTGCTTAACAAGATTCCGCAGGTCGAATGGTGGAGACGGAGCGGAGGCGACAGTGGACCGCTGCTGTTCAAGGTCTCGAAGTTCTTCCCGGATAATTGTGCGGATAAGGGTTTTTAATTCAGAGGGAGGCATCAGGCGTGGATCACTGTCTTGTTGAAGCCGAAGGGACTGCAACTGGTCAAGGCGTTGGCATGTCGAAATGACGTCGTTAACCGTAGCGGGATTGCCAACAGCCAAGGCGTTGAATGCGATTGGGCCGATTCCTTTAAGGATGTGGCGAACGCGCTCATCTTCCGTCATGTCTTTATTCGCACGGCGACAGAGGGCCAAAACATCCTCGATATACGAAGTGTACGACTCATGTGCCAGTTGTAGACGCACAGCCAGCTTCTGTTTCGCGGCTTCGGAACGACCCGATGAGCATCCGAATATTTGTCGCAGTTTGTTGGCAAAGGTCGACCAATCAACGAAGTCAGTTTCGTGATTAAAATACCAGGTTTTGGCTACGCTGGTCAAATAGAAAGGAAGGTAGCTCAGTTTCTCTGCTTCGGTCCATCGATTGGCTGAACCCACACGGTTGTAAAGGTCAAGCCATTCCTCGACGTCGTCACCGCGAAGACCCGCGAACACGGGCGGTTCGCGCTGAGGGCTGGTGACAGTAGATGAAGAGCGGGCAGCCGCCGGCGTAGGGGCTGTAGCGTTAGGGCTAGGCGTTAGGTCCGATGTCTGCATACCTGTGTGGGTGGCTGGGTGCAATCGGCGACCAGATCGGAGCTCCAGGTGGGAAATGAACGTAGGAGGACGTCGGGATCTTACCCCGGCACTTCCACCACTCTGAAAGACGCAGGCAGACTAGGTACGGCGAGCAGGCAGGGCGAGCAGAAGCGTTTATTCTGCGATGTCTGGCTCGGCTCAGAACCACACCAAGAGAGAGAACGATGATGATGGGTATGTGTAAGTGAGAACGATGATGATGGGTATGTGCAAGTGAGAACGATCAAATGCTTGGAATGTGCTTACAATTTATATATATATATATATATATATATATATATATATATATATATATATATATATATATATATATATATATATATATATATATATATATATATATATATATATATATATATATATATATATATATATATATGCACGCATGGTGGTCGAGTGGCCGTAGCGTTGCATATAGTCCAGTAGATCCTCCGTGCTCCGTGAGCGGTCACAACGTGGTTTATTTCGACGTTTCGGCCTAGAGTCTGGCCTTCATCAGGATTAAAGGTACAGTTTGTTGGTGCTCAGCTTTATACAATCTCAAATTAGAGGGAAAGGAAAGAGGAAAAAAACAGAAAAAAAGAAAAAAAAAAGAAAAGAAGAAAAAAAATAGAAAAAGAGAAGAAGAACATAAGGTGGACTCCCCTCGGGCGCCCCCCTTCCACTCTTCCTTCCACTTCCCTCTTCATCTCTCTCCCCTTTCTCCCCTTCACCTTTCTGATGTCAGTGGTCTGTGTATGCGTCCTTTCACTAACGCATTCTGCCCGACCAGACGGTGCCTCCTGGCACTGGCGGTTCGGTGTGGGGCAAAAAAGAGCTTTTTTAGGACGTTCTAAGCCTTTAACTACTCGGAGCCCCGTCAACAATTCGTCGTAGAAAGAGGGGTACCGCGTATTGGGGCAGAGGCTGGTAAGCGGGCATTTTAGGAAGTTTTAAGCCTCTAACTACTCGGGGTCCCATCAACATTTCGTCGTAGAAAGAGGGGTGCCACATATTGCGGCAGAGGCTGGTAAGCGGGCGCAATGCGAATTCCTTGCCCGCTTCTGGATTACGCGTGCAGTGGGGGCCTCCCGGCTGTGCACAGGGTTGCTGTTGGGCATGTCATGCGTGGCACAATCGATTGGGTAGTAAAATAAAACAGAAAACAGACGACAGCTGCACTCAGGAATAGTAGTTACACTTGGAATCGTTTTGAGTTGTCCAGTGCCCTTCGTAGCTGCAATGCCGTGAACTCAGTTACTATTGTCATTATTGCCACTATTGTTTTCTAATGCTTTATTGCTGCAAATGTTCCAGGATTCTCATTTATTCCTTATCGAGGATGTTAAATCGGTGGATAAGGTATGACTGTCGTTGTTCACGTTCTCGATTTGATTTAAATCCCGTCTCTAAGAGCGTTACTGATAGTTTGTCGAATGCATGGTCGGGAAGAGAGAGTTTTTGATAGAGGTAGACTTGGGGCTGATTTCGCATGGGCTCTGTGATTATTGAAGCGAATCCTAAATGGTGTTTCTGATTGTCCGATGTACTGCATACCACACACGTTGCATTCGAGTAGGTATACCACATTAGAGGAATCGCATGTTAGGTTTCCTCGTATGTTAATCGAAAACTTGGATTATGTGCTGGTTGCTTTGTGTGTTTCTCGCATCACCTTACATACAAGACATCGTGGCTTTAAACAAGGTCGGCATGAATTATTGGGGGGTGATGTGTTAATTTGAGAGTGGACAAGTGTGCCTTTGAGGTTACGTGGTCGTCAGCAAACGACGCCTGGAGCGGATGGAAATGCTCGTTTCAGACGTTCACTTTGTTCCAGAATGTTGTAATGTCGTTTAAGGATTTTGTTTACATTGGGGAAGTTTGTGCTGTAAGTCAAGCAGAGGTTTGTTCGTTGTGGGTCTTCTTGCGGTGGTCGCTTCATAAGTAAGTCTTCACGCTTTAGTTTTCTCGCTTTTTGAACAACGTCATTAATTACATGTGGGGGGTATTAATTACATGTGGGGGTACATGTAGAAGTAGGAGTGACAGTCAGCGCCATCTAAAAGCCAAACGACGAGTGTGAAAACACTCATGCGCATGTTTGGCGTCATGTAGCACGTGAACTTAGTATGAGTGGGCAGCTGATTAATTGTCCCTCTTATACAACCTAAACACACCAAGTCTGCCAATACGAGATCCTCGTTCAATGAAATAAGGGAAAGAAGTGTATACCTAAGGGCTTATAGATGGCGCTGACTGTCCCTCTAACTTCTATATTCACATGTAAACACAAAAAAGTGGTTAGAGGGTAGGCCGCTGTGGTAGCTCAGTGGTTAGAGCATCAAACGCGTTATTCAAAGGTCGTAGGTTCAATTCCTGCTCACGGCTGGTTATTTTTTTATCCACTTTTCTTTCTTCTTATTTACATCCCATTGGTTCTAATAACTTCCCCTGTACATTCCTTGGCATTACTGTCTGTTAGATCTCATTAATATTGTGTTAAAACACGGAAAAACAAGCCCTTAGGTATACACTTCTTTCCCTAATAAATAAATAAATAAATATATATATATATATATATATATATATATATATATATATATATATATATATATATATATATATATATATATATATATATATATATATATATATATATATATATATATACATTTGGAGCCTCAGCTCCAAATGTGAACCATATCTTAAAGAAACATTTTAACATTTTAATACAGAGCGAGCGGCTCAAAGGAATCTTTGCAGAACAACCACGCGTGGTCTACCGACGATCGCGGAACCTTCGTGATTTACTAACCTCATCTAAAACCACGTGTTCACATCATGAAGGCTGTCATCCCTGCAACAAACCACGTTGCAAAGTGTGCGCGCACATGACGACATCTAAAACAGTTCCAAGTACATCGTCCAGTTTTTCTTTAAAGATAAATGGGAACTACACGTGTGATAGTATCAACGTCATCTATCTTCTCGAGTGTTCAACTTGCGGTGCTCAGTACATAGGTCAAACAGAGACAAGTTTCAGAATTCGTTTTAATAATCACCGTGCATATGCCGTAAGCCTCCCTAATCTACCGCTGTCGAAGCACGTCAGTATGCCTGGCCATGGTTTCGACAAAATTAGGGCCACGATTATTCAGTCCGGTTTTAAGACAAATCACGATAGGGAAGTGAGGGAATCCTTCTTGATCCACAAATTTAACACCATTAGTTCAGGTATCAATGAAAACGTAGGAAAGCTCACCTGCCTCGCACTATAACAACACGACTTCTTAGATTAGTAAAATATTTTAGTGTATAATAAATTGTATATTAGTCAACCGTGGTTTCTTTACCTCTGAGCTCTTTTACATGTCCTGCCAACCATACTGTGCCCCACGTGTCGATGCGCAAGGAAATTTGAAACTTTTATATTCATGCACCCGTCACATGTCAGTCATGTCAACACAAGGTCTTGACAGATTACCATTTTTTACTTTGATTGTCCTAGCTGCAATACCGAGAGTTCATCACGTGAGCCTATAAAAGCGGCTGCATTGTATCATACCTACTTACTCTGACGAAGGCCGTGCCACGGCCGAAACGTTAGTAAATACGATCCTTTTCTTATGTGCTATCTTCAAGTTATTTCAATATATATATATATATATATATATATATATATATATATATATATATATATATATATATATATATATATATATATATATATATATATATATATATATAGTGGGAGTAATAATTCAATGGGCCAGTTAGTCTTCGTGAAGGTATGGGATATGGCACAACGGGAGCGTTGTCAACAAGGATAAATATATTTATTTCCCAACAGTTTCGGGAGGGGACCTCCCTTCATCAGGGGATAACTCATCCCCTGATGAAGGGAGGTCCCCTCCCGAAACTGTTGGGAAATAAATATATTTATCCTTGTTGACAACGCTCCCGTTGTGCCATATCCCATATATATATATATATATATATATATATATATATATATATATATATATATATATATATATATATATATATATATATATATATATATATATATATATATATATATATATATATATATATATATATATATATATATATATATATATATTTAATTATAGTGACTATGGTGACATTTTGGTCACTCCATCGCCCCGTTGCCTTAATAAAGGCATAGCTCTCGCATCAGGTGTGGCTCGCTTCAACGATGGATCAGCTGTCCTCGCTGCTACGAACACCACACCAGATAAAATTTTACTGCCGCGGGGCACTACTGTCGCCTGCGTTGCCGATCTGGAGCCTGTGTGCGTCGTGCCTCTTACCCCTGCCTCCCCTGAAGGCCATCCTGGAGATCATGCTGCTTCCTCGGCCTTTACAGCAGCCATCAACTAGGACTTGACAGACTCACAGAAGCAGCAGATGCTTGATTTATTGCAAAAGCATGCAAACTCTTTTGACGTTCATTTATCCAGCCTGGGTCAGACAACTGCTACAGCACATCGTATTCAGACCGACGGAACATCCATTGTGCATCGTCGTCCGTACCGCGTCTCCCTAGCCGAACGGAAAATCATTGACAAAAACGTAGACGATATGCTACAACGGGAGATAATCTGACCCTCAACCAGTCCTTGGTCATCTCCAGTGGTTCTGGTGCGTAAAAAAGACGGTTCCGTACGATTTTCAGTCGATTACCGAGCACTCAATAAGATCACTAGGCAGGACGTATACCCCATGCGGCGTATCGACGACGCCCTCAATTCCTTACAAGGTGCTGAATTCTTTTCAAGCCTTGACTTGCATTCTGGCTATTGGCAAATCCCCATGCACGAAGATGACAAAGAAAAAACGGCGTTTGCAACCCCGGACGGCCTATACGAATTCAATGTTATGCAGTTTGGTCTATGCAATGCGCCCGCAAGTTTGGAGCGCTTGATTGACACCGTGCTGCGTGGCCAGAAATGGAAGACTTGCCTATGTTACCTCGATGACATTGTTGTCTTTTCATCGACATTTCCTCAACATCTGCAACGCTTGAACGAGGTCCTGACTTGCCTTGCGGGCGCTGGTCTTCAAATTAACACCAAGAAGTGCCCTTTCGCCAGCTGATCTATCAAGGTCCTCGGTCATGTTGTGAGCAAAGACGGAATTCGTCCAGACCCCGAGAAAACTGCTGCGGTGCTTCGCTTCCCTCGCCCTGAGAAGCCGAAAGATTTTCGAAGTTTCCTTGGTCTCGCCTCTTACTTTCGGCGATTCATACAAAACTTTGCCTCCATAGCCGCACCACTCCATAAGCTACTTGCTTCTGGTACGCCCTTTCAGTGGTCTCAGGAATGTGAATCGGCTTTCGACAGGTTGAAGAGTGCCCTCACGACCGATCCTGTACTTTCTCATTTTCACGATGGTGCACCGACCTTCCTCCATACAGACGCTAGCGGCCACGGTTTAGGAGCCGTCCTCCTCAAGCGCGACAACTCTTCACGAGAGCGAGTCGTTGCGTACGCCAGCCGCGTCCTCTCCGCAGCCGAGAGAAACTTCAGGATCACCGAGAAGGAGTGCCTCGCCATCTTTTGGTCAGTGCAGAAATTTCGTCCCTATCTTCACGGCCGCCATTTCACCATTGCGACCGACCACCACGCTTTATGTTGGCTTTCGACACTCAAGAACTTGCCGGGACGCCTCGGCCGTTGGATTCTACGCCTACAAGAGTATGATTTTGCCATCGTATACAAGTGTGGCAGAAAGCATAGCGACGCCGATGCTCTTTCTCGCTGCCCAATACCAGCGACTCCCCTCAACGTTTCCGCAATCACTTTGCACAACACAACTTCGGAGTCCACGTCTACGGTGGTTTCCGCTCTCGCCTCTATGGACCAGCTGCCTTCGGACGACCCGCACGATTTTTCTTCTCGACAGCTGGCTGACCCATACTGTCGACGTATTATAGGCTACCTCACTGGCAGTTATAGGTACCTCACTGGCAGTGAGGTATAGGCTACCTCACTGGCAGTAACAGCCGTTGACCATTTGACGCGCTACGTCGAGACGGCATCTGTCACTACCGGTTCAACTTCTGAAATTGCCGACTTCATCCTCCGAGCCATTATACTGCGTCATGGTGCTCCACGTGTATTGCTCAGCGACGGTGGAAGGGCCTTCCTTCCACAACTAGTGAACGAACTTCTTCGCGCCTCTGGCACAACTCACAAGACTGCCTCTAGTTATCATCCCCAAACTAACGGCCTCACTGAGCGATTCCACCGCACTCTTGCTGACATGATCGCCGCCTACATTCAACGAGACCACAAGAACTGGGATGTAGTTCTACCATTCGTCACTTTCGCCTACAATACGGCTTTTCAGCGGACAACCGGCTACTCACCATTTTACCTAGTTTATGGACGCTCCCCTACTTCTTTGCTGGACGTCTCTTTCTTTACATGCCATGCGGATCCATCTCCATCCTCTTCAGAGGAATACGTTTTGCGGCTCGCAGAGAGCCGCCAATGTGCTCGTATGAGCACTGAAGCCCGACAGCAAGACAGAAAGCTGGTTTATGATGAATCGCATCGTGCTGTATCCTTTCAACCTGGAGACAAAGTTCTCCTTTTGGCGCCTATTCGCACACCTGGTTTGTGCGACAAGTTCCAGCCACGATTTATCGGGCCGTACACAGTTCTTGAAGAAACTTCACCAGCGAATTATCGCGTGACGCCACTTGCAGCCCCAGCAGATCGCCGTTATCGAACTACTGAAGTCGTCCATGTCTCCCGTATGAAGCCCTTCATGTGACGTTCTTTGTCCCCTTGACTTGCCGCGGCCAGGCTGGCCGCTTTCACGTGGGGGGAATCAGTGTGGGCATTTAGTATACCAATCCTCTTCATATGTACATTATCATCATTATCATGTATTTATTGCTCATGCATCCTCATCGTTGTCACGTATCATCATCATCTTGCTTCGTGCATCTCCGCTGTCGGCTGCCGGTTCCTCGGGCCTAATAAAGGTCTTCCAAACCAAGACTTCCTAATATATATATTAGCGCTTTACTCCAGCTGCTAAGACATCGCCAGCATCTGCCGCCTCAAGCCACCGCCACCATCACGCCACCAGTGACTGCTGATCTTTACAAACATTAGAGCTGGAACACTTATAGTGCATGCCTTAGTTTGTCAGCTTAGACTCGATGTGGGTACATTGCAACTTTATCTTTTTTTCTTCTTAATTATGATTAATGTGCAAGGGGGTTTATTAGCGACGCCAGGTAATAGGCAGACAGCCGGTACAGAAACAAATGCTCGAGCAGTCCAGTGTCTCCAGCTCGTGCTCCCGCTCGCGCTTCGCACTCAGCGATGGTCCCCCTAGTCATTGCCTTGCGAATTCCCCACTACAATATATATATATATATATATATATATATATATATATATATATATATATATATATATATATATATATATATATATATTGTAATGAATCTAAATAACGGATACTCTGCTGGTAATGAAGACGATGATGATCGGTGGCTGTAGTAGTAGCTCGCGCACGCCGCTCGCCATTAGCCAGACCTGCCTGATAAAGCACATTTTGCCAAGCTGCGTCTGAACCTTTCTCGACGTACAACGCCTCTATTTTAAGCGGTGGAGGAGCCGGGGTTTCCATCAACCTGGAACTTCGCAATCGTACGCTACCCTCACCGTTCACCATGACTGCTCCTGGCCCTTCTCAAGCTGCCTTACCAACGGCAGTCTACTGTTCTGGCGTGCCTCGGCAACACGACCCACCGATTTTTCGCGGCAACGACGAACAAGACGTCGAGAACTGGCTCGTCGAGTACGAAATCGTAAGCTCTTGCAACAAGTGGAACGCCTGCGACCAGCTCACAAACGTGCGCTTTCACCTCGCTGATGTGGCCAGCCTGTGGTTCAAGAACCACGAAGGCGAAATCACCAACTGGTCCGCCTTCAAGACCACCATCACCGCGGTCTTTGGTCGTCCCGCCGTGTGCCGGCTTCACGCGGAACAGCGTCTCCGTAGTCGAGTCCAGCACAGGGACGAGACCTTTACAAGTTACATTGAAGATGTGTTGTCTCTTTGCAAGCGCGTCGATGAATCTCTAACCGAACGCGACAAAATCAAGCACATCAACAAAAGAGTTGACGACGATACCTTCCAGATGCTCGTCGCTAGGAATCCGCAGACCGTCACCGATGTTGTGCAGCTCTGTCAGGAGTACGACGAGTTGCGTAAGCAGCGTGTCTCGACGCGCAGGGCCGCAGAAGATACGGCTGAAGTTTCTGCCCTAGTACACGACGTCGCTGCTGATCACACCGTCTTACTGCCCCACATCAAACAATTCATTCGTGAAGAAGTTGCGCGTCAGCTTTCTCTTGTGGCCGAAGCATCCGCGCCAGTGACCTCGTTAGACCCACGTCTACGCCAGGTCATTGAGATACAGGTCACGCAGGCACTGCCTCTATCGCCATCTGTCCCTGCGCCGCTGACCTACGCTGCCGTCGTTGCTAGACCCCCAGCCCTACCTGTCTCTGGCGCATACCGGGGCACTGGGTCCTCCTACCCTACGACGCTGCCTACATACATGGCACCCCATCCCGTTTTGCCCCCTGCACCTTCTATCGTTAACCCATGGCGCACCTTGGATAATGGACCCATCTGTTTCGCATGCGGTTTCCTGGGACATATAGCACGCTACTGTTGCCGTCGCAACTTCCAGCCTCCAGACCATGGGAATTCTGCAAGTTACCAGGCTGCCCAGAATCCCCAGTGATCATCTTCTCCTATCACCGACTCATTGTCCCCATGACGCCCTATCGATTCTCGCCGGTCATTACCACCCCGTCGCCCCTGTTAATCTGCCTGAAATGCCACCCTTTAACATAGGTTTCAATGGTATCCTGTCTTTAATAGAAAAAATGAAACTCATCCTCGGCGGGTACCGACGAAATTACATCTAAGCTGTTAAAGAACACAAAGCACATATCAGCCGAGTTTTTGTTTTTGCTGTTTTCCCAGTCACTTTCCTCGGGTATTCTGCCTCTCGACTGGAAGTGTGGGAAGGTCATTCCGGTTCACAAGACAGGTAAAAGAGACTGCCCGTTAAATTATCGCCCCATATCATTAACCAGTGTATGTTGCAAACTCATGGAACATGTCATATACACTCATATCATGCATTTTCTTGATTCTAACAATTTCTTTCATTCCTCGCAACACGGATTTCGAAAAGGCCGCTCATGCGAAACCCAACTAGCCCTTTTCCTTCACGACCTGCATGCTAACCTCGATGGTAACCTCCAAACTGATGCCATTTTTCTTGACTTCACTAAAGCTTTCGACAAAGTTCCACACCAGCGCCTACTAAAAAAACTTTCTCAAATAAATCTACCAGCTGAACTTCTTAACTGGATTGCTCAATTTCTGACTAACCGCTCTCAGTTTGTTGTCGTTAACAACGTCAAATCTAACTCTCTTCCTGTTAGGTCTGGAGTGCCACAGGGATCTGTCCTTGGCCCGCTTTTGTTCCTAATCTACATTAACGACTTACCTAACAATTTATCCTGCAACCTTCGTATGTTTGCAGATGATTGTGTCATCTACCGCAAAATAACCAACACTTTTGATCAAGCAGCACTACAGAATGACCTTAATGAAGTATTAAACTGGTGTGACCATTGGCTTATGACCCTTAATCCTAACAAATGCAAATTAGTTTCCTTCCACCGCCGCAAAAACCCACTCCAATTTTCCTATGAAATTGCTAACATGCCAGTCGAAACAGCCGTATCCTACAAGTATCTTGGTGTAATATTAACCCCTGATCTTTCCTGGCGAACGCATATCACTAACATGATTTCATCAGCCAACCGATCATTAGGATTCCTAAAACGTCACCTACGTCACTCACCGTATCACGTTCGTCTTCTGGCCTATCAGTCGCTAATCCGGTCCAAACTTGAATACGGATCACCCATCTGGAGCCCTCACCAAGTTTATCTGATCAACGCCATCGAAGCAGTTCAAAATCGTGCCGCTCGCTTCATTCATTCTTCTTATTCTTACGATGTCAGTGTTTCATCCCTTAAAAATGAATCCGGTCTATTAAGTCTTTCCCTTCGCCGCAGAATTGCTACATTGTCACTGTACCACAAGTTGTATCACAGCTCACTCCACCAACCACCTTACATCGCTCCCGCCGCACGCATTTCTCCCCGCACTGGCCATCCACTTCAAGTCTTCCGACCCCGATCTGGCACCTCAACATTTTCTGCATCATTTCTCTGCCGCGCCGCCAAAGAATGGAATGACCTTCCCCACGATGTTGTTTCAATCACCTGTCCATCACGTTTTATTCAAAGTGTGTCAATGCATCTGCAATGTTAACCTGTGGCTTTTGTATCTTTGTTCTACAACCCACCCCTTATGTAACACCCCCCTGTGGGGTCTTTAAGGAAATAAAGTGAAGTGAAGTGAAGTGAAAGTGAAGTCGCCGATCTGTCTCCACGATGCTTCGGCGCACGAGCCCCGCTCAAGAGGAAAACTGACAGCCGCAGTTCCGGACACAAGAACTGCGTCGTCGTCGAACTTTCCAAGGCCTCCTCTTTGTCCGACCAACGAAATTGATGTGCTAGTGGAAGGTGTTGTTGTACGTGCACTTGTCGTCACAGGCGCCGTCGTTTCTGTAATTAGTGAAAAACTGTGTCGCGATTTGAGAAAAGTTACAACGCCGCTTACGAATCTTGCTCTGCGTACAGCCACTTCCCATTTCGTCGCGCCGACAGCTCAGTGCATAGCACGTGTTCTTATTCAAGATGTTTTGTACGCCGTCAACTTTGTTGTTCTCCCATGTTCATCTTACGACGTCATACTAGGATGGGATTTCCTTTCTACCCATCAGGCCCTCGTCGACTGCGCTCGTGCTGAACTCACGTTGACGAATCCGTGCCTTGATATCGACCACCACAGTCCCTCGAAAGTGTTTGCCGCAGCTGACGTCCGCATCGCGCCGTTGTCCGCCGTCCTAGTGCCTGTGTTTTCCCCTGCTGCCACTAACTCGACGCTCCTGTTCCAACCAACTATAGCTAGTGTGCAACACCAAACCATCGTCCTCCCGTTTACCGTCATCAACTTTTCCAATGATTCGGCGGTACTTTATGCGTGCAACGTTTCTGCTTGTCCGTACATCCTGCTACGCGGCGAGTGTCTGGGAAGCCTCGAGACCTTAAATTGTATTTTCGAAGACCCGATCTATCCAGACAAGCCATTTTTACCGACTTGTGCCATTACACCCGCAACTAACGCTAATGAACCTATGGATGTATTCCGCAAATCCATTGATTGCAACCTCACGCCTGGGCAGCAGGAACAGCTGATCAAGCTCCTACAGCGTTTTCGAGCCTCGTTTGACCACAATCAGCCTTCCTTAGGTCGAGCGTCATCTGTTGTTCACCGTATAGATACCGGTCAAGAGACGCCATTACGGCAGCGTCCATATCGTGTGTCAACTACCGAACGCCGTGCCATCAGTGAACAGGTTGATGACATGCTGACACGTGGCATAATCGAACCGGCAAGCAGTCCCTGGGCCTCTCCAGTTGTGTTGGTGAAGAAGAAGGACGGATCTATCAGGTTTTGCGTGGACTACCGACGTCTCAACCGAATCACGCGCAAGGATGTCTATCCGCTGCTACGCATTGACGATGCCTTGGACTGCCGACAGGGAGCCGAATTTTTCTCTTCTTTAGATCTGCGCTCTGGATACTGGCAAGTACCCATGGCAGAGGCCGATCGCGAAAAAACAGCTTTCATCACGCCCGACGGGCTTTCCGAATTCCCAGTCATGCCCTTCGGCCTCTTCAACGCGCCAGCTACTTTCGAGCGAATGATGGACTGTATCCTTCGAGGCCTCAAATGGAACGTTTGTCTTTGTTATTTAGATGACATTGTCGTCTTTTCAACTGATTTCGCAACCCATTCAACCCACCTCGAGAAAGTCCTCACGTGTATTTCTGCCGCGGGGCTGCAACTGAATCTGAAGAAGTGCCATTTTGCCGCTCGAAAGCTTACGATCCTTGGCCACGTAGTTTCAAAAGACGGCATTCTTCCTGACCCTGCCAAACTTACAGCCGTTTCAGCGTTTCCCAAACCAACCACCATGAAAGAGCTCCAAAGCTTCATAGGCCTTTGCTCTTACTTCCGGCGCTTCGTCCGCAATTTCGCGACGATCATCGCTCCTTTGACCAAGCTCCTCGCCGGCTCTAGAGACCTTTCAGCCTGGTCTGCCACCTGTGACGATTCTTTCAATGAACTGCGCCGCCTCCTCACGTCGCCGCCTATTCTGCGACACTACGACCCATCGGAACCCACAGAGATCCACACCGACGCTAGTGGTGTCGGGCTAGGCGCTATTCTTGCACAGCAGAAAGACGGCTTCCAAGAGTACGTGGTTGCCTACGCAAGCCGAACTCTTAGCAAAGCCGAAATCAACTATTCCGTCACTGAAAAGAAATGCCTCGCCATTATTTCGGTGATAGAGAAATTTCAACCTAACGTGTACGGGCGCCCTTTTGGCGTCGTGACTGACCACCACGCTCTGTGCTGGTTGCCATCACTGAAGGATCCAAGCGGTCGCCTCGCCCGATGGGCATTACGTCTCTAGGTGGTGGTGGTGAAAACATTTAATAACCATTAAATGGTTACAGAGAGGTGATTGGGTTGGGGCCTTATTGGCCTCCTACCCTCACAGCACTAGGTGGAACCCCTATTCCGGGGCTCCATTGGCAAGCAACGCCGCCCGCGCACGTTGAACCAGAGCCTCTTGGGCCTTCAGGTCTTGACAGCCGAGCAGGGCCGCCTCCCAGTCCTCTCTCGTGGGATTGGGGTTGGGGGGATAGATGAATTAGACTGGCACGCCCAGACGATGTGAAAGGTGTCAGCCACCTCACCACAGAACTGGCACGTGCCATCAAAGGATGAATTGAAATGTTTTAGCACCGCCGGGCACAGTACAGTATTGGTAAACAGTTTTAAAAGGAGGCGCTCGTCAGCGCGATGCAGTCCCTCACAAGGGTCTGGATAGCGCCGGTGCTCCTCCTTGTAGTAATTGGTAATATCTTTGAATGAAAGGGCCGAATTGTCTGATTGCGAGTAGGCTTCCAAAGACAGGGAGATAGCCCGGGAAGAGAGTGCGCGGGCGGCCTGATCGGCCTGTTCGTTACCCCTGAGTCCTTGGTGACCGGGTGCCCAAACCAGATTTCGCGGAGTTGGATTAACGTATTGGCAGCTAGGTTCCAGTATGCGCTGAGCAAGCGGTGAAGCCCACCCTAGCTGATAGTTCCGACAGGCCCCTCGTGAGTCGGTGATGATATGTTTAGAAGAGGGATAGGTGAGAGCCAGAGCGATGGCAACCTCCTCCGCGTGTGTTGCGCTGTAGGCTTTGAAAGTGAGCCCGTTTACGGTGTTTGCGTTGTGTATGACTGCGGCAGTATACCACCCCCCATGGTGCGGGCCGGCAACGTCCACGTAGCACACGTGTTCCTCTTGACCAAAGTGTCGCTGCAACGCTTCCGCGCGCGCCTGGCGGCGACCACTGTGGTTTTCTTTGGACATGTTGCGGGGAAGGGGTCGGACCCGGAGGGCGCGTCTCCAAGGTTCTGGCACTCTCACCCTTTCCTCAATATAGTAATCGTGTTTGATGTGTATTCGGTCCAAGAGGCGGCGACCGGAATGGGTCTGTGCAAGGCGCGTGTATTGGTTAACGAGGTGGGATTCTCGAAGTTCCCGGTAGGTATTCACCACGCCTAGGGCCAGAAGTCTCTGGTTGGACGTGGTGATAGGGAGGTCGAGAGCCCGCTTGATAACTTTACGGTGGATGACCTCGAGTTGATCATCCTCGTGTTTGCGTAGGTGCAAGTAGGGAGTCGAGTAGAGTATTCTACTCGTTACGAAAGCATGGGCAAGCCGCATTGCATCCCTGCTTCGTAATCCGCCCCGCTTGTTGGAGACCCGGCGGACCATACGGCCCACCTGGTCTCCCACCGTGCGAAGTTTGGCGGCTATTGTGGTGTCGGCCTTGCGTTGGTGGTGTATGAAGAGGCCAAGGACGCGGATCTCCTTGGCCTCACGGATCGGTCCCGAGGGAAGACTGATATGGAGCTGAGTTGTGTCCTGAGGGGAGGGACGTACGTGCACAAATTCTGACTTAGCCGGGGCACACTGGAGTCCGCAGTAGGTTGCGTAGTCGTCGACTACAGTCGCTGCTGCTTGCAGGCATGACTCCATGTGACCCAGGTTACCTTGCGTGGCCCAGATCGTGATATCATCCGCGTAAAGAGCGTGATGTATCCCTGGTAAAGAAGCCAATTTGGGGGGAAGATGAAGCATGGCTATATTAAATAGGAGGGGAGAGAGGACCGCGCCTTGAGGAGTTCCCCTCGAGCCGATGACGTAAGGCCCATGTTCCTCATCTTGTATGCGTATGTAGGCTCGACGGTCTGTAAGAAACTGTCTAACATAATTGAATGTTTTATAACCACAGTTGGTCTGACTGAGGTGGTCAAGGATTACCTCATGCTTTACGTTGTCGAATGCTCCTTTAAGATCCAAGGCCAGGACTACCTTGTCATTGTGGGGGCATTCAACAGGATCTAATATGTCATGGTGGAGCTGTAGAAGTATATCCTGGGCTGACTTCTGAGGGCGGAATCCAAACATGGTGTCCGCAAAAGTGTGCTGTGTTTCTAGAAACTCGGAGAGTCTGTCGCGCACCATCGTTTCCATCAGCTTGCCGACACAAGACGTGAGGGAGATGGGGCGAAGGTTCTCCACGTCAATAGGTTTACCTGCCTTCGGGATGAAGGTCACGAGAGCTGATTTCTATTCAAGAGGGAGAGGAGTTTCTCCGTCCCAAATGCTATTGATGTATTTGAGGAGCGTGGCGTAGGCTGCGTCGGGAAGATTGGCCAACAGTTTGACCGTAACCTGGTCACGCCCTGGTGCAGTGCCACGCTTCATCTTGCGTAAGGCCGCCTGGAGGTCGTGGAGCTGGAACGGGGTGTCCAACTGCGTGTTCTTTTTGCCTGCGTAGGAGTATGCGGCCGTCCGGGGGTCCTTGGTGGTGCACAGGTATCGGTCCCTGAGCGTGTTTGCCAGCTGTGTTGTCGTTCCTGTAAAGTTGTGCATGACCTTATGTAAGTGACGTTGAGTTTCCGTGCGTGTTTGTGTTGGATCGATGAGAGCGCGAAACAGGCGCCACGTGTTGCGACCAGACATCTGGCGTGCAGCCGTGTTGCACCTGTCCACCCAGTTAGTGTCAGCTAGCTGAGCAGCATATTCCGCAGCTTGCTCCGTGAGTTCTAGGATGCGTTTCTTGAGGCGTCTGTTATGTTTCTGTTTTTTCCATCGTTTGGTGAGGCTGCGGCGGGCCTGCCAAAGATGGAGGAGGTGGTTGTCCACGTCCGTTTGAGTTTCCGTGAGCTGTATCAGCTGTTCGTGCTGTTTCAGTGTAGACGTCAGTGATTTAGTCCAGGTGTCGTATCCCGACTGGAGAGGGTCTACAATAGGTAGAGTGGTGCGGAAAGTTGTCCAATCTGGGATACGAGCTTGTGTAAGTGGGCGTTTTAAGGGACGCATGAACACAGTTGTGTTTGATACACAATGATCACTACCGAGAGTGTCCTGTGTGTTCAGCCAGTCGGCATGGCGTATGTTGCGTGTAATTGTGAGGTCCGGGCAAGTATCTCGTTGAACAGAGTTGCCTACACGTGTTGGGCTGGCGGGATCAGTGTGGAGGGTGAGTCCAAGTGTAGAAAGAAGTTCCGCAAGCTTCTTCCCGCGCGTGTCCTCTCGTGGGTAACCCCATAACCTGCTTGGGGCATTGAAGTCGCCGACGATCAGGAGGGGGTCCCGTCCTGCCACCTGCATAGCTTGTGTGAAAGTTTCGTTGAACGTGACGTTCTTAAGCTTTGGGGGACAGTAAATGTTTAAAATATGAACAGGTGGGTGAGATCGCCTTATAGGCAGCACCGACACCATTGTGTATGGGAAAGGCGGTGTTGTGGGGAGTGTGACTTCCTGGGCGGTATATTGCTTGTGAACAAGTATACATGTCTCCGGGTTGTGTTGAAATGTAGTGTAATTTGTGAGTTTGACGTCCGAGCCGGGTTCCTTAAGGGCAACCACGGCAACAAGGAACTCAAAGGTCTCAAGATAGAGGCGGAAATGAGCCCGCTTCTTGTGGTTCTTGAGACCTCTGCAGTTCCACTGTGTTAGTAACAACGGCTGAGTTGCTCTGGCTCGCGACCTAGGGTTGGAGGCCATGTTCGGAGATAGAGGGTGGGGTTGTGTTGTTAAGATTACTCAGTTCACCAGCACCCTGTGCTGACGTACTGGAGTCTTCAGAAAAGTCCGACTCATCTGGAGTCACTCTGTTAAATTTTGAGGGGCGATTAACGTCCCTAATTGGCCCTACGCGCTTGAGGACGCGTGGATTGTCTTGTATCCACTTTTGGATAATGTGAGTTACTGTTTGTGTCACCTGTGCGATGACAGTCTCCATATGACGCGCGATGGTGTCGTGGATAATTTTGGGGAGGTCGGCCAATTGTGTTTCTATTGCATTCACCTGGGTCTCCAGGGCCGCGACGCGACTCTCTACAGTAGTAGGAATCTCCCTGTCTGTTATATTTTCCTCTTCGTCGCTCAACGAGGGCTTAGTAGTGAGATTGGTTTTGAGCGAGTCAAGTTCGCTGGCTAGTTTTTCATTCTGAGATCGCAAAAGGGCGAGCTCATGCCTGAGTTTTTGTGTTTCGGTAGTGCTTGTGGCAGAAGAAGGTGGAGAGGAGAGAGGGGAGGGAGAGGAGGCGACCTCCACCCAACTGCCCTCCTTGGGTTGGTTGCGTGCAGCGTTGCCAGATGGAGCGCCGACAGCTGGAGATTCCGCCGCGCCAGGTGGTAGCGTTGCCGTTGCTGCTTTGCCAGGAATTGGCACTTTGCCAGTTGACCGGTGCTTTGGTTTTGTTGAGGTCCCCGATGTCCTGAACCCTGGTTGCTGAAGCCTGATGAATTTTTCAGTGCATTCGGGGGAGCTGGTGAGGTGCGGACCCCCGCAAACTATGCAGGTTGGGTTGCATTCGTGGGGGGCCATCCCCTCAGGACCAGCGCCCACGTTTTGGCCACAAAGGCTGCATCTTTCGGTGACCGGGTTGGGACAGATATCCGCCCGGTGCCCCAGTGCACCACAGCGGTAGCACGCTGGCACTGTCTTCTTGTACTCCCTGACGGGAGTCAGTTCTGCGTTATAGTGGACGAAACGCGGAACCTTCCTTCCCGCGAAAGTCAACACAGCTACGTTGGAGTTCCCCAGCTTGCGCGCATAGACTAGTTCACCGCCACGCCACTGCACACTATGTTTCAGAGACGCACTGGTTTCGAGGTTGTGCACAGAAATCACGCCGCGACACACATCACCGGTGAGCTTGAGGTGACCGCGAAGCGGCAGCGGTCCTTTGCTGGTGTTGATTTGAAAGTCCGACAGCAGTTTCTGAACCACCTCGTTATTCTGCGTGCCACAGATGATGATGTTTTGCTCCCAATTGGGAGAAATGCTGATGTCATGCATGTGCTGCCTTCCGATGAGTTGGGAAATGGCAGCGCCGAGCTCACCTTGTTGAAACGCTGCCTTGAGGGCTACTGTGATGCGTGGCTTGAGCACGATCACGTAGTCGCCAGGATTCATCCTGACCGTTGGTTTCGGCGTCCACTTGGAGACTGGTGAAGTCTTTTGTGGAGCTTTAGGAGATGGAGCGCGAGCGTCTCCAGTGGCTGAATTGTTGAGAGGAGTTTTCAGTGCAGACGCTCCTTCCGCGTTTCTTCGGCGGCGACGCCGACCCTCGACGAGTTGAAAAATGTCGGCTTGCTCCGCCGAAATGGTGGATGGGCCGTCGTCTGATGGATTTTTCGGGATATACGACCACGACAGAGTCGTAGGGTCGTAGCCACGTTGTTCAGGCAGCGCCATGTTGAGGAGTTGACCGAGCGGCGTCTCCGCATCCAGCAGCGGCGGAACCGCCGCCGTGAGGCTTAGCTCGTTCGCTACGTTGTGATGCAAAGTTGCTCGAAGTGGCCGAAGATTGGGCGTACCTGGGTGAGATCGGTGTCCCCAGAATCTTGCTGACTTGGCAGATGCAGTCACACAAGTTTTAGAGCTGCCACATTGAAGAGAGCACGGTTCCAGCCGAAAATCGACGGAGCCGATGAGCGTCGCGTCCGATCACTTCGCGAAGCACCCGCGTCTCCTTACGTCTCTAAGAATATAATATTCGCGTGGTCTATCGCTCCAGCCGGAAACATTCGGACGCAGACGCCCTAACCCGTTCGCCCCTACCCCCTGCCCCGGACTGCTGCGAACGTCTAACCTGTGATGCCACTGCCGTCACCATCGCCGACATGCCATCTGCGCAACGCAAGGACCCTTGGGTTGCTTCGATTCTAGACATCCTGGCTGGGCGGATGGCTTCCCCCCTTCTCGCACGTTGCGTCGGCAAGTCGAGCACTTCGCCACTCGCGACGACGTGCTGTACCGACGCAACTACGCACCCAGTGGACGTCAGTGGCTACTCGTGATTCCACGTCATCTGCGATCCGAAATTTGTTCCACGTTTCGTGACGGCCCCCAATGTGGCCACGCAGGTTTTCTGAAGACTTATTCTCGCGTACGTCTCCGATATTACTGGCGTGGCATGTACCGTTTTATACGACAATACGTTCGGGCCCGCTCGACGTGCTAGAGACGAAAAACTCCCCCTTATCACGCCAGCGGTACCTTGTTACCCTTACCATGCCCATCCCGACCATTCGATCGCGTCGGCATCGATATCTATGGTCCCCTTCCCAACACTGCTGACGGCAACCACTGGATCATAGTTGCCGTCGACAATCTCACGCGGTATGCCGAAACTTCATCCCTTCCCTCGTCTACAGCAAAAGACGTTGCGACTTTCGTTCTTTACAACATCGTATTACGTCATGGAGCACCTCGGGAGTTACTGAGCGATCGTGGTCGCGTATTCTTGTCAGACGTCATCACAGCATTGCTGCGTGAGTGCCACGTCGTTCACCGCACTACAAGCGCCTATCATCCCCAGACCAATGGAATGACAGAGCGCTTCAACCGCACCCTTGATGACATGCTCTCTATGTATATTTCGTCAAACCACTCCAATTGGGACCGAGTGCTCCCGTTTATCACGTTCGCCTATAATACTGCCATTCAAAGCACTACTGGGTTCTCTCCTTTTTTCCTCCTTTACGGACGCGAACCTTCTTGCACTATGGACACCATTCTTTCGTACAAACCTGACTCTTCAGAGTCCACGACTTTGTCTCAAGCCGCTACATACGCTGAAGAATGCCGCCAACTGGCAAGATCATTCACAACCCAAGACCAAAGACGCCAAAAGCACCACCATGATGCATCAAATAACACTACTTCCTACGATCCAGGTTCACTCGTCTGGCTGCATGTCCCTTCTGCTACACCTGGCCTTTCTACCAAGTTGGTCCCCAAGTATCACGCCCCATATCGTGTGCTACGAAAAACTTCACCAGTGAATTACCTCATTGAGCCACTGGAACCATCTTCTGACCAACGTTGTCGTGGCCAGGAAATTGTCCACGTCTCGAGACTTAAGCCCTGCTACGACCCTCCCGTGTTTACTTGTTCATAGGTCGCCAGAATGGCTCCTTATTTCGCGGGGAGTAATTGTAATGAATCTGAATAACGGACGCTCAGCTGGTAATGAAGAAGACGATGATGATCGGTGGTTGTAGTAGTAGCTCGCGCACGCCGCTCCCCATTAGCCAGACCTGCCTGATAAAGCACATTTTGCCAAGCTGCGTCTGAACCTTTCTCGACGTACAACACCTCTATTTTAATATATATATATATATATATATATATATATATATTGTGAGACGACGTCAGGTACGAAGGAGCGACCGTTTTATTGTCAACCCAGACGCGCGAGCCAGCAACCGAACAAGCAGCGAGCCGCTACGATGATGATGATCACGGTGCTTTGTATGCGCAGGTGAAAGTGAAAATGATGAGCAACACAATCAGCGCTCACACTATTTCCCCCCTACACGAAAGCGGTCTGCAAGACGTTCATTTAGTAAGTGTATGAGCGCTGGATATAAGGTTTCAGGCGAGACACATGGACGATCTCGGTCCCGCGACGACGGCGATCAGAAGCCGAAGTAACCGGCGCGACGCGATAATTTACGGCCGATGTTCGTTCAAGCACGGTGTAAGGACCCAGGTATCTGTGAATGAATTTTTCACAGAGGCCGGGTGTGCGAATAGGTGTCCAGAGGAGCACTTCGTCGCCTGGGTAGAATGACACAACTCGACGTGTCGCATCACAACGAACTTTTCGCTGGGCCTGAATGGTAGAGGTGTTGGCGCGGGCGATTGTGCGGCAGTGGTTGACACGGGCAGCGAATTCTTCCGGAAGGGACGCAGATGGGACAGAAGGCGTGGACAAAAAGCTGGTGTCTAGAACAAAAGATGGTGCACGGCCATACACAAGAAAAAACGGGCTGTAACTTGTAGTGCGTTGTATGGCAGTGTTATAGGCAAACGTGACGAAAGGTAGTATTGTGTCCCAGTTCTTGTGATCGGGTTGGACATACATAGAGATCATGTCTGACAAAGTTCTATGAAAACGCTCAGTAAGACCATTGGTTTGCGGATGATATGCCGAGGTGGTCTTATGGATTGTGTCAGAGGCCTGTAAAACTTCAGCGAGCACACGAGAAAGAAATGTCTTGCCACGGTCACTCAGGAGAACACGAGGGGCGCCGTGGCGCAGGATAATGGCACGCAGAACAAAGTCGGCTACTTCGCTGGCAGCTCCAGTAGGAAGAGCTGCCGTCTCAGCGTAGCGAGTAAGATGGTCTACGGCAGTCACAATCCAGCGGTGACCGGCGGCGGTAAGCGGAAGGGGTCCGTATAAGTCTATGCCGACGAACTCGAAGGGAGCGGATGGGCACGGGAGAGGCTGTAGAGGGCCGGCGGGAAGAGATGTCGAACGTTTTCGGTGCTGACATGATGAACAGGAAGTGACGTACCTGGAAACACTAGTGGAGAGGCCAGGCCAGAAGCAGCGAGTCTTAATGCGATCGTAGGTTTTATGAAAACCCAAGTGGCCAGCCGTCGGGTCGTCATGAAAGGCTTCTAAGACTTGGAGTCGAAGTGAGCGAGGTATGACCGGGACCCATCGGCTACCGAGAGGATGGTAAGTTTGTCGAAGTAGCGTTCCGTCATGAAGTTTGAAACGCGTGAGTTGTCGTCGCAAGCGGCTGTTGGGAGCACGAGATGAGCCGGTGAGCCGATCGATGATTGTACGGCAGTATGTGTCTGCACGTTGGAGCGAGGTGAGGTCTGCGGATTGAAGGAAGTCATCCGGTGCAGTGGGCTCGATGGGACTAAGACTGGTCATCGGCGTGGTCTCTTGGCTGGGAGGTGCTGCGCAGCAGGTAGATGCGTCATGATTTTGCAACAGCGGACAGCGTGACAAAGCGTCGGCATCTTGGTGTTTGCGGCCCGACCGGTATGTGACACTGTAGTCATACTCCTGCAGTCGGAGCACCCAACGACCGAGGCGTCCTGACAAGTTTTTTAATGATGACAACCAACAGAGCGCATGATGATCCGTGACGATCGTGAAGCGGCGGCCATACAAATAGGGGCGAAATTTTTGCACGGACCATACGATAGCGAGACATTCCTGTTCAGTGATGCTGTAATTGCGTTCCGCTGGGGAGAGAGTACGGCTCGCGTAAGCCACGACTTGCTCTTGTGAAGCCTGGTCACGCTGCAGCAGAACAGCGCCGATTCCGTGCCCACTTGCGTCAGTGTGTAATATAGTAGGGGCTGTGGGATCAAAATGGCGAAGAACTGGCCCTGACGTGAGGCATCGCTTCAGGGTCTGGAAAGCAGCTTCACAGTCATCTGTCCAAAGAAATGATGCACTTGTGGTCAGGAGTTTGTGAAGAGGAGCCGCGATAGTGGCAAAATCACGGACAAAACGGCGGAAGTAAGAGGCTAAGCCGAGGAAGCTGCGAAGGTCTTTGAGCGTGGTGGGCTTAGGAAAGTGCAGCACAGCGGCCACTTTGTCGGGATCAGGTTCGATGCCAAGCTTGCTGACAACGTGGCCTAACACTTTGATGCTGCGGCTCGCAAACCGACACTTCTTGGTATTTAGCTGGAGACCGGCTTTGGCTAGACATGTGAGCACCTCGTCTAGACGTTCTAGGTGTTGCGAGAAGCTGGATGAAAAGATGACGATGTCATCCAGGTAACAAAGACAGGTCTTCCATTTTAGGCCACGCAGCACCGTATCGATCATCCGCTCAAATGTGGCTGGGGCATTGCAGAGCCCAAAAGGCATCACATTGAATTCGAAGAGACCATCAGGAGTAGCAAACGCTGTCTTCTCTTTATCAGACTCATGCATCGGGATCTGCCAATACCCAGATCGTAGGTCGAGACTTGAGAAATATTCTGCACCCTGTAAGGTGTCAAGTGCATCGTCAATTCGAGGCATAGGATATACATCCTTGCGCGTAATTTTGTTTAGTGCCCTGTAATCAACGCAAAATCGCACTGATCCGTCCCTTTTCTTAACTAGGACAACAGGAGAAGACCAAGGGCTTGTGGAAGGTCTGATAACGTTGCGTGCGAGCATGTCATTGACTTGTTCCTCGATGACCTTGCGTTCTGAAGACGACACGCGGTAAGGGCGACGGCGGATAATACGAGAACCGTCTGTGGCGATGTGATGAGAGGTCACCGTAGTTTGACCTAAGCCATCCGAACAAACGTCAAAACAAGTCTTGTGTTTTGTTAAAAGGGCCATTAAGTCTTTAGTTTGCGTTGGAGTGAGATATGGACTCAAAGTGGCTTTAAGCGCATTAGATGAGCCTCCTGGTGGCGTACACTTAGCGACTGACGGCGGAGACGATACAGTGACGACACATACCGGTGCTATGTCGATAAGGCTGGCAACAGTGGACCCCTCTGGCAGTAGTTGTGGCTCTGTTGTCGTGTTGTAGGCGGTGAGACTGGCATGACCACGCGAAAACCGCACTAGACAACATGCGATGGCGATTCCTCGGAAAATGCAGCGCTGATCGGGGACAACCACTGCGTCACCGTCAATGGTATCGCTGGATCTAATGGTGAGGATACGTTCTTGGGCCGGGGGCAGTACAAAGTCTGCAGCTGCAACAAGGTGAGGCGACGAAAAATCGTAAGCACTAGAATTTTCAGTGTCCGTAATGCGAATAACGGGCGGACCACACGAAATGACAGCGGAAGCGGCTGACAGGAAGTCCCAGCCCAATATAATCGGATGAGCACATGAAGAAAGCACAGCCAATTGTATATGGTGACGAATTCCGTCGATCAGAACACGAACAGTGCATTGTCCAATAGGGTAAATTCTATTTTCATTAGCACCACATAACACCGGACCAACATATGGAGTTTGCACTTTTCGTAGACGATGACATAGTTCGCGATCAATGACCGAAATGGCTGCTCCAGTGTCCACGAGTGCGTCAACCGAAATGCCTTCTACACAAACAGTTAGTAAATTTGCAGGGCGCGCAGGAGGAATTGGGACAATTCGACGACAGGCAGTTTCTCCTCCAAAAACTGCAGCTGCTAGTTTTCCGAGTGGCTGTCGAGGGGCGTCAGGGCAGAACGTAAAGGCGAAGTAGTACGGCGGAAGGGCGATGGTGAACGACGGCGGGGTGAGCGGGAAGAACGAGGTTCACCGTGGGACAAAGGAGGCGAAGGCGAACGTCGTGACGAGGGAATGTAGGTTCCTGGAACGTAGGGGTCAGACCTCGCAGCCCGGTCACTCTCGTACGAAGAATAACCTCGTCGTTCATCTTGCTGGCGCCGACGGCAAAAGCGGGAGATATGTCCTCTTATGCCACAGTAGTAACAGACGGGGCGCGTAGGGCGCCAGGCAGGGAAGTGTGGTTGTGGTGGTGCCTTGGCTGCCATCGCAGCCAAATGGTCGTATACGACGTCCGTAGTTACAGGTGGAGTAGGTGGAGGAGGCCGTGACACGACTTCGGCATACGTAGGCACATGTAAGGGCACAGGAGGCGGGGCACGTGCGACGCTCGTCATCGACGCCAATTCGTCCTTTATAATTTCCCGCAGGTTAGGAGGGGGTGAGCGGGCAGGTGAAGTCGGTGCGCTGGCAGGAACAAGGCTGTGAAGTTCCTCTCTCACTATGGTGCGAATTAGAGCTCGCAGCTCATGCTCGCCAGTAAGACGAGTGTCATAGGAGGCGTGTGGAAGGCGCATTGAGTAAAGTGCGTCCAGGCGCTGGCAGGTGGTAATAATGTCCTGAACTGTTGTCGGGCTCTGCATGACAAGAGCATTAAAGGCGACGGAGTTGATGCCTTTCATTACTTGCCGAATACGATCGGCCTCCGGCATGTCCTTTTGGGCGCGGCGGCAGAGGGCCAGAACGTCTTCAATGTACGATGTGTACGATTCGTCAGGCCCCTGGATGCGGGTAGCGAGCTTCTGTTTAGCTACCTCAGAGCGTCCTGTAGAAGTGCCGAATATTTGACGCAGCTGCACCGTGAATGCTGACCAATCAGGAAAGTCGCGTTCGTGGTTATGATACCACGTCTTAGCAACCTCCTTCAGATAAAAGGGTACATAGCGCAGCTTATGTGCCTCATCCCAGTAATTGCAAGCACTGGTACGGTCGTAACTGTCCAGCCATTCTTCTACGTCCTCACCGCGAAGGCCAGAAAACACTGGAGGGTCTCGTTGCGAGGTACTCACGGTGTGGTGAGGCCCAGCAGGCTGAGCGGGTGGTGCGAAGAAGGCGGTAGGGGGTGGGTCGTTTTGCGCCATCACTGTTGGCAAGCACAGCCGTCGACCTGATCGGAGCTCCAGGGGTGACCGGTAGTGCACGAGGACTTGGGAATCACAGCACGCTCCACCACTTGTGAGACGACGTCAGGTACGAAGGAGCGACCGTTTTATTGTCAACCCAGACGCGCGAGCCAGCAACCGAACAAGCAGCGAGCCGCTACGATGATGATGATCACGGTGCTTTGTATGCGCAGGTGAAAGTGAAAATGATGAGCAACACAATCAGCGCTCACAATATATATATATATATATATATATATATATATATATATATATATATATATGGGAAAGAAATGTATACCTAAGGGCTCGTTTTTCCGTGTTTTGACACCATATTAATGAGATCTAACAGACAGTCGATGATTGATATGTGGGGTTTAACGTCCCAAAACCACCATATGATTATGAGAGACGCCGTAGTGGAGGCCTCCGGAAATTTCGACCACCTGGGGTTCTTCAACATGCACCGAAATCTGAACACACGGGCCTACAACATTTTCGCCTCCATCGAAAATGCAGCCGCCGCAGCCAGGATTCTATCCCGCGACCTGCGGGTCAGCAGCCGAGTATTTTAGCCACTAGACCACTGCGGCGGGGCTTAAAACAGACAATAATGCCAAGGAATGTACAGAGGAAGTTATTAGAACCAATGCAATGTAAATAAAAAGAATGAAAAGTGGGTGAAAAAATAACTTGCCATGTATATATTAGAGTTACCACTTGAAAAAAGACACGCCGTATTAAGATACACGATGGAGCTGGCTGCAAATATTGAGAATTTTAGCCCTCCTGGTCATCTTAAATTGTGCCCGTTTCAAACTATTTTTGTTTTCTCAGAAATCAATTTTTCATGTATTTTTCGGTAAGCGAACAGTCGTACCTCTCTTGCAAATAGTCATATTTATTGCAGCTTTGCACACTTCCTTATATAGGCGTGCAAGATCGTGTCCCAAGATTGAATATGACATATGTGGTCTGTGATATGGCTGCGAAGGATCCACAGTGTATGGTATGTATGGTACACCCCATACACCATGGCCTCACGAACTCATGAAGTCGTTAAGGCGTGGGTGGCCTCTCCGGTTGGCAGTGTAGTGCTTTGAAATTGTTATCAAAAAAAAAAAACAGAGGGAGAGGAAAGAAGGAAAGTAAGAAAAAAGCGTGTAATGTCAAATTCGTGGTCAGCGCACGGTGAATGTGTTGTGTATGATAATGTCATCGGTCTCATGCTGCGATATACAGGTTTTGTGTACGTACAACAAAAACATAGTATTGGCTCCTGATTCTAGTTCTTTGATGTTGCTTCGTAACACGCTCACTCACAAGAAACATCTCATAACTTACGTCACCACAACTTCATCTTCAATGCTTGTTGCACCATGCTCCATTTTGTTTCAGATTCAGCACGAATGCTTTCTATAATTGTGATGCAAATGAATGCCACTTCCAATGACCAACATAAAGGCTTTGAGTATATTTATTTATATTACAGTGGCATCGCCAGAAATTTTTTCAGGTGGGTTAAACCATGGTTGATGCATGTGCGTGAATTTGTATGATTGCGTGTATTCAGAGTCGACTATGAAAGTGATGCACATGATTTCATGACGCAACTATACATGGCAATGTGATAAATAACAAAGAAAAAACAGCGCAAAAGTCTGACAGGATAAAGTATAAAGAAGGCACAACTTGACCTCCTCCATCATTTTCTGTCCTGTCATAATTCCGTGCTTTTTTTTTTTCTGTAGTAAGAATAACCAACTATATACCCTCAGCCTCATCCTAAGCAAGTGTGGTAAAATTCGTCGGGCAATGCGTTGGGGGGTCTGCCCTTCTAGTACAGCCAGTCGCAAGTATATTTTGGGCAGTGCAAGCGAAAGACATTCCTCCACGTGAAACTTTTTTTTTTACTATGTAACACGACGTGATGAAGCATTTGATTGAGCAGCAATATGCTAACAAGTTTTACGTGAAGCTTGAAAAGAATCTAACTGACACATTCCAGATGCTGCGAAAGGCCTTAAAGAATGACTGCATTTTAAGGTTACAGTCTAAGAGGTGGCACAAGGCGTTCAAGGAAGGCAGGGAGGAGGTCTCCAACGAACCCCTTTTCGGACACCTAACAATCCGCCCAAGAATGTGAATGAGCAAGTGGCGCATTGAAATGATGCTCATTACCATCTTTGACATTCCAAGAATCACCCATTTTGAGTTTGTACTACAGGAATGAACTCTTACGTCATATTATGCAGTGTATCTCTGACGTCATATTAACGCGGATCGCTAATGGCGGACGCCAATGAGCGTCTCTTTCGCATGCTCGATATGCCATAGAGTTACGTGTTCCTCGATAAGCAAAGAGTCTACACAGGTCCACTCGGGCTGATGACACAGTTAGCGCATGTAGCTGCCGATGGTGCAGCATTGTTGTTGTAAAGCGGCCGTTTCACGACCCGTTTAAACTCTATACTTCTCATTACTGAAAGTACTTCGACCAGCCATGGTGTCACGGTGGTAATGGGGTTGCAGAATAAAATCTGGCTGTGACAGCCGTATTTCAATGAAGGCAACAATGCTAGAGGCCCGTGTACTTGGATTTGGGCACACTATAAAGAACCTTAGGTAATTGAAGGTTCCAGAACCCTCCATTACAGTGTCCCTCACAACCACATTCTGGTTTTGCTACATAACCCCTGCTGGAAAAAAAAATTGCAAGAACTTGGAACATCATTCAGAAAACGGGCCCGCTTACCGTTGCAGCAATGAATTAAGAGATTCCAGGTTACGTCGAACATACTAATATGCATGTGCAAACATAAGCAAAGCAATTATTTTCCAGTGCTTAGCACCATAGCATTGGGAACTCTCACTTAATCCCCTTTCATGGTAAACCAAACCTTAAACTTTTTTGAACATCTGCATTGTCACCTAAGAAATTCTTATGCATAATAACTTCCCTATAAACTCAACAGCCAAAGGTTCTGAAATCATTATGCACATTAAACCTTCATTGTGTGATTTATGAAACCAGCAAAAAAAAATATTTTCAAGCTTTACATAGCAACCTTGCATTGATTCCGCACTTACATTATCTAAAATTCAACTTGAATACATACATACAGGTATGTTGCAAATTTGCAGCATGCCACAAAAGCAAGGATCTTGTAATAAAAACGTACTTAATAACTTTGTAACATGTCGTGTGCTACCTCTTGGGTACGCAGACACCAACGAAATTATAGAAGACTGAAGTTACATCACTCAGGCGAGAAAATATGAAACGAGAGATGTTCACATGCATCGTGCTTTCCACCATCAGCTACACAACACCTGCTTTGAGCATAAAATTCTTGACACATCACAGTGCTAGATATTTCCTGCTGTAAGCTATGTTGTTTGTGAGTACTTCGCAACTGGCGTTAAAGGCGGCACACATTTCGTGACTTGCTTGCTCAGAGTTTTCTGGAATGTCGCATATTGGCGGCACACGTCAGTAAAGGTTTTTGTAAAAGATCACCTTTTAGTACAACGAATCAGTGATGTAACCTCCACATTAGAAACACTGGCACCCCTGCCCTTCTAAGCTTCATTTGAATGACGTCTTGAGATATGGCGACTGAGGGCGATTTTCTGTGAAAAGGATTCATTGCAGTAGATGCAGGAATACGGACACTCTCCTGTGTGGGTACGTAAGTGTACTGTGAGGTAGGATTTCAGTGTAAAGGATGCATTGCAGTGAACACACGAGTAAGGGCGCTCTCCCGTGTGGGTGCGCATGTGTAGCTTGAGGATGCTTTTTTGGGAAAAAGACGCATCACAGTGGCCACAGGAAAAGGGGCGTTCGCCGGTGTGGGTGCGCATGTGCTTCACGAGGGTGTCTCTCTTCAAAAAGGCTGCACCACATTGGTCACAGGAAAACGGGCGCTCTCCAGTGTGGGTGCGTACGTGTTCCTTGAGGTGAGACTTTTGTGAAAACGATGCATTGCAGTAGAGACAGGAGAAAGGACGCTCTCCTGTGTGGGTGCGCAAGTGTTCCTTGAGGCCGTTTTTCCGTGAAAAGGATGCATTGCAGTGGGTGCAAGAGAAAGGACGCTCTCCGGTATGGGTGCGAATGTGCTCTGTGAGGCGGATATTCGCAGTGAAAGCAGCAGGGCACAGGTGACACTGGAAGCGATGCTCCATTGTGTGTCGGCGAAGGTGTTCTTTCATGTTTCTCTTAATCTTGGTCGTATAGGCACACTGCCGGCAGGAATGCACATCATCTTCTACAGAGACGAGCAAATGGTACTGGTCACGGAATGCCCCAGACAAGGAACCTGCATAGCCACAGGAAGGCAATGCAAATCATAGATCCCACAACATACATATAACTAGATTTGAGCAGCAAAATAACAAGGGTTGCTGCACGTGTTACTTTAACAAAACAGTACATTGATTCAGGACATGCCTTATACAAGTTGCCATCTATCTATGCACACTCTTACCTTGATCGATGCAGGTACTACCAAATTTCAATATTAGTACACCAAGATAGGCAAATTTCTCTCTGTAGATAATATTATTTCAGCAGTTTTACTTGACAAAACCACACGATCATGAGGCATACTACTGCATAGCTTCAGAAATTTAGACTAGCTAGGGCCCTCTATCGTGCACCTATGTCTAAGTACATATGTCGCTTTCGTGTCGCACTTCAGTTCCACCGAAACGCGACCGCTGCCGCCGATACAGAACACATGTTCTCACACTAACTCGTTCAACTAATTATTAGTGTTTTGCATAAAGGTATCTATATGATCAAGCAGAGGAAAAGCACCAAATAATAAAATATGAGCAACATTTAATTTGAAACAAACAGGATAACTGCATATTGTGCATTCATTAAACACTTTCTTTCATTTCACTGCTATAACGCGTCTGCAATAAGCCTGAACCTAATGAAACATGCACGACATTGGATAATAATATTTAAGAAGCACTCCTCAGTTTATTGCAATCATGCCAAAGATAACCGAAAAGGGTGTACGTTACCTTCACAGAGAGTAATTGCATTCGCATCATGCCGATCATCCACCCTCGGCTTCTCGTCCCACAATGCCGTAACTCCATTCGAATAATGCCTGTGATCAACAATCGGCTTCAAGTCCGCAGTAATTACTTCATTGGCATAGTGTCCGTGATCAACAGATGGATCCACGTCCTCCGTAACTTCATTCCCATGGAGCCCATGATCAACACTCGGCTTGTTGTCCACCAATGTCATAACTTCATTCGAATAATGTCCGTGATCAACTAACGGCTTCAAGTCCACCGTAACTTCCTTCGCATAATGTTCGTGATCAACGCTCGGCTTCACGTCCGACGCATATTCATTCGCATAATGCTCAATGTTCGGCTTCACGTCCGTCGTAACATCGTTCGCATAATGTCCGTGATCAACAGTAAGAATCACGTCTACCGCAACTTCATTCGCATAATGATTTTCGCCAATTAAGTCTTCAGCACTCGATTTCACATCCGCCGATGCACTAGTCGCTGTCAAAATGCCGTCCATTGCACCACTGCCTCCTTTACTTAGGAGGCTATGAAGAATAGAGAAGGCCATTATTACACACGTTTCACCTAGAGAACGTCGCCCGTCGCGGTTTCACTTTATGCAACGGTCAGGAATGAAGTTACCACTCACACCTTGAATAACTAATGGAAATAACGCCAGGATAACACTTCCAAAAGCCCCAGATCTGCGAGACGCATAGGTAGCATAGTTTTCTGGCTATTATTGGCTATATTTATTTTTTCGCGGTTGTCAATGATGATGGATGTTGCCAAAAATACTCTCTACTGGGTTTTCACGTATCAAGCCAACTAAATGAAAGAAATTTTTTTCAAAAAATGTCGTTTTTGGTGTTTGCTTATGTTGAATTCTTGTCATTTTTGGTGAACAGAGATTCTGTGTATACACTTTTATGGAAAAGATACACGCAAAGAAACCACTGGTCAATTACGAAACCAAAACTGTAAGTGGCTTGTGTACATCACAAGAATAGTTTGATGAGCAGTATTTTGTTGGTTACCTAACAGCAATCATATGAAGTGCTCAGCATGTCATAATTATCTACAGGCATCGTGAACGCGTAACTTGGTACAGGTGTTGTTCACGCTCAAGGACACTTATGTGAGTATGTGTGAACCATCAAACTTATTCAATCGCTTTGTTAAATTATGTACTCTGTCGTTCTCTCTTCAACGGCTCTCTACAGTATCTTGCAGTGCTTGTCTACGGCCCACGGCCACCTGGACCGGGCCACAGAACACCTACCTGTTCACCTGGCGGGCAGGCGGCCGTGAGCGGCGCTTGAAAGATGAGAGGGTCGCGATGTGTATGGATCCCCACCCACCCCTCTCTCTCTCTCTCTCTTTTTTTTTTTTTTTTTGTGGTAGGTCGTCTCACACAACTTCCTCAATCGTTTTTTTTTTCATTTGCCTTTAGCTAGGGATATTTTTACGCCTGTATTTTTATTAATGCTAAGCCACTATACATGCTGCATAGAGTTTCATGCACGCGCACCACATCATCATCACGTAACATCAGTTTGTGGGGAACTGTTTGATTTTACTCAAGCAGGTTTATATAAACATTAACATCCTTAATTTGAGTATGGCCTCTAGGACCATTATATGACGCCAAACGCCTACGTCTTTTTTTTTTTTTTTTTTGCGGTCTGTCGATTGTCGCAAAGTACTAGGTGTTTTCTGATGGTCCTGTAGGCAGTCGCCAGAGAATGCAGGCCACGCGCTCACGTGTTCCCTTTCATAAAGGAAGACATTGTACATGTGTGTGTCATTTCAATGATGGCTGTTAAAAATAAAGAAGTGGTACAGGGGCTTGTGAAGAGGCGCGAGAGACTCGGAGAATACGAACTAAGCAAGAAGGCGAAGCTGGCACTGACAGAGTAAACATCGCCGTTTAGAGTAGAGACAACGGGTCCTTGTTTTTAACAATAAAAACCAGAAGCACATTTGATATTTTTAGAGATATTCAGATTGAGCCTGGCCCTTACACTGGAAAAGCGTGCCGCACAAATTATTAGCACCGCAGCGCTGCTTTAAAGTGCATAGTCCTGACACTGATGCTGAAAAACCACACACACACACATATATATATTGTACCGAAGCATAGTGGCGCCAGCTCTGTGCCAGCGTGAAAGAAGACGTTGACGCCCGTGTGTGGCTCGTGCTTGCCGGGTTCCTGCCTGTACCAGCTTGTTGCGGCTAACTTTTCTCGAATAATAACCTGTGTTTTCACGCAACATTGCTCGTTGCATTTGGTGGAAACGTGCTGGGTAACGTCCTGGAGCTCTGCAGCCGTAAGCTACCATCTCAGTCTGCGATGACCGAGCGCGTCGATCCCCCACAAGGCTCTTCCACACTGCCACCTGTCATGCGTTCTGGTGAACTTCGTCTGCATGACCCACCAGTATACAACGGCACTGAAGATCAAGATGTCGAGGACTGGCTAGCAGATTACGAGCATGCCAGCACGATTAACAAGTGGGATGACCCTGCAAAGCTGACTCACGTCATCTTCTACTTGACGGATTTGGCCAACCTGTGGTTCACCAACCACCAAGCCGACATCCCCACCTGGTCAGTTTTCAAAGAGGCCGTCACCTCGTTTTTCGGTCGTCCAGCCATGCGTAAGCTTCGTGCTGAACTGGGCCTGCGGGGACGATTTCAGCGAAATGGTGAGAGCTTCACGAGCTACATTGAGGATGTGATCAGCCTCTGTAGGCGAGTTGATGCGAGGATGAAGGAGGCTGACAGAATAAAGAATATATTTAAAGGCATTGATGTCGACGCTTTTCATATGCTCCTCGCCAAAGACCACAGACCGTCACGGCCGTGATTCAGCTATGTCAAAGTTTCGATAAGCTGCGCAAGCAACGAATTTCTACACGTCGCGCTAATACGGAAACTGCTTATATTTCGGCTTTGGAGTGCAAAAGCAGTGGCCCCTGCTACAGCGTGTTAATGCCTCAAATTCAACAGTACATCCGGGAGGAAGTTGCTCGACAGCTCTCTCTTGTCGCCACCATCAACGAGACCCCCACAACACTGGACCACTCACTTCGCCGTGCTATTCAGACGCAAGTTGCCGAGGCTCTCCCTTCGCCCGCGTCCCCAATATCAGTGGCTGCACCGCTGACCTATGCAGAAGCCGTCCGCCGACCTCCTGCCGAACCGCCGCTCCCTTCATACGGTCCAGCCACCAACTACTACAGGTCACCAGTTTCGGTTTATCCAGTAAATCGGCCCTTTCCACCACCCCGAGCACCAGTAAACTCTTGGCGTACTCCGGATAACCGGCCCGTCTGCTACAACTGTGGTATTCCAGGACATGTCGCGCGTTACTGTCGTCGCCCTGGATTCTATTTTAATGATGTTCAGCATTCTGGCAACATACCTCGGCAATCAGAATCGCATGTGACACCCGATTCACATGACCCCCGCTCACGTCGACCAGACTTCACCCCGTCTTCGGACTCCTTCCCCCATGCTTCGCCGTTCCAACCACGCCCAGGAGGAAAACTAACTGTTGCAGTTCCCGAGGCAAGAGCTGCACCACCGATGAAATTTCCAAGGCCTCATCTTTCGCCCCCTAACGAGATTGCCGTGTTTGTGGACGGTTTCGCCACAACTGCTCTTGTCGACACAGGTGCCGCTATTTGTATAATCAGTGAAGTGTTATGCCGCAAACTGAACAAAGTGACGACTCCACTGGTTGAAATTTCTTTACGAACAGCGAGCTCGCAACACGTCCAACCTTTTGCCACATGCACTGCTCGTGTTGTGATTCAAGGAGTGCTTTACATCGTTGAATTTGTCGTCCTTCTGCATGCGTCTCGTGAAATCATCCTGGGATGGAACTTTCTTTCCGCTAATCATGCGGTTAATAATAATGAGATGTAACAGACAATAGTGCATATATATATATATATATATATATGTGTGTGTGTGTGTGTGTGTGTGTTGCCGCTTGAGAAAAGACACGCAGTATTAAGATACACGATGGAGCTGGCTGCAAATATTGAGAATTTTAGCCCTCCTGGTCATCTTAAATTGTGCCCATTTCGAACCATTTTGTTTTCTCGGAAATCATATTTTCAGGTATTTTTCGGTAAGCAAACAGTCGTACCTCAATTGCAAGTAGTCATATTTATTACAGCTTTGCACACTTTCTTATATAGGCATGCAAGATCGTGTCCCAAGATTGAATATGACATAGGTGGTCGGTGATATGGCTGCGAAGGTGCCCCAGTGTATGGGATGTATGGTACACCCCACACACAAGGGCCTCACAAACTCATGAAGTCGTTAAGACGTGGGTGGCCTCTCCTGTTGGCAGTGTAGTGCTGGGAAATCGTTATCAGAAAAAAAAAAAGGAGAGAAAAAAGAAGGAAAGTAAAAAAAAAAAGCACGGAATGTTAAATTCGGGGTCAGCGCACGGTGAATGTGTTGTGTATGGTATCGTCATCGGTCTCATGCTGTGATATACAGGTTTTGTGTATGTACAACAAAAACATAGCATTGCGTCCTGATTCTAGTTCTTTAGTGTTGCTTCGTAACACGCTTGCTCACAAGAAACATCTCACAACTTATGTCACCACAACTTCATCTTCAATGCCTGTTGCACCATGCTCCATTTTGTTTCACATTCAGCATGAATGCTTTTTATAATTGTGGTGCAAATGAATGCCACTTCCAATGATCGGCATAAAGGCTTTCAGTATATTTATTTACATTACAGTGGTGTAGCCAGAAATTTTTTCAGGTGGGTTAAACCATGGATGATGCATGTGCGTGAATTTGTATGTGTGCGTGTATTCAGAGTCGACTATGAAAGTGATGCACATGATTTCATGACGCAACTATACATGGCAATGTGATAAATAACAAGGAAAAAACAGCGCAAAAGTCTGACAGGATAAAGTATAAAGAAGGCACAACTTGACCTCCTCCATCATTTTCTGTCCTGTCATAATTCCGTGCTTTTTTGTTCTGTAGTAAGAATAACCAACTATATACCCTCAGCCTCAACCTTAGCAAGTGTGGTAAAATTCGTCGGGCAATGCATTGGGGGGTCTGCCCTTCTAGCACAGCCAGTCGCAAGCATATTTTGGGCAGTGCAAGCGAAAGACATTCCTCCACGTGAAACTTTTTTTTTACTATGTAACACGACGTGATGAAGCATTTGATTGAGCAGCAATATGCTAACAAGTTTTGCGTGAAGCTTGAAAAGAATCTAACTGACACATTCCAGATGCTGCGAAAGGCCTTAAAGAATGACTGCATTTTAAGGTTACAGTCTAAGAGGTGGCACAAGGCGTTCAAGGAAGGCAGGGAGGAGGTCTCCAAGGAACCCCTTTTTGGACACCTAACAATCCGCCCAAGAATGTGACTGAGCAAGTGGCGCATTGAAACGATGCTCATTACCATCTTTGACATTCCAAGAATCACCCATTTTGAGTTTGTACTACAGGAATGAACTCTTACGTCATATTATGCAGTGTATCTCTGACGTCATATTAACGCGGATCGCTAATGGCGGACGCTAATGAGCGTCTCTTACGCATGCTCGATATGCCATAGAGTTACGTGTTCCTCGATAAGCAAAGAGTCTACACAGGTCCACTCGGGCTGATGACACAGTTAGCGCATGTAGCTGCCGATGGTGCAGCATTGTTGTTGTAAAGCGGCCGTTTCACGACCCGTTTAAACTCTACACTTCTCATTACTGAAAGTACCTCGACCAGCCATGGTGTCACGGTGGTAATGGGGTTGCGGAATAAAATCTGGCTGTGACAGCCGTAATTCAATGAAGGCAAGAATGCTAGAGGCCCGTGTACTTGGATTTAGGCACACTATAAAGAACCTTAGGTAACTGAAGGTTCCAGAACCCTCCACTACAGCACCCCTCGCAACCACATTCTGGTTTTGCTACATAACCCCTGCTGGAAAAAAAAAAACTGTAAGAATTTGGAAAATCATTCAGAAAACGGGCCCCCTTACCGTTGCAGCAATGAATTAAGAGATTCCAGGTTACGTCGAACATACTAATATGCATGTGCAAACATAAGCAAGGCAATTATTTTCCAGTGCTTAGCACCATAGCATTGGAAACTCTCACATAATCCACTTTCATGGCAAACCAAACCTTAAACTTTTTTGAACATCTGCATTGTCACCTAAGAAATTCTTATGCATAATGACTTCCCTATAAACTCAACAGCCAAAGGTTCTGAAAACATTATTATGCACATTAAACCTTTATTGTGTGAATTATGAAACCAGCTAAAAAAAATCATTTTTGAGCTTTACATAGCAACCTTGCATTGATTCCGCACTTACATTATCTAAAATTCAACTTGAATACATACATACAGGTATGTTGCAAATTTGCAGCATGCCACAAAAGCAAGGATCTTGTAATAAAAACGTACTTAATAACTTTGTAACATGTCGTGTGCAACCTCTTGGGTACGTAGACACCAACAAATTTATAGAAGACCGAAGTTACGTCACTCAGGCGAGAAAATATGAACTGAGAGATGTAGATATGCATCGTGCTTTCCACCATCAGCTACACAACACCTGCTTTGAGCATAAAATTCTTGACACATCACAGTGCTAGATATTTCCTGCTGTAAGCTATGTTGTTTGTGAGTACTTCGCAACTGGCGTTAAAGGTGGCACACATTTCGTGACTTGCTTGCTCAGAGTTTTCTGGAATGTCACATATTGGCGGCACACGTCAGTAAAGGGTTTTGTAAAAGATCACCTTTTAGTACAACAAATCAGTGATGTAACCTCCACATTAGAAACACTGGCACCCCTGCCCTTCTAAGCTTCATTTGAATGACGTCTTGAGATATGGCGACTGAGGGCAATTTTCTGTGAAAAGGATTCGTTGCAGTAGATGCAGGAATACGGACGCTCTCCTGTGTGGGTACGTAAGTGCATTGTGAGGTTGGATTTCAGTGTAAAGGATGCATCGCAGTGAACACAAGAGTAAGGGCGCTCTCCCGTGTGGGTGCGCATGTGTAGCTTGAGGTTGCTTTTTTGGGAAAAAGACGCATCACAGTGGCCACAGGAAAAGGGGCGTTCGCCGGTGTGGGTGCGCATGTGCTTCACGAGGGTGTCTCTCTTCACAAAGGCTGCATCACATTGGTCACAGGGAAATGGACGCTGTCCTGTGTGTTTGCTTAGGTGTTCCCTGAGGTCACGCTTTCGTGGAAAGGATGCATCGCAGAAGAGACAGGAGAAAGGACGCTCTCCTGTGTGGGTGCGCAAGTGTTCCTTGAGGGCGTTTTTCCGTGAAAAGGATGCATTGCAGTGGGTGCAAGAGAAAGGACGCTCTCCGGTATGGGTGCGAATGTGCTCTGTGAGGCGGATATTCGCAGTGAAAGCAGCAGGGCACAGGTGACACTGGAAGCGATGCTCCATTGTGTGTCGGCGAAGGTGTTCTTTCATGTTTCTCTTAATCTTGGTCGTATAGGCACACTGCCGGCATGAATGCACATCATCTTCTACAGAGACGAGCAAATGGTACTGGCCACGGGCTTCCGCAGAAACAGAACCTGCATAGCCACAGGAAGCACAGCAAGGCAATGCAAATCATAGATCCCACAACATACATATAACTAGATTTGAGCAGCAAAATAACAAGGGTTGCTGCACGTGTTACTTTAACAAAACAGTACTATGATTCAGGACATGCCTTATACAAGTTGCCATCTATCTATGCACACTCTTACCTTAATCGATGCAGGTACTACCAAATTTCAATATTAGTACACCAAGATAGGCAAATTTCTCTCTGTAGATAATATCATTTCTGCAGTTTTACTTGACAAAACCACACGATCATGAGGCATATTACTGCATAGCTTCAGAAATTTAGACTAGCTAGGGCCCTCTATCGTGCACCTATGTCTAAGTACATATGTCGCTTTCGTGTCGCACTTCAGTTCCACCGAAACGCGACCGCTGCCGCCGATACAGAACACATGTTCTCACACTAACTCGTTCAACTAATTATTAGTGTTTTGCATAAAGGTATCTATATGATCAAGCAGAGAAAAAGCACCAAATAATAAAATATGAGCAACATTTAATTTGAAACAAACAGGATAACTGCATATTGTGCATTCATTAAACACTTTCTTTCATTTCACTGCTATAACGCGTCTGCAATAAGCCTGAACCTAATGAAACATGCACGACATTGGATAATAATATTTAAGAAGCACTCCTCAGTTTATTGCAATCATGCCAAAGATAACCGAAAAGGGCGTACGTTACCTTCACAGAGAGTAATTGCATTCGCATCATGCCGATCATCCACCCTCGGCTTCTCGTCCACCAATGCCGTAACTTCATTCGCATAGTGTCCGTGATCAACACACGGCTTCGAGTCCGCAGTAACCTGATTCGCGTAGTGTCCGTGATCAACACACGGCTTCACGTCCGTCGTAACTTCGTTCACATAGTGTCCGTGATCAGCAGTAAGCTTCACGTCTACCGCAACTTCATTCGCATAATGATTTTCATCAACCATGTCTTCAACCTTCGGCTTCTTATCCGTCGATGCACTAGTCGCTATCAGAGTGCCGTTCATTGCACCATCTCCTCCTCTAGATACACGGACGAAAGTCTAGACAGGAGCACAGAACACCTATACACTATCATTTAGGATAGGAGGCTATGACCACAGCCTCCTAGATTTACTTGCCTGTCGGATTATCGGCGGTCACTTAGGAAGCGGCCGTCGTCGGAACCCCCCTACTTAAGACAACCGTTTAATGGGCCTAACAGCAGCGAGACAGCAGCCAGTGGTTTCACCAGCAACTGCAGCATATTTTCCCTTCCTCCATGAGCTGCAGCAGCACGAGCCTCCGCCACAACAAACATCTCTTTTTTTTTTTTTTTTTTGTCGTTTCTATTGCAAAGCTCGTATTTGTCACTACATAATTTTTTACGTTTTTGGAGCATATGTGAAACAAAAATAACGTATAAAAATATTTCAAAAGGCGTAAACGCAATTATATTTAACCCTGCGTAAGTAACGCCACCGTACATAACAGGCGTTTTGCACTCATTCAACAGGCAACCCCTTCAATACAAGGCTTGTTGGTGAAACATTTGAAAGAAATTTATGTGGCGCGAGGCGAAAAAACGAACACAGGAAAGAATATACTGAGAGGACAGAGCGCTCTGTCCTCTCAGTCTATTCTTTACTGTGTTCGTAAGTCAAGCGACGACAGGCTTTTCTCTCTTCGTTTTACTCTATGGTCGAGACTCGAGAGCAATCATCTCCAATCGACACCATTCGCCCCTACCGACCATAGAGTTTCTTAATATCACGTGCTTAATATACACTAGGGGGAACTCTGGCGCAAGTGTTTATGGGAGCTGCCATAGAGAGAGCTGCAATACACGGCGCGTCAGCGAGGATGGGTAGTAGACACATTTGTCTAATTTTCGCACTCCTGGCCTGCTTCTGGCTCCGTATGTGTTCGTGTGGCTTGAAGCTGTTTTTTTACAAAAACATAAATTAGCAAATGTTCACCGTTTGCGCTTCACAACCTTATAATTATAGGCTTACCATTTTGAATTAAGACACTAAGGTCAAAATGGTTCGTTTTTTTTTTTTCAAAACAAAACCGTAACTAGCATTAAACGAAGCCGCAAGTACGATTCGTTCTCACAAGTACGAAGACTAGGCAAATGTGTATACTACCCATCATTCCCATCATGGAGGAGGGAATGATGGGTAGGAAACAAGGAGGATCCTTCCTCCGGTATCCTTCCTCCGTGATTCCCATGGTCGCTGAACGATCGCAGTGCCAGAGTGCCATCTAGTTATTTTAGTTATTTTTGGGAAACTCTATGCTACCTACCCGACTCATCCGAAGGCACACCAGTTTCCGAAGCCGCTCGGTATGCGGAAGAATGTCGACAATTAGCTCGCGCCCTTACAACGCAAGAACAAGGGCTACAAAAATTTCGCCATGACGATGGACGGTCTCACAACCAGTTTTCGCCCAACTCTCTTGTTTGGCTGTGGGTGCCTCCCGCTGCTGCTCCTGGCATAGAGTTGTCATAATTTTGAGAAACTCTACGGCTCCTGGTGCATCTACAAAGTTCGTCAGCAGGTACCATGGGCCTTAAAGCGTCATAGAGAAAACTTCCGCTGTCGACTACCTCATCGAACCCCTCACGCCTACTCCGGACCTGCGTCGCCGAGGACGCGAAATCATGCACGTCGATCGTATCAAACCATATCACGAACCACTTCTTCTCACGACACCTTAGAACACCTACTTGGCGCCGTCTTCAGCGAAGGGGAAAAATGTAATGATGAATATAGTGGATCATGCATAGCTCGGAAAACACATCGCCAGTACGCTCGTGCCGGACGTTATCGCTGCTTTCGCTGGCTAGGCCTACGCTCCTACCTGGTTTCAAACAACAGTTCTGACTGTCACAGTTCTTTATTATACAAGGCATAGCCTCTAAAATCTGAAAACGTCAAAATTGCTCATCTCAAAGGCCAAGTACAAATAGCTTTATTCCTACGTAGGTAGCGCAGTCACAGAGACTACTGCTGCGGCGCACGGGCCACCCCGCAACAGCTGCTGAGCCGCACAGATGTGACGTCATGCATTTTTTTTTTTGTTAGGCGCTTTGTTTGAATAGTCGGAGAGTTTAGCGGTACACCTAGACGTTATGATAGAAGCCGTCAAAGCTACGTCCAAACGTAGAAGTAAAAAAACAAGTCTGTAATGTCCCGCGTGACATCAATGCGAAACTGGCTTGTTAATCAATCCAAACCAATTAGCAGCTGGTGCGTAGTTCGTTAGAGTGGCACAACAAGAATTGGTGAGGTCGGTGGTTCGAGCCTTGGTGCAATCTTCATTCGACTCACGCAAAATTAGCTATATTTATTATGATAAAGTGTTTTGCGAATTAATGCTCTTCATCGGCGAGACGGAAAACACACGAAAAACTCAAATGCAGCTGGCTGCATTGGTTTCTCCGGCACACATGTCTGGAATGTTATTTCCACGGTTTATCAAAGTTTTGATGACAGAAAGGCGCATCGCAACGTAGTATTAGTAAACTTTTTTATGTCGTTCAGTGTACTATCACCTGACGAGGTAACCGGCAGGCCGCTTCAAAATACTGACGAGCCACCGCAATGGTCTAGGCGATCATCACTTGATAAATGATGCCCACGGGGAAGTGCGGACGGCGCTAGCCTATCTGACTACAAAACAGCTTGTCTCTCTTGCTTAATAACACGCACGCCCTCTGACAGCACGAATCATTTACGTAGCAACAGATGAGAACGGCCGTACGTGTTTGCACTTAACAAAACAGCCGGCAATGCAGTAGCTTTCGCCTTCGGAGATCACAGGCTGCGTAAGAACACTACAATAGAGTTCTTTTCATTCTTCGTAAGAACACTTTGCAGACGACGGACAGGGGTTTCATGCATGTGCGTCCGGTCAGTCACACGTTAACTGTGCAAAAGCATTTATTTCATCGTCGACCTTGCCCTTCGCGACCAGAAAAACTCAGCAGCAAGAATAATTTCACCTTTGACAACACCACGCTTGGCATTGCAATCTAGAAAATGCAGTATGCCCAACAACAATAATCCTCACTTCATACTGAGAAACTTTATGGTGCACACACTCGGATGAAGCTGCGGCGCGGTGGACGGCCGCGCTAGCCCCAACCACCAGGCTTAACTACGCATCCAGCAATCACATGAAGCAGCGACGACACTCCAGTCCTCCTTGGGAGTGGCCTAGGCCATGGCCACGATTTCATCGGAGTTTTCGCCACCCAACACATCGCAGGCGGCTACCATTTCGCAGTGTTTACCTTTCGCAGCTGCAGCGCCCATGGCGCCCCCTGTATTTAAAATACTTGTAATATGTATTTAAATGACAAACCTAGGCTAATTGACTCGTTAAACACCTGCTTAGTAAAATTTTTGTAGGTTTAACACGAATTTACACAATTAACTAGCTTTAGGCAATAATTTTTAAAGTGACGTCACTTTTGTGCGGCGCAGAAGCCACTTCTGTGTGGGCTGGCTGCTGCGCCGCGCGGCGCAGGAGACACTGCCTATTCGATCATAAGAGTTGCTAAACTCCACATAGGCTCCAAGTATCAAAATCCGAACACGGCATTGGCCGAAGTGGTGGATGATGATGATATGTGACTTTGCCCTTCGTAATGGGTGAATATATATATGTTGTGTTCCAGCCTAGGTATATAAAGAAAAGAACAAAAAAAAATATCAAAAGCACAAAGAGGAGTTCACTTTTGGCCCCACTTCCACCACTGTTGGAGCCTTGTCTTTGTGGTGGAAACTGCTTTTGCATTCCCGTCCGCCAAGGCCAGCGCCTTATAGAGTCACTGGAAAAAATTTCCAAGCGCTCAAATGTCTCCTGTACCGCTCCGCATGCTCTGCATAGGGACGAGTGAATGTTTGGGTCAAAGTGGCTACGGTATGTGAGCGTGCGAAGCACTCCCGCATGCGCTTCTAACAGTAGCTTACTTTCCACCACTGTTGTCATACACAGATATCGGGACAATGGCCTTTCTGTATGTGCGATACAGCTGAAGTGTACTCTTCTGCTGCATCGAGATTTCCCATTGCGCATTCTCCTCTTCGCGTATCCGTTTCCAGACTGCTGCGGAAAACTTGTGCTCCGTGGTCTCGATTGTTGAGAGGTCCAACATATCGTATTTGCGTCGAAGGAAGTAGACTCTGTTCAACCACTGTGTCCTGAGTCCCACGAAGTACAGGTAGCGGAACATACAACGGGCTCACTGCTGAACGTTCATGAAGCGTAGGTGTCCTTCATAAATGATCTTGCTCGTGGCTTCCCGCGCCACGTACGTAGACCAACCCATGTCACTCTGGATAAACTCCACTGCAACCATTCCATGGCAGCACAATGCCAAACGGCCCACCTCCCTTTGGCCTCGCTCCAGCCACTCACGGTTCTTGCTGGACAGGCATATGATGGCGTTTGCAAAGGTCAGACATGGTACATGGATCGATTTCCACAGACCTCGCACCAATTAATCGTTGCAGCCGCAGAGGCTTCTCCAGCGCAGAATGCAGCTCGCACTCAGCCGCAATCGATCCTCGTGCCCCGAGAATGGGTCTTTTCCCATGCCTATGGTCACCCCCAGATGCCGGTATTCTGTTGAGAAAGGCAAGAAGTTCTAACGGGAGATTTGTGTTCACTTCTCCAGAAAATTGGACAACAGCTGACTTTTGAGTGTTAAACCGAAGGCCTAGGTCTGCCAAATGGAGAGCTGATATTGCCACCAGCTGTAGGTCTTCTGCCATAAGAACAATATTATCGGCAAAAACCAGCCCTTGCAGTGTCCATACTTCGGGCTGCCCTTCCGAGAGGAATTTCATCTGGAAACCGATATTTGACTGGATGAGCGCACTTTTTAAACCTGATGCATATAGCATGTAGAGCAGTGGCGAGAGCGGGCACCCCTGCTTGAGTCCTCTGCGGACCGTAACTGGCTCAGATGCCGTATCTGCCTAGCGTGCAACCACCGAACAATCGGCATAAAGGCAACGCAGAAAGTCTATCCATTTTTGTGGCACGTACAGCTGGGTCATGCGTTGCAGCATTAGGTCATGTGGAACGCTGTCGTATGCCTTCGAAACATCTAGGAAGCATGTGGGTAGATGGCAGGATCGTTTATGTGCAACCTCAATGCACTGGGTAACCACGAAAAGATTGTCCTCCAGGCATCTGTTTGGGCAGAAGTCATTTTAGAGTTCTGTGAGGTGTCTGCTACTTTCAGCCCATCTACTCATCCGTGCTTTAACTACTTATGCAAATAGCTTGTATAACACACAGTTATGGGCCTGTAGCGGCTGAGGAAACTGCTGTCAGCGCTTTTCTTGGGGACTAGACATACGCAGCTTCGCAACTAGTCTTCGGGGATGGGGTTTCCTTCTATAATAATACCCGTGAAGATAGAAGCTAGATGTTCCCTCGCTATCTTTCCCAGGCACTTTACCAGACCTGCGGGTATATCATCCAGCCCATGTGCCGTCTGTGATGCTATTCGCGCTAGGGCATATTCTAGCGCTACTCGTGTGACTTTCCATTCACGGTCTGTTTCCTGTGCATCCCCTGGGGCTGGTGGTATATGTACTTCGGTCTCTGCGACTGTCACCAGAGCTCGGGCTCCGAAAATGTTCTGGATGTACTCAGTTATCCTTTTTTGACATCGGAGAACTGTTCTCCAGTCGCCTAGTCTCGGTGGGTTGGTCGTGAGGGGCTTTTTCTGTCCAATGTCGATAGATATCTCCAAAAGTTCTGCATTCTACTACGACTTGGTGTTGTAAGCTCCTTGATTTTCTTGTGGTCGCTTTCTGCAATCTTGCGTTGCACTAGTTGTTGCATGTGCCACTTCAGCCCCAGGTACTTGTGCCACACCTGCTCGCAATCTTTAGCTGGGAGGTTCCAAATGGCGCTCGGATGCTCTCGATTTGCTGCCTGTCGGCCTTTCAATGCCTCTTTCTCCTAGGTGTCCCACCAGGGTTTACGCTGAACACCCTTGCGAGAATTCACACGAATCTCACGTCTGCCCATTATGTCTTTCAGTTATTTGATGAACGCTTCATACGTGACTGAGCCATCTGGATTATTGTGTATATCGCTAGCTTCAAATGTCGTAGGCTTCTACTGGTAAGAACCACCTTGCCGGGCTGCGGTGTCGGCGTTGGGTTTTATGATAGGGTAAGGCTGTGAAATTTAGCTTCATTCTGTTGTGGCCACTCCTTACACTGTATTGGCCTGTCTCATCAACATGCACTCGGGCAATGTGCATTGACAGTCTTCGTGACACAAGGGATAGTCAATACATGACTGACTGTTGCGCACACACCACGTGACCATACCCTCACAGTCTGGTCGGAGATTGGTGACTTCCAATGCCAATTCTTCTGCTAATTGTACTATAAGGGATCCGTTGACATCCTGGTACCCATCAAGAGGTTGGATATGTCCATTAAAATCCCCCATCAGGAGTACTTGCTTTCCTATGGCCTATCGGATACATCCTTTTTTTTCGATAGTGCGGCAGTTCCCAGTATCTTCAGCGCGTGCGACGCTGAGGTACACCACCCCAACAAGCACTGGCATACCCAGAAGTTCACTGGAAATCCACATGTGTTCGTTGCAGGGACCCTCCAGCCTGGTCCATGTGGTATTGCTGTGCCACAGCACTCCCACGCCTCTTCCTTTGCGGGATCCCGTCGTTCTGTTGCAGCCTTCCCAATGCCATTCTGCATTTGGAGGTGGCTCCTCAAGGTCTCGGAGATGTGTTTCAGCCACAGCAAATAAGGTGAAGTCTTCTGCCTGGATAGTCCGAAAAATTTCCTCCCATTTTAACATTTTGCTCGCACCATGTAGGTTGAGGAAGCCTACATTGACTACAGGTGTATGCTTGTGTCTTTTTGGAGGGCGCCTACGTCTCATTGGCGTATCTTCATGGCCATCACGAGGTGATGGCACACCAGCTCCCCTACAGTGTGATACATGATATTTGGGGGGTCTGGGATGTTAAATGGGAAAGTTGGAGTCTGTGCCCATGCTGGAAGTCCTGGCAGTGGGCTTGGATGCTGCGAGGTCATAGGATGAGGCGGCATGTGCTGCAGCTGCTGGGGGGGGGGGGGGGGGGGGCGTCCCCATCTTTCGACATTGTCCAGTTGTCTTTCAACCTCTGTGAACTTTTCCAGTGGTGGCGTCGTGGTGTCTGCAGCCTTGGTTGCCTGTTACCACTGTTCTAAAAAAACTTGAGCCACGGTACTAATTTTCCTGGCTACAAAGCGCACTCCTGTGTTGTTGTAGTGTAGCCCGTCTTTGTCCATTATACCTGGTCTCCAACCCTTCTTTATGTCGAGGAACCTGTGTCAGCTGCGCTTGCACCATTTCCTCAGCTGTGTGTTGGCTAACTCTATTGCAGCCCTGGTCTCGTCACCTCTAGAGGAGACTTCTGGGATGGAGCATACCACTAGCTTGGCATTGCGATTGTGCCAGCTCGTTTTGATGATCTGGGTGATACGACACAGATCTTGCCTCAGTGCTTCAGTGAGCCCGACATGCACTATGTATTGGCAGAGCACATTTTTTGCTTTTCGCTCATAGGTATCAACATAGTGCATAGCTTTTTCACATGTGGCCTTTTTCCCAAATAAGATACCAACCACTTCGGGGGGATCTACATTGGTCTGTACGTTTGGCACGATTCTTTCTACATCGACATCTCCCACAATTATGACCTCCTGCTCAGCTTCCGGATCTGGCCATACCGATTTCTTGCGAGTTTGGATTCACTCTGGTTGATGGGTGGTCTGTAGGCTGCTGCTGCAGTTGCTGGCTACCAGTCAGGGCTTTCTCAGTTGCCTCTTTGATGAGTCGTTTTGTAGTGAGTAGTTCGCAGCGCCACGCTTTGACAACAGAACTAACTAGAAAACGCAATATTTTGTGTTTTTGCGTTTCGCTAGATTGTGAGCGCTGCCGCATTCTGCCAAACAGCATGGCAGCGACTAGAACTTGTTCTTAGGTGAGTTGTTGCTTAAGGGTGCTGAACATGTTACTTTGCCGTCGTGGTGATAAAGACGTGATAAAGGACACAGGAGCTGCTTGTTCTCTTGATGTGCTGACCTTTTTCATGTTATCTGCATTGCACTAGAAGTAATGTGGCTATAAGCGGCGTGTTCGTGTGGAACAAGGCTAGCACAGAGTAAATGGATGGTGCAGCGAAGTCTCTAGTTCATCAGATTCATGTGGAGAGCCCACGATGTTTACATTTCAGCAAAATAGTGAGCAGCTAGGCGTGATGCAAGTGGTATGCAGCGTTGACCCAGGTGAATCTAACCTGTCTGTCAACGGCAGCAGACGACGTTGCCTGAGTAGCAACGCAGGTGCCATTGGAAAGACTCCACGAACATCACACCTTAAAAGAAAAGAGCGCTTGCAGTGCTAGTTGCAAGTAAATTACAATGTTCAATGTTCCAACTTTCTTGTCATCGGGCTTTCATAATTATTGGTATCCCAACCGGTGTCTCATTGATTTCCTGATTAGTGGAATTTCACCGCTACGTGCAAGACAAAGCGGCTAATTTGCGGTAAGTACTGATCAGCACTGTTGTGCTTTGGTTTGCACTTTACCGTATCTGTGTCTTGTTTGTGCTACCATCGCTCACGTCGTGTTAGTGGGACACATCGTGAACCGCAGAGTGAAACAGTTAAAAGGATTCGTCAAACTTCCCGGTAGCAATTGATCTCAAGTGCACATTTTCAAACGAGCAAATGAGGAGTAATAAAAATAGGGCACAGTGTTAAAACCATTGTAGCACGAAATTGCAAGCACCACCTTCAACAAAATAAAACTTGACGCTTTGACCCGGCTTTGATTACGCCTTTGCAGAGCGAAAACAGCTGACAGCGGCGGCGGGCCCCGTGCAAGCCAAGGCCATTTATTGAGGTGACAACGCGAATGTTGCGTGCGGCGTTGAGCAGCCTAAAAAAAAAGCACACGCACAAGTGGCGATGCAGTGTTTTGTATTGTCGCTCCCAGATAGCGAGACTCTACTCACTCCCGCTAGGTCGGCCAATTGCGTGTCCAGGTTTGGGAACGCAGTTTTGCAACTCATATGATTGAATAACTCTGGTGCCATCATAGATGATGGGCGCTTCGTGCTCATCCTGCAGGCAAGGGAAATCAAAGAGGCTGTGCTATGACATACAGAGAAGCATAGAGTTTCCTCTTTCATAGACACTAGTGCCAGAGTTCCCTCTAGTGTATATTAGAAAAGGCCATTATTGTGCGCCTTTCACCTAGAGGATGTCGTCCGTCACTGTTTCACATAACGCAGCTGTCACGACCCAAGCTACCACTTACACCTTAAATAACACCATGATAACACATTCAAAATTCCGCCCAGATCCACGGAAGAAGGAAACAACTTCCTCCATGCATGTCTCTGTGGGTGTGGGACACCATTGCTCTAGCCCATTCGATTCACCCTGCACTTCCAGAACTAGTTCACGGTGGTGCCAAATGGTTGTGGTGGTGCCGTCTGGGTGTTGTCTTCGTGCAGGTGACGTTTCAGCAAGTGCAGCAGCGACGACAGAAATGAAAAACGAATAGACCCGACATGTTGTCAACGTGTGTTAACCACTACGTAGTGGTAGTGGTTAGAAGGGAAAGAAGGCGCCTAATTTCTGCAGCCCGGTGCACGACCTCTGAGGTAGTGCACTACTTTCTGGATAAATATCGAACGGTTACGCGAGGCATTCTTCGCCCAAGTGGAGAAGGCGATTTTTTTTTTGAAAATGTTTTCTTGGTTATATTAAATGCGATTCATTGTCTGTCTTTTTGTTACACGAAGCTTCCATGTAGTTTAAACACAAGTGTATAAAAGAAAGTGTCACTTTTGTGTACGACGTACGATTACTAGCTTGATGTGCTGTATTTTAATTTGGTAGTTATCATATCAAGTAGATCATATCAAGTGCTTAACAACTCACAATAGTCTAATGCACTGTCAACACACATTTTAAATCATAACAGTCATAGTTCCCTTCAGTATCATGTACCAACTAGCCCTTCAAGAAAACAGTCATAAGGTTTCACCGGTTGAATACGCAACGTGGTACATGTGCTGTTCACACTCTAAACCAACAAATTTTGTTTGGTTGATTATGTTGTCATTTCAAAATTATTAAACATCCCCCCGAAGGTAACCCTGATGGAATGCGAAGCAACAGCGCACCTGCGCACGGCGTTGACCCGGTTGAAACGGGCGTCGACGCGGGTGCTGGAAAAACGGTTTGAAGCGAAACTTGGTGTAACGTTTGCTCGAATGAACGTTAGTTTGAAACGCAAAGACACGGGAGGCGGGTAGGGTTTTGTGGAAGTTTCTGGAAAACAAAGCGCGTGGCCGTGCGCGCATGTTTCAGAGGTGATAAGCTGTAGAACGCGAGGCGACGGGTAGGTGCCACCACCATCTCGTCTTAGCAAAGCGTTGAAAACACTCCCCGTTCCGTGCAAGCATAGCATGGTAAGCGCGACGGCCCTTAAAATTACTTATGTATGCGTTTTCTAGTAAGAGATGCATATGCAGAATATATGCCTGTTGTTATGGTGCCCCAGACATGTGCAATAATTGCTTTTTAATTGACAATTGCACAAGCATGAACGCTCAACCATGAGCAACAGTGGTGAACGCTGCGGACAGGGTCGGCCGTTTCAAGTACCCGATGCCGGTATGAGTGGACAGACAAATGTACAGACAGACAAACAGGCCAAAATTTTGCGTTGAAGGTCCCCAAGAAAGACTATCGTCTTTATAGAAGAATTCTTGAGTTGGTGCTTGAGAAAAGACACGCGGTAGCAGGGTACAAATGGAACTGGCTACAACTATTGAGAATTTTAGCCCTTCTTATCAGCTTGCGCAAGTACTGCACCTATTTCAAATCATTCCAAGAAAAGGACCTTCATAAAGTCCGTGGCATTTCTCGGTATGCAAAGAATCATAAATCTTTTGATAGTTATCATTTTCCATTAAAATTTTGCACTTTCCTATCACATCAATAGATGTGCAATGGCCCTCAATATCAAAAGACACATTTAATATGGCTGTCAGTTATACAAAGGTGCCCCTAGTGCTAGTGCATGCTCTTTTGGTTATTTAATAACAATGTTTTTGATATTCATCAGATTTAATTTGCTTTGGCTCAATGCACAGGCTAAAGCTTCTTTAATGTCTCTGCAGAAAAAATAAATTCTTTTCAATGAGCGGAACTTGAGTTAGGAGTATTTGTGCAAGACATACTCTTCATAAAATCTTTAGTTATGAAAGATTAAGAAAAGTGACTTACTTTATAACGCTCACGTATGCCTAAAAAGATGTGCTTTGTACTGCACCCTAATATTTCCCTAGCGTTTATTGCTTTAAAAAAATTTACATCATGTGGCCTCGTACCTTGACTGCTGGGCTGGGCTTCAACTCATTGAAAGGCTCTCCTTGGGACTTTTCTCCAGCTGTTTCTCTCCATTTTCTTCTTCATATATAGTTACCTTGCCTGGTAACTTATCCTCTTTCTCGGGCTTTGAGGTGAATACCAAGCAGCTCAGAGCATGCCAAGCTCAACATACTACGAATAGCAAAAGCACTCCCTGCCTTGCCGTTTTGTCTTAACAGAAGGCTTGGGCAATTCAGTCTCGGCAACAATTGTTCAGCAGCTGACCAGAAGTGGCTCAGGTCCCTCACATCTCTCTCTCTGCAATCCTTTATATATACTGTACTATAATTGGCTAAGATTGCTATATATTTCCCCGCTGTTTGTTTGGCGGCTATCTTTTGTCACCTTTTTTCCCCATTTCTCTCTTCTTTATATCTCCGGCCTCTCTACATATTTCCTCTTTGATTTTATACCTTTTATTTGCTACCACTATTTTTCCTATTTTTTATATTTTTTCTTTCTCTCTGTTTCTTGTTTTTTTTACTCTCTCTTCATTGTTCACATGCTCGTCAGAGTTATTGCATCGCCTCGAGACAAATCGATGCATGAGTTCTGGGATCGAAAAAAGAGAATGGAGAGAGTGCAAGCCGGTTCACCATAATTTTTTATGCATGACTCATGACAGACCTCAAGCATAGCAGCTCCGCTGAAATTCTATCGGCAAGCAACGTCTACAACTCATCCCAGCGACTATGTTGCCCAAACATAGGTCATGTTCGCGATACGTCCAACAAACACTTCGTCCAAGCCTATATGATGCTGGGGACATAAGTTAGTCCCACAACTGGCCAGGGCATTTAGATCTTTCCAGGAAGTCAACAGATTTGTGTTGTCAGGTGAAACTGGTCCCCCTGTAAACACTTTTGCAAGTATTTACTCTACGATGCAGTATTACGTGATGTCACTGAAAGTGTTTTATGCAACATTGTAGTGGATGTTGCACAAAGCAAGTGGCTGTTTCAGTCTTGACTCATCATTTCCGCCACCCTGGTAGTTACAAGGCTGTCAATACCATTTGAAAACTGCAGCACCCTAATGTGGTCAACAATACTCGGGAGTTCTTCTTTAATAAGCACTTGTGACATCCTGAAATGGGAAGTTATGAAACGAGGACACGAAAGAAGTAATATTATATATTAATGGCCATGTTACTTCTCAAGTCATGGTTTTCATGTTTCTGAATTCAATATGCATAACTAATTCCAACTTGCCCTAATGTCGATTCTTCCGCAATACTTGCAGCAGAGTCATCCGAGCGAGAGCTCTCGTCCAAGTTGTGATGAGCCACAACTTGGACGAGAGCTCTCGCTCTTTTTAAAACTGACCTATACTATCTCAAAGGCCACATTCACTGCTAAGAATAAGTCATATGTGCTCACATATACGCAGGAAAATCACATTACAAAAGCATCTTGAGCTTGCAATTACAATGTAACTGGCAACTGGCCAGAATGTATGACCTGACCCTCGTTGAAATGAAAAGACTATGGATTACAGTGACAGAACCGATCATTCCATTCACGATTTGAATAGAACATGCTTTTGAATTCTGTTTGAAAGTCATAAAACCGGTAAATGGCACTGGACAATTGGTACCGCACGAAAGAGCCGCTTGGATTTCTGTTGCAGTCTACTGTTGTTTAGGGACCGCGAGGTAAAAGCAGTCAACGCCAAGAAGCGACGCTGCCAGGAACTAATAAAACTTTTCTAGCCAACCCATAAATTTTTTACTGCACTAAGGAAAGCAGGCCACAGGGCCTTGTTTCGATAATAAACATGCACAGGGCATTTTTTTCTCAGTCAATGCAGGTATTGTCATTGTAAATACTGACAGCCGGCAACCTTTCCTCTTTGCACACAAGCTCTTTGATGACGTGTGAATGCCATGCCGTGGTGCACATAACGTTACATCAAAATAACTAATTGTTAAAAACTTGTTGACTTTCCAATGGCAAACTTTGGGGTAGTTGTTCATACGAGAAAAATGCATAGACGAAAATAATTTATGGCGCACTTGTATTGTATAAGTGAATCTAATTTGAGGTCTGCCTCATCTAATCCTAATTAAAACTATGAAACTGAGAGCGTCAAGCTTAAAGAAAAGCCAGAAATTTTGTTGCGCCAGACTGTAACAGCCAATGAGGGCAAGTGACGTAATTTTAATCAAGCTGCCGCCAATTAAAATCTCGTCTGAAAAAAGAAAACGGCAAGTTGAATGTACATGAGTGGACTAATTTTTTTGTGTGCCATGCATGGTAAATGCGCATTTATTTCCTAAACTGTAAACAAGCACATAGCATTTTTTTGCCTGCGGTGATGGCTGCGAAGAAGACTTGCGGTGATGGCTGCCCAAGTTTTAGCCCGTACAGTGAAAACAAAAAAGGTAAAATTTGCCATTTTCTTGTGTACTGTGTGAAAAAAAAAAAACACCAATCACCGCATACAAAGGTTCAAGCGATTCAAACAGCCCACAACTAGGAGAAATCGAAACAAGACAAAAGCCAAAAAGGGGTGAAGAGAATAAAGAAGCAACATAAAACGAAATGGAGTCTGTTGTGTGCAATCACCAAGTGTAGTTTTATTACATATATTAGTGCAGTCTGCTTTTTACAATCCAAAATATGGGTAACTTTTTTTATTCAGAAAGTCGAAGTTGGCCTTGTCTACACCAAGTATGCACTCCCTCCAGATTCGCCAGAGCATCTCGCTGTTGATGTGATTCTAGGCAAACTTGTACCAGCTGTATTCTTCAACCAAGATTTTAGAACAATGGTCTAAGAAGAATTCGCAACCGTAACAAAAGTCGACCACATTAGAGCCAACTAACCAGGCAGGCCTTTCCATTGTTTTTTCAGGCCACCTAAGTTCAATACAAGGAAGCTCACTAGCAATATGGAATGAATCGAACCCTTGCAGTTTTGAGTATCCAGCAAAACTGTTCTACAAATGATTCCGCAATCTGGACCCTGTGACAATTCGTCATGAAATCCAAGCTTGGGCAGCATAACATGAAATACACATGTGGACTAAGTTATTGCAACATAGAAGAAGAAAGAATGAATCATATGCTCCCATATGAACTGAAATGCTTGGCAGGTTCTCGAGATGCTGCGTGGCTGCGATGGGTCATGTTCTGTATCTACAACTATCTCAAATATGAATTTCTGGTCCAGCAAAAGCTTTGCATTCACTCCTTATTCTAGTGTGACGGTGATTTCCTAATTTATACCACTATAAGTTCATCAGGAACACTAGTTACGTCCCAATATAATATTGCTACATAGCTGACATATCAGCTATTTTATTATCTATTTGAAAAGCACATTATTATTTTCTAGACAATGAATCTCATTGCTGCTTACTGACACAAAACTTTTATGAATAGCTGGGTAAGCATCATTGCATTTCTACTGTTCACCACAATTTCGAACTTCTCAAAAACGGACACAAAGACGAAACTCGTCGCTGCAAGCCTAAATATAGCTAAACGCGGCACATGGGTCCCTGTCCTGACAAAATTTTAATGGTTTCTAGTACGTCCCTATTTTTTCTTGTGTGTCTATTGAGTGATACACTTTTGATCAATCAAGCACAGAAAAAACTAAAAATTCAGAATTTTCGTTTTCCTGAATTAAAATTGCGATGACAGGGTTACAGAACAAATTCTGCTCAAGAAGGCGACCCAGCGAAACGTGTAGTCACCTTCTTCATTACAAGCTATACTCCTTGTCAATGTAAGAGCCTGTGAAATGTGGCTGCTTACCAATGCAGCACCAAATAAAGGACATGTTACCTACATCAAGCCAACTAACATACATGGATGAACTATGTCATAGACAAAGCAACTTGACTAATTTTTTCTCACTTCTGAGCACTATAGCGTAAGGCCATGTATAGCACACTAAAGGTGAGCCTTCACCACTCTGATATATCAAACAAGTCAGCTGACAGCAAGTGAGAAACTGTCATTAGCAATTACAGACTTCCCTCTGAGCAACACACTGGAAGAAACTCCAACAGCTGAAATATTTGAAAACATTCCCAAGCGAATTAGAAGTTACCTACTATTGAAAAACATATCACTATTAACTTAAGCTCCAGAAAGAACGCATTTGCACCCCTGACCTCAGGGGCTAAACATTTAGGCGACTCGGATCAGTTTTAAATTAGGCCCCGGATAGAACACCTTTGCAGCCATGACCTTTACGGCATACTACTTTGATGACGACGAGAGATGTGGCGATTGAGGGTGGCTTTCATTGAAAAGGATGCATTGCAATGGACGCAAGTGAAAGGACGCTCTCCCGTGTGGGTGCGCATGTGATGCTTGAGGTTGCCTTTTAGCGAAAAGGATGCATAGCAGTAGCCACAGATAAAGGGACGCTCTCCTGTGTGGATACGAATGTGCTTTCTGAGATCACGGTCCGACGTGAATGCAGACGGACACCACTGGCACTTGGAGGGGCGCTCGCCTGTGTGTTTGCAAAGGTGTTCTCTCATGTGCGTCTTGTTCACGGTCACATAGGTGCACAGCCGGCAGCAACGTAGTCGGCCCTGTATCGACACGAGCGAGTCGTACTGCTCCAGGGAAGTCGACGGCGAAGAATCTGCAAAGCCACAGGGAGCAATGGAAGGCAATAAGAATCCCATATCGCACACGACGCGCAGCTAGAGTGCAGCACTAGTCAGTCGATGATTTCTGAACTTCTAAACGAAGAACATAGCCTTTACCTAACGATAACAGTGGACCAAGCCCATAAACCTCTCACTGAAATACCACTGCTCTATACACACTGTAGTGCTTAAAGGGACTGTCTACCATCCTTCAATTGTTTCCTGTCGCAATAAAAAGCATACTATCTGAGAGTCGAACCTTTCAGCGGTTTCTCTGAAAAATGTGTAGACATCTTTAAAAGAGAGCTTTTTAATCTGCGTTCAGTCTCCTTCCATCAGTGGGATAAATGCGCACAACACTGGTCCGTGGAAGCGATGACAATTGTACTGGCGGTGAAAGTCTGAAACTGGAACCGTGTCCAGTTCTTGCAGGCCTCACCTAGTTTTTTTTATTAGTAAAACAAATACCTTGCGAGTGGTCACTTAAGGCACATACACTTTGTTTTTTGAGAGCGGCGGAGGACACCGTGCTCGCATTTCTCTGTTGTTTCAGGCAGGTATGCAGACAAGCAAACGCACCGCCGGCAGTCTTTGAATGTGTGAGAAATAACGCAAAAATTAGTCTCTGGCACGATCTAAAGCTGTCTCAAGTGTGCAAAATACAATTTCAAGTTGTACATTTTTGTTTTTAAGCAAGACAGTCTACCCGATAAGATTTCTTGTCCTACCAATAGATTAACCACAGTGCTGTTGGGTGAGGCTAGTGGCCATTTTTCGCAGACTTTCAACGTCAAGTTAAAATTATAATTCTTCAATTATGTCACAAAGGCATGCTCGCTGCAGCCGATGTGATGAACGATCTTCCGATTTGCACCACAATCACGAAAATTTTCTCAGCGGTAGACAATCCCTTTCATAAGTGCGAACTCTAGTTGCCAAGCTTCAACCTGGTTGAAATTTCGATACCATTTGTGAATAACCAAGTCTCTCTGTATTGTACTAGCATATTAAGCACCAACAAATTATGCTGCTATGCTGCTTTGCATAGCAATATTCATACAATGCAAGTCCATAAAAGCATCAGCTGATATTCAAACACACGAGAAATGTGAAGTAAAATACCAGTGAGACAAGTTGTTATGAAACAAACTGCAAAACATGACAAGAGAAACATTACAGAGCTAAGAGTGGCATACTAAAGGTTACTTATTCATGAGATAAGGTTTCAGTCTCTCACATGATCACAAAAAAAAAGCAGACATTCCACTTAAACATCATATCTATCACCATATATAGTTATGAATGGACAAGATGGCTCTATAGTGGAGTCACATATGGAAAGTCACACCAGTGGCACATAACGATTACAGTACTCTGAATATGTTACCTTGTACAATTTACTCATTAACTTCAAAAATGACTACATGCAATTTTGGCAGTAAACAATTATGATGAGCACTTACAGTGCCCCACCCAATATATATGTATATATAAACATAAGAAGATGAGCACACAAGGCATGGTATAAAATGAAAAGACGAGTACCACATTTCATGGCACCATTGAGGACAGCTATATTTAAATGCACCGAGATAACTCTGTTTCAATGAATGGCATTGAAGGAGTGAAGTGGAGGTAGTAGTGGCTAGTTTTTATTTGAAAGCACCACACGAAAGTATAAGCACGAAGGTTTACAGGAAAAATCCACAGTGATGTAACATTGCCATCGAGAGTTTATTCCAAGATCACTATTGAAATTTGCTCCCCCACCCCCCCCCCAGCTGATAGGCCCATGCCTTGAAGAGACCCTTACCTTAAAGATTAGTGGCACTACACACTGTTTTGTCTCACATTCTACTCACACAGTTTCTATTCCTTTCATGCAAATCAGTCAAGCTGCCTATTATCAGCATACAAGCTACACTGCTTGAGGGTATTCATAATGAAATATTTGATGTTTGTTTACATCAGCATCTAGACTCCTGCACATTACAATTTTAGACTTTTGCAAATAACTCGGAAAGCACCGATTCATCAATACAAAGCAGAACGTAAAACAAAACAAAATGCGTGAAACATAGCAGTCAACATTTTATAACATCCTAGCGTATCCTTTTTTTCTTCCCAATATGTTTATCATCTCATCAACTTAATCGGTCAACCAGAGGCAAACTAAAGAAAAAATCTATTCTTGGAATGAAACAGCGAAGACAGCTTTACATGACAAATTCTGCTGAAAGTGGAGAACTAATCAAATGTGCAGTTGCCCTGACACTTGCTCTGATGTGCCCACCCACCATCGCAAAAGAAAACAAATAAGAATGAACAGGTTATATCGAGCACACAACCATACATGCCTCAACGAGTTTTTAAACAAAGCAATCAAATCTTTGGTCCTCTTACGGTGCTCAGCACTACGGCACAGGCATATGTGTTTCACATTTGCCATACTTTCAATATTTTGGCGTATCGGTAAACTCGTCAAAAGGCACTTGAAGAATTTGCATGACTTTTGACTTTTCTCTGTTATGTGGCGCAAATAACTCAATAGCTCAGGGATCTAAAAAAAAAACACTCTCGGGCACTTTCAGAATTACCTTCCAGCAATATTAATCGACCAATGAAATAAGCCCTAGAGGAAAATCTCAGCACCACCCGAGCTTCACGGTTCCTTTAGATGACATGAGGCATAGCAAATCAGGGTGCCTTTTCGTGAAAAGGACCGATTGCAATGCCAACAGGTAAACGATCGTTCTCCTGTGTGGGTAAGAATGTGATCTGCTAAGTGGTCTCTTCGCGAAAAGGATGCACTGCAGTGGACAGAGGAAAAGGGACGCTCTACCGTGTGGGTGCGTATGTGCTTTTTGAGATTACAGGTCTGAACGAACGCCGCCAGACACAGGTGGCACTTCAAAGGGCGTTCGCCCGTGTGCTTGCAAAGGTGTGTATTCATGTGCCCCTTGCACTTCGTCACGTAGGGGCACAGTCCACAAGAATACAGTCCATCTTGGATGAATGCGAGTGATGGGTACTGCTCCGAAGAATCCGAAAATGAGGAACCTGCACAGCCACATCATGTAGAGAAAAGCTACGTAAATATTGCATCACACTATATGCAACTGGAGTGCAACACCAGACAATCGAGGACTTACGAACATCAGAACGTAACTTTTACCTATTCATTACAGTCAATTCACCTTAAACATATTTCACACAAAGTTGCCGTTGCTCTGCAGGCAAATACTGCAATGCAATTACAGGTGAGCATGAGTTGAAAATAAACAATCTCCAATTTGGCTGCAACTTCGAGGTTGTAAGTGCCAAGCCAAACCTCTGTACCTGTATATACAATACTATACCAAAGGGGCCCAGCAACACAATTTTTTTGTCGATCCCTTTATTACTCGAAGGTTATACGATAAATTTCACGGCTCTTTTTTGTACTGTGGAATGCATTGCTAACACTCGTTAAATGGCACATCCAAAAACAAGGCTTTTTAACACAGAAACTGCTTTGATTTTCAACAACAGTGAAACGCAATGCTTGCGATTGGAAGTAATATAAGGTCCCAGCTAGGCCACACTATTATTCGATAAATATTGTTACGGGCATTTGGACGAGTTAAGTTGCAAGTTGGCACGTCGAAAAACATCAAGCACTGCGGACAGACGGGTAAGATGATCGTCGAAAGTAGTCGAAAAAACAATAACGTCGTCAAGATAGCAGAGGCAGATGGTCCACTTCATGCCTCGAAGGAGAGAGTCCATCATGCGCTCAAATGTCGCGGGGGCATTGCATATCCAAAAGGCATCATCTTGAACTGATAAAGACCATCAGGAGTCACGAAGGCCGTCTTCTCTCTGTCTTTGTCGTCCACAGCGATCTGCCAGTAGCCTGTGCGAAGGTCTATTGAAGAGAAATATTTGGCACCGTGCAAGCAATCGAGTGCATCATCTATGCGCGGTAGGGGATAGACATCTTTCTTGGTAATATGGTTGAGATGGCGGTAATCAACACAGAATCTCCAGCTATTGTCCTTCTTTTTAACAAGTACAACGGGTGAGGACCAGGGACTGGATGAGGGTTCGATTATGCCCTTATCAAGCATTTTATCGACTTCTCGCTGTATAATAGCACGCTCCGGGGCTGACACACGGTAGGGTCGTCGGCGAATGGGTCGAGCGTCACCGGTGTCGATGCGATGGGTTACTACAGATGTCTGGCCCAAATTACGGTCGCCGAAGTCAAAGATGTCCTGATAAGGAGCAAGCACACGGCAGAAAGCAGAGACTTGTTCAGAGGTGAGCTTGTCAGATAGCATTGGCTTGAAAAGGTCGGAACAGGAACGTGACGAGAACGACGTTGATGAAAAATCGGGTGGCGAATTGGTGGTTAGAGCGGAAACTGTGTGGTCGACCAGTGGTGTAAGATGCGCAAGTGACATGCCGCGAGGAATAACTTGCGCTGAGAGGCCGAAATTGAGGACGGGAAACGAAGTTCGGTTGTCCTTAACGGTAACCACCGTGTTGGGGAGTGCAACATTGCGTGTCATGGCGACGTCAGAAATCGAGGCAGCAACATAATCACCATCGGGTACTGCAGGATATGGCGAGAGTTGGACTTGGACTGCGGCTTGCGGCGGAAGTCTAAGGAAATCGACAGAGCGTAGACGAGGTGGGCTGGTAGAGACGGTCTCCGAAAAGGATGGTAGTTCGAGCTGAAGAAGACCTTTGGAACAGTCAATGAGCGCAGCGTGTGAAGTCAGAAAGTCGAGTCCAAGGATTAGGTCATGAGGGCAATTTTCCAGTACAGCGAACAAAACTGAAGTTTGATGCTTAGAAATTGTTAATCGCGCAGTGCACATTCCAAGCACAGCAGGAGTACTCCCATCCGCGGTACGAACGGTAGGTGCAATCGCAGGCGTCAGAACTTTTTTGAGGCGGCGGCGGAGGTCTGAGCTCATCACAGATATTTGTGCACCGGTATCAATAAGAGCCGTTATAGGTAAATCATCAACGAGAATTGTTAGGAGGTTGCACCGCTGGTCGGGAGTAATCAGAGGATTTGCAGTCCAAGTCGTGTATGCAGCGTCACCTCCGGGGGCTGCACCGGCTAGTTTTCCGAGCGACGGTCGTAAGGAGACCGAGAACGGCGGGGTTGGGGCGAGCGGGACTGACGACGCACGGGCGATGGCGAGCGGCTGGTCCGACGTTCTGGATTATGCTCTGCACCTGTCTCAGCACGGTAGGACGGGGCATAAGGTGCACGTTCAGAGCGAGGCCGCCAGTCATAGAAGCTCGGTCGAGGTGATGAGGTCCACCGGCTGCGGCAATGGCGAGCGATGTGTCCTATCCGATGGCACGTAAAACATATGGGCCGATCATCATGAGTGCGCCATTCAGCTGGGTTTCGTCGTGGCGCGAACGTGCGGTTCGGAGTGGCAGCCGCAACGACTGGAGCCGAGCTGGAAGTAGCAGAGGCATTTTGATGAGGTGGCGAAATGCCCATATTCGCGATCTCTTGGCGAACCACGGCCTGTATCATTGAAACAGCACCGAGGTTGTGTCCTGGCGCGCTGACGCTAGACATAGCGGGAGCCATGGCCTCGAGTTCCCGACGGACTATTCTGGTGACGTTTTCTGGCGCTGGTGGTTGGTGTAGTGTGGGCAAATCTTCGCAAGAGGACGTAGCCGCCGTGTTGGGAAGGCGGTCAAATCGGTGAACTATGCGCCTACTTTTTGCCTGTTCGAAGCGACGACATGCTTCGATGACCGACTCCACCGTGGAGCAGTCCTTGCACAGGAGAAAATTGAAGGCGTCATCCGCAATTCCTTTCAGGATGTGTCCGACTTTGTCCTCGTCGAGCATGTCCTTGTCGACCTTGCGGCACAAAGCCAACACGTCCTGGATGTACGCGATGTACGGCTCCGTGGATGTCTGGGCACGAGTCGCAAGCTCTTTCTTTGCGGCCACTTGACGTCCGATGGGTTTCCCAAATAGATAGCGCAATTTCTGCTTACAGACGTCCCAGCTAGTCAACTCTTCTTGATGTGTCTCGTACCAGAGTTTTGCCGTGCCATGCAAGTAGAAGATGATGTTCGCCAGCATAAGCGTTGGACCCCAATGGTTGCGGCTGCTGACGCGCTCATATTGAACAAGCCAGTCATCGACGTCTATGCCACTTGTGCCGTTGAATGGACCTTGGTCACGAGGTTGCACCACAACGATCGGCTGCGGGGCTGACGGATCTTGTTGACATTGAGTAGCCTGGTCAGTCATCGTGGTAGCTGCAATGCGCCGTCCGCTGCGAAGATCCAGCTCGTTGGGCTGTATAGCGAGTGGTACCCCGCACCTTCCACCAATGATGTTACGGGGAATAAAGTATACACTGATGAACAAATGTGTACTGGCGAATATACTGGCGAGCTAATGCGTACGACGCTGCTGCAGTCCGAGCCTGTTCCCGTTCAGCACTTCGTCGTCGTCATCCTCAGGCATCTACTTAGCCCGTGACAATATTACCAAAATCTTTTCACACTTCCTTATATACAAATGAATTTCTTCTTTTGAGTGTCACTGGAACTAGCCAATGACCCAAGCAGCATAGCGCTATGCAAAAGATAACATTTTTTTTTTCTTATTTGCTGTTTTGGAAAGAAGTGTACATTTAAGGGCTCATTTTTTTCTGTTAAACACAGTATCAATGAAATCAACAGACAATCATGGCAAGGAAAGTATCATCATCATCAGCCTGACTACGTCTACTGCAGGACAAAGGCCTCTCCCATGTTCGGCCATCCAACTCTGTCCTGTGCTTGCTGCTGCCAATTTATACCTGCAAACTTCCTAATCTCATCAGCCCACCTAACTTTGTTTCCCCCAAACTCGCTTGCCTTCTCTGGGAATCAGGTTAGTTACGCTTAATGATCAGCGGTTATTTTGCCTATGGGCTACATGCCTGGCCCATATCCATTTCCTCTTCTTGATTTCGACTATTATATTTTTATCCCCAGTTTGTTCCCTGATCCACTCTGCTCTCTTCTTGTCTCTCAAGGTTACACCCATTATTTTTCTTTCCAGCGCTCGCTGCGTTGTCTTCAATTTAACCTGGACCCTCTTTGTAAGCCTCCAGGTTTCCGCTCCGTAGGTAAGTACCGGCAAGATGCAGCTGTTATACACATTCCTTATGAGGGATAGTGGCAATCTACCAGTCATGATTTGAGAGTGCTTGCCAAATGTACTCCAGGAAAGTATAGGGGATGTTATTGAAAGTAATTGAAATGCAAATGTGAAGAAAGAAAAAATTACGACAGGATAACTTGCTGCACGCAGGGACCGAACCTGCGACCTTCGAATAATGCGCCTGGTGCTCTACCAATTGAGCTACCACGGCAGCTATCCCCCCCCGTCCACTTTATGGGGTGTATATTTGCATTTAAATGTGAGGGTGTGGCTCAGCTCAGTTGGTAGAGCACAGGATGCATTGAAGTTCGCAGGTTCGGTCCCTGCCCACAGCAAGATCGTTTGGTAACTTTTTTCTTTGTTCACATTTATATTTTGATTTCAATAACATGCCCTATACCTTCCTTGGCACAATTGTTTGTTAGATCTCACAGCTCATGTTTCGAGATTTATAATACTACTAACTCCAGTTCCCATGCACCTATATTATTTACTCCAGTTGCATCCACTTTGGTATTCAACACTGCACCCACTCAAGTGTCACAGCAGGCAGATGAAAAAAACAAACAAAAAAAACACTGCAGGGCCACATTAACAAATAACGAAACTGTAAATATTATGCTTTTTTTTGCATAGAATAAACCAAAGAAACGATACCAGAACACATGAACCATGTCAAATAAGATACTATTATAGAAACAAGTTGGTACAACACATTAATACAAAGTGAACTGAAAAATAAGAACTAAAATTATCAGCGGTGCTTACAGTGACATCACAGTTTCTCATGGCCAGAAATACAAGCAGATGTCTGTGTTGCTCAAAGGATGGTTCCTCTCTACAAGTGCAGTCTACACGATTTACATTAATTCCGCAAAGTGAACAAAACCGCCATCGCAGCAGAGGATGGCTCATCTGATGCCTGTGCCCGGGCCTTGAATCTGCAGCTGCTTCTTCCATAGTGGGGTGGGCGGGGGTACTATGAATTTATTTCAACCACCTGTAGTTCTTTCAAGCGCACCTATATATAAGCAAATGGGTGTTCTCTCCCCTCACTATTACTACAAATGCAGCTTCTGTGGTCGGGCAGTGAACACACGCCACCGACATAAGCTCCGAGAGTTCACCACCCAGACGATACAAAGACCAGTACTACCACGTACGGCTACATAGACATAGGACACCTCATCAGGTCTGGTAAATTGTTCGCCATTGCCGTTGCAAGCTGCCATCACCATTGCTCATGGTAGAGAAGGTGCAAGTTTCCTAGGAGCAGGGGAATGCTTAAGTTAAGGTGCATAAAGTGAAGTACTAAGACCTGGGACAGACCTCAGGGTTCTATCCAGCGATATTATAACAATGTTGAGAAGGAAAATGAACAGTGATACTCGAGACATGCCAAAACTGTCTAATGCATGAGATAGAAAATTCTTCGACCCTACATGAACAGTGGCTGCGTGGTTCAAAAGAAACCAATGCCTATTGTGTTAGCGCAATTCTTGTGTTCACTTTGCTTATGACTGTTCCAACACTATTGAACAGATATGCAAAACTCAGGATAATCATTCTTTATGAATATCCTGGTTTTTCATTTATTCTTCATTCCTTGAAGGCCCCAAAAAGGGGTATTACATAAGGGGTGGGTTTACAAAAAATAGAAAAATAAAATAAAATTATGGTGACACAATGGCAGACACTTCTTAGATGAACTCAGATGAGCAGGTGATAGTAGCGATGTCGTAGGGAAGGCGGTCCCAATATACATATAGGTTACCAACTGCCTAGCATTAAAGAATGCGTTGCAGAGAACAGAATGATTCCTCTAGACTGATCATGGAAACATAAACACTACTAAAAATTTAATATCTTGTTCAATATGCTAAAGCTAATACCCAATTTCACTTGTTTCAAAATAACCAATCATAGGCAGCAGATTGTAAACACGGCCATATCATGGTCCCATTTTTAAATTCGCGATGAATAATCACACTGCAATGTAATGGGGAAAGCAAGCGAATTATTTCTAAAAGAGCCTCATGTAATGTATTTCGGCAACTTCTTGAATGCTCCGCCGAAGGAATGAACACATCTGTAATAGCATAGAAATCACTGTTAAAGCCAGCACCAACACCCATAATGCACAAGAGATTTTAGGTTGTCCAGCTAGTTCACGAACATTATGGCAAAAGAGCACAGACAGCAGGATGAAAAACATACAGGACACACCACTTTGTACTCTGCATTATTCGTCACATTGACTGCACTGTTTCACCATAACACTCAGAGTGCACACACATATACCTTTACTTTAGACATTAACCAAACATATAGCTAAGAAATTCTGATCACTTTCATTCAAAGGGCCGACTCAAAACAAAAATACAGCCATGGGCCAGTTTAAGCGTCTGTGCTTTAACCTAACGCACATACGATTTCAAGGTCTATTTTTCCCCTAAAAAAGTAAGAGTGTTCGAATTTCTGGAGCTTGTCTGAGAATTCTAGCAATATTTATGACATGATGATTGCCGTTTTGAATACGCATCGGTTCTGTGAAACCACAATTTGAAGCTGACTTGCAGACAACAGTACCGCTAGCACTCAATTAGCAGAAGAGAAATACGCACAAAGTACATGCGCATTGTGTGTTATGTTCTACTATGAGCAAATGGCACCACTGCACGATAAAATGAAAACTGCCTCAAGTAAACAAGGGGACATATGGGGTTCTCACTTTTTTATTCACTATAAAACACCTCTTGCCTTTTGGTTTGGTTTTTTTTTTTTTGAAAACAAGGAGTGGTCTCTCAGTCTAGCTCACTGTGATCGCCGTGCGGGTGACTCACCAGCACAAGGTGCGGTGAGGAGTTTGGCAACAAAGGTGTGTGAAGAGGCGAATAGCTTAGTACGCGTCTGCGCAGCCTCTTCTCCTTAATTTCTCTTTTTGTCGGGCACCGTCTACTGACTGGCCATCCTTTGTGTGCCCCAAACATAACTATACTTTATGAAAAGGCTTTTAGCACAATAAAATGTTTGCCCTTATTGTATCCGCCAGAGTTGACTGATCACACGTAGTAAATTACAGTATTTAGGAGGCAAGAACACAAATTTGCACACTAGAGCTCCGTGAAAATTCTACAGTTCGCATTGCTATGCTATGCAGCAGCATAAATAATGTGAATAAGCAAATCAGGATGCTCATTCTTTCTTTACTAATCGTAGGGCTCCATGTAGGCTGCTTATTCTGACCATTGCTGCTAAGACTTGAAAACAATGACCACACTGATTGCAAATTTCTAAAAAATGAAAGCTCACAATTTTCGACATTTCGGCCTATTTGAAGTTTTTTCATGGAGTCCTAGCAATAATAAAGTGCTTCATTTGAAAAAACTCGGACGTTAAAATTAGGTAATCATACAAACAGAATCTTATGAGCAACATTTTCCCACAGGCAGATGGAGCACATGTGTTTCTTGTTGAAGTTTTCACAATAAAACAAGGTGATAAACAAAATTTCTGTGATAATAATTGTAGGCGTTTAACATCGCAAAACCACAATGTGGTTATGAGAGACGCCTAGAGGAGGGCTCTGGAAATATCAACCACCTGCGGTTTGTTAACGTCTGTCTACATTAAAGTACACGGACCTCAACCATTTTAGCCTGTAGAGAAAATGCGGCCACGAAGAGTCTCACGACCTCCGGGAGAGCAGTTGAGTACTATAACCACACTAGACTTTTGTGGCAGGGTCAACACAATTTCTGAAACACAACTGTCAGTGAATACTGATAGCATGCAAAGGGCTGAAAAGAATGCACTGAAAGACATCGGCTAGCTCATTCTGAATCAGGACAGAGAAAAAATAATAAAGTAATAAATTGAATAGTAGTAATTACTCAATTACGAGGTAGTAATTAGCAGGCACATTTTGAAGGATATAAATGAATACAGTTATGAAATAATAATACCACAATTTTCACGCTCCGAAACTATGATAGGAATATGAGGCATGTCGTAATGGGTGCTCGGGATCATCGACCATCTGGTGTTCGTCAACATGCACTAATATTGCACAGTGCCTAGGCCACTAGCACCTCACCTCCATCAAGATAAGACTGCAATGGCTGGAATTGACTGTGTGACTTTCAGGTAAGCAGCGAAGCACCATAACTACTGCACCGCTGAGGCGAATGTGGACAGTTATCTAAATTTTTAAGTGTGTATAGTGTAAACAGACTAACTTATCCCGAGGACGCACAGCTACACTTACTACATATTGTAACATAGACAACGATACATTCATTAAAAACAATTGCACAGTCACGCTTAACCTACTCAAAGCTGCAGAACTTGAATAGAGAAGCTTCTTTATTAAATGTCTTCGTCACAATGTTCTCTCCTTGACATGCTACATCTCTTGGCATTCTTCTACCAGCACGAATTTGGCGAATTAATGGTGTCATGCGCGTGAAGTACTGTACAAACTCATTCACACCTGCGACTAGCACCCATCGAAAGGCTTTAGAGACTAGCAACCAAACAAACAAACGAAAAAAAAGACTCAAGACAATTGATGTTCACACCTGCAAGGAACTGATATGTGTTGTCACACAGAATTCACATCAGCTCGCATGTGACTCACATTGCCACTGACCCATAAAATAAGGTGACAACGTCCTGTTTATGCGCATCTGATTGGTTTAGAGGTTTATAACTGCAGTCGTACGACTGAAAAATCGAGCAGCCAGTGACTAAGCCAGATCAGTCTCCACGGCGAAAGTGGCCTTCCGCGACCATTTGCAGCCAACTTCATCACACGACCTGTGAGAGTCGCAAGTCTGAATGAGCTTTAAGGCTATTTGACAGCACCTGTCACAACGGATATGTTGCCTCTTCCTCTGAAATAGCGACCCTCAAGGCAAGATTGAACTCCTGTCACTGACCTTGGAGTCCAAACAAAGTTCTCATCCATGGGTGCTGCTGTTCAGATTCAATACTTAAACCACGACTTCGCTGAAATTTCTCAAAACGCAGAGAAATAAAGCGAGCTTGCAGAATACCGTGATGGTGATAGACTGCAACACTAGGTAACCCTTAGAGAAAGGTTTCATATTACTTCAACAAAACACTCGATTATTGGCATCAGTTAGTGATACAAGGGCCCATATTCTGAAACAATCAGGAAAGCAACAGTATCACTTTTGGTGACGTAGAATCTGATGTGTTCAGTAACCTGCCAGTGCAATGCTATCGTTGGACTCGCTGTTGGTTTATGAGTGACTGACAACACAGGAGTGAGCATATTGTACAAGCGCAGAGTGACCTAAGTGTGGCATTTTCAAGTGTATGCTGCCTTCTAAGCAATGGCCACGCTTGGCTATAGCTACTTGAAATATAAAAAGTGTTGGAAGTGCTTTTAACATGTTAAGTGCAATTGTTTAAAGCACAGTATTATAATTAAAGAACGTCTCTTTGCACGAAATGTATTTCTGTTGAGAGTTTAGCAAGGCGTACCGAGAGTTCAGCAGTAGTGCACCATGGCAGCGATATCGTGCAAACATATTATTTTGCCTATGCACAATAATAAATCATGAGAGAAACACATTATTCATTTTACTGGAGCATACAAACCACATAAAGCACATGCTGGCAAAAGGACAAGTACTGAAAACACACTGAGCTAATCCCGACTGAACGATTTGGAGTAAAAATGCTGCACTAATAGCCAACGTTTGGATACCAAAAGCCACCGTCGATGTCTCCAAAATACTAAACTTTACTGCCAACCAACGGTGATGAGGTGTGCTCGTTTACTCCAAGCATGTCAGGAGCCCCGCAGAGCACCATCACTTCGGCAGAAACACTAGATGGCGTCTGCACTTTTCCAGTTTTTCTCAATAGACAATCAGCACACACCAGTGGCGACATTTTTGTGAATGTTGCTTTTGCGACCTTTTCATAATAAGGATAATACTCATTTGAAGAGCACAATGTCATGCCAATTACAACACATCAAACAATGCAAAAAGACGTGATTATCGCAAGGCCATAAACAGCCTCCAGCAGAACAAATATGCACCTACAACATCAAATACACACATTTAAATGGGGCGGTATATTCAAGCAGACAGACATTGCGATGAGGAGCTGAGAAAATTCTCCATACAGTTTTGCTTCACTGGCCACAATGACATCTTAGCGGATACAAAAAGCAAATATTAAGTTGGTATGGTCCGCGCTACAGTATTACAGAAATCTCGCTGTGCTCATTTCCTCCTACTTTTGTACACTATAGGGTTAACACCATATGAATGTCATTATCAGGTACTCATCACACTGTGATGTACCAGTTGAAAGGCAGCATTTTGCGCTGTCCCCTTCTTTTAATTACACTCTCGAGTCATGGCACCTATACCAAAATAAAAGTTTAGACAAGCTGATGCAGCACACGTAATTCGTGAAGGCACAAAAAACAGGAGACCAGTATAGAGATTGCACAGAATGGCCCTGTTTGCTATTGTCAGTGCCCTTCTCCCTTTGGTCATCCATCTTTAATGCTGTTTTAATTTCAAACCTAAACCAATTTGCCTGCCCTTCCAAATTTACTTGATACTGTACTGCTTACTGCCTTTGTTGCATTGGTTCTCAGACCGGATTACACCAGTCAAAATTAGGCTGATATTATGCTGAAAAATTTTCTCTAATTCATTCTGCAATATCATTTAACGGCTCCCATTGAGGTACATGGACAGTTGTCAATTGTGAGCAGTGAGAGCAAAGGTCAAGGTTTCTTCGCTGTAGAAAGGCATGACAACAGCAGCGCAATCATGATGAAAATTTGGTTGAAGTGCACGTGCGTGAAGAACTATGTATCCACTTTAAATACCTTTTTTGTATAATAAAACTACAGTTGTGAGAGTAAGCACTGTCCTTGTCAGCCTCCTCTGTCCACGTCTTTTCAGTGCGCTTCAACCAAATTTTCAAACATGAACGTAATCCAACAGGCTGAACTTGCCACCTTGAAACAGCAGTACGACTTTTCACCACGTGCATCCGTAGGTTTGCTGCCATGCTGAAGCAGATGTTTGCAGCCCAAGCACGCAGCTTGCCTAAGCATGTCTTCCCCATAATGGCCAAGTGCTACATAGATCCTCTTTTCTTGATGTTGGAAAAATTGAAGCTGTGTCAACAGATTCAAAGGCTTTGCAGCTTTCTGGACCTTGACAGCTAGTGCAATATGAAATATTGCTTTTTGCTTAACTGAGGCCGCACATGCCCCCAGTGAACATCGCCGCGTGCAGCCATCAATAATGCTAATGCACAAAGAAACCAATGCCTATAGCTGCGGCCACGCATTTTGCTACGGTCTGCGAGCTGGTTCTTTTGCTCGAAGCGCATTTCGCAAGAGTAGTAGCATTCTCGTGCAGAAGCAAAGTCAAGTGCTTGGATTTCGTATCACGTGAAGAAGAATAACAAAACTTTATTTCTAGAAAACACTGCATTACCGCTAAAACATAGCAACACCACATAGTCGAGCTCCTATTCCAAGGCACCGCTGGCTCCTGCCTTGCGATCCTTTTAACCCTCCCAAACAAACACATATATAAACACCCACAGATTACATACGTACTACCCCATGGTATACAAAGACATATAACAGTAGTGTGGAAGCACACCAACGCTCCACCACATCACGTGGAAACGCAACGCGCCCTTTACATGCCAGAAAAAAATTACCACTTGGCACGTACGTTGGCGTGAAAAATTGCACCAGTCGTTTTGGAATGCCCTCTACCATGTAGGAAAATGCACCTGGCTTTAAAGGTAATATTAAAAGTTTTTCAGCATTGACATTAGATAAACACAATATAAATATAACCTAATCGGCACATGATGGCAAAATATGCCATTGATTTCATTTAGTAGCAATCAACACCCTTTTATTGAAATATTTGGTTGCAGTTATATGAAATACCCCGTTTGTCTGCTGCGTGTGAGAGCTGGCAAAAGGGCAAGTATAGAAAACACACCGAGCTAATCCCGACTGAATGATTCAAAGTAAATATGCTGCCTAAATAGCCAACATATGAATGTGAATGTGAAAATTGTTATTGAGTTATATTTTGCAACCAATTCTGTGTTGCCTGGAGGGCACTTCAAACTTTGGGCAACCAAGTGAAATTGTGTCACGTTAGATGTATATAAAATATTACCCGTTTGAGCAATAACCACAAAACAATTTATTTATTCTTTAATCTCAAAGCACTACTATTACATGACTATAGCAGTATATTCATTTTTGTTTGAACATTCTCCTTTTTTGGCCAAGGCAAACGATCGCAATATGCTGCATGTTCAGAGTTTTTTTTTATAAAAAGTGCATTTTTTCACCAGTAATATATTTGCATTTTCTTGTTTATATGTTCCCATATTAAACAATCAAAATGCTTCAAAAGCAAGTGAACCGCAAACATTTCCAGAATGTTGCGACGAATTTGGGATTGAATAGCCCTTCGACTGATACAGGGGCCTCATTTTCACAATGTAGCGGTCCAAGTAAAAATACAGCTTATGTATCGTTGCATAGTTTAGTATGCTTTGTTGGTAAAGATGTGCAGAAAGCTTCAAAAGAGTAGTTCCTGTTTTAAGGGACAAAAGAAGTTTTCGTCTGAACAACCAAAAGGAAGTACGAAGCTTGCAGTTGCCTTGCTTTCACTGCATAGCACGTCGGAGCGAGGTTGCAGCGGGGGGCTTTTCAGCAGCGAATAATGGCTGTCATACAATTGCTTGCAACTTGTTTTACTAATACTGCTGTATGGAACGTCAAGGAAGGGCCAACAGTGCTTATTTTATAGAACGGTATCTTCACCCCCTTGGACCATTACAGGGCAGTTCACATTCAACTGCTTCATAGTCCCAAGGGGCAGAATTATAATGCAGTTGATGGCCTGCGGTACAGTATCAAGGCATAGGTGTCTAGGTTCTGATAATTAATACACATAGTCTCAAATAATAATTAAACACTAAACTTAGATGTAGTTTACTGAAGGCCATATAGTGACGTTTCAGGTATAGGCCGATGAGTGATCATCCTATTCATAAACATAGTATAGGACGATCACACATCTGCACATAGTCATTGGCAACTATTGTAAACAATCAACTAATATCCTGAAGACAACTTTCACTTTAATGTTTTACTGGTTTCTATGACAAAAAATATTAACCAGTTTTTTTTTAACCGATGCTACTTAAATGAAGTAGATGCGCAGCTCACTAGCTCAAAGGCTTTTGTTTTAAAGGGCCAGTAAACAACCTCGCAGCCAAAAATTTCTAGTAGGCAAATAACTGCACACTCGTACAGTGTGAACATGCTTCTGCAAAAACTTCAAAAGTAAGTGCTGTCATAAGGAAGTTACAGGAAAACAACCTTCTTTGACCTCTCAATTGTTCTTCCCACCTTACTTTTCACAATGAAAAGGGGTAGGCGTAGCCCTCTGTCGCGGCTACACCCACTTAATAACGTAGCATTACGTCAGTGACTACGCGACTGGCCTGGCGGCAAAAACTGAACACGGCTTGCCTCCAGTATGCACGTGTCCTAGCAGTGCAATGAGGAAGTGTGGTGTGAAAAATTAGAGACACAGGTGAGGTATGCACTCTTGCCTTAGCAGTAAAGTAGAGAGAAGCTTCTTTATCTCGTAGGCTTTTGTTCCGTCATCATCACTTGTCGTGGCAGTCTCGGGCTCTACAAAATTGCACAGGGCAGGACAGGAAAATGAAAATGCCGACAGCTCGGCCAAAATTGTATCACCATAGCATCAAAGCACCATTTCGTAATACAGTGGGCCAATCGACAAGCTCAGTGGTCTGTATCGTTGCTTACAATCAAGGTTTAATCACCGTACCCGCGATGAGAATTGGAGAAGCGTAGGAAAGAAGCACGAGAATTGTTTTCAAAGCAGAGGGTCTGCACAGCATGCAGCGCTGTAAAACTCGCAAATTGTGGATGCCGTGGTTTACCATGCGAGTTAGTGAGCTTGTTTGGGAGGTGTAAAAAAGTCTCAGCCTGTTTGTTGGCCCTTTAAAGGGGCCCTGCAACACTTATTAAGCATGATCAGAAAATGCAGCCAATCGCTAGTCAAATCTTCTCGGAACATGCGAGACAAAAATTGTAGTGCAGCATAGGACCTGTAATTAACAATAAATTCTCAAAGTCAGCTATAAATCATAAATCTCTCCTTGTTATTTCTACAAATGATTCCATATAGCAAAACTCTACAACATTTGAACAATTTGAGCATCGAGTACAGCATAATCACTGTGGCCCCTGTGAGATGCCACCCCGTGCTCATGCGGACGCTCGTAATAGCACTGAAAGCAAGCCACACATTCGAGCAGAAGATAAAGAGAAAGTGCTCGAGGCCATGACGCATGCCGACCAAGAATATGCACCCATCTCGGGATGCTTTTTCTTGACCCTTAGTCAGCCTTCTCTCTGGATATCTTTCAAAATGAAGGAAGAGAGAAAGCACTTGAAACATGAAGCAAATCACTGCAACTCTGCTCATGCTTGACCGCCTAAAAATATTTGCAGCAGTCCCTTTGTAAGGCAATGAGCTCTTTTAACTCTTTCCTTACCACGCCACTAGGCATCGTTCACCGGTGAACGACGATTTCACGCCCCTATTTTTCAACAAACACCGTGCATATGGACTTGCAGCGCCATCTAGGCAATTGTACACACACTAGAATTTCTGTTTCTGTACGGTTCGCATTTTTACCGTGTGGCGGTGATTTTTAAAGGGCGCGCCCATTCAAATGTTGAAACGCACGTGATCCGCATGATGGCGTCAACATCCGAAACCTGCGCGCTCAGAAAAAAGCGATTTCGCTCGATGCCGACCCCTCGACGAGCGATCTTTTGGATTTCTCGAGCAGTGAGGAATCGGACAACGACATCGGATTTCAGCTCCAATGAAGAAATTTTATCAGATCAGTCGGGAACGTCAGCTGTTAGTCGCGAGTGAGTTTGGTTTTCACCTTCTGTTTTGTTTATCGTGTTCTGGAGCTGGCTGACTTGCTCTGTATGTGTCCCGCATATTATTTTGTATTTCTAGCGTGTCTACTTTATTTGGGCGCAATGTGCTGCCTCCAGCACAAAGACACGTGGACTTCCGACCCCAGAGGGATCCGGGCATCAGCCTTGGCATGACGCTCCGCAGTAGTGCACAATTTATAGCCCGAGAAGTTCTTGAGCTATAACTTTCATTTTTTCAATCCTACTCCAATACGCTGTTTTAAATATTTTGCATCTCTCATAACTTTCCATAAGTTTTTACTCGGAAGATATAAGTATATCATTACGACGTTTGTTGTGAACAAACCTAATTATTTGTGTTTGTCAATTTTTGTTACCTATTTAGATCTGCCAGTTCTTTTGTCAAATGTAGCTTTCAAACCCTACATTTAGTACTTGCATTTTGGTATGTAATATTTTGCTAAAAAATTTTTTTCTTGAAAAAAAAAAAAATCTCGCGTAGTACCAACTCAGAACTCCACTATTTCGCTATGCATCAGGCAATTTTTTTGTAACTCAAAAACAGCTTGATCAATTTTAACAATTCTTCTAAATAATGTTGCCCTGTGATTACTAAACATTTTGTATATTTCAGAATTCCTCAGAAAAATTTTGTGTCGGAGATATCGCTTTGTTTTTAAAAAAAATTCTTGAAAATTTTATAATTTTATAGTATACGAATTTTTGTACCAAATAAATTTTCTTTATTGTTTCAAAATAAAAAGCATTCAAAAGTATGTTCATTCGTCTTTATTTTGATGTATTGCATGGCACTGTAAACCTAGTAGCAACGGCACAGAAAATTCCTAGCTGCAACATACAAAAATAGGCCAATTTTCCCGTGGTAAGGAAGAGTTAATGAAGCCATCAGACAACAACTCGAAAAAAGTGTTGCAGGGAAGTGCACAGCACTTTAGGGGGTCCGCTTGTCATCTATCCGTAGTAAACCGTTAAAATCAGACTGCTTGCAGATGACTGCACGATTTACAGTGAAATCAAACACATTGACGATCAGGTTGCCCTTAACAGATCCCTAAACAACAGAGCCCAGTGGTGTCAAGATTGGCAGATGGTTATTAATTCTGAAAAAACTGAAACTTAAATTCTGAAAAAATGGGCTGCACATGTACAACAAGCAACGAAAAAGGCAATGAACAAGTTGTTTTTTCCTAAAACGGACCCTACGCTACGCCACCACAGATACGAAGCGCTTATCCTACATTACCTTTATAAGACCTATGCTAGAATATGCGAATATAGTGTGGTTTCCTTCAACAAATACTGACATAGCTTTGCTCGAGAGCGTGCCGCGCAAGGCGGTGAGATTTATCTTTAACCGCTATAAGCGAACGGATTCCCCTTCTGAGCTTCTGCTCCGAGCATATCTACCTACGCTCTGCGATAGAGCAAAAACACATCGGTTGAAGTTCTTTTACCAACTGTTGAACGGCCACTTTAAAACTAATGCCTCTGCCTTTGCTACTATAAAAGCAAAAGGGAAAGTGCGCCAAAAGCACAGCTGATCTTCGAAGAATATTTCTGCCGTAACAATACCTTCAGGTTTTCATTTTTTCCTCGCGTAATAAGAGAGTGGAATGCGCTTGATTCAGCTACTGTAACACAGTCAACACTTCAAAATGTTTTAGAAAGAGTTGGAAATTTCATCTCGGTGCCCCCAAGATCTATGTGCTAACCTAATTGCATACGGGTGAAAGCATCCACAATCTAACAATTTATTTTATTTATCATTTGGTTGTAGGCAATGTATTGCTATTCCTGTATGATGTATGCATTAGTTATTACCATGATCGCGACGCTTGCACTTCATGATGTCATTACTCTTGTGTTCTTTTCTTATGTACTCTTCTTGTATTGCCACTGCATTGCCTTGCTTGTGAAAAGTTTGTATCTTTTCCACTCCTGTAATAACCCTCAAGGAGAGTCGACAGTATTTTGTAAATAAATAAAGATAAATAAAAGATCTCGCACTGTGCGATCATTTGAGACCGGATTATAGGTAAATAATATTTTTGATCCTTGCGTTCCCATTGTGCAGTAGATATACGAGCCCAAATCGGAGGTTAAGGAGGGCTTTTATAGTGTTTTTATAGCTCCTATAAATGCCTAATTCCAAGAAATGGCACCTGTATGAGCAATATTTGAAGTCAAATTTCACTTCTAAGAACAGTTTGAGATCTTATTTCCTGTTACCTGGCAAGATTGACGTTTTGGAACTCAATTGAGTGCAACAACCTAGTACCCTAGTTCAACAAACTTGCAAAAAGCAATCACTAGTAGCAGTGGAATGGGATGTGCCGGCCACCTTACCTCATTACACTGACGTGGCGTGAGCGGTTAGAGCAGGGGGACGAAGAGGAAAGGAAAGATGTTATTCCTACAACCATAAATGGGAGCACGTCCCAGCGTATACGGTGGAATGGGGAGAGGAAAATGAAAGTGGATAGAGGAGAGGGGAAGAAGAGGAGAGTGGCATCCTTGGCCAAAGACATAGCAGGCGGCTTTTACAGCCGGTTTTACAGTCCCGTGTTCCCGAGGAATCAATGCACCTCCTTGAAAACCTGGGTGTGTTGGGGTGCCGAGAACCGGAAGGAGGTGCCTCTGTGCAGCTGCAGGAGCAGCAGGATGATGGAGAAAGAATGCAATGTTGTGAAGTACCGTCCGGAGAAAATACAGTGCAGCTAAAAAAAAATCCCCTTTACAGGTGGCTTTTGTTTCGTTAGTAATTTACTTCATAAAAGATGCTTGACAAGCTCACATGAGAAATTTTCTCTACACACTGGAAGCTGCTGCAGCCCACTGAAGAGCTTTGCACCTTAAAAACTTTTTAACTGGTTCACTGTGAGCCACGAAAGCGTGATGCCAGATTCCTTCCTTGCTGTTGTTAGTATCTGAGCAACTTGAAGCCTGAAAATAACACGACGCTGACGCATCAACACGTCATGCGCACGCATGGCTACATTGTGTGCGCATGACACGCCCAAGCCAGTGCGTGCAGGCCAGCAGTGTTGTATAGTTATTATTAGGATTTTATTGAGGTTGTTTTGATTACATTTCATGAAATGCATAACACTGATTAGACTCATAGCCATAGGCTAGTAGGGGGTCTAACGGGAGAAAGTATACGAGCAGAATACAATTTGTATAAAAAAAATCAGAACATAAAAAAAACTGATTTTTCAATAAAACGAACAAAAGTACAGGATGATATTATTGGGATTTAAGGTGACGAAATGCTTGATAGAACATACGCAAATGTATAGAGAACACATAGTTGCACTTTATTCACAAATAATCAAATAAACAAGTACAGACGAAACATCAAACTATGTGTAAGGTTATGTACATGGTCAATACCATTGCTCTACATGTTGCAAAAATTTTTTGAGTGCGCTCGAGAAAGCCCTAGAATCTTTAATCTGAAGTGGTATGTTACCCCACATTTTAGCTCCTACGAACTGTAGTGAGTGTTCACCATACACGTTTTTAGTAGGTGGAAGATTTAAATTCTGCAATGTCATGCAACTAGTGACGCCGGACGAGGAAGAAAAGATAGATACATCGAAAGGTACGCTGTGTGCAATTACATTACTGATGGTGACTGCAGTTTTATGTTGCAGTCACCATTGTTCCCTGTAGTGTACTGTCCATTTCTACGTGATGGATCCCTCTATGCATGCATGTTTGGAGCGGCTGGCAAGGATCATGCATCCTCGCCACGACACAGCTCATAGCACCCCTGGAAATTCGGTAAGGGAAGATGCACCAAAAACACGGCACGCATTGTCAGGGCTGGCGCCGGCACGATGCGGGAACGCAAACGCAATGGAGGCAGCTTAGTCTCCCATCTCGAGAGATTCGAAGTAAAAGATGGGAATAAAACGCGCAGATTCTATTTCTATGTTTTAATACTCCTATCAACTCCTATCCTTCTATTCGGGCGACAGGTTGCACCTACTACACACGTCACCTTAAACAATTATCACTGTCACTAACTATTATGACGTACCAAGAAACATTCCTTCTGTACGTCACAGCCTCCATGCTGGTGCATGCGCCCATAAGATCAAGGGCATGTGGCATTCAGTCCGAAATTTCACATCTTTCCGAGGCATGCATAGCGTTGCAAATCTTGGAAGATGTGATCGTCAGCGTCCAGAGCATGCATATCACTCGCCAGCTCGAAATGCTCAAGCATGGTGAGAGACCCTTGAAGGTGTTAACAAATTGATTCTGCGCAATTGAACCTACGGCCAACACGAGGTTAAATGACTCTTCAGTCCTTTTAGCGGTTTAGCTATTGGCTCTTTTGCTGCGCTTCTCAGCCATGCCGAAAAAAAAGTGACCCAGGAGCAAGTTTATTTGATGGTGAACACTAAACTTGCCATGCGGGACAATAACAGGAGAGACCATGCTCTGAAAACTGCGTAGGAAAAAGGACAATTGCATGGCTATGTTAAACCATGAAGGCCTTTATGTTATCATAAACTATAGCTTTTTTTTTTTTTGCTTTCTTGTCGTAGACACAGGTTCCACACCTTTTTCTCTGAAAATTTGAACTTGTAAAAATTTATTGTGCCTCTATTTACAATTTTGGGTGCCTAAAACTGTGTTTAGCCTGCCTATTTTTGGCACCTAGAACATGATTTTCAATGTCTAACAATACAGCCCCTAGTCATCATTCACTAACAAGAGGTGAGTAGAGGCCTAAAAACAAGACTAGCAATGCTCAAAATCATGTTAACGTAAATGAGCATCGCCCAAAATAATTAGCCTAAAAAAATAACCAAAAAGTAAGAAAAATAACTCTTCCACTGTCACTGACGTACTTGTATGATTTTGCTTTTTTCCGCCACAGCGTCACTGACGTACAGTACATTCTCCATCATGCATTCGAAAATTCATGTATTAATGCAGACTTAGCATGAATATATTGATTTCGCCATTTGTAAATTTTCTAAAAGCTTATGATTTCGTTCCTTCATGTGTTGGTACGTTTTCACAATGCCCAAAGACAGTTGCACAGCGAAGTATAACTTAGGACCATCCTCACAAGGAGGATTAGTAGACGACACAATGGCAGCACTACTCAGTCGCTCACTTTTTCAGCTGTGCTAGCCTCAGTGTCAATCCTTTAAGGCGCTTTGTACACAGCTGAGTAAATCACCTGTTTTTGAGAGTGGTATTAATCAGGGTTAAAAAAGATGAAATTACACTGATGACTGGATGAACTGAACCACCTGCCTAATAAATCTGTCTTCATTTAACTTCAATTCATGGTGTACTGATGCACATGACCACTCTTCTGGAGCCACTACCATGGTCGACAGAGCACATCCCTCAAGCCTCGTCAAAAGTCGAATTTTTCTTTTCTTAGAATTAATCAAGCAAAAAATAAATTTTAAGTATAATTATATCCTGAGATTTGATTCTGTATATCCAAAAACGCAATATGACTGGCTTTTGAATAAGTAGGTATTTCATCATCATCATCAGCCTGATTACGCCCATTGCAGGACAAAGGCTTCTCCTAGTCAACTTGGTCCTGTGCTTGCTGCTGCCACTTGATACCTGCAAACTTCCTAATCTCATCTGCCCACGTAACATATACACCTCCCCCTCACACACTTTTCTTCTATTGCAATCCAGTAGTGATCCTTAATGACCATCATTTATCTTGCGTTCATGCGATGTGCTCTGCCCATGACCATTTCTTCTTTATTTTGACTATAATGTCCTTGACACTCGTTTGTTCCCTGATACACTCTGCTCTCGTTTTTGTCCCTCAGGGTTACACCTACAATTTACCTTTCCATTGCTTGCTGCGTCCTCCTCAACTTAATTTGAACCCTCTTTGTAACCTTCCAGATTCCTGGTCCGTAGGTAAGTACCGGCAAGATACAGCTGTTATATACTTTCTTCTTGAGGGATAGTGGCAATCTACAAGTCATGATCTGAGAGTGCTTGCCAAATGTGCACCACCCCATTCTTATTCTTCTAGTTACTTCAATCTCATGGATTGGCTCTGCATTTACTAGCTGCCTCAAATAGACTTTTAGAATTTAAGTGCACTGCTACCTACCTCAAAGCACTGTTCTCTTCCGAGGTTGTTGTACATAACTTTCGTTTTCTGCAGATTCATTTTAAGACCTGCCTTTCTGCTCTCATTATCTAACTCAGTAATCATGAATCGGATTTGTCCCCTGAGTTATTCAACAGTAAAATGTCATCAGCAAAGTGCAAGGTACTAAGATATTCCCCATTAACTTGTATCCTTCACTCTTCTCATTCTAAGCCTCTGAAAATCTTGTGTGCTTCGCCGCGGTAGTCTAGTGGCTAAGGTACTCGGCTGCTGACTCGCAGGTCGCGGATCAAATCCCGGCTGCGGCGGCTGCATTTCCGATGGAGGCGGAAATGTTGCAGGCCCATGTGCTCAGATTTGGGTGCACGTTAAAGAACCCCAGGTGGTCTAAATTTCCGAAGCCCTCCATTACGGCGTCTCGCCTAATCATATGGTGATTTTGGGACATTAAACCCCACATATCAGTCAATCAAAATCTCCTGTAAGCATGCGGTATATTTACCACGTGCTTACAGGAGATACAATCACCCATATGCTTATTGCATTGGGGTGATTGTATCCCCTTTTCTTACACCCTTCTTTATTGATATTCTGTCGCTCTCTTTGTGGAGCACTATGGTGGCAGTTATTCTGCTGTAGATTTCTTCCAGGATGTTTATATATGATTCAGCGATGCCCTGATTCTGCATTCTCTGCATGACTGCCGATATTTCTAGTGAATCAAATGCATTCTCCTAATCTATAAAGGCTATGTACAGTGTTTGGGTGTGTTTTGAGCATTCCTCTATCACTTGATTGATACTATAAAGGTGGCCGATTGTTGAGTAGCCAGTAAAAAATCCTGCTTGCTCCTTTGGTTGATTGAATTCTAATGTTGTCTTGATTCCATTAGCAATTGCCTTTGTAAATAGCCTGTACATGACGAGGAGCAAGCTTATCGGCCTCTGCATTTTAAGCTTCCATGATACTCTTGAAATCGGACAGGCACAGGGGGGCAAGTCACGGCCAGAGACACTCAAAAGTGAAAGAGTCAACTTTAAAAGGTTTTTAAACAACTTGGGAAACATGCAGCTGACACGCCGCGCAAGAGATGGAACCACTGCCTTATCAAGCGCGCTTGCTCTTTTCACCAGCGGTCCTTCAATGCCTTTGCCGCACGGCTACATCTTAAGGGGGAAACAACCTAATGGAACTCGCTGCAGACGACACGACTGCTGTTATGAGAAGGAAGACGACAAAGCGCAGCAAAAGGTAGCGTGCATGTCGCACAAAAGGTTTGCAAATCTAGGTGGGTCTGTTCGATTCGCCTGCACCACGTATGGGAACCAGTTCACGAGGTGCGGCACCTTGCCATTTGTTTCAGCGGTTCAGCAAAGACGACCTCTGAACCATGCTATTCGTTTCGATAGGTGCAAGAGAGGTGCAGCACTAGTTCATGATTTTCCTGCACCTCCTACGCTGACGGTACCAGCTTGGGGCAGCCGTGCGTGCAACTCAGCAGACAACACAGCACTAAGGCGCCGTGTGTTTTGCCAAAATGTTTGCGCCTCATAAACTGCCTTCATATGTGGTTTACCATCGGTCAGTGTTAGTTGGATGCTGTAAATCTAGCGAACAGAAATAAGGCCTGCACCCCTTCAGCATCTTGTCATTCGTTTCAGGTGTCGAGCTGTGCCTGCACCACTGAACCAGTTCAGACTGCTGCAGGTGAATCGATTGGACCCCACATCAACACTGAAGCCTTCAGCGGTTTGGTAGACAGAGCAGCGGGAACACTACAAACGGGAATCACTGGATGTCCGTGCTACGCATTTCCCGAGGTTTCGCAGAAGTGGAACAAAATTTAGCGCGTAATTTAGAGCTACACAAATCACAACACACGCTTGCTGGCGTGTTTGAATCACGCGCCCTAGAAACAGATATCTCAAATCTTTTTTTCGCCTTTGCAACATAAAATGTGGGCAATGTAGGCACGCTTATCGGTCAACAAACTGTCGCCTTTAGCGTGAAAGCTTGGGCGTGTTGGTATAATTCTTTATAAAGAAAATACAGCGCGATAAAACGGATACAACACTGACACGCACACAGCAGTCTTCTGACTGTTGTGAGACAGCGCTGCTGGTGCTCGTTCGAGTTTCATCGCGCTGTGTTTTGTAGTAAACTGCCATCACTCGCATAACAGCATAAACTGGCGGCATGTTTTTTTGTCACAGGTCTATCTCTCAGCCGTGTCCAAAAGAAATTTTCCGAAATTTTCAACGAAGCCCTTGTGAGAGCTTCGTTGTGTATCATTATCTACTATAAACTTGGGCACATCAGCTTTGCTGTGCGTCAACTGCACAATATTTGCAAGCACGAAACAACACACGAAGGTTGAAGTGCACTCTATCCTCTGTTGCGGCCAACGTCCACAAGGTAGTCCACGCGAGGCCGGTAGTACAAAATAGTACACTTACAGTGTACTAGTACACTGAAGTACAATACATACGTACAATTATAGCCGGCAGGCCAGGACGGAGGCAAGGCCCAGGGAGCATGTTGACAGAACAGCACGCCTATTTCGCTGGTTGCGTCCATTCATACGTCTCATGACCTACTACACTCCTGACCTGTTCAGATAGCGGGGTTCCTATGGGAGCGCGTGTCCCCGCTCTCGTTCAATCGCTCGCCGTAGGTGGCGCTACCTATAACCTGTTCGTCTGCTACTGTGCGGCCGGCAGGAGGGCGACGGACTGATACCATGCGTCTGCTTCTGTGACAAACTGCCTATACGTGTGATTGTTTTTTGCTGAAAAGGCTAACGTGTGCTATGTGTTACATTTTAGTAGTTAGGCTATACTGGTTGATTGACTTCTAAAGCTGTATATTTGCGTAGAAATGTCTTGCTGCATGGTTGTTTTTGCCATTCCAGCCTAAAAAAACTTCAATTTAGTATTCATAAAGCTTTTGACTAATAATGTACTCATTGGTAATAGAATATCAAACTGATTTTAGGTTGTTTAGGACGCGTCAGGTGAAACGCAGTGCCCCTGTTGAGCACTTACCTTGGACACTCGCCCTGGACAGGTGTTACACTTGTAGTCAATTGATAGAAGAGAATAATGCACATACGCCCACGGACGCATATCAAGGAGAGACACAGGAATTGAAGCTTTAACTCTTACTGTGACCTACACAACAAAAATTGTGCGTCAAATTTCGCTACGGGAGTTTGTCTGCTGGAACGGGGAGCGCTGGCCGATGCGCGTTTCTATGATTTTATATGTCCGTGCGATGAGACGATATGGTAAAGGCAGTGATGTGCCTATCGAGGGCAACACATTGCGACCCCAATAAAGTTTTTATCGTCATCATTATCATCATCTTGTCGAGCATAGTTAATAATAATAATAATAATAATAATAATAATAATAATAATAATAATAATAATAATAATAATAATAATAATAATAATAATAATAATAATAATAATAATAATAATAATAATGTTTTATTTTTCATCAATAGTTTGATGAAGGACAGCGGCAGGTAAAAGCTGCTCTTCGAAAGAGGCAGCTTGACATAGGCCCACAGACGCCTTTAGCACGACAGCACTGGCAAACAGTTAGCAATGTTATCTAAGCAACAATTACAAAAATATCAAGTTCAAATTCTAAAAATAAAAATAGCAACCATGATAACAATGTAGCAACTGCAAAGAAATCTTGAAAACTATACATGTGTATATCGTGCAATTGAGTTCGGGTACAGAGTAAGAAATCTATGCCAGCTTTCACATATTTATCAATTAACGTAGAAACTGTGTAGAACAACCTATCTGTGGAGTAGTTTGTTCTCGAAGTTTTTATTTTCCATGTTTCTTTATGTCATGTTTCGAACAAATTATTTGGCTGCAGTTTCGAGAGGTCGTACAAATAATGTCGACTTTCTTGAAATTGACGCCTGACCACCAATGCTAACTTAAAATCGTAGAGACGATGTAGGGGTGGTATTCCAGCCTGTTGAAACAATTCACTTCTGCGAGCATCATACGACCAGTAAAAAATTATTCTAATATACGTCTTTTGCATCAGGTACAGTTTTTGTAAGCGCGTGTTAGTCGTAGTCCTTCATACCAAGAAACAATAAGCAAGATGCCAACAGAACAGTCATTTATAAAGTAAGAATTTTACCTTGTATAGTAGAACAGTTTTGCCACTGTACACCGTGCCCTCTACGCGAGATAACTGACCCAGCACACTGTAAATGCGATCGTTTCAAAGCATATTGCTCGAAAATGTAACTCCAAGAATTTTTATACAATTTACTAACTCAATAATAGTATCGCCATACTTGAAATGTATGTTTTCATTAACAGACTTATTTTTAGGGCGGAATAGTACCGCCTTTGTTGTACTAGTGGTTATGTTTGATTGATAGCGCCCAAGGGCGACACCCGCAGTTGGGGCGCGTACACATGCTGAAAATGTGCCATTATACTCGTTTGTCAATGAAAAGCAGATCCCTCAAAGTGATATCAAGGTTTCTGCTAAAAGAATTTGGCGAGTGTATGCGTGTGATTCGAGCAATGTTACAGCACTTCAAAATGAAACAAAACACATTTGTCGCTTTACTTATGCGTGCCACAATATGCCAGTTAAAGCTGATGTTTCAAACAAAGTTTCTGCACTTTCGAAGAATATCCTACTTGCTGGCACACAGTGACGGCTTGTGTCTGCAATAAAGAAAAACATATGTACGCGTACAGAGCTGCGTGCATTTGGGTCATAGTTCAATAAAATGTGCTAGCAAGGTTCTGGGCGCGTACATGATACAATGGAGGCATGCAACTAAACTTTTAAAATCTTGCGAGATTTTGGCTTTTCGGCTATTCTCTTTCTCTTTCCTTCTTTGGCTGTTTTGTCCCGCACGTAGTTTGAGAAGAAAGGACGGCTAAATTTTTGCAACACTAGCCGCGCCATGGCTTCTCGGTGCTCGCTAGTAGCGCCTTTATGGCTGAAAAGAGGGTTCAAGGCCACTGCAGGTAGCACAGTTTGCACAAAAAGTGCCATCGGCCTCTTTTTGGAAATGGCCAATGGCGCAAATGCTTCCGCGGCCCTTTCTAGAGTGCTCACAAAGGAAAGAAATGAGATCGTTGGGTATGAAAGCCCTCCCCTGTCTAAATTAAATATCACAGCAGTAGCTGGTCCAGATGAGCTGGGAGCCTTGATTTTGCCGATGCAGTCGTCGCAAGTAATGCAATCCTCAGCTGCTTTCACCAGGAAGCCCGCTATAAGGCCAAGCGTGCTGGCCCTTATGCCTGGCTGTGGGGCACCTGTGGGAAGGTAGAAATGAAAAGTGTGCAAGAATTTTATCAGTATATAGATAAGCATGCATGATTAAACCGACACGTGTCCGTATACAAAATATGAGAATATATATATATATATATATATATATATATATATATATATATATATATATATATATATATATATATATATATATATATATATATATATATATATATATATATATATATATATATATATATATATATATATATATATATATATATATATATATATATATATGGATGTTAATGCGCTTTCAGATAACAACTGTTGCCCCACCGCGGTGGTCTAGTGGCTAAGGTACTCGGCTGCTGACCCGCAGGTCGCGGGACCGAATCCCGGCTTCGGCGGCTGCACTTTCGATGGAGGTGAAAATGCCGTAGGCCCGCGTTCTCAGATTTGGGCGCACGTTAAAGAACCCCAGGTGGTCGAAATTTCTGGAGCCCTTCACTACGGTGTCTCTCATAATAATATGGTGGTTTTGGAACGTTAAACCCCACATATCATCAAGATAACTGTTCATTCAGCCGACGTTTGCGTCGGGAGAGCCCCGTCTTTTTCAAGGTATAATAATATTTACACATTTTCCGCGTCGATTTATAGCTTGTCACGACAGGAGGGAAGAAGTCCGGAGAATAGTATAAACAACAACATAAAAAAAACTGAGGGAGAAACGTTTAAAAATAAAAAAAAATCTAGGAGAAGAAGCAAGAGAAAGACGACGGGATTAGGAAGGGACAGCATCTCAAGAGAGTAAGGCGAACGCAAACGAGCCATGCCATCATCTGTGTGCCAGTTATGACAGCGATTCAAAACCGCCGAAAATTTCTTCCCCGATTGCGGGAAAGGGACGTCGGTTAGTCGAGTTGTGTGGGCGCCTGGTGAAAGCATGTTATATTTTTAAATGTAAGCCATAGTACCTGCTTGTACCATGGACTTATCGTTACATACATACACAGTATAACTGATTGAGAAGCATGTTTTCATCTACATCGTGCACTGACGCAAACGCTGCCTCACGCGGCTTGCATGTAACACAGTAAGCAGCGCAGAGTTTATAATATATGCATAATATCGTATAGTGGGGAATTGTTGGACGGTGTGTAATAATTTTTAAATAATGTAAATCATTCCATTACACGGAATCAACGAGATATGAAAAGCGCACCACGGCAAGTCTGCAGGGCTTCTAGATGTGGCCGCATCGTCTGGGTTATAGTAGCAGATGTCGATGCCGCGCACTCGCCTGACGACCCTTGATTCTGGTTTACTAGCGAGTGCATTTCCAGAGGTTGTCCGGCTTGCTTTACTGCTGTGGAGCACGACGCCTGCCTTGCACTGGGCGATCCAAGAGGAGACGTTGTTTGCTCTGTACTGCCGCTTGGTGATGAGTGCATCATTCCCATCACGAGGACTTTCTGCAGTGATGAAAGCGCAGCACGGGCGTCTGTCTGATCGTTGCTTCCTTGAAGCTGTCTGATGGTGGAAAAAAGTGCTTCGACAGGGTCACTGGAGAATTTGGCAGTCAACACGTATAGGAAACCTGAACGGATGAGAAATTGTGTGCACTGTACTGTGGACATTGTGGTCAGTTGGAGAGCTTCGTATGTTTCAAGAGATATGAATGCCCTCTTATGTGGTGCCGCGGCTTTCCATGCTGCGAAAAAGGGCAGAAATTCCTGCTCCAGCCATATCAACCTGAAAATAAAGCAGTTTATTGTAGAAAATATGAAACCTAGCGGGATAAATGGAATGTACCTGTCATCATCTGGGGAACTGAACGGCATCCTGTTTTGGTCCCGGCTTACTACGTGGAAGGTTGTATTTCTTATGTTGTGTATGGTGAACCATTTAAATATCATTTCCATCAGCTCGATGGTTGGCAGGCAGTCTTCAAACCCGAAAATGCCAAATCTGCGGCCGTATTGTAAGAGGTATCGTAAGGCCGATGTCACCTAGAAACCAAGGAGACGCGACATATTAAAAATGATCGGAATTATTTAGAGAGAGGTTTCTAAGCTTGGACGTTCGTATACAGCAAGTGAGACGAGTTACAAGTGGCACTGCAGTCATCAATAACGTGCACTTTTAAGTGAGTTTGTGTTAGTGAACATATATTTATAGAAGCTCTAATGATACGTAATTATTGTGTGGTAAGCAATACGCGCAGGTACATTCGTTAAGAAAGGGAAATTGTATGTTCAGATAACCATGCGCTGTTAGCAGCAGCAGTAGCAGCAGCTCATGTGCATGTTTTTATGTGACCATACTGATAAATATGTTAGCAGTTATATACGTATTGAATTACATTTTCACCATTTGCTTCCGTTTGGGTTCTACAAACAAATAAACCAGAAACTAACATGAATATTCACGTATCGTTTGCGGTGAATTACTATTAAAAGGCAGTTTTTGTACTGCTTCATTTGAACGAAAAGCTGCAAAATTTTTTCTGCTTCTGCATGAACATTCACTTGACGTAATATGATGTAAAATGAGTTGTGGCGTAATATTAGCGCATAAAAGTTTGCCCGAGCGCGCCAAAGAATTTGAGAAGTATAAACGTCACTACTGATAGAAAACTGCGAGCATGATTCTAGCTCAATTAGATGTATTTTTTTGTGTAATACAGGTTGCAGGAAGCATACATAATTTACAGCTAACGAAAAGGCATTTCCTGCATGACCTGTGTGCGTCACGCATTGTGATGTCTACAAGGAATACAGAGAATCTGGGAGTGTGTGACACTAACGCTAAATGGGTTTACACCTTTTCTTATACATGCCTGTGGAGAGAACACTTCAACGGCCCTCTTCACGCTTAATTTCTCGAAGTTCGTCGGGTAAACGTGCTTCTGCGTAAGGTTCCGAACAAGCTTGAACGACGACTGTTTTTCTGTTATGTCCAGCAACTTTCTCAAATACGTGGGGCTGTAGTAATGCCCATTGTTGAACAGAACGCGTTTGGTGGACAACATCTGGTTGCGGAGATTTTTCAGGATGTGGCAGTGGTCAAAAGAAAGGAAGAGCCTCCGATTCATATCCATTGGATGTCTGCAACAACAACAAAAAAAAATGAATAAATAAATTGGAGAAAGGCGGCGTTTGCGGTGTGAATAATTAGTTGCATATACGGTTTTCTGTTTTTTACCAAAGTAATGTAAATGTTAGCCATTCGAAGGACGTGTGCGTTGTTAATTATTACCTTATTATAAAATTTCTCCACTCATGCCATGATCCTGCAGGTCTGTGTGTGTGTTTTATTGAGATTACCTACACCTTAAATCTTCCGAAACTTTAAGTATACTCACCCATTCATACAGTCGCATGCAGGTGCGCATACATTACGCAAACGCGTAACGTCAATTGATTTGTAAAGACGGGCTATTTACAGCGATTGTACTGTTGATAGCAATCTTGTTATGGACACGGCTTTCTTATATGGCAGCGCTGATTAAAAAAAAAGAAGGGGGGGGGGGGGCTCTGATGCTGATACAGGCTTTTTTTTTTGTGCGACCAAGTCTTTTGTTTTTTTTTTCACTCAAACACGGCATGCATGCGCGTGCATACATTGATTGATAGATATGTGGGGTTTAACGTCCCAAAACCACCATATGATTTTGAGAGACGCCGTAGTGGAGGGCTCCGGAAATTTCGACCACCTGGGGTTCTTTAACGTGCACCCAAATCTGAGAACGCGGGCCTACAACATTTCCGCCTCCATCGGAAAAGCAGCAGCCGCAGCTGGGATTCGATCCATGCATACATTGAGGGCACACTGCGAATACATATAAAAAAATATTTACACTAGGCATTGCGCACAGCTTAATGCGAGCTGAGAGCAAAAATATATACTTAGCAACTTACGGCACAACTGGCATCATACGACCATTCCCTAACATGGTGAACATCTTTTTGTTCGAAGCGTGGTTGTCAGCTACAAGTCGGACCACTTGGAATCCTGCTTCTTCGATGGACTTAATTACTTCAAGTGTTAGTTGATGCAGGTGGTCTCCTTTTACTGACTGCGTGAAATAATATCCCACGGGTAGCCTGAAAAAGATAAAAATTAGCAGTATTCTGTAGCGTCGGTGTCAGCTGGGCTTAAAATCTCACTCCGTTGGAGAGAGGAGGAGAGCCAATTGCTCATCTCGAGTGCTTGTCAAATAAGTGCACAATGCTAAAGTTGACTTGCCGGGGGAAAGGGGGGGGGGAGCCCTCCTTAAAAAATAGAAGACGACTCCCCCTGCCCCTCCCCAGACTTTCAGCCCTGGTCGCGGAATAGCACATCATTGGTTAATTAAAGACAACGTTTTCTTTTTATATCTATAGGTGGGGTTAGTCTTTCAGTCACAGCGAAACGTATAGTGATAGACAAAGTGATGATTCACTTACGTGTAGTGCGTTGATAAGCCTACAAATACAAAGGCGAGAAGGTGTGTGGCCAGCTCGTTCTGAATGCCCACTTCTTTTTCTAGGCCTCCCATTTCGACTAGGCCATGGACTTTGTCTCCTTTTTTTTCGTACGTCAGTGCTTGCTTTAAAGACATTTCATCCACAATCAAAGAGCCCATTTTTTCCTAACAAAAAAAATGGGGGGGGGGGGAATTCACTGTTAACAGACATGCGTTATATATCGGCGGAGACAGTTAATTATATAAATAACCTTCTTTGTTGTTCCGTACATGACCCATAATTTAACAGAAATGATTAGGGTTTAGAGCAAACATAGCGCACTGCCGTATACTCTTAAACAATACATCTTACGTTCGAGTAATCCTTGCCACAGGTCTGGTCCCTGTTTATTCACTTTAAATCACTTTTCATTCGGCTATACTAGCATGTATTTTGATCAGTCAAACACTGCCGCGTGCGCTGCTTCCTTCGTTATTCGCGTGCATATTGTAAATAATTCTGATCGAAGTAACGTACCCGTTCGGACAAGTGTGTGCTTTCCGTGTGCAGCCTTTGCTTCATTAGCGACGAAACAACTGCTCCAGTACAGTAGCCAATGTAACGCTTCAGTGTCATGCGACTTGGAAGGGTGAGGCACCCAGACCTCCGCAACATTTCGTACCCGCAGGGTGATTTAGCTTGCCACATTATGGCCTGCCTGATGGTCACCTCTTTCCAACGGTGATTTTTCTCACGCAGGCATTGCAATTGCTCCTTCAAAAATTCAGCCTTCTTGTCGTTCTCGTCCAGCATTTCCTGATGATGAAAGGGCAGTTGAAATGCGTAAATCACGCGCAAGATAACATACTGGAAGAAAGCGGAAGTGCAGGGGAGAATGGAAGCTTGACCCGCTGAAACATCGTAGAGCAGGGAATGCCGGCGCATCCAACAATTCGACATTTACGTACTGGACTTGCCCTTGTCAAGACAAGTTTAGATGTTGTGGGAGAGTGAGCAAACGTTCACACACACGCTACTAAAGGAGGCTGTTGCTGTCCTGACAAAGAATAGTGCACCTGATTGTCGAAACCTTGCATTTGGCATCATTCCTTATTCAACAATTCATAATCGCGAGAAAAGATATGCGTTTACTCTTAAGACAATAATAGATGTTTCATGTCACCACGTGGACATTCAATTGCAGCTATGCTACATTAATGAATTGCGCAACTTCAGACTTGCGTCATGTTCAGTAACCGGCCACCGACTCACACATACGGACTAGCGGAAACTGTTCACTTACACTTTCCAAACCATTCCTTCCTTTTTGAATGCAATGCTGCTCGCTCAAGTTTATAAGGCAGACATCACATGTGCGTCAAGCGTGGCTTCCTGTACGAGCATAAACCGATCGGCCCATAGCACCAACACAACACAGCTTGCAAATTACTGTCTTTCCAGTTGTCAGTCCAATGTCCCTAATTGTTTGCGACGACAGAAATTTGAACTCGTTGTTCGCAGGATAAAGGAATAAACTCGGGGTGCGCCAATCACGCAAGGGGGTACACACCGACCTTCGTATCTTAAACACTTGCTCATGTGCGCGCTTACCCACCAACCTTCTTTTATTCCGTGTCCTTATGTCAGGCCTACACCTTCGTATGACCAGAAAGATTGCCAGCATCGGCGTACACTAAAATGTCACGTAAATTTATATGAAGAAGAAAATCTATAAACAGAGTTTCTCTCGAGCAGACATCATGACAGCGGACTTGTCATCCTTAAGGCTATAATTGTATTTCAGTCTTTCAGAAAACAAGCCTGCTTGTCGAAACGCCGCCTCGAAACAACTTTGCTAAAACTACTGATTAAGCGAGTTGGTTCATGATTATTTTCAGTGTTTGTGTGTGTGTAAACAGCGATTAAAGAATGGGAACAACCCCTGTTCACAGGTTTTTTACTGCAAGCTTCCATCCTCCCCTTTCTGACGTTTCTTACAAAAAAGTATAGGGACACTAAGTTAATAGACTGATAAATGAGTACCTGATAATTCTCTATCGTTCCTGTTCCGATCATACGACTATTAGAACAGAAAAAATTAAGACTAGGTTTAATGTTCTGAGTTTGGCGAACAATCTTCGACACGTGCACGTCGCTTTATGTTGCGTCGCTCCTTGTGTACTTGGCCGCATTGGCTGAGAACATTTCTTTGAAACTTGCTACTTCAGACCTTGCATCTACTAACACAGCAGTCTTAGACATTACCTGAGGCCGTCAAAGTATGACGTCACTGCTAGCCGATGCGCGAGAACTTAAGGGTAGCATCGCCACCTTTACAATCTCTTATAGTTTCGAGAATTCCTTCGCTCACCGGACGTCCTCTCGTAGTACGGGTGATGTTGATAGAATTGACTTACTCCTAAATTGTTATTATGTTCAGAGTCATTTAAAATTAAGTGCGAATATAAAAGGATTAATATAACATTCGTCCACTGACGTAACTGCGTACCTGCAGCGTTAGAGCGCCATTCGCCTCGGCGAGGGCTTTCATCTCGAAAAAATCTTTCTTTAGCTTCTCTAGCTGTGAATGCAAATTACTGTTCATTTCTTTCAGCCTGCTGCACTTCCGCCGCAACGTCTTAGTTGCCGCGACCAGGGAGCGCATCTTCTTCAAACCGATCGACGTTTGCGACGTCATGGAGCGCCGCACTGGCCTCTTCTGGTGTTCCCCTTGTATAACTGAACTACAGTCCTCCATGTTGTCCTGACTTGATGGAAAATGCAACCACTCGGCCTCTTGTGCAGTTTCAATTGGGTTTTCAGAACTATATACTTCCCCAGGCTCCGCTGATGCTCGCTCTTCTTGAGAAGAATCTGCGTTGGACGTTCCCCTGTTAAGCCGAAAAAATAGCGAAGCATGACAGATATATTGTCCCGCTAAACGCATAAGGGAATACTGCTAACATTATTCTTATCCGTTGTTGTGTTAGACTTCAAGTTTTACTTACAGTATTTTTACTTGTATGGGTGCCAGCGTTGTTTCCCCCTGCGTTCGTTTTAGCCGCTTTTTCCGCGGCATTGGATCTTGCCCACGTGGATCAGGAGAAGCGGGAAATAAGGAAGGCACGGCTGTGGGCTTCAACATCTTCCTTTTCGTCACTGTTCTGTAATCTTCAGCGGTAAAATGCAGGCTGCATACCTTCGACCGGTCGCTGGGCTCCCAGCGATGCTTTCCTGAACCTTCATCAAAGGTAAAGGCGTATACGCATGGCTAGCAAGATTGCAAAATAACAGTCCATAACACCTTTTTTGTAATTAATTTTTCCAAAATGTAACAAGCCAAATGGGGAGGTTAAGAAAAAGCATAGCCACGATTTTATTCTGGGGAAGTACCTGTATACCCATTTAGTGCATTTTCATATTTTCTCGCAGCCTTTGTAAATGTCTTTTTAGATGACTACATTCGTCGATTGATGTTTAGTGATGGTACGTGGTCGAGTCCAGTGGCATACTTGAAGCCCTTTATTCGAAGAGCTCATTGGCTATACAAGGTTTCATAACAAAGCTGAATTTCCTAATGGCTGCTCAGTAACGAAGCGCGACCCAATACGACAGAGCCGAAACCGAGGCGCACTTGAGCGCCTTGGTCTTGGTTTAGAGCGCAAACCTCTAACCTGTACAATGACTCCGCCGTTGACGACGATGACTTCAGTGGTTTTTGTTCTTTTGCATTCTCCAAAACGAATCTTTGTCATGCATGATGTAATCTCAGATGCAGCACGCACATAAATAGAGTATCTGTCGCTGATTATTCCAGGTTCCTCATTTCGGTTTCACCGGCTGGGTCTCTTAACCCTCACAGAGCCGATGGGCTCATTGCACGAAGGACTTCAATTATGTCATTATACCCGACCGCCTGCCAGCCCTATATAGAGTGAACAGTTAATCGCCACATTTCGTTACCGGCGTAACGTTTCTAATTACCTTAAGTAAGCTTATACAGAAACGAACAAAGCTGTATGGGAAGATAGAGGTTTGAGATGAGAAATACATTTGACCAAATTCGGTCGCTAACTTCAGTGACACCCAGTGTTCAAGAGTTGTCCATCGCTAAACACACACACACACACACACACACACACACACACACACACACACACACACACACACACACACACACACACACACACACAGAGAGACAAACTGTGGAGGCAGCACGTAAATATTTCATATCATTAATTTTTTTATGGATTTCGGCGGCATTTGTTGAGGCAGCCTTCGGGAAGGGTGCTCGAACCCCTCGCAACCCACCGCTACGCATTTTTACATAATTTACAGATTTCGTATATTTACTTTTTTCTTGTGTGCTATATTTAAATTTCTTGGCACTATTTGTGGAGCCTGCCATATTAGCCGCGGTACTTTAAAAAAGCTTTCATGTTTTTTAGCTCAGTGAATTAGCATAACACACGGAAATAAAGTTTACTAAAGCACCCTGGTGCTTCTTGCTAGCTTGCAACTCGTTCTGAATTGAAACGACTCTCAAAAACACAAGACTCACCTTTTCTTCCAATTGCCTCGATCCATTCTTCCCGTATGTCTGTGGCAGGAAACTCGTGAAAACTTACTTTACTTTGTTTGCCTTGTTCCGATTTGCAATATGGCACGCAGCAATACACCATACTTACATTTGAGGTGTCAGCTCATCTAAAAAAAAAAAACTGCACGCGGCCACTATTAGAGCTGACTACTGCAGCTATCTGCCGTCTGCAAGTTTCTGCACACGACCTACTGTGTTTCTGCGTATCTTCTGCAATTTGTGTATGCGTATCGTCTGGAACCATCGTGATTCAGTGTGAACAATGAATGCCTAACAATAGTTTTTTTATCTCGTTGGACTACGTTTTCATTCAAGAAATATTTTCATAATAAATTTTCCTTCATTTGTAGAAAAGTTCCCGTCTGCTTGCCACTGTGACCCTTTGTGTGCTTTTTTTACGGTTCTATTTCTGCTTCAAACGTCCACACGAATGCAGCCAACTCTGACGAGGAATCATATCGCTTTATTTGCCATATTTTACACATTCATACACAATTCATGCACAATAAGAACGATTTGCACTGCCACAGCGATGGCTGAAGCAGACGACAGCGAACAGGTGCTGCCTAGCGCCACGCCGCTCGTAGGTGACGGCCCTAGCGGCAGAAGGTATGAACTAGAACGTGGGCGCTGGAAGAGGTGCTCTCTGGGCAGGTCAGGAGTGTAGTAGGTCATGATACGTCTATCGGATGCAGCACACGTTGGTGGCGCCACTAAACAAACCTCTTAATAAAAATTGTATAAAAATATTACACCACTAAATTAAAAAAAAATTACCGTAATAAACTACTTTGAATGGTTTATTTATTAGTCACACTTGGTTTCACATGAAATTGTGGTTGCCTTGCTTTAGCGCACGGACCTTTCATTCCTCTGTTCTTTAGCGTCCCTCCGTGTTTAGCACCGTGGTGTTTAGCATGATGGCGCCATGTTTGAGTGTAGCATGGAGGAAGGAATGAATCTACGAACTTGTTCAAATCAGTATATTTTTTGAAGGGCGAACCTGGTGTTCTGTGGGCGAACATGCCACAAAGTGGTAGGTGTTCTCTGATGTCACTATGTCAGGCGAGCATACTGCTGTTGCACGGCCGCTGAATTGCGGCTGTTGTTTCTGCGAGATGTGAGCTGTAAGGCGACCAGCTGCGAAAGCCTAACTGCAAAAGCTGGAGGATACCTGAAATGTCTGCGACAGAGTGACTGCCAGCGTAACGGTGCACTAGTACACTCTACTAGTCGACGTCAGTAGCACCTGATTGTAGAAATAACGCTCAATGCACATAAAGGGGTCTTGACAGTCAACCCAGTAGACGCTGTTACCTAGGTGAAGCATTCAATTTCAACACCTCGAGTCCGTTCTAAAGCACGCTCGGGATGTGATGTTGGAGTAGCCGGCAGGCAGAGCAAATATTTATTTTTGACAGGAAAATTGCATTAACTTTTGCACATAATTGTGCATCACCGTGTGCTCATAAGCTAGTGCCTCTTGGACGTTTGTACCTGCCTAAGTGCGCCCCTTCTAACATGTATTAGGTGTTAAGACGAAGCTTTTCGAAATTAAATCATTAGTAGTCGCGCCATCAAAGCTGCCATTGCAAGTTAAGCAACTGCACTACGACCCACATGAACTGTTGCGTTTGGCCTGCGATCACAATACAGGCTATTGGCGGATCCAGGCGACTCAGGTTGGGGGGGGGGGGGGGGGGGGGCGTTTGCTTGAAGTGACACGAGAGAGAGAAGGGTGGGGTACCGACTTTGTTTTTACTAGCACGAAAACCCAGTCATACCATAAATTGCGTTAATGTGTGCTCACAGTGGCCCCACTCAATTGTTCTAATTTGTGATAGGAGGTGAATTACAAGCACTGAAAATAGCTGACACAGCTTCAGGGGGGGGGGGGGATATCGCCCCTACCGCCCCCCTCTCGATCCGCCACTGGCTATAGGTGCTACTTTTTCTCAAGTTCTGGCAAATATGGAACAATGAAACCAGCGGCGTTCGCTTCCCGCACGTTGCCAGAGTCCGAGAAAAACTTCAAATGAGGCTAGGCATCACACTTGTAGTTAGAGTGGATAAAGTTCACCAGTACATCTACTCATAGGTGGGGAGTTATTTTCCCATGAGGGAGGAACCTGACTTGCCCTTCCACATTTCTCCCTCACTCTCTCCAGAAACACAATACATGGTCAGACTTTAAAATTAACTAGTTTATTAGAACTTCAGTCTATTAATTGGGTGCTGGTACCACAATATCATCATGAAAACATTAGGTGGGAGGGTCCAGATTTATTTACAAAGACTTCGAACCAACTCGTAATGCTTGGCTCAAAGCAAAAAATGTTTCATAGTCTGTTTTGCATAAAATCGATTGCCACAATGCATGATCTGCCCAACATTGTTATACTTTACCTACTTCGTTATAACATTTATTAGACGAGACACAGTAGGCTAATGCTAGCACAGCTAGGTTTAGTTACATCAGTGAATTCAATTTAAAATTGCCAAAAATAATTCTGAGGTGCTAAGAAATATCATTAGCTACTACTACATCTTGTGTGAAGTAGGGGTTACGAATTTTTCCGCCAAAGGTTGTGGATGTTAGTACTTGAGTTGCTCCTTGATGAGCAATCTCTTAAAAAATCGTTTGCTTATAAAGAAAGAATGTGTACAATCTTTTTGTTTTTTTCGGTACTTCCACAGGTAAGCATCTTGAGGGATACCTATGTGTAGGCAACGAAAAAAGAACACTTTTTGTATTGGTGAGCAAACTTGTGTCTGACTGTGTACTATCAAAAGCATATTTGTTTTGTGAAAACTAATTGTTACCTAGTTCAAGACATCAGCTGACATGCCATAAGCTTAAGCAATCGCTTCAGTTGTTCATCAACACAACATGTTACGCACGCTCAAATACATTTGAGGGGCACTTTGGACTTAAAGTTTGGCTCGTTGCTGGTCCATGATCTAAATTTTTAAATCCTGGAAGGAAAATATGCCGGCATAAATAGCCCCCTCTGAAATGGCTGCCAGAAAAACAGCCAATAGTCAATTGGGCAAGAACTGAAGACACGCTCTTAAAAATATTAAAGACGCGTGTCGGAAGGGGAGGGGTGCGTCGTGCCTTTAATAAAGTCATACGGAGGCGATCCAAGCTCCTCAGCACCCCCATAGTCTCTGCCTATGCATCTACTGACAATGGTTCACCCTTGTGAAAGGAAGGCCGCAAGCTGCAGCAAACAATACTCTGAACTTGAACCAAGGTTTTGCAATTCGCAGCAGCTTGGCTGCAACGTTGGGTTGTTGAATTGTATGCCAATTGTTATACACCAATCTTCAACAAGTCTAGCGATAATGGTGAGACAGACTGTCTCACAAAATTGTCATAATAATACAGCAGGAGCAGTTGGCAGAAGAATGTGAGCAATTCTATTCCCTGCAACTCGAACTGCTGCCAGTCACAATCTCCTAAGCATTGGCATTACACATATCCATATATAGAATACAATGCTCGGCCAAGCTTTGGTTTGGACTCAAACAGCTAAATAACTTGTACATGCATGTTAGATGTGGCAGCCAACGATTGATGCTGGTATGGCAAAATGTGTTAAAAGTTGTTGAACTTGCTAGGAGCAGCATATGGCACCTGGCGGTGCAACAGTGGTCGTGGCTAACGATAGCTTGGCAAATCCTCACATGGATTTTGCATGTCCCTTGTGCAGCATGTTTTTAGCTACAGCTGAAGCTCATTCAAAAGGGTCTGTGGCCTCCAGTATGAATGAATTTAAACCTTGGCAGATAAAACCATTCAGTGCCTGAGAGATGTGCTTGCTCATTTCAGTGAACATGAGATGGTCGCAACTGACAACGGGCCACAAGTTGTTCGAGTCAAAGTCTCCCAAGCTTTTCTCAAGCATCTTGGAACAATAACGCATACAAGTGTCCTAGGATAAAGCACAGTGTACCCTATACCTTTGGTTTAAGTATCTGTTTCAAGAGGTCATATCAAACATAGATAACATGCCAACGAAATCTTGTCACGAAAAATTCCTTTTCATAGTAAACATAAAACATCCATTTTCAACACTCCACGTAGCATAAAAAACAAACAAAAATTCATTGTATTCCGTGACAGTCCTAAGTAGAAAGAACTTGATAAGTGTGTGATGGGCTGGTTCTGTGAATCGTCCTGTCAGCTTCTACTACGCTGTTACGTACACATTACGAAGTTTAAGTTTGAATAACAAGAAAGAGCATACATATTTTAATACTTCTGGTAGATGGGTTGCATTGCTATAATATGCAAATCTGGCTACGAATTCTGGTCAACGATTTCAGTGACAAGGAGCAGGACTACCTTTAATTGACTAAAATTCTGTACATTATATACAGTATTGTTATGGAAAAGAGACGTCGTATCGACGAGGCTGTGGATGAAATATATTCAAAACCAGCAGCAGCAGCAGCGTAACCGGAAGACCAGACACCGAGCGGAGATCACTCTTCGTCCTCTTCATCAGGCACACAAGCGCATCGTCCCACAAAATGTCAACATGCATGTAGCATAATCCCCGGTGACAGACGTGCCGTCTCGGCGCATCTAAATGTCAACGTCAGTGGGAGAGTGGTAAGACTTCAAGCGTGCCACATGTACGATATCGGTGGTCTGTGGGGCAGTTGAAGGCGATGAGGCTGCAGGGGCAATTTCGTATGTCACAGGAGTAACCCCACGAAAGACTCGATATGGACCTGTGTAGCGGGAAAGAAGTTTTTTCCGACAAGCTAACTTGACGCATTGGGGACCACAGCAGCACCAATGAACCGGGTAAGAAGTGCACGTCACTGTGCCGTTGATCGTACAAACGCCGCTGGTTCTCTTGAGAGGCCAGAAAGCAAGTGCGGGCGATTTCGCGTGCATGAGCAGCCCGAGTAATAGCGTCAAGGGCATATTCGCTGGACGGTGTCGCGGTAGACGGAATTACTGTATCTAGGGGTAATGTAGGTTCTCAGCTGAACAACAGAAAAAATGGGGAGTAAGCGGCAGTGTCATGGCGAGAAAAACTGTAGGCAAATGTGACATACGGCAACGCGAGATCCCAGTCGGTGTGGCTGGTAGAAACATACTTAACGAGCACGTCTGTAAGAGTTCGATTAAGACGCTCCGTGAGTCCATTGGTTTGCGGGTGGTATTACGTAGTCAGCTTGTGTCTCGTTTGACAGGACTGCAAGATGTCAGCTATGACCTTCGACAAAAAGGTGCGGCCACGGTCTGTAAGCAGCTGCCGTGGGGCTCCGTGTTGCAAAATCATGTCCTTGAGGAGGAAGTCGGCAACATCTGTGGCACAGCTTGTTGGAAAAGCTTTTGTGATGGCATAGCATGTGGTGTAGTCGGTGACCAAGACTATCCACTTGTTACTCGAGGAAGGCAAAGGGGAAGGGCATAGTAGGTCCAAGCCAACGCGGAAGAACGGTTCCGACGGAATGTCAAGTGATTGAAGGCATCTGGCGGGAAGTGTTGATGGTGTTTTGCGGCGCTGGCATTTCTCACAAGCCGCAACGTATCCTCTGACTGAGCGCGCAAGCCCTGGCCAAAAGAAGCGTCGGTGTATTCGGTCGTAAGTGCGTGACACACCAAGCTGACCAGCAGTCGGAAGGTCATGAAGTTCATGTAGAACTTCCGAGCAAAGGTGTTTCGGAATGACAAGCAGCAGGGCCGGTCTATCCGGCTCAAAACTTTGGCCGTATAATACACCATCGTGGAGCACGAATGAGCAATGGGACTGATTGAAAGATGGTGATTCGAGGCGCTCAATGATAGCACGCAAGGACGCATCATGGCGTTGCTTGTCACCGATGCATCTCATTTGCGAAAGGGAAAAGACGCAAGGCTCGGTGTTGGTGTCAGGCATAGTGCTCGACTCGGCAACCGAGTAGCGGGACAGGCAGTCTGCGTCCTGATGTAGGCGTCCGAACTTGTACGTCACCGTGTAGGTATACTCTTGCAGTCGCAGAGCCCAGCGCCCGAGCCGGCCAGTAGGATAATTCAGTGACGAAAGCCAACATAGCGCATGGTGGTCCGTTATGACTGAGAAATTCGTGCCATATAAATATGGGCGGAACTTAGTGACTGCCCAAACAAGAGCAAGACATTCACTCTCTGTTATTGAATAGTTGCGCTCGGCAGCTGTGAGTAGGCGACTAGCGTAGGCGAAAACTCGGTCATGTCCCTGCTGGCGTTGGGCTAGGACGGCTCCAATCCCGTGACCACTTGCATCTGTTCGGATTTCTGCCGGAGCAGACGGGTCAAAGTGGGCCAATATAGGTGGAGTCATGAGAAGGGTGATGAGGTGAGAAAAAGCAGCAGATTGGGCGGAACCCCACGTAAAAGTCGCGTCTTTCTTCAGGAGGTCGGTGAGTGGTCGAACGATCGTTGCAAAATCTTTCACAAACCTTCTAAAATAGGAACAAAGTCCCACAAAGCTCCGGACGTCCTAGACAGACTAGGGTACAGGGAAGTTCGTGACGGCACAAATTTTCTCCGGGTCAGGCTGCGTACCTGATGCGTCGACAAGGTGGCCCAACACCGTAATCTGCTGGCGGCCGATGTGACATTTTGACGAGTTTAGTTGAAGGCCAGCAGTGCGTAAGATGTCGAGAACCGCTGACAAATGCTGGAGGTGTGTCTCAAATGTAGGCCAATATACAAGGACATCATCCAGGTAGCACAGGCATGTTGATCACTTGAACCCTTGTAATAGCGAGTCCATCATAGGCTCAAACGTGACTGGGGTGTTGCATAGCCCAAACGGCATCACCTTGAATTGGTATAGGCCGTTGGGAGTTACAAACGCAGTCTTTTTTTGGTGTTTCTCGTCCACCACAATCTGCCAATAGCCAGAACGTAGGTCGATTGAAGGAAAGTATCGCGCGCCATGAATACAATCGAGGGCGTCATCAATTTGGGGCAAAGGATAAACGTCCTTTTTCATGATTCGATTAAGATGGCGGTAATCGACGCAGAAGCGCCACGTGTCATCTTTCTTTCTAACGAGCACAATAGGATATGCCCAAGGGTTCGAGGAGGGTTCAATAATTCCTTTGGCTAGCATCTTGTTGACTTCTTCTTGAATTACCTTACGCTCTGTGGCAGACACCCGGTATGGTCGGCAGTGAATGGGAGGAGAATCACCAGTAATAATGCGGTGCTTCACGAGGGAAGCTGACCGAGTGGACTGCTGTTGATATCAAATATGTCGCGGTAGAAAGCCAGAAGGTGGAATAGGGCGTCGGATTGCTCAGGTTTGAGTTTTGGGTCAATCATAGGGCGCAAGGCTGCATCGAGGGATGTGGCATCCTGCGAGCGACATGGAAAATTGGAGCATGCGTCTGCCGCAAGAGCGTTGACATGGCCATCTAATAAAGGTCGAAGCGTGGCGACTGAAATTCTGTGCGGTAGTACTTGCTGCATGAAACCGAAATTGATAATGGGCAGACATGTTCGGTTAGAGGCCATGGTTACGACGGAGTGTGGCACAGTGATGTTGCGTGCCAGGAGAACATCTAGAATAGGTGTGATGACATAATTACTCTCAACAACCGGTGAACTTGTTGCCAATTCAATGAATTTGAGGGCTTTTGGTGGTATCCGACTGAAGTCTGTGGTACAGAGGTTTTTCGGCTGCTCGGGGCAAGAATCTAGAAGAAGAGGAAGTTCTAATCAGAGAGTGCCGGCGGAACAGTCAATCGGGACAGAATCCGTCGGTAAGAAGTCCATCCCGAAGATGACGTCACGAAGGCAATTGTCGAGCATGGTATATAAAACAGAAACATGGCAGGCAGCAAGGCTAATACGAGCGGTACACATTCCAATGACGGCCACAGTTCCATCATCAGCGACACGAGCGGCTGGTATTGCGGCAGGCGTGAGTACTTTTTTGAGGCGGCGACAGAGACAAGCACTCATCATAGACACCTGAGCTTCAGTGTCAACTAAAGCCATCAAAGAAAGACGTCCACATGTACTTCCAGCAAGTTCTTATTAGTAGGTAGCGTCAACAGAGGATTTGGGTCAGTCGCACTTGATGCAGCACTACCTCCAGGAGCTGCATAATCTAGTTTTCCATCCAGGAAGATCCATAGTTAGTCGGCGATGGACAGCGGCAGGGTAGGGGCGACGGAGAACGGCGGCATTGTGGTGGCAGTGAACAAGCGGTAGAACAGCTGTTAGGTGCATCGGAAGCAGGATACTCACGGCTAGGCGAATACCGACGGGGGTTCGTGTATGGCCGAGGAGAAGAAGAAAATTGGCTCCAACGGGGGGGGGGGGGGGGGGGTCCAAGTGCTGCGGCAGTAGCGGGAGACATGGCCAACTCGGTGACAGTGAAAGCAAATTGGCTTGTCGTCTGCTGTCCTCCATTCTGTCGGATTGCGGGATCGTGGTGTGGTGCATTTATTGGCATTGGTCGGGAGACGGAGCAGGCAACAGGAAAACCAAGGTTAGCAGTTTCTTGCCGCACGACTGCCCGAATAACTGACATCACCGGAGGTGTTTGCACGGTGCCCTGGTTGAGTGGAAGTGCATGAAACGGTGCGGACGGGCCGCCTCAAGCTCGTGCCGAATGATGCGTGTGATATTATCGTGCAAGGGTGGTGCGGCACCGAGATCGGTACAGGTTGACGTGGCAGCCGTGTTAGGGAGCCATGAAAATTGCGGCCGAAGTCGGCAGTTTTTTGGCCATTTCGAAGCGGCGGCATTCCTTACTAATGATATCGACGGTCGTGACGTCGTCGTACACAAGCAAGTTGAAAGCGTCGTCCGCGATGCTCTTGAGTATGTGGCCCACCTTGTTGTTCTCGGTCATTTGCTCGTCCACTTTGCGGCACAACGCGAGCACTTCCTGTATGCACGAGACATACGACTCCGTTGATGACTGTACTCGGGTGGCGAGTTCTTGTCATGCAGCCGTTTGTTGACCGGATAGGTCCCCAAAGATGACGCGTGGTCACTCCTTGAAGATGTCCCTGCTGGTAAGCTCGACCTCATGAGGGTCGAACCATACACGCGGGGTGCCATCCAAGTAAAAGTTTACGTTGGCGAGCATCATGGTAGGGTCCCATCGGTGAGACAGGCTAACGCGCTCGTACATGCGGAGCCAGTAGTTGACGTCAAGGCCAGGCTGGGTGGAGAACATACCGGGATCACGGGGGTGGGACATCCCAAGGTACGTAGTAGCTAGCGCTCCAGCTGATGGCGGTGACGGGTTGTTATCATTAGAAGCCATGACCGGAGGCTGGACGGTGCGGCCACTAAAAAGTTCGTGGTGAGGACAGGGAACATTCCACCTCCACCAAATATGTTACAGAAAAGAGACGCCGTATCGACGAGGCAGTGGATGAAATATATTTCAAACCAGCAGCAGCAGCGGCGTGACCGGTAGACCAGACACCGAGCAGAGAACACTCTTCGTCCTCTTCATCAGGCACACACGCGCATCGTCCCACAAAATGTCAACATGCATGTAGCAATATGTTGTGTGCATGTGAATCTCAATAAAAAATTTACTTTTTCACTATGTGCAAATGCGAAATTGTGTTTTATGGGAAACCACGATGATAGACGGGGGGTTTAAAAGAGACTCATTTGAACTGGTAGTGTGAATGTGAAGCTCTCAATGTGTATGAACACTAAGGACAGTGCTATAGAAGGCAAAGGAGCGCAAGTTAAAAGCTACGTTCTAAAAGAAAAAGTATTTTTTCTATATTATTTTATGTTACGCTTTCACAAACCAAAAACACCACACTTGCTTTGAGAAGGTGTACAAAAGGAAAATGATCATTACGTTTTCACACCAGTTATTGTAACGTCATTTTGACGGCATCTATGAAGGCCTATGTAGTTCTTATTGGAAAAAGTCAAGTTCATTGCCTTCCGAAAGACCAGAGGCTGAACATAACAAGTTTCAGGAAACTTGGTCGAGCCAGCGTGGCCAAATAAATAAATAACAAACTTTGAAACATGCATCGTCAACATCAAAAGTTTTGGTGGGAAATCTAAAGGTGGGAATTTTTACAACGATTTTGCCATTTATAAATAAACCCAAGGGGGTGAAATTGACAAGAGAGTTTTAGAGTAAAGTTTATGAGTCTAAACAAGCTTACTATTTAACTTTAGTGTCCCTTTAATATGACAAGACCAGTACGATCTATTATGCATCTAATAAAGTAAATAAGGAACCGTATATCTTAGCAGGTGTGCAGCGTGCAACTATTGTGTATGGGTGAGATAAGGAATAAATAAATAAATAAATGGCAGGGAGAAAGGTGCTGAGTTTGTTCTACATACCAGTCCATTTTTCGGTGATTTTTTATACGGGAAAGAACTAGGCTGCCCTATTTAGATCCCTGACTGATTACACTTGGTTCTCAGCAAAGGCGTATCTTTAAGACTGTTCCGCAACACTGTTTGTTTAAGATGGTTATTTATGCTCAAGGAGAAAATATTTCGAGCTAGTGCATAGAGAGCCCGTTGGTGTGATGTTAAAGTAATGCCCAATCTAAGTGCTGCAAAGTTGTTAACACAGAAAGAGGGGACTGCAGTGGTGACTATGGCTGCAACTGTGGCAGCTCGTGGTCGACACACTGAGGCATAGACTAATTTAGGCTTCGACTGTGGGCCAATGATGGAAGCAACGTTTCGCTTGTTGCGGCAGATTCTCGAGCAGAAACAATGCCATTTTGGAGCAGCTTCAAGTGTTCTTGTAGCATCCCTAGAAGGTTCAAAACATTTATAAAAAAGCGAATGTTTGGGTTCAGTTGCTACGCTGAATAGATGTAAATGAAACAAAATGGAAGGAAATTAGTTGTAGAATAAATTGTTACCTATGAGAACACAACGGTATGCCTACAGTAAAATACGGGGAATAGGGATATCCATACAATGTCCTCTGCTTTTTAAGAAACATCTCATATAAAAGACAAGAATTGCTGCCTTGAGCATGCCCATTATAAAGGGGTTTAACTGCACCGGTGTTTTCAGTGCAGACGGCAAAATATTTTGTACCACTTCTGGATTATAACGGATTATTTAAGAGGGTGCCGACACGGAAATTCTGAGTTACTTCTTTGCATGTAATGAAGCGCCAAACACTCATAGGCCTAGAAAACGTACTGACATGCATGAATGCAGCCTAAAAAAAATAATTTCAGAATGTTTTTAAAAGCTGGTTCCATTTCCTACAGTACCCTCACATCCCAATACAGGATGAGCTTCTTTCTGGTCAGGTGCTTGCACAAGATATCAGAACGTTTCCACGGCCGCCTTGGTGTGCCATGGAAAAATTGTCTTCAAACATCAAATCAAAACATCTGATCAGCATATTCTGAGCGTCAAATTAGCTCAGGGCCAAATCTGTATGCAGGAGAACATTCGTATGGCCGAGTAAAGTCACCTTCGAAAAATGGTCTGAGTACCTCTTTAAGTGGGTCAAACATTAGTATATGTTACCTAAGATATTGCGCATGCAATAATCAGTGCAAATTGCTAGGAAGAAATAATTAAGCAGACGGATGATCATTGAACACCAAGTAGAACAAGTTACATATTTAATAAACTAGAACTTTTGGCAGAAATTATATAAAAGTGATAGAGCTAATAACTAAATTATAAAAGTAACCACAGTAACTTATAACTGCTGCCAAAGGGGCAGCTCATGGCTGGTATAACACCAAAGCAATCTACCGTATTATGCTCTATCTCGTCAAAATAGCTTTCAGAGAAACTCTGAAAAAATAAGATAGCTATATGAGCAGAACTAACTCTCGTTCATTGCACAGTGCACCACCGACATAACATCGTGCTTCATAGGATCATTTCTACTACCACCGACATCCACACGTCAGTGGGAAAGACAATGTGGTCACCGAAGCGTTTTCACGTGTAATCACCAGCAGCTCGGTGCTGATAACAGCAGACGTCCTCCCCGAGGCTAAGACCACGGATGCCAAACTGCAGGAACTCGGCTCAACAATGGATGTTGTGCAACATGGGTGATATGAAGGAAGTGTCAAGGGGGTAGGGCTATTTTTGTAGTATGGGTACAACAAATAATAATTAGTGCATAAGACAAACTGAGAATCAAGATGAACTGAAGCTCTAAAGGTGTGCAAGCAGTTAAGTGTGAATAAACAGTGAATCATTACCTTTTATAATAGCGTACAGCTATTTAAAAATATGAAGAGAAATTCTGTATATTGCATTATTAAATTAGAGACACTGCTTGTCTAGATGGTGCATGGGTGTATTATGATTTTGGAAATATGATACGGGATATTTGATTTTAAAGTGTGTTTGCCCGGACAACTTTGCCACAAGATTTCCTCAAAAAAGACAGTCAGGCCACAAAACGTACACTTATCAGTCGGAAAATTAAATGGCAATTCACATTTACTGCATTAAAACGAGCCCTATTTATTAGCAAAGCTTAGGCATCAGAGACGTGGCTCCTCGGTGACATACATGATAAGAAAAGAGCGCCACCAGGCTTTAATGTCTTCACGGGTATCACAGCCGAACAGGTGGTGTATCACTTTTCTAAAATCACGTCTACAACACTCTGCAATTGTATCTACAGTCAAACTAGAATTAGTTTTGTGTGAGGTCTACCTCAAAAAGAGATCACTGACAAGCACCGTGGCATATTGCCGCCAGGTTCAGCTCTTAACCTCATATCTGGCCTGGATGCATTCTTAAACGTGCAGAACGTTGTTTCTTCAGAACTACTGCTCATGGGCGACTTCTCTGCTCCAGACATATCATGGCAGTCATTAACACTAAGCGGCCATGAGGTTCGTTCATTGAGGATGCTTGTAGAGCTGCAGTAGACTAGCCTTTGATAGAGAAATCAACAAGAGGGTAAGTGCTTTACTAGGCAGTTTCTGAGCTAATGCCTTGTGGATGAAGGTTTTAAAAGCAAAGTCATTGATGGGATTTTGCATGACATAGCAGCTTGAGTTCATATTTTGCCACCAATGAAAAAGCCACAAGTACCTTATTTACAATTCAATGTAAATCATCTATCATTTCATCTATCATTGTGTAGAAGATGTTTCTGTTAATGATACCCTAGGTGATAGTTTTGAGCATTTTGTGTAGATGACTACTGGTACAAATGTCAATGTACTGGGGTCTTTTTTTTTTCTGTTTTCGAAATTCTCATTCTCTCAAGCATTAATCATTTTGTGTCTGTAAAACAAAAAGAAAATCTGTCTATACCATGGATGATGGAAGATAGCTTAAATGAAGTCTGTGTAGAATAGGGTGCTCAAGGCAGCGTGGAGATCTTGCTAAAACTGATCTGTTTAATGAAGTCAATGAGAAACTTCAAGCTAAACTTAAATCATCAAAAAACCTAATTCAAGGTAACGTTACCTCAGCTTTTAAAATGCAATCCTAAATAATTTTGGCAATCTCTTTTACTTTGTGCTACAAATAACAGTAGTTTTTCTTAATAAATGACACATCTACAATTAGCTGAGAGAAAATCACATCCGCAATTGATTCCTACTTCCAACTTGTTTATACTAAAGATAACCTCAAACTCTCTTCTTTTCATTGTTGCACAGCAACAAGAATTAGTGACTTCGATGTATGCACTGATGGTGTTCCCAATTTAGTGTTAAAACTTAATGCAAAGAAGTCTTGTGGTTCTGAAAATATTTGAAATGCTTTCCCTGTTCGTAACCATCTTTGGGCTAGCCACTCAATTAGTCATTTTCAATAAATATTTAGAAAACAGGTATATTTCTTTCTTGTGGCAAATTGTTGAAATTATACCATTGCACAAATCGGGTAACAAATGTTAACTATCGGCCTATTTAGCTACCCTCCTACTGCTTTACGCTACTCGAACCTGCATTTTACGAATGTATTATGAATCGCCGAGAAACCAATAGCATACTAAGTGATTAATATTACCGGGGGTTTTACATCCCAAAACCACGATGCGACTATGAGAAAGCCATAGTGGAGGGCTCCAGAAATAATATCTCGTGTGCTCTTACGTGCACTGACATCCATCCCACAGGCCTCAGCTGGCATTTCGCCTTCGTCAATATGGCCCCGCCGTGGTGGTCTAGTGGCTAAGGTACTCGGCTGCTGACCCGCAGGTCGCGGGATCGAATCCCGACTGCGGCGGCTGCATTTCCGATGGAGGCGGAAATGTTGTAGGCCCGTGTTCTCAGATTTGGGTGCACGTTAAAGAACCCCAGGTGGTCGAAATTTCCGGAGCCCTCCACTACGGCGTCTCTCATAATCAAATGGTGGTTTTGGGACGTTAAACCCCACAAATCAATCAATAAATCAATCAAGCCTTCGTCAATATGCGACCGCCACGGCTGGGATCGAACCCGCAACCATCAGGTCAGTACCCTAGCCACTGTTCCAACGAGGCAAACATACGAAGTGGTTGCCCGCATGGTTTTTTTTTTCGTGATGTTATCATCAAAACAGTCGAATTCACGCGTGACACTTCTAAGGCACTAGATATTGGTACACAGGTTTGCGCAATTTTTATACACATGTTCAAAGCTTTTGACAATGGCATACACCATATATTATTTCAGCTCAGCTTCATCTAACATGACCCTAAACTTGTAGACTGGATTACTAATTCTTTGTCAGATGGTTCCAAACATGCGCAATCTACTCTTTCACAGCCATTTTTGTCAACAAACTCTGTCCACCATGACACACCTTACCCTCATCAAAGGAAGCCTGTAAACTACACAATCTTTATGGCTTCTTTGCATGACGACGGTGCACGTGGACCGTGAGGTGGAATTTATGTGAGAACAATGCCCTGCAATGGTCACAAGAAAAGGGACGCCCTCCTGTGTGGATATCCATGTGGCGAATGAGGTGCACTTTTTGGGAAAGGACGCATCACAGCGGTCACAAGAAAACGGACGCTCCCCTGTGGGGGTGCGCATGTGTTCCACAATGTTGCTTTTCGTGGCGAATGATGTACTGCAGTGGTCACAGGAAAAGGGGCGCTCTCTCGTGTGACTGCGATTGTGTACTGTGAGGTAACTCTTCTGAGCAAAGGCAGCTGGACAAAGGTGGCAATGGAAGAGGCGCTCGCCCGTATGTATGCAAAGGTGCTTTTGCATACCACTTTTCTTCTTGGTCACATATGTGCACTGCCGACAGGAATGCAGTCCAGCTTGTACGGACACAAGTGAATAGTACTTCTCACGGAATGCCGGAGACAAGAAACGTGCAAAGCCACAGGGAGAACGGAAAAATAATGCAGACCATGTGAAACACATTGCCTGCAACTGGACTACAGCACCAGGCAATATAAATTGCTGCACTTTTAAACTGTAAGTGCAGTAGTAACCGTGCATTACCGCAATATGTTTTACAAAAGTTCTCATCTCTCTTTAAGTAAATACTCCACTTAATATAAGTACTCCACTTAATGTATGCGAAAATCCTCTGCAAGTGCAGAAAGGTCTAGTTGTCATGCAAATGTGGCAGTATGCCTAACAAGCAAAATTTTTTAAATGTTATGCCAATACATTTGGTACCAGCCATTGGAAGTATTTATTGTACATATTACACCAATAGAATCAGTTTTCGTAAGAAATAAATTATCAGCAAAAAAGTTTTTAAACGAAGTAGAGAGTATTAAAAAACAAAAAAAAGTCATTTTCAAAGAACAGAATAGTGTCACAACCTTTCCTGCTCAAAAATACCAGAATATTTATGTTGATTGCACAAAAAAATATTTTTCCAAGCATACTAGGACAGTTAGCTTATTTCCTATCAGTAGTTTGCATTGCTTCAATGAAAGCATAATGAAAATATACAACAAAGGTAAAATGTTTAGATGCACATATATACCCAATAATGTGGCTGGGGGGATAGCCGTCGTGGTAGCTCAGTGGTAGAGCATCGGACACGCTCGAAGGTCGCAGGTTCGGATGCTGCCGGTAGCAGGTTATCTTTTCGTTTACTTTTCTTTCTTTACATATACATTACAGTTACTTCCAATAACATTCCCTATGCTTTTCTTGGCATTATCGCCTGTTAGTTCTCATAATATTGTGTCTAACAAAGAAAATAAGCGCCTAAATTTACACTTCCCTTCATTATACCTTTTCATACACAGGCCCACAGACGAGTAAATATTCCCCTTTATTGCTATATAAGAATATTTACACAGAATGAGGGTGATCACTAAACGTTGATCAACGCTAAAAAGACCGTCTTCAGGAGATGAAATGGACAGTCTACCTTGAACATATTACGAAACAATCCTTCAACTAACTCTATGCACTACTCACATTTTAAGCATTCTATAATAAAAAAAACAATTGTATTAAGATTGTGGCCGCCTTTGATGACGCAAGAGAATAGACAACCATTTAAGTGAACTTACGCTGTTATCACTTAGTATGTGGCATTACAGAAAGTTAATGAAGTTTATCTGTATTATTCTGCTGAGCACTATAAAGATACACACACACACAGGTTTAGAAGGGCGAAATGCGTAATGAAGTAACCCCACATTGCCAGTTTTCAGATATTTGGAAATCATTATTTACATGATGCATTGTAAAATCGAAGTGTTGCTGCCTTGCGTTGCTGTTACTGATATGAACATGATTTGTAGAGATGTAAATAAATAAATACCTATACTGAAACAGTATTTTATCGTAGCCCAAATGATAGCCAAGCACTCCTTTTCCGTGACGGAATAGTTGGACTCTGCCTTCGTTAGGGTACGGCTGGCATAGGCGACAACGTACTCGTCGCAGCCATTCTTGCGTTGAGCGAGAATGGCACCGAGACCAACACCGCTTGCATCCGAGTGAATTTCAGTGGGTGCATTGGGATCGAAGTGGCGGAGAAATGGCGGAGACATGAGTAGCCGGCGCAGCGCCGTGAATGCGATCGCAGTGGGTATTCCAGCCAGAGAGGTCTGCGCTACGGGAGAAAAGCTGAGTCAGGGGGGCAATTATAGATGCAAAATTGCAAATGAAATGCCGAAATTAGGAACACAAGCCTACGAAACTACGAAGCTCCTTTAGGGTAGTAGGCTCAGGGTACTCGGCAACGGCACGCAGTTTGGCAGGGTCTGGCAATATTCCTTATTTTGAAACGACGTGGCCGAGAACTGTGAGTTTGCGGGCGCCGAAACGACATTTCTTGAAGTTTAGTTGCGACCCGGCTGCCGTAAGGCACTGGAGAACTTATTCCAGACGGGAAAGATGAGTTTCGAAATTCGCCGAGAATACAACTATGTCGTCTAAATATCAAAGACAGATGTGCCATTTAAGTCCCCTGAGGACACTGTCCATCATTCTTTCGAAAGTTGCAGTCACATTGCAAAGACCGAAGGGCATTACATTAAATTCATATAAGCCGTCAGGGGTCACAAACGCCGTTTTCGGACGGTCTGGTTCAGCCATTGGCACTTGCCATTATCCAGAGCGCAGATCCAGTGAAGAGAAAAACTCTGCACCTTGAAGGAAATCCAAAGCGTCATCAATGCGTGGCAGGGGATAAAAATTCTTGTGTGTGATCTTGTTTAGTCGACGATAATCCACGCAAAACCTGATGGAGCCATCCTTTTTTCGCACGAGGACCGCTGGCGAAGCCCAAGGACTGTGTGAGTGTTGAATAACACCACGTTGCAACATTTCGTTGACGTGTTGAATGATGACATCACGCTCAGCCTGCAAGACGCGGTAGGGGCGCTGACGAAGCGGAGTATGATGACCGGCGTCGATATGGTGAGCGACAACTGATGTGCGTCCCAAGGGTGGTTGTCCGTGGTCGAAGGAGGCGCAGAAACGGTCAAGTAGTTGAATGAGCTGATTGCGCTGGTATTGCGTAAGGTCGGTGTCTACGCTGCGCAACAGAACGTCTTCGTTAGGTAGTGAGGGTGCGGTGACAGCTGTGACAGCATCCACGGACATCAGCGTCGTATCAGAACAAGCATCGAAAGGAAAGATGTCATCACAAGTGTCAAGACTCCCAATACATTCGCCATGCAATAAGGTAGCGGGACAAGGGAACGGATTGCACACGTATGCGGCACTGGAACCGTCGGCAAGTGTTATGACGGCAAACGGGACGACAAGGTTCCGGCGACGAGCGCATTCTTGTGACGGCATAAAGAGGGCAGTTGAATCTGGAACGGAGTTGCACAAAAGAGATACCGTGGCGACCGAAAAAGCAGAAATGTTGACGTCAGCGGCGACGATCACCTTTTTGGGTGAGCGAGGGAGATCTATGAATGTCGTGCTGAATGGAAACAAAACGAGTTGAGCACGAGCGCAGTCGACAACCGCATGATTAGCGGAAAGAAAGTTCCATCCCAGGATGATTTCATGAGACGCATGCTGGAGGACGACAAATTCAACGGTGTAAAGCACTTCTTGAATCACAACACAATCAGTGCATGAGGCAGAAGGTTGGACGTGTTGCGAACTCGCTGTGCGTAAAGAAATTTCTACCAGAGGAGTTGTCACTATGTTCAGTTTGCGGCATAACACTTCACTGATTATACAAATAGCGGCACCTGTTTCGACAAGAGCACTTGTGGCAAAACCGCCCACAAACACGGCAATCTCATTAGGGGGCGAAAAATGAGGCCTTGGAAATTTCGTCGGTGGCAGAGCTCTTGCCTCAGGAACTGCGACTGTTAGTTTTCCTCCTGGGCGTGGTTGGATCGGCGAAGCATGGGAGAAGGAGACCGAAGACGGGGTGAAGGAGATCGATGTCGGCTAAAGTCTGGTCGACGTGAGCGGGGGTCATGTGCATCAGGTGTCACATGCGATTCTGATTGCCGAGGTATGTTGCCCGAATGCTGGACATCATTAAAATAGAATCCACGGCGACGACAGTAGCGCGCGACATGTCCTGGAATACCACAGTTGTAGCAGACGGGCTGGTTATCCGGAGTACGCCAAGAGTTTACAGGTCCTTGAGGTGGTGGAAAGGGCCGATTTACCGGATAAACCGAAACTGGTGACCTGTAGTAGTTGGTGGCTGGACTGTATGAAGGAAGCGGTGGTTGGGCAGGAGGTCGGCGAACGGCTTCTGCATAAGTCAGCGGTGCAGCAACTGATATTGGGGACGCGGGCGAATGGAGAGCCTCGGCAACTTGCGTCTGAATAGCACGGCGAAATGAGTGGTCCAGTGTTGTGGGGGTCTCGTTGATGGTGGCGACAAGAGAGAGCTGTCGGGCAACTTCCTCTTGGATGTACTGTTGAATTTGAGGCATTAATAGGCTGTAGTAGGGGCCATTGATTTTGCACTCCAAAGCCGAAATATCAGCTGTTTGCGTATTAGCGCGACGTGTAGAATTCGTTGCTTGCGCAGCTCATAGAAACTTTGACATAGCTGAATCACAGCCGTGACGGTCTGTGGGTCTTTAGCCACAAGCATATGAAAAGCGTCGTCATCAATGCCTTTCAATATATTCTTTATTTTGTCGGCCTCCGTCATCCTTGCATCAACTCGCCTACAGAGACTGATCACATCCGCAATGTAGCTCGTGAAGCTCTCACCATTTCGCTGAAATTGTCCCCAATGGCCCAGTTCAGCACAACGCTTGCGCATGGCTGGACGACCGAAAAACGAGGTGACGGCTTCTTTGAAAACCGACCAGGTGGGGATGTCGGATTGGTGGTTGGTGAACCATAGGTTGGCCAAATCCGTCAAGTAGAAGATGACGTGAGTCAGCTTTGCAGCGTCATGCCAATTGTTAATCGCGCTGGTGCGCTCGTACTCTGCCAGCCAGTCCTTGACATCTATCTTCAGTGCCGTTGTAGACTGGTGGGTCACGCAGACGAAGTACTCCAGGGCACATGACAGGCGGCAGCGTGGAAGAGGCTTGTGGGGGATCGACGCGCTTGGTCATCGCGGACTAAGATGGTAGCTTACAGCTGCGGAGCTCCAGGACATACCCAGCACCTTTCCACCAAATGCAACGAGCAAGGTTGCGTAAGAACACAAGTTATTATTCGATATACGTTAGCCGCAACAAGCTAGTACAGGCAGGAACCCGGCAAGCACGAGCCACACATGGACGTCAACGTCTTCTTTCACGCTGGCACAGAGCTGGCGCCACCATGCTTTGGTACAATATAAATATATACCTTATGAGACCACGTCTGGTACGGCAGCAACCAGGTTATCTATTTAATCCAGATGCCTGAGCCAGAGAGCCAGCTTGCGTGACATACGATGATGATCACTACAATGGTTTGGTCATACAGTTGAAGATGAAGTACATAGTCAGCGCTCACACTATTTTCCCCCCTTCGCGAAAGAGGGCAGCAAGTTAGAAATGGTTGGGTCGCCGAATATATCGTTTCAGTCGAGAGACGTGGGCGATCTTGGTGTGGCGGCGACGGTGATCAGGAGCCGTGTTGACAGGAGTAACGCGATAGTTGACTTCAGATGTTCGTCCTGGGACGATGTATGGACCGAGATATCGGTGAAGGAATTTTTTCCAGAGCCCAGGTACACGAACAAGTGTCCACAAAAGCACTTCGTCGCATGGGCGGAACACAACAACTCGACGCTTCGCATCAATGTCGATTTTTTTCTTGTCCTGATTGGTAGCAGTGTTGGTGCGGGCGATTTCACGGCAGCGGGCGACGCGAGCGGCGAACTCTTCTGGGAGAGATGAAGATGGATTGGAAGATGTGGACAAAAAGGTGTTGTCCAGAACAAAAGTCGGTACACGGCCATACACGAGAAAAAAAAAGGGCTAAAATTCGTCGTACGCTGTATGGCAGTATGCCATACAGCGAACATGACGAAAGTATGGCGAACGTGACGAAAAGAAGTATTGCGTCCCAGTTTTTGGGATCCGGTTGCACATACATAGAGATCATGTCGGACAAAGTTCGGTGAAAACGCTCAGTCAGGCCATTAGTTTCTGGGTGATACGCTGATGTGGTCTTGTGGATGGTGTTAGAGGCCTGTAAGACTTCAGCAAGGACATGTGAAAGAAATGTCTTGCCATGGTCGCTAAGGAGCACACGCGGTGCGCCATGTCGTAAAATAATGGCGGAAAGGAAAAAATCGGCTACTTCAGAGATAGCACCAGATGAAAGAGCTGCCGTCTCCGCGTAGCGAGTAAGGTGGTCTACAGCAGTAACAATCTAACGGTGACCGGCAGGCGTAAGCGGAAGAGGTCCGTATAAGTCTATGCCCACAAATTCAAAGGGAGTGGATGGGCACGGCAGTGGTTGCAATGGCCCCGCGGGAAGAGATGTGGTACGTTTCCGGTGCTGGCATGACGCGCAGGAAGCGACGTACTTGGCGACAGAAGTGGAGAGGCCAGGCCAAAAGCAGCGAGTCTTGAAGCGGTCGTAGGTCTTGTGGAACCCTAAGTTGCCAGCTGTCGCATCATCATGAAACCCTTGTAGAACTTCCAGACGAAATGAGCGAGGAATGACGGAAACCCATTGGTTACCGAGAGGGAGGATGGTAAATTTGCTGACATAAGGTTCCCTCTTGAAGCTTGAAACGGGCAAGTTGTCGTCTTAGGCGGCTGTTTGGAGCACGCGATAAGCCAGTGAGCCGATCGATGATTGTGCGGCAGTAGGTATCGGCATGTTAGAGCGAGGCGAGATCTGTGGACAAAAGAAGGTCCGCCGAGGCAACTAACTGTTTCGAAGCAGCAGCCGTCTGTTTGGTCACTTTGGTGGGCGGTGACGAACAGATGGAAGGTGACACTTCGGCGCTTTGCGAGAGCGGGCAACGTGACAAAGCGTCAGCATCTTGGTGCTCTCGACCCGACCTATATGTGACGCTGTAGTCATACTTTTGCAATCGTAGTACCCAACGGCCAAGGCATCCCGACCAATTTTCGAGAGACGACAACCAACACAGAGCATGATGCTCAGTCACTATTGTGAAATGCCGGCCGTATAAGTACGGGCGAAACTTTTGTATGGACCAAACGATGGTGAGACAGTCTTGCTCAGTGATGCTGTAGTTTCGCTCAGCAGGTGACAGAGCACGGCTCGCGTAGGCCATGACTTGTTCTTCGGAAGCGTGGTCCCGCTGAAGAAGGACAGCACCGATGCCTAGTCCACTTGCGTCAGTGTGTAGTAGCACAGTAAGTGCTGCAGGGTCAAAATGGCAAAGCACTGGCCGTGATGTGAGGCATCGCTTAAGGGTGTGAAAAGCGGCTTCGCAATCATCCGACAAGACAGAGGGTGCGCTCGTGGTCAGAAGTTTGTGCAGAGGAGCCGCAATAGTAGCAAAATCACGTACAAAGCGGCGGAAATACGACGCTAAGCCAAGGAAGCTGCGGAGGTCTTTCTGTGTGGTTGGTGTAGGAAAGTGCAGTACCACGGCAACCTTGTCGTGATCGGGCTCAACGCCATGTCTACTGTTGACGTGACCTAATGCCTTGATGCTGTGACTGGCAAACCGACACTTCTTAGTGTTGAGCTGCAGACTGGCCTTAGCTAAACATGAGAGGACTTCGTCCAGCTGTTCCTGCTGCTGTGAGAAGATGGACGAAAAGATGACAATGTCGTCCAGGCAGCAAAAGCAGGCCAAAGCAGCAAAAGCGGGCAGCAAAAGCATTGCACAGGCCGAAAGGCATCACATTGAATTCAAAGAGCCCATCTGGTGTAGCAAACGCAGTCTTCTCTTTATTAGACTCGTGCAATGGAATCTGCTAATAACCGGAGTGCAAGTCGAGACTTGAAAAGTATTCGGCACCTTGTAAAGTATCAAGAGCGTCGTCAATGCGAGGGATTGGGTAGACGTCCTTACGAGTGATTTCGTTGAGTGATCTGTAATCAATGCAAAACCGTACCGAGCCATCCTTTTTTTTCACTAGTACGACAGGAGAAGACCATGCGCTTTTCGAAGGCCTGATGACATTGCGCGCGAGCATGTCGTTGACTTGTTGTTCTATAAGCTTACGTTCAGAAGCCGACACACGGTAAGGGCGGCGGCGAATCACACGGAATCCGTCGGTGTCGATACGATGGGCGGTCACTGTTCTTTGACCCAGACCTTCGGAACAAACGTCAAAGCAAGTTTTGTGCTTCGTTAATAACGCTAGCAAGGCATCAGTTTGCGTTCGGTTGAGATGTTCACACAACGTGGCCTTGAGAGCAGGAAATGCATCTTCCGCTGGCATACACTCCGAGAATACCGAATTAGATGAACCAGTGACGGCACAAAGCGGTGCTTCTTCGGTAATGCTGGCAACAGTGGTCCTCTCTGGCAAAAGAAGTGGTTCTGGCGTCGTGTTGCAGGCCGTGATGCTTGCATAACCACGGGAGAACCGCACTAAACAAGATGCAATGGTGATTACTAGAAAAATGCATCCCTGGCAAGGAACAACCACAGCATCACCATCTAGAATGTCTCGTGACTTGATCGCAAGGACACGTTCTTGTCTGGGAGGCAGGAGGAAATCCGCAGCTGTCACAAGGCTGGGCGACGAAAGGTCGGCAGCAGAAGAAAGCTCAGTGTCCATAATATGAATGAGGGGCCGACCACACAAAATTACAGCAGACGCCGCTGACAAGAAGTCCCAGCCTAAGATTATCTGATGAGCGCACGATGACAGCACACACACACACGTGTGTGTGTGTGTGTGTGTGATTAAAAAAAGTTCTGCGAGTCAAGAAATAAAGAAGCACATTTGAGAAAATTGGATACTTTTTTACTTGCTTTCATTTTGGTCGTGGCACGGCCTTCATCAGAGTGATGAAAACCTTGTTTTCAAGCTTGCCCAGCAACTTGACTGACCTGACCAGGGAGTCCACAGTTTTCTAGACTAGAACACCGTCCGATTGCGAAGGCTATCACCTGCTCCTGGTAATGTCCAATTATGTATCTCCACTAAGTGTTCACAAAAAACTGCATACGAGCACAAATTCCAACATTGTTATAATACAATGGGCAACTTGTATTATATGCATATGAATCCACCACGTCAACTGATCTGGAGGCTTTTTTGAATTACGCTAAGAGGGAGACACTGTCCAACTATTCCGGAAGAGCTTCAGCATAGTGATGTGCCATTTAGTGTGCCCACAAAATTTGGAGCAGTAAGAGTTTACAGATTTGCAATGTCCCTTAAAAGGAGGTGATTTTATGGTACGCTAAATATTTTTTAGCAAAAGTGAAGATTCCATCACCAAAAATATAAAGAATTGGAGATAATTCATGCTCTTGTGTTTGACGTGGTGGTCTACTAGTGTTCTTTATGCGATGGATCATTGTCACGGCATTTGTGACTACATCATGCTAAAAGCAGATGCTGTGGGCATATGACCAGGAAAATTTCAGCCAGTCATAAACAGCTAACCACCAGAACAGATGCAAACATATCGAAATAATTTAGCTTTACAACCACCAACTTATGTAATTGTCAAGTTGTATATACAGCCTATTTACTTGGAGGAGCAAGAGTATATACACCACACCTCCTACCACCGCTATAAATAGTAGGAGGGTTACAAATGACGCCCAGCATGTATATCAGTAGTCATTCATAATCTCATACTACCCGCTAAATGTAGTTTTCACAAAAATAGACCAAACTTGGTTTGCTTTCTTAAGAACAATTATTTTAGCTAACTCTTACCATAAAAAATTTAGCCCTCAACTAATTTTCACTGTTTCTCTGAAGCACTTTGCATTGTCAACAACGATTTGTTTAGAAAGTGAAAATTTCAGGTACAAGAGAAGAAATATGTTCTTCATTGTGATGCTATATACAACCTCAAGCTGAGGCTGAAGTTTCCAAATGGAATTATCAATTGAAAACCAGGTTAAATGTGCGTGCCCAGGAGAAGCATTTGGGGATCTTTTAGTTTAATATTGGCCTTCATTGGATCGTCAGCATCGATGACAATGCTATATTTATAATTCGTGTAAATAATAAGATTGTCTGTTGTGTAAAATTGAAATACAAACTTATTAACAATTTACATTTTATAGTGCCAGTTTTTTATTCATTTCTCTAAAAGGACAAGAATACCATCAATTGGTAAAGCTGTGATGTGAGCAAAAGCAACATGAGGTACAGCCAATGGCAAAGCTTCATATTGCTCCCCCGATAATGCTCGGTGGGTGGAGTCCTTTACCGAGAAAAGGCTTCCACTATTGCAAATTTTCGCAGAGTACCCTGCTCTTATCATATTCAAGCATATACATAGTAATGATTATCGCAAGGCTCCAATGAGCTGCCAATAGACTATATGCATGCATATAAAACATCGTCGAAGATGTCTTCAAACAATACAGGACAACACCGACAAGGTGAACATTATTTATTTATTTACAAGTACTGCTGTCCGTGCCTAGGAAATTGCAGGAGCGGGTACAGAAAAATCAAGGAAAGCACAGAAACAAACAATAGTGCGTACAAATTTATGTGACTAACACATAAAATTTTTCCCGAACTCTACAGTGTTCAGTCTACGCAATGCACCATCAAGCTTGTTCCAAACTTCCACCACACGCGAAAAAAAAGAGAATTTGAAACAATCCAAACGAGACCTGAAGGGTACAAGGTTCAAAGCGTCTGTACTACGTGTTGTACGCGCTGGTATATCAGCGAAAGATAAAGGCGCGTGAACACGAGTCATTTTGTGTACAATCTTGTGCAACAAGACAATACTCTCACGTGTACGGTGTTGTTCCAGTGAATGAAGTGACAACAAATGAGCATGTGAAGACGGGGAGAAGTCCTGATCATAACGGTTAAAAACGAATCGTATAGCCTTATTCTGCACAGATTCTAACCTGTTTTAAAGAGCAGGGCGAGACCGTAGTGAACTGAGGAGATGATGCTGCCCACTGTTGTTCTGCACTACTCAATGCCCTTTCCTAAGGGACACTAAAGGCAAATATTGATGTGGAACCTTAAAATATATGAAAAACCAAGCGGCAAGTCATTCATAGCATTCCTTCTTATCTTGACCTGAACAATACCCAAAATGTCTGTGCTCGTATTTTGCATGAGTTCTTTTTTTTTTCTTTTCCACACTTACTGCTTGTCCTTCCTGCTAACATCCAAAATGAGTACTGCCAGTATGTCCTAAATATACAAAAAGAGACATGAATATTTCTCTTTCAGTTCATTGAAGTTATGAGGCATTTGAATGGCTCACAAGACGAATGCAGGAGTGGGATCATTCATTACCTGGAGGAGTTTTTATTGATATGCAGTATTATGACATAGAAGTAAAAAAAATAAGTTAGGGCAAACGACAAAAGCACTGCCACCACAGCTCATTATATAGATAATCGGACACATTTCAGATTTCAGATATTCAGATTTTTTTATTGGTACGAATACAAGAATGTGACATGGGTTTAGTATACAAAAGGAGGTCCCAAAGTCAAAGACTGTATCGGGACCTCCTGTCAAGGGCAAATTGAGGTAAAACACTGTTAGAGGCAACATAAGCAATAATCAAAATTATAAACTAAGCATAATTGCAACAGAACATTGAAATATATATATATATATATATATATATATATATATATATATATATATATTTATATATATATATATATATATATATATATATATATATATATATATATATATATACATACATACATAATATACACACATACATACACATACATTAGATACATACCAAAGGAAAACAAACATAAATAAAAGAACATTATATGAAATTTGTAATTTCGATCCCTGCATGTCGTGTATACTGTCTTCCACACACTTCAGGAGGCATAGAATTCGATTCCCAAAACGTATGGCTGCTCACTAGTTTTGCTGATTGAGTGAGAGTTACCCCAAAGGGGTGCAAAGTAGTGTGTATACTCACATCTCAAGAAGGTGGCCTGTCCTTTGCACTTTCTTCTACTAATGACCTTTTCTCTAACAAATTCATGCTATCCTCACTTGCGGGTCACACAACTAAGCTACTTTTTAGATATTAATCTACTAATTGCTGTTCCAGAGCAACGCCCATACAACAAGCTGCTGACGCGATCGCCATCCCGGCTGCGTGTTCCCGATCCAGCGAGTCTGTGGCTACGTTTTCATAAGCATTGTGGTTGTTTGTGTGAGTGCCCATCACAATTTAGCGATGAGCGAGTTGCACTGCCTTGTTTAAGCTGAGAGCGGCTGATTGCACAACAGCGCTGCCGACAGAAACTAAAGAAAAAAAAAACGGTCAAGTGCAATGCATGCAATTTTTGCGCACCGTGCGAGTTTTTACGTAGGTATCTCTTACTTTTTTATTTTTTGCAATGTTTGTGATAGCTATCGTAAGAATTACGATCCGCGACTTGTTTGTAGTTTCAGTGCTCAAAAAATTTTTTTTTTTTCGCGGGAAATTTACTCTGTGTAGTAAGGAGTTTCCGAAAAAGAGCCCCAAACAAATAGCAATGAGGCCACTGCGCATGCGCTAAACCCAAACCGCGTTTGGCTTATAGGAGGGGACGCTATTTCTCGAATTTAGCGGGAGCCCCAAAAGCTTTGCGTTGGACAAACTTGATGGCACCCACTGAAGTGACATGATCAAGAATCGGGTGAGTATTTAAAGCGTCGCAGACCCTATTCGAATGCTCTTCGCTCCTGCTTTACTTAAAGAGTACATATGCAAAGGGCTTCGGGGCAAACCAAACTTTTGGGGACCCTATTCGAAAACTCTCTAATGACTGCACCCCGAAATATGCCTCAACTTAAAAAAAAAAATGTAAATGTAACATATGAAAAAGGCGATGCTTCATATCCGACATTAAAAAACGCAAGTTCTCTTTTTTCATTGCAATCCTAACCTATTCAACTCCTGGAAACCTAACAAAAAGCCAAGCACTATTTTGTGAGTAGTATTATATGAAAAGCAGACATATTTAAATACATTTCAGACACTGATTGCTTTGAACATATTGGGCGATGATGTGGTAGGCACACATTCGGCCAGATAGCCTGATCATCAGCACAGCACTCGCGAGCACAAAAAGAAGGCTAGTGTTTGAAATGGGTAAGGAATCTGCATCACATGTGATCCATTACTTGTAAATCACAACTTTTGTCTTTCACTAAGGCTACTGCAAAATTGTTCATTAAAGGGACTATGGTGCCAGATAGAATGAATTGAAAAAAAAAAAGCACAGTTAAGAAGCTCATTAAGTTAAATGACAAGCTGGAAGACCTTGCAGGACACAGAGAGTGGCACAGAGAGGGCACCAGAAATAAAGGCACAATTAGAGTTCTAGAGGTGGGCTGGCACAAAATTTCAAAGGCTAGATAATGAGCAGATATCAAATTCAAGATTAATTTCAATGAAATGATTGCATAATATTTCATAATACAGTTCATATGCACTGTCTACTAGAATTTGTATTGTTAAAGTCCCTGCGACAACACGGAATATGAACACAAACAATGGCAACATAGAAGAGGTGATTGTAGGTGAAATAAGCTTGCCTACTATCACAGAAGCAAGTGAAAAGCGGTTATGTTGAGAAAACTTACATGTGCAAATTGTATTTATTACACCCTCTCTTAGCTTCCCAATTATTATACTCTTTACGACAAAACAGAATATGAACACAAACAATAGCAATATAGAAAAGGTGCTTGTAGGTGAAATGTGCTTGCCTACTAACACAAAAGCAAGTGAAAAGTGGTTATGTTGAGAAAACCAACATGTGAGAATTGTATATATTGCACTCTCTCTTAGAATCACAATTATTACTATACTCTATGACAATACAGAATACAAACACAAACAATGGCAACACAGAAAAGGTGCTTGAAGGCAAAATGTGCTTGGCTACTATCGCAGAAGCAAGTGAAAAGAGATTACACTGAAAAAACTAACATGCGGAAATCAGCTATCGTGAAGAGAAGGTAATCAACCTCATCTACTTTCTCGAGCTCAGCACTGCAGCACAACAGTATGCAATCTACATTAAGAGTGAGCGGAACGTTTGGCGTAATAGCAAGTGTGTAAAGTCAACATAAGGCACTTAGAAAGAAAGAATAGTAAGGCTGCGGATGGCGACGATGTACAGAAGATACAGGTGAAGCATGTGGTAATATTATAATTTCTCTTCCTCTTGTTCATGTCTATTCTCCAACATAAGAATCCTGTTGATTCCCAAGTGCAATGAAGTGTGCGAAAGTCACTGTTATTTAATAAAGGTGGTTAAGGGAGCCTTGCTATCAACTATACATTCATATCCATCCTCTGAGTATTTTTGAAGTGTCTTGACAAAGAAATTCTTAGCTCTTCAGACAACTTTTTCATGAAATGCAATATATAATTTAGAATTGCCAGCATGAATTTTGCAAAAGTCAATAGAAATAGTCTTATACTGACACACACAAAAAAAACGATTCTTCATAGCAAAAAAAAAAAACCCAAAAAACCCCCTAAAGGTTTTTACAGACTACGTGAAAGCCTTGCACTAATGTATTAAACCACAATACTTGCTTAAAGTAATCGTATTGCTATAAAGCACATAGTGTAGCTCATTCCTTGCTTGATGACTACTTGAATCTTACAACAGTGACTTACAAGTGATAACCGAGTATACCTTTTTGAAAAGCTGCTGTTTCCGTGCAAAAGTGCACCACAGTGGCCACAGGAAAAAGGACGCTTTCATGTGTGAGTGCGCATGTGGTCCACGAGGCTCTTTTTTAGTGAAAATGACAGCTTGCATTGCTTACAGGAAAAGGGAAGCACTCTTGTGTGAGTGTGCATGTGGTCCACGAAGTTCTTTTTCAGTGAAAATGACGCCTTGCATTGGTTACAGGCAAAGGAACGCTGTTTAGCTGTGTGAATGCGCATGTGTACAGTGAGGGTCCCTTTCTGTGCAAATGACGCAGTGCATTGATTACAGGAAAAGCGACGCTCTCTTGTGTGAGTGCGCATGTGTTTAGTGAGGGCCCCTTTCTGTGCAAATGACGCCTTGCAGTGATCACAGGAAAAGGGTCTCTCTCCTTTATGGTTCAAAATGTGTACATCGAGAACGGATTGGCGAATAAAAGCCGCTGGACATAAGTGGCACTTGAAGGGGCGCTCGCCCGTGTGTATACGAAGATGCGCTTTCATGACTGTCTTTGTTTTGGTCACGAACCCGCACACACGGCAAGATACCCGTCTGACTTTTGTGGACACAAGGGAATAGTACATCTCATCGAAATCCACAGCTGAGGAACCTGCAAATCCACAAGAAAAAAAAAAAGGCAATGCAAACTATGTCACACATATTGTCTGCAACTGGACCACAGCAGCACTTGTAAATGAAGAGCACAATAACCTTCACCTCTACAAACCACATGTTACTGAAGCAGTAACAGTGCAAGGACACAAAACATTTTATAAAAATTCTCATCTTTCAGTAAGTAAATACTTAAGTTAATACTTATAAGAACCTTTAGCGATTTCGCAGGGACCTGATTTATATTCACTTCTGATGAAATGCCTAGTCTGCAAACTTTTCAAAGTTATGCTATACATATTGTATCAATGCATTGAAGATATTACTGCCCCTTCTTTTTCTGCATCATGATGCACAGCAATAGAATCAGCTCATATTGCAACACATAAAGCATAAGAAATAAAATATGAGAAAAGACGCTGCGAAAGAACTGGAGCATATAACATTTGCAAGTCATTTGCAAGTAATAAAATTGCATCACTGTATTGGTGGTCTGGAATACTGGAGCATTTATATACTTTTATACAAAAAACTGTTTATGCATACTAACACTGTTTACACAATTTCCATTAATGTCCTTACCCTGCTTCAATGATAGCATAACAATACCATACAACATAAAGTGACATGTTCATCATAATGTGTTTTAGACACAGCCACACACACCAGTAGATATTCCTCTTGGTCACAATAGACAAATAATTATATTGAATGAAGACAATCACTATTCAATCTATTCTTAGAAGGCCATGTTCACATGACAAAATAGATGATAAATTACAAAGTGATACACTCAACTTAGTGCAGTGCTGGCATTTTAAGCAATATCTGAGATGCAAGATAATGAAAAAATGAACCATCAAGTTATGAATGGTGCAACATTTTTTGATAGGACGAAATAGAGAAACATATAGACAAACTTAAGTAGTTATTGCTCAATATATGCAATGCCAAAAATAATGAATAAATAAATGAAGTTTGTCCGTCAATATTATTTGGAGATCTTGTGCTGCACTATAAAAAGATGTATATAGGTTTCAGTGAGTAAAATGCAAAATGAAACAGAGCTGGACTGCCACGGTACTTTTGTATTTATTATCATTTGCACATTGTAAACGAGCAACATCTAAGTGCCTCTAATAAGCATTGCAGGTACTTAAATACAAAACTGTTTTAGTGTACAGAAATGTGTAAAATGTGCATTAATATATACCTAAACTGAACCACTCCTTTGTAAGACAGGCACAACTTTACTAAACTGATGATTGAAACATACATATTTCAATGAAACACATTCTGGTCTTGCCAAATTAAATTGACTTAGAGTGCAGAAATTGCACAGTACATTTTATTTGTTTCTATATGACCAATCGTTAGCAAAGGATATTTAATGATCATCCAATCATTGCTGCAATCTTTGTTCAAAGTGCATTCAGCTACTTCATAAGTGCGAAATGGTAAAAAATTTCCACGAATAGGCTGGTGCAATGCCCTCCTCGCAATATCCAAAGCATAATTCTTCGTTTCTCTTCAGAAGGGATGAACACATCTGCAACAACACACAGACCACTGTTATAGCCAGCACCAACAAGTACAATCAAACACACTTTTAACTATGGCATCAATTAGGCTAGATCCTCAGAAGTTCCTGAATCAATACATTTTCACTTACTCATCACTTACAATCACTTACCACTCTTTCGGTAAATTCATGCAACTACTTTTATGAAAAGGCACAGACATATGTTAATAGATATTCAAAAAATTTATTTGGAAAAAATATATAGAAATGAACATCTACAGCAGTGCAATGCTGCAGGTGTTCAATTTCATATTGCCACGTTCCATTTCTCAAGTTTTGTTGTCGCCCCAAAATACTACACAATTCTCAGCGCGAACCGTGCCTACAGTTTTCGAGAAGCTTCCGGACTTTAGTAGATCATTTCGATAAGATCATGCCCACTCTCGGAACTGTACAGATTATTCTGGAACCTACGCCACCACCAGCGATAACGCTAGAACATGCGATGGCAAGAGTATAAATGCCAACGCACTTCGCCGATTGTGAGTTGTTGATCGACGGCCGACGCTCCGTTCGCCGCTATTAGTCCAAGACTGCTATCTGTGCAAGACTGCTGCTGTAATTGGACTTTCCATTTACCGGGCACAGGTTCGCCCAAATGAACAGTTAAATCCCAACACGAAGTCTCCTGTCTTCGGCCACATCACGACCCCGTGACATCTGGTGGAGGTGCTGCTTCGTTCATGTACCGGACGCCCCCGTCAAGCCGTGAACCCAGCCCACGTCACGGAGAAGACACCGACGCCAACCAAGAGCAGCGAACAAGCCGCCGACAGCAAGGGCTACCACCGGAGTACGAGCTTCTACAAGACAAGGCGCGGAAGGCCAAGGCCATGACCGCGACTGCAGCGACAATGACAACCGCAGCGTCCCAGCCCACGATGGTCATGCATCAACCCAGGGAACCACCAATTTTCCATGGGTTCGAAGACCCGGAGTCCTGGCTGGAAACATACGACCGTGTGGCCGCCCTCAACCACTGGGACCATGACGAAAAGCTGCGTCGTGTGTTCTTCTATTTGGAAGACACCGCAAGGACCTGGCTCGAAAATCGGGAGTCCACGCACCGAACGTGGGATGTTTTCTGCGGCGCATTCCTGCAAACGTTCGCGAGCGTCGCTCGCAAAGAGAGGGCCGCTGCTTTATTAGAGACCCGGGTTCAGCTACCAAATGAAAATGTCGCCATTTTCACAGAAGAAATGACCCGACTATTTCGTCACGCTGACCCAGACATGCCCGAGGAGAAAAAAGTTTGTTTCCTCATGCGAGGGGTCAAACAGGAGCTCTTCGCAGGACTGATGAGAAACCCACCGAAAACCGTCCAAGAATTCGTAGCCGAAGCGACCACTATCGAAAAGACCCTGGACATGTGCACCAGACAGTATAATCGTCGCCTGACTGCAGACTGCGCTGCTGCTCAAGCCAGTAACTCCAAAGACCTGCGTGAAACGATCCGAGCGATCATGCGGGAAGAGCTGCGCAAGCTGTTGCCTTCGGCGCAGCCTCAAGTGGATTCAATCGCCGACATTGTGCGAGAAGAAGTTCGGCAATCGCTTCAAATTCCCCACGCACCGCTGCCAGAGCCGGAAGCTATGAGCTACGCCGCTGCACTGCGCCAAAACGCTCCTCCCCGTTCACGCCAAAACGCCGCCCCATCGCACTTCCGTTGACAGACGCCACTGCCGCCACCACCCCCACCGACGTCATACCGTTCGCCAGCGGCCCAGCGCAGTGCACCGAGGAAGGCTGACGTCTGGCGCACCTCTGACCATCGCCCGCTCTGTTACCACTGTGGCGAGGTCGGACACACATACCGCCATTGCCAGTACCGACAGATGGGACTGCGTGGCTACGCTGTCAATGCACCGCGTCCAGAGCCAGGAGAACGACCACGTGACATCGCCGACTACCTGACAGGAACTCGGTGGACACTACGAAGCCCTTCGCGTTCGCCGTCGCCCAGCCGCCGCATGTCACCGCACTACCGGCAGTACTCTGGCCCAACGCGGGGCCGGTCTCCCAGCCCGTATCCGGGAAACTAAGGGCAGCAACCGGTGGAGGTGCGGTTGCTGTGCGACGAACTACCGAAGATCCTCCTCCTCCTCCGACGACGACGACGCGACGGAGCTTTCCGAACATAACGCCAACCAGGCAAAGCCCTGACGGCGAAAGCTCAGTTACCGAAGGTGGCCTGACGACACAACATGGAAGCAGCGGAACAAGCCGACGCAGCCGTGACCCGACGCCACGCCCTAACTGTAATGCGAGACGGCGAACTAGCGACCTCGACGTTCTTATCGACGGCCACAGTGTGACCGCTCTCGTCGATACTGGAGCCGACTATTCTGTCATCAGTGGGTCGTTCGCCGCGAAGTTAAAGAAAGTTAGGACAGCTTGGAAAGGCCCTGAAATCCGCACAGCCGGAGGTCATCTCGTAACGCCTGCAGGAATCTGCACAGCGAGAGTCACCATTAACGGCCGTATTTATCCTACAGACTTCGTAGTCCTACAGCGTTGCTCGAGAGATGTCATCCTTGGCATGGACTTCTTATGCCTCCATGGTGCTGTCATCAACCTAAAAACAAAGTCGATAATGTTATCCACAGAAGAAGCACTACCGCCGCGCACGCCGTCAGGACACCATGCCGTGAATGTGCTGGAAGAACAAGTCACCATTCCGCCTCACTCAAGCGTCATTATTTCAATCGGCACTCCTAAATCACCTGACTTGGAAGGCGTCGTTGAAGGCAGTCAGCATCTGTTGGTCACTCGAAATATTTGCGTCGCAAGAGGAATTGCAGAGCTGTGGGGAGGCAAAGCAACGGTTATGCTCACGAATTTCAGCAATGAGTACAAACATGTGAACAAAGGAACAACGGTCGCATACATCGAAGAAATTGTCGAAGCCTGCAGTGCTTTCGCCGTCGCCGATTCTGCGGAACCTGCTCAGAGGAACCAAGCCCCTCCCATAGATTTCGACGTCAATCCCAGACTTCCGAACAATAAGCAAGAACAGCTCAAGGCCATGCTCCTGCAATACGCAGATTGCTTTTCATCGTCTTTAAAAAATTCGGCAGATCCCAATCACGAAACATCGCATCATAACCGAAGAAAATGCCAGACCACTCCGTCAGAGTCCGTAAAGGGTTTCGACGCGAGAACTTGAGGCCATGAAGAGACAAGTTGATGAGATGCTGCGGGATGACATCAACCAGCCGTCCAAGAGTCCATGGGCGTCCCCCGTGGTGTTAGTGAAGAAAAAAATTGCCCGCAGCTTCCCTCGGGGGAACACTGAGGAGGATGCGGAGCATATAATTGGTTAACGGGGTGTTAAAGTGCGACTTACTTGGGTCGATGGCTAAATTGGTTAACGTGGTTGTGAAATGGGGTGTTAAATTGCGACTTACTTGGGTCGATGGCTAAATTGGTTAACGTGGTTGTAGGAGGGGGTGTTAAATGAGTGAACACGTACACACGTATGCGAAAGGGCGGCGCTAATCGAAGGGACGTCGATCATTGTGTTTGTGGATTCGTTGGAATTCATTTCACCGCGACCTTGGACGTCGACGCGCCGTACAAACCAACCGACGAGCGGCAACTGAGCGAGCGAGCGCCGACCTTGAGTATATATACAGCTCGACGGCGCATGCACTGTCAGCTGTTGAATGTTCTCGAAGCGCGACGCCACATGCGCGTCCACTGGAGAATCAGGAGAATTGTAGATGTCGAACGCGGTGTGTAGAGGAGGAAGGGTGCACAGATGGTGGAGGAGTGAAGCCCGCGCGGTGTGTAGAGGAGGAAGGGATGCACAGATGGTGGAAGAGTGGGCGACGGCGCGACGGCGCATGCGCGCGCGTCAGCTGTCGAATGTTCGAGAAGCGGTGCGGACGGCGCGGACGGCGCACTACAAGGCGCGAGTATAAGATGCTTCCGCATCTAAAAGAATGGGACCCTACGTTTCTGCGTCGATTATCGCCGCCTGAACAAAATCACAAGAAAGGACGTGTTTCCTCTCCCACGAATCGACGACGCTTCGTGGAAAACCAGCCCGGTGAACGTGTTTGGGTTTGGATGCCGATATGCCGACGTGGACTAAGTGAAAAGCTTCTGCGACGGTACTTCGGACCGTACAGGGTGGTTCAACGTCTCGGCCCACTTGATTACGAGGTTGTTCCCGACGGCATCACGAACTCTCAACAACGCCGATCGCGACCTGAAGTCGTCCATGTCGCGCACCTCAAGCCGTTTCATGCGTGTTAACAAACTGAAACAGCGTTTTTTTTATTATAATTGTATCGTAATTTATTCATTGTACTTTCTTGCATTATTGTTGTACATTCATCTTAGTTAAAGCATCGGGACGATGCCTTTTTCAGAGGGGGGCAATGCCACGTTCTATTTCTCAAGTTTTGTTATCGCCCCAAAACACTACGAAATTCTCAGCGTGAACCGTGCCTGCAGTTTTCGAGAAGCTTCCGGACTTTAATAGATCATTTTGATAAGATCACGCCCACTCTGTGAACTGTACAGATTATTTTGGAACCTACGCCACCACCAGTGATAACGCTAGAACATTCGATGGCAAGAGTATAAATGCCGACGCACTTCGCCGCTTGTGAGTTGTTGATCGACGGCCGACGCTCCGTTCGCCGCTATCAGTCCAAGACTGCTATTTGTGCAAGACTGCTGCTGTAATAGGACTTTCCGTTTACCGGGCACAGGTTGGCCCAAATAAACAGTTAAATCTCAACACGAAGTCTCCTGTCTTCGGCCACGTCACGACCCCGTGACAATATATTTTATGAAGTCTTGGTTTGGAAGACCTTTATTAGGCCCGAGGAACCGGCAGCCGATAGGTGAGATGAACGAACCAAGATGATGATAATACGTGACAACAATGAGAATGTATGAGCAACACATGATAATGATGATAATGTACAGATGAAGAGGATTGGTATACTAATTGCCCACACAAATTCCCCCCTTCCCCCCCCCTGCCCGTGAAAGCGGTCAGCCTGGCCGCGGCAAGTCAAGGGGACAAAGAACGTCGCATGTGGGGCTTCATACGGGAGACATGGACGACCTCAGTAGTTCGATAACGGCGATCTGCTGGGGCTACAAGTGTTATCACGCGATAATTCACTGGTGAAGTCTCTTCAAGAACTGTGTACGGCCGGTAAACCGTGGCTGGAATTTGTCGCACAAACCAGGTGTGCAAATAGGCGTTAAAAGGAGCACTTCGTCTCTAGGTTGAAAGGATACAGCACGATGCGATTCATCATAAATCAACTTTCTGTCTTGCTGTCGGGCTTCAGTGTTTATACGAACACGTTGGCGGCACTGTGCGAGTCGTAAAACGTATTCCTCTGAAGAGAATGGAGATGAATCCGCGTGGGAGGTAAAGAAAGTGACGTCCAGGAAAGAAGTAGGGGAGCGTCCATAAACTAGGTAAAATGGTGAGTAGCCGTTTGTCCGCTGAATAGCCGTATTGTAGGCGAAAATGACGAATGGTAGAACTACATCCCAGTTCTTGTGGTCTGGTTGAATGTAGGCGGCGATCATGTCAGCAAGAGTGCGGTGGAATTGTTCAATGAGGCCGTTAGTCAGTGAGCTAGAGGCAGTCTTTTGAGTTGTGCCAGAGGGCTGAAGAAGTTCGTTTGACTATTTGTGAAAAGAAGACCCTTCCACGGTCACTGAGCAATACACGTGGAGCACCATGACGCAGTATAATGGCTTGGAGGATGAAATCGGCAATTTCAGAAGCTGAACCGGCAGTGACGGATGCCGTCTCGGCGTAGCGTGTCAAATGGTCAATGGCTGTTACTATTCATCGGTTTCCAGCAGCACTTACTGGAAGGGGGCCATAGAGATCGATGTCTACAACGTCGAATGGTGTGGCTGGGCACGGAAGAGGCTGTAGTGTACCGGCTGGAGCAGATGTGGGTAGTTTTCTACATTGGCAGGTAGTGCAGGACCCGACGTACCGAGCTACACTAGTGGTAATACCTGGCCAATAAAACCGACTTCGAAGGCGATCGTAGGTTTTATGGTAACCAAGGTGACCAGCAGTCGGATGGTCATGAAGCGCTCTGAGGACTTCGGACCAAAGTAATTGGGGTAGAACGGGAACCCAGCGCTGACCGCCAGGATGGTAAATTTTGCGGTACAGCACCGGGTTGTCCTGCTTAAACTGTGAGAGTTGGCGACGGAGCCTCGCATTAGGTGGACAGGAACTGCCAGTGGGGTAGCCTATAATACGTCGACAGTATGGGTCAGCCAGCTGTCGTGAAGAAAAATCGTGGGGGTCATCCGAAGGCAGCTGGTCCATAGAGGCGAGTTAGAAAACCGCCATGGACATGGACTCTGGTGTGTTGTGCAAAGTGATTGCGGAAACGCTGAGTGGAGCCGCTCGTAGTGGGAAGCGAGAAAGAGCATCGGCGTCACTATGCTTTCTGCCACACTTGTATACAATGTCAAAATTATACTCTTGGAGGCGTAGAATCCAGCGGCCGAGGCGTTCCGACAAGTTCTTGAGTGTCGAAAGCCATAATAAAACGTGGTGATCGGTCACAATAGTGAAATGGCGGCCGTTCAGATAAGGACAAAATTTCTGCACTGACCAAACGGTGGCGAGGTACTCCTGCTCGGTGATAGTGTAGTTCCTCTCGGCTGCGGAGAGGACGCGGCTGGCGTACGCAACGACTTGCTCTCGCGAAGAGTTGTCACGCTGCAGGAGCACAGCTCCTAAACCGTGACTGCTAGCGTCTGTATGCAGGAAGGTCGGTGCAATGAGAAAGTACAGGGTCGGTCGTTGGGGCACTCTTCAACCTGTCGAAAGCCGATTCACATTCCTGAGACCATTGAAAGGGCGTACCAGAAGCAAGTAGCTAATGGAGTGGTGCGGCTATGGAGGCACAGTTTTGTATGAATCGCCGCAAGTAAGAGGCGAGACCAAGAAAACTTCGCAAATCTTTCGATTTGTCAGGGCGATATAAGCGAAGCACCGCCGCAGTTTTCTAAGGGTCTGGACGAATTTCGTCCTTGCTCACAACATGGCCAAGGGCCTTGATAGATCTGCTGGGGAAATGGCACTTCTTGGTGTTAAATTGAAGACCAGCGCCCACCAGACAAGTCAGGACCTCGTCCAAGCGTTGCAGATGTTGAGGAAATGTCGATAAAAAGACAACAATGTCATCGAGGTAACATAGGCAAGTCTTCCATTACAGGCCACGCAGCACGGTGTCAATCATGCGCTCAAAAGTTGTGGGCGCATTGCATAGACCAAACGGCATAACAATGAATTCGTATAGGTTGTCCGGAGTTGCAAACACAGTTTTTTCTTTGTCATCTTCGTGCTTGGGGATTTGCCGATAGCCGGAACGCAAGTCGAGGCTTGAAAAGAATGCAGCACCTTGTAAGGAATCGAGGGCGTTGTCCATACACGGCATGGGGTATACGTCCTTCCTAGTGATCTTATTGAGTGCTCGGTAATCGGCACATCGTACGGAACCGTCTTTTTTACGCACCAGAACGATGGGAGACGACCAAGGACTAATTGAGGGTCATATTTTTTCTCGTTGCAGCATACCCTATCGGAAAAAAACGAATGGTGGGCATGGTGGAAACCACCACCCACCATTATAGTGGATTAATGTAGTGGGTGAATGGTGGGAAACACCCACCATGGCGCATGGTGGGTATGGTGGGTGCTGCAGTGCCGGCAACACTTGAGCGCGAAATGACGTCAGAATCACCGTGACGAGCTGCCACAAAAAATAAAAAAGAATTCTATAAAAACAGTATAAAAAACATCCGTCCCGTAAAAAAAAAAAAAAACATGGTACCACAGAGGATCGAACGTGCAACCTGCGCATTTTCATGCGAAGACGCTAACCACTGCGCCACACCAACATGACGGTCATTGTGTGTTAAATACTTAGTTGGGATACAAACTTAAGGTTCAACTTAATGTTGAATTTCAATGGCGGAGTGGGTGCAGCCGACCGACTCCGCGAGCGAGCACTCGACTCTGGCGTAGAGCAACTCCTCCAAATCCGCCATCGGAACACAACCCGCCCTGCTGGAGCAAGGCGGAAGCTGCCGCGTTACCCAGGATACCTCGCGCGTGGTCTTTTCCGCTGTCTGTTTACCACGTGGCTTACCAGCATCGCCGCATCGTTCGTTTGCTTGTTCAGCGCTATTCACCTGTGTGAAATGGATATCACGCCAAGCGTGCAGCAGCTATTGTCAACGATGTCTGCGATGGTGACCACACAGTATGCGGAGCAACATGGTAAGTGTCTCCTCAATTTCAACACTGTGCTGTAATTGTAAGTTGAATGCAACACACGTGTTGGGTGGAGCGATTGTCTGCACGCGCTATGTTCATGTTGCAACGTTGATCTACTGCTGATGCGATCATGTCACTGAAACGCATCGCATGCGTCATACCGTTGTTCGTTTCCCTGTGTCCGTAGAGAACGAAAACCTTCACCGCATTGATTGCACAAACACCGCTGTAAATATACAGCAAAAAGTAAACGTGCGCGCGACGCCGCTGTTCTTGCACGGAACGGCGTCATTAATAAGAAGCGACTTCCTATCACTTTAGAATGTAGCCACACGAATAGAAACGAACCGCGTTGGTGACAAGCGTGTTTGGTATAAGGGCAATTGGACCGATCGTCCAAAACAATTGTTTTCTGCCCCCTACTCCGCTCCCGTGGCGAATCTCCCGATTTCAGAAGTCTCTAGGTTGGCAGGTACGCATTTGCGGCGAGATACCTCCAAAGTAACCCCCAGGAAATTTTAGCTGCAGAGGTAGCAGCGTGTGTGCATGTTCTGCTATCTAATGGGTTGGCAATGTTACCAAGTTCAGGACATTGAGCACATCCAAATTAGGAATCGGTCTCAGTCCACAGAAATTACGTTGCTTTTCCTGGAGTGTCACTGTCTGTTTCAGGCCTGAAAGATCCTGCTTCATTTTGATGAACGGTCAGCTGATCATAAACTCTGTGCATCATGATGAGAGTGTGTAATTCAATCAAGAATGTGCACAATGTGTTGAGCTATTGTTGAAGAACTTGCATGCCACCATGTATGCTTACGTGAAATTGTTATTCAAAATTTTGTGTCGTGATGAGATAGCATAGCAAACATAGAGTTACTGTTTTGTGAAGCTGTGTTAGGAAGCCTCACATGGCTTAGCTTAAGTGCATACATAGTTGCATGAAATTCACATGGTGCTTCAATGTACAGCAACTTGTGTCACAGAACACAAATCGGTCGTTATGTCGCTTCATGTATACCAGCTGTATGAATAACAATGCATTTCGTTTTTCCATTCACAGTGCCAGAACACAGCCAAATGAGCGAGCAACGCAGTGAGTCCATTTATTTATTTATTTAGAGAAAACTGCAGGCCCATTTAGAGGCCCTAGCAGGAGAGGATACAAATGCATTCAAGTAATGAATTATACATGATATATACAGTTAGATCAGTGCAAAGAACACCAAGCACTGTAACGACAAAACTCAAAGTAGAAAAATCGATATCAAGACAAACTAAAACAGGTTGGTGCTTATATATGCCTATAAGCTCTACATTAATACCAACACAGCAGAATACCACAACTCTCTAACAACTGTGTCGGGTGACGTGCGACTGGTAACGTCTGTACAAATGTCTCAAGCACTTTTTTTTTTCAGGTACAGGCTGTGAGTGGACGGCGTGAGAAACAAAGCTGTTGCTCGAGTACTATCAGCAGTATTTTTCCCAAATAGGGCCGATGAAAAAATTTAAAAATAAAAAGGCAATGTTTGCCAAAATAGCGGCCGACATTACAGAGGCTGTCGGGGTCCCTAAAACAGGTGACCAGTGCTGCAGCCGCTACAAAACAGTCATGCGACGAAAAAGAAGCGCTGCAGCACATAACAGCAAATCGGGGAATTCTCCTTGCGATGTTCCTTTTGAAGATGACATAGCCAAAATACGCTGGCTAGATGACAGCCTTCAGCCAGAAGAGCTCAGGGACAGCTCTGGAATAGTCTCTATAAAAAGACCGCCCAGACAAGCGTCGACGAGCCAATCGTCGACAAGCCAAGCATCGGGGAGCCAGGAGTCTACCAGCACAACGAAGGAGCCTGAGCCCAAAAAGCCGAAACCCTCGGCTTCTAGATTACTGGAAATGAATCATTTCTTTGATGAAATGAGGAAAATTCAGGAAGAAAGAAAAAAAACGAACTGAACGCGAGAATGAAAGAAGGAAGCGCCATGAAGAGAGGCAAGAGCAGAAGGAGCGCATTCGGCAAGAAAAAGCAAAACAGCACGAAGAAAAAATGAAGCTTTTGAGCCGCTTTCTTGGCTTAGACACTGATGAATAATTTCAGTGGCCTAAAATACTATTAGCTAGTTGAAATAAAATGTGCAGTGCAAAACATGTGTTTGTGTATATAAAGGGGGCTGCGCATTGGTGCACACACACAGCCTCCAAACTACTGTGGGGAACTAAAGGGCCAGTTCAGACAAAACAGAGAATTATGGTGTTATTTCCCACAATCACTTTGCAGGAGCTTGGTCAATACCTTTGCACGCTTAATTTCGCCAAGCTTGTGCAAAGCTCGCTCCTCATCAGTTTTATCACTGTGGTTATCTGTGCAGTTCTCCCACTGAATAGCATTGGGTGCTCCATCATCATCATTATCATCATCTGGCTCTTCATCACCGTAATCAATGCACAAGTTATGAAGGATACAGCAGCTTATAATAAACTTATTGAGCCAGTGGATAGTGTGCAACTCCAGGTACATGAGCTGCCTGAAGCGCTTCTTGAGTGTGCTGAATGCATTTTCAATGAGCACTCGTGTGCCTGAAAACTTAAAATTGAAGCTTTTTTGTTGCTTATTCATTGCACCGTAATCCCTGTATGGTGTCAACAGGTACTCCCGCAGCGGATATGCTGCGTCCCCTAATATATGATAACGGCCCTGACATACTGAAGCTATGTTCTTTGAAAGAGGCGATAAGCTAAACACATGAGAATCATGCATTTTGCTGGAGGTTCCAGTGAACGCATCGAGGAAGCGCCTCTTGTGGTCACAGACGGCTTGCAGCGTTAGTGAAAGGTAATGGTGCCTGTTGCAGTATGTGGAGGCAACCTTGTTGGCTGGGCACTGTATCTTGACATACGATCCATCTATACAGCCAATAACAGCAGGCATTCCAGACACCTGCAAGCAAGTTGTACTCTTCTAATGAGAGATATCATCCATGCCTGAGCAAGAAATGAGCATTTGCGAGGAGTTTTAACAGGAAATGCTGGTGATCAAGCCCATTAACTCACAATCACAGCATACGCTTCGTGACTCAGCACAATATATTTTATGGTAAAGATTCAAAATGCAAACCAAATTCAACTTTAAGAACTATTTAAGATAACATACATTGCTGTCCACACCATATACTACACGTTTTCTTGCTATCCACCTCTCTTTTTACAATGGTAAAATAGGAGAGAAAACAAAACAAAGCCTGCATATGTTTTTTCTTAAAGGGAGTTGAAGTACGTAATTGCAATTTAATTCTTAAATTTAAAACCAAACCTCATCCATATTGTATCGTACATCTGAACAGAAATGACAAAGCATGCAGCATCATACGCATGCAAGGAATCGACTGTGACTGCAGGAGAGACATAAGTTGAATGTTTCGAACACAACTGGATGAAGCTCGGTATTATCATCACGACCTATCACATTTTTCTTAAAGTCCCACCTCAGCGTAAAATTGAGCTTGAAATAACCCACAATAAAATGTGCACTCGTGTTTCTGATATGATCAACATAGCTTGGCCGGCCAATATTATTGGTCCTCACAATAAATAAAATCAAAACAAACCTTCTCAAAACTGCTAGTGAGGCTCTCCAAGTCTGCGGGAAACTTGATCACCGATGGTCCCAGCGTCATCAGGAACTGCGCTACTCTCTGAAGAACTCTGTACACGGTGCTTTCTGACATGTCGAAACGGCTTGCCACGTCTCGCATGCAGGTTTTGTTGGCCGCGTACCTGCGCAGGGGGATTACAGGTACACGAAAGAAAAAAAAAAACAGCTTCAGATCACACTGCACTGTAAGCAACAGGCTCATAGTCAAATGCGTTCTTGTGCAGGCATCGTACAAAGAAAAAGAAAGGGGGGGGGTGAAGGTGGGGAGGTGTAACTAACCAGATAAATGTCAAGACATGCGTTTCCGCGGATTTCGCTTGAACTCCTCCGTGTGTGCTCGAAGGGCACATTGTCGAGACAGCAAACTCCGCGACCAACTTTTCGGCCACAGGTCGAGCCAGCCTAAAGTGCCTCCGGAACTGCTCAAGAAAAGAAACAAACGAAAACACCACAACGTGTTAAACCTTGAGCATAATGCTTTCCTTCTTTTTTCTATTTCTTTACCTCGTGGTCCGAGTACTGCCGAACGACGTCCTCGATGAAACCGACGACTTTGGGCCTCTTCGCGGGAATGCGGAACAACTTGTTAAATTCCCGCTCGTAAGCGCAAGCTTTAGCGTCGCTGTCGCTGTCCGAGGAATCACTCGTGTCAGTACTTGAGCTTTCCGACTCAGAGCTGTCGCTATCGAGTAGCAGAAGCATTGCCGCGCGCTTTGCCGAGGTAGCCGAGCCGTCCATGCCGTCCGCCATTATCAACACAACTCGCGCCGCGCCAGCCGCGCCCCCAAGCAGGCAAACGTGTTAAAGGAAATGCGTCACGCTGAGTTCCGGTCCACTCCACCGATTTCGGCGGAGCAGTTTTTCCTGCTCCACGGAGGGACTCCCGCTCTGAATCCACTCCGGATCTCTCATTGGAACATTTGACTCTCGCTCTCACTCTGTCATTGGAACACACTTGCTCTGAAAGGAGCAGAAAAACTTGCTCCGACTCCGCCATTGGAATTCAACATAAGTTATGTTTGTCGTGTACACAACATAGATGAGATCTACACCTGCTACTAAAAATTGCACATTTATTAAACACGAGCAACGGCGGCCTGTAACGATTGCCACTATGTTAACGACACTAGTGCTATTTTTTTTTTTTTACAGTTCACAACTTCAAGGAAAAAAAACCCAAGTGGACTGGGGAGCAGCAACAGTTTACCGGCGGGGTCTGCCAAGTTTAATATCCGTTTCGCGCTCGTTCTAAAGGGTGACATCTGCTCACGCTTTATGACGCTTATAGGCTCATTTCATAGATACGCCCGCCTAATTTATTTGATTTCGATCTCGATTTCGATTTCGATTTCGGGATGCTTTTCGCATAATGTAGAGGGTGGTCGCTCCAGCGCAATGCTGTAGCTCTTTCGCTAAAGCAACGACTACATAACGGCTTGGCCAAAACGAATGCAGTGTGCCGGAAACATTGCGCTATCATAATGGTTCACCAAGCACACGAATTGCCACGTCTGAGTTCTCGTACAAAAGCTAGAGAAGTGCCGGCGAGTGCGACCGGCGGTTGTCGGTGAGAAGACACTTAAATACGTTCTCTGGGAGTGCTTTAATTGCGTCGCATCGATGTTTGTTGCTTCTTGAGCGGACACCATACACAACGAAAAATGCTTCATTTAGGTTAACTGATGCCATATGGCTGCACAGTATTGTCATACTTAATCGTCGTAATCGTGTATTCTGAAACCCGGAAACACGGATAACACAATTGTACGGGCTCGGTCAGTAGGCCTAACCTTTGGTGGAAATCATGGTGGTAGAACATGTAGTGTACAGATCCCAGCTTGGTACACTATATAAATTGCCCGCCATTATAAGCCCACCGATCATCTGCTTACTGCTTCCCAGCATTATCGCGATGGTGGTCAGAGCTTCTCAGCTTGGTACACCATGTGGCCCACCATAACAAGCAGCACCCATCATCTGCTTAGTGCTTCCCAGCATTATCGCAATGGTGGGAAGAGTTTCTCAGCTTGGTACACCATGTAGCCCACCATGATAAGCACCACCCACCATATGCTTAGGGCTTCCCAGCATTATCGCAATGGTGGGCAGAGTGTTCCATTATTGCCCACTATCTAGCCTCTGCTTTCCACCATCATTTCCACTTTACCCATCATCTGTACACCATACAACCCAGTATGTCCCGGCATAACCACCATATTTTCCACTACGTCCCACCATAGCCATCATAATTTCCACCATGCCCACTAATATTTCCACCATGCCCACTATTATTTCCACTACGCCCACCATGTTTTCCAGTATCCACCGTGGGAATTTTTCCAATAGGGTATCCTCTACGTTTTCCTCAATGAATTTTCAATCGGCTAGAGAGACGCGGTACGGACGCCGATGCACAATGGATGTTCTGTCGGTCTGAATACGATGTGCTCTAGCAGTTTCCTGGTCCAGGCTGGATGAATGAACGTCAAAAGAGTTTCATGCTTTTGCAACAAATCAACCAGCTGTTGCTTCTGCGAGTCTGTCAAGTCTTTGTTGATGGCTGCTGTAAAGGCCGAGAAAGCAGCATGATCTCCAGGATGGCCATTAGAGGAGGCAGGGGTAAGAGGCACGACGCACACAGGCTCCAGGTCGGCAACGCAGGCAACAGCAGTGCCCAGCGGCAGTAAAATTTTATCTGGCGAGTGTTCCTAGCAGCAAGGACAGCTGATCCATTGTTGAAGCGAGCCACACCTGATGCGAGAGCTATGCCTTTATTAAGGCAACGGGGCGATAGAGTGACCAAAATGTCACCAGAGTCGACGTCGTTAGACAAAACTGTGACTAATTAATGTTCAGTGGTGGTAACTCGATGTCTACAGCAGCTATGAGTCGAAGTGGCCTGTGGGTGTCGTCACTGAGCAAGTGGTCTGTGTCAGTAAGATGGACAACACGTTGTGCTTAACAAATAGCCGCGGAAGCAGAGGAAAGAAAGTCCCAGCCTAAAATGAGTTCGTGGGAACACGGGGATAGCACAGCGAATTCAATATTGTCACGTCACTCCAGGGGGTGTCGACAAGATTTACTGACGTCTGAGCAACAGGGCTCTAACCAAGCGCGTCGGTTGGGCTTGTTTGCCAGAGCGAGGGCCCACGTGCACTTCTTTCTTCTCTGTGGTGTGTGCCTTCACCTTGGCATACGACCCACTACTAGAAAGAGGTGGCAATATTCCCCCTCAACAACAAAAAAAGAGCATCGTCCCGATGCTGCAAAGTTATTGAAAAAAAAAACCAAAACAAAGTAGTTTAAACAATGAAAAAGGGCACCAATAATGAAATGTTAGACGCGATAAGTTCACCAATGATGAGGCAATTGTCGGAGCACAAATAAAAAAAACACAGGAAAAGTGGTCTTTTAGGAACGCGCAAAATAGGGCTTCATGCGCACCACGTGAACTATGTCAGAGGTCGGTTGTTTTCGTTGTACCCATCGTGACGACGTAGCGTCCGGAGTTTACGTCGCTCACGCGGTGCAATACTTTATACGGACCGAAGTATCTGCTGAGCAACTTTTCGGAGAGGCCACGGCGTCGAACAGGGGTCCAAATCCAAACTTGGTCTCCCGGTCTGTAAGATACGTCATTGTGACGCATATTGTAACGTCGTGCATCAACCTGTTGCTGCTGACCAATGTGTAGCCGGGCGAGCTGGCGAGTTTCCTCGGCACGCTCTGCAAATTCTTCTGCGTCAGTTGTTAATTGATCGGCGCCTTCACAAGGAAGCATCGCATCCAGCATCGTCTGAACTTCGCGGCCGTAGAGAAGGCGAAACGGTGTAAATCGGGTTGTTTCTTGAACGGCGGTGTTATAAGCGAACGTCACATAAGGCAAAATGCGATCCCATGTTTTGTGTTGGACGTCGATGTACATGGAGATCATGTTTGTGACTGTCTTATTTAGTCGCTCGGTTAAGCCATTGCTCTGCGGATGGTAAGCGGTCGTCGTTCGATGCCTAGTGTTACTTAGTCGAAAAACTTCATCAATAAGTTGTGCAGTGAACGCTGTTCCTCTGTCGGTTATCACTGTAGATGGAGCACCGTGGCGCAGAACAATGTGGCACATGAAGAACTGTGCTACCTCAGAAGCCGTGGCTCGTGGTATCGCCTGTGTCTCAGCATAGCGGGTCAAATAGTCAGTTGCAACAATGACCCATTTGTTGCCGTCAGACGATAAAGGAAATGGGCCGAGAATGTCCATGCCAACTTGGTCAAATGGCTTGTGGGGTGGATCAATTGGCTGAAGTAATCCAGCCGGCTTGCTTGGTGGCGACTTTCGACGCTGGCATTCGCGACAGCTTTTAACGTACTGCTTCACGCTTGCAGAAAGTCCGGGCCAGTAGTACGCCTCACTTACTCTGGCGAGCGTTCGCGAGTAACCTAGATGACCAGATGTGGGCTCGTCATGACACGCAGAGAGGACTTCATCCCGCATGTCCTTCGGAACGACGAGGAGGTAAGCGCGGCTCGTAGGACGGGCGTTTTTTTTTTTTGTACAGGACATTATCTCGGAGGCAGAAAGATGTCACGACGCGTGATAGATGGCGAGGTATAACGGCGCTATGACCCTCCAGATAGTCGATGAGCGGTCGAATCTCTTCATCCTCTCGCTGGTGTCTGCTCAAGTCAGATGAGCTAAGGGCGCCCGGGAAACCGTCATCGTCCTCTTCTTCTTGATTGACTAAAGGTATGGGTGCACGTGACAGCGTATCAGCGTCTTCATGCTTCCGTCCAGACTTATATACGATGGTAACATCAAATTCCTGTAGACGCAAGCTCCATCGGGCCAGTCGTCCAGAGGGATCACGAATGTTTACCAACCAGCAGAGGGCATGGTGGTCCGTCACCACTTTAAATGGACGACCATAGAGGTACGGGCGAAACTTGGTGATCGCCCACACTACTGCGAGACACTCTTTCTCTGTGGTCGTGTAATTCACCTCGGTACGGGACAGTGAGCGGCTGGCATAGGCTATGACTCTTTCTTTGCCGTGTTGATGCTGGACGAGCACTGCGCCGAGGCCGATGTTACTGGCGTCAGTGTGCACCTCTGTGTCAGCATCTTCGTCAAAATGCGCAAGAACAGGGGCTGATTGCATCCGCTGTCGTAGCTCGGCAAAAGCAGCCTGTTGTTCGGTAGCCCATACAAACTGTGTGTCGTCGCGTGTAAGGCGAGTCAAGGGTTCCGCTATCTTCGAAAACCCTCTAATAAATCGTCGATAGTAGGCGCACAAACCCAGAAAGCGCCGAACAGTCTTTTTGTCTGTAGGATGCGGAAACGCGGCTACAGCGGCAAGTTTGTCGGGGTCGGGTCGTACTCCATTCGCATTGACTACATGGCCAAGGAATTTGAGCTCTTCATAACCAAAGTGACACTTCTGCGGTTTGAGTGTAAGATCTGCTGATTGAATAGCCTGTAGCACACTCCTGAGGCGGTGAAGGTGTTGCTGGAAGGTTTCAGAAAAAACGACAACATCATCAAGGTATACGAGACACGTTTGCCACTTCAGACCAGTAAGCACAGTGTCCATCATTCGCTGGAAGGTTGCGGGCGCTGAGCACAAACCAAAAGGAAGGACTCGAAATTCATACAGGCCATCAGGGGTCACAAATGCCGTTTTCTCGCGGTCTCGCTCGTCAACCTCAATCTGCCAGTACCCGCTTTTTAAACCCAAAGAGGAAAAATAGTGGGCGTGGCGTAATCTGTCTAACGAGTCGTCGATGCGTGGCAGCGGGTACACGTCCTTTTTAGTCACGCTGTTCAGCTTCCGGTAATCGACGCAAAAACGTAGCGTTCCGTCTTTCTTCTTGACTAGGACGACCGGAGAGGACCACGCACTGTTGGAAGGCTCGATGATGCCGTCGTCAAGCATTTCTCGAACTTGCGTACGAATGGCTTCTCGTTCCTTCGCTGACACACGGTAAGGCTGTTGGTGTACTGGGCGGGCGTCGTCTAAGTGATGATTCTGTGCCTAGTGATCGAAGTCTGACGCACCTTAGAGGAAGCAGCGAAGCATGACTTGAATTCAAGCAAGAGTTTCCGCAGTGCTGTCTGGTTTTCTGGTGTGAGGTTAGAATTAATATCGATATTGTTTAGAGACGTATCGGCGGCCTCCACTGCTTCCGACGAGAAGCAGATGGGAATGGTTCCTAATTCATCTGCAAACGCTAACGAAGTGCCACGGAAAAGGTGTCGGTGTTCGTTGCTGAAATTTGTAACGAGCAGTTGAGATCGGCCATCACGTAGCTGTATGATACTCCTAGCCACACAAACACCTTGAGTCAGCAGGTGTTCAAAATTGCTTTCTGCAATCGCTTCACCATTTCGCAATCCACAGCATGTGACGTCGACAATAACACTGGCTCTTGGAGGAAGCGTTATACTTTCAGCAGAAACACGAAGAACGTCGGTACGTTGTTGGTCATCCTGCTTGTCGATTGCTCGGTCGGCTGAGAAGGTGATGCGATTCTCTTGAAGATCAATGACAGCTCCATATTCGTGCAGGAAGTCAACACCAAGAATAACGTCGCGTGAACATTCACGGAGCACAAGGAAACTTCCTACAAAAGTATAACCGCAGACCCGAACTCTACTCGTGCAGGTTCCAAGCGGAGAAACGGTGTGGCCACCAGCCGTTCGAATCACGGAGCCATGCCAAGGCGTGATTACCTTCTTTAGTTGTCTGGTCATTTTCCCGCTTAGTATCGAATAGTCAGCCCCGGTATCAACTAAAGCACCTACTGCATAGCCATCTATCAGCACCGGTATATCCAGAGAAAGCCGCACATATCGCTCAGTCGAATCTACACCCTTTACTGTTAGCGTCGATCGGAGGTCTTCAGCACGTCTACTGCCAGCGACCTCGCCTCCAAGGGTCGCTTGCGTTAGTTTTCCCGGTGGGGACCGGAGGACCGTGCGCCAGCATGGCGCTGTGGCGAAGATGAAAAGCGCCTCGGCGACGGTGAGCGCGACTGCCGTCCAGAAGGCGGCGGCATGCGCTGTTGAGCCAGGTAGTCCTCAATGTCCCGGGGTCGCTGGCCATACCGAGGAGGCGCTGAATATACTGAAAATCCACGCAGCCCGAGGCGCCGGTATGGACACTGGCGGTACAAATGGTCCGCTTCACCACAGTGGAAGCACAAAGGTCGGCGATCAGGAGTGCGCCAAACATCAGATTTCCGAGGCGAAGCACGTCCGTCGTCAGGGTAGTGTGCTGGTTGTTCCGCAAGATGCACAGGGCTGGCGTAAACGAGGGGTGGCGGTGTGCGTGTGGTCTCGTAGTACCGTAGAGGCTGCGCCGACTGAAGTGAAACCGTAGGAGGTGCCTGAACAAACAGCGGGGAAGAGGAAGCTGGGCGCTTCAAGGCTTCTGCATAGGTCACACGGTGGTAGTCAGCCGGGGCGGGTGTGGCGTTATTCAGACTCACAGGGTCACGAAGGGCATGATGCAGCTCGTCCTTGACGATGCTTGCAATGGAACTCACCGTAGGTAGTGGTGGTGTGGCAGCCTTTTGCAGCTCCTCGCGTACTATGGAGCGGATAAGGTCGCGCAGACACTCGGTGTTGCTCCCAATATTCGTTAGAACTTGAGCAGTGGACGTGTTCACTTGCCGCTCATACAGGGTGGATCGATGCTGAAGCATCTTTTCCATCGTGACAGCTTCAGACAAAAACTCGGCGACCGTGTTCGGAGGGCTCCGTACAAGACCAGCGAAAAGCTGCTCTTTAACTCCCCGCATCAGGTGACGCACCTTCTTTTCTTCTGTCATACTCTGATCGGCTCGTCGGAACAGGCGCGTCATATCTTCCACATAGGTCATGACAGTTTCATTGGGCATCTGGATGCGGGCCTGGATCGCTCGTTCCGCTCGTTCGTGGCGATCAGCATTTCTGTAAGTATCCAAGAGCCGGCGGCGGAATTCGGGCCACGATGTCATCTGTTCCTCGTGATTCATGTACCAGGTACGTGCTCCATCCTCTAAATAGAAGTACACACGTCGTAGTTTGGCCGCGTCGTTCCAGTCGTTCAAAGCAGCCACGCGCTCGAAGTCGACCAACCAGTCCTCGACGTCTTCGAGCTCGGTGCCATGAAACGGTGTCGGAACCTGCGGACTTTCGAGGGTGTACCGAGTCACCGGGGGGTTTTTCCCGTACCTGTTAGAGTGGTTTGAACGGACGTGCTCATCATACTGGTGTGAACTATAGGGTCAGCTTCGGGAGGCAATCCCCTGATCCTGCGGCTTGTCCGATGAACGGGAGTGTTGACTCGAACTGGGCTTGTGGTGCTGCTTCCAGGAGGGGTCTGCAACATCCGTGAGGGGCCTACCCAGCACCTCCACCAGTTGTCACGTCACTCCAGGGGGTGTCGACAAGATTTACTGACGTCTGAGCAACAGGGCTCTAACCAAGCGCGTCGGTTGGGCTTGTTTGCCAGAGCGAGGGCCCACGTGCACTTCTTTCTTCTCTGTGGTGTGTGCCTTCACCTTGGCATACGACCCACTACTAGAAAGAGGTGGCAATATAATGAAGAATGTCGTCGATTAGCACACGGGCGGTACAGAGAGCAGAAGGGTGAATCATTGTTCCCTGGGCTGTAATCAGTGTAGGTCCATCATAAGGCATTGTGACTTTTCGAAGACGGGTACACAAATCAGCACGAATAATAGAAAACGCAGTCCCAGTGTCCACCAAAGCATCAACGTCCACTCCCTCAACTGTGACTGCGACAATATGGTAAGGGCGCGCTGGAGGAATTGGAGTGCTGTGTTGGAATGCAGTTTGTCCTCCAAAAACTGCATTGTTTAGTTTTCCAGATGCCTATAAGAAGCGAGGGAAGCAGGCTGAAGAGGAGCGACGGTAGGGCGACGGTAAACGGCGCCGGGTTGATCGACGACTATTGCGCAGTTCACCCAATTTTGTCAAAGATGGAGACCGACGCGGCGGTGACGAATAATGAGAGCCCTGGTACAAGGCTCCTGCGGGACAGTCCCGTTCGCGTATGTCGTACCCTCGGCGCCCATCTTGCTGGCGCTTGCGGCAAAAGCGTGAAATGTGACCACGATAGCCGCAATAATAGCACGTAGGGTGAGTCGATCGATAAGGAGGGTAGTAGCTTGCGTTAACTGCACCGGGAGAGAGAGAAGTGAGAGGGAGAGATGATGGCTCAGGTGGAGGTGATGGAAAGCTCGTGGTAAAGCTTGCTGGAGGTGCGGCAGCGACCGACGCGTATGTTCGTGGCGGCGACGTCGAGCTGACGGTGCCTGGTGGTGCAGTGACGGCATGCGAGAATGATGGGAGAGTACGAGCGACAGTGGGCTGCAGGTGGGCCATGTGGGTCATGGACGTGAGCTCCTCCCAGATGACATCCCGCAACGACTTTGAAGAAGACTGAATGGGACACGCTGAAGGTAGTGTGAATCCCATTGATTCTAATTCTTTGCATATAATCACCCTTATTGTGTCTCGTAGGTTTGGATCCACCGTAATACGGGCCGCGTCACTGTCCGGTTGTAGGCTCATAGACTCAAGTTCTTCGAGGCACTGGCATGTTCTCGCAACGTCAGCAATGATAGCCGGATTCTGGATTGCAAGGGCATTTAATGCGACGGGTGCAATCCCCTTAAAAAGCTGGTGTACCTTGTCTGACTCCGTCATTGGGGTGCCAACCCGGCGGCAACGTGAAAGGACATCCTCGATGTAGGATGTATATGACACCCCGATGTGCTGTGTCCGAGTCGCGAGAGCTTTTTTTGCGAGAGTTGAACGAACAGCCGGTGTGCCAAAGACATGGCGAAGCGGATCTTTGAAGGCTCACCAGTCGGGGATGTCGATGAAGTGGTTGAGGAATCACGTCTTCGCGATACCCGTGAGGTAGAATGACACGTGAGCGAGTTTTTAGGTGTTATTCCACCGGTTAGCAGTGCCGAAACGTTCGAAATCGTCCAGCCATTCCTCCACATCTTCCCCGCGCATACCAGCGAAGGGATGGGGCTCACGCTGGAGGCTATTAATGACATGAAAAGGCGCGGCACGCGGTGGCGGAGTGAGAACGGCTGCAGCACCGACCTCATCGTGGTGCGACATATTTCCGGACACCTTGCCCAAGCGGCGACCTGAACGTAGCTCCAAGGGGTAGAGTGGTCGAGAGGACGACGGGGGATCTAACAGCACGATCCACCACGTATGAAGTCTTGGTTTGGAAGACCTTTATTAGGCCCGAGGAACCGGCAGCTGATAGCTGAGATGAACAAACCAAGATGATGATGATACGTGACAACGATGAGGATGCATGAGCAACACATGATAATGATGATAATGTACAGATGAAGAGGATTGGTATACTAAATGCCCACAATTTTTTCAATTCTATATTATAGGACATAATTGCTTAGGGGCAACCAAACCAATGCACTGGGTATCAGTTTCCTTATGCTGGCACAGTATGTAGGCGAAAACCATAATAATAAACAGAGCTGTTATACCTAAAATAGTTGTAGGTGCATGAAGTACAAATGCCAGGTAATTGAGGTTAGACAATTTCTTTTACACTCTGCAGAACATTTTAGGGATTCCATCTTTGAATTTTAGCAATAACGAAATGGTGCATCACAAAAAGAATCCAGATGTATCACTCAGCCAGTGAGTAAAGAAACGCCAGGCCTGCACAGAAAGCGCAGCACAGTCACAGCGAAAGCATGAAAAAGCGGCCTTTAAAAGCCTTTTCTAAACACTTATTGGGTGACTGATTCAAGCACACTTGCTGGGTACCTACTACAGCACTATTATTAATAATTTCTGAGTAGTAGACTGGCGTTCACTATGCTATCTTTCGTCATTCTTCTGATAAGCGTGGTATACTCTAAGCACTTGCAAGGAATTTTGTGCCAACTTTTCATGCAGTGGCTGACGAAGATGAGGAATTATGCCTGAAGTGGGTATGCGCTACAATTAATAGATGATCAAAAACAATATTGAACTTCTCAGCACAAAAACTTCCGGCAAGTAACAGAAAAGACGAGGACGAGCACAGACTTTCAACTAAATTTATTACTTCTACGACGCACATATATATGTTACAAAAAAAGCAATAAGATCACTTGCTTACAAAACACGAAAACAAAAAAAAACCAAAAAAGCACGTGGTTTCTTGCAGTCTCTTGACTTTTAGTTTTTTTGTCTTTTTTTGTTATCGTCTTTTGTAAGCAAGTGATCTTATCGTCCTTTTTGTAACATATATATGTGTGTCGTAGTAGTAATAAATTTAGTTGAAAGTCTGCGCTCGTCCTCGTCTTTTGTGTTACTTGTCGGAAGATTTAGCGCTGAGATGTTATATAATTCATTACCAACAAGCCTAATCCCTCACTTTAGATCAAGAACAAGCTCTTGTAATGGGTTGGAGCATGAGATGAACAACTCACTCATTAAGCTATTCTCATTGTGTGACACCTCATTGTTTTTTGCTGTTCTAAAGCACTCTATTACTCATTTTAATGCGATCCCTTTCCCGACATCAAGCCTGCCTAAGGCAAGTTTATAAACAAGTCCCAAGCACCGGCGTAGCTCAGTGGTGGAATGCTGGGCTGGCACGCAGCGGACCCAAGTTCCAGCCCCAGTGTGTCCTTGTTACTAGGGTTTTTTGTTAATTTGTGCCGCAGTGGTTACGGACACCGGCAGCGGAATGGCGTACAACTACGGAGCCGTGCGTGATCCGAGTCTTTATTTCATAACACCTTTTGCTATAATACAATGTTATGCACTAGGCTTTCATGCAGTGCTGTCCCTATTTCGTATACACACATGGAATGAGTTTTGAGTGCTCTTACTGAAGGTTTTGCACTAAAAGAGGAGACATGAGCACAAATTTTGAAAATATGTGTCAGTGAAGATAAACAACAGATGCAAGGCCGCAGAGAATACATTGAGAGACATGCCGCATTGTTTTGTCAGCTGGAATGTAAAGATTCCGCGACACATAAAGCACGGGCAATCTTGTACGTTTCAGTGGTTTTCATTACTAGTAGCATTTATGGTGCAAAGGCTACAATAGCCATACCGCATCAAGACAAAGTAAGGTCTATGTGCATAGGTGTGATCAATGACTACGATCTATCGGTATGTTGCTGTTAGAAAGCCTAAACTTCTGTGAACTAAACAAGTCTACAATTAGTAAAAATTACTATAGTGACACAAATTACGGACAATGAATATCCGGCATGTACTTTTATAAAGCATATTCTATGACCATGAATAGTAAGGGTATGTGCGTAAATACAGTAATCACTTTAACAATGCAAGAGAAATTATTTGCCAAACTATTATGTAAAATCAAGTTAGTTTTCATGTGATGATAGTCGAGATGTCATGAATAGTGATAATACAAAACATAAGCACAAAAAAAGGTGGCACATTAGATCGCAGTAGATCAAGGATTACAAACATCTACTGTCTTGACATCAAGATGCCCTAAAGGTAGAAACCGACAACCCACCAATACAAACTAAATGCAAGCTAAAATGGAGCTTGTCATTGATTATAATATTCTGTTCCCTCTGCTGGTTGACAAAGATTGTGGTACACAAGCACTTTCGTATCTTGGTGCGGCACACTAATCTCGTCGGGTCTACTTCTCTGTGCAGCTACTACTGCTGAAACGTCTGCTTTCTTGCTCCAAATACGAACGAAATTTCACCAACACGAACTCGAACCGACAAAGCTGATACCAGATGCGGTATGCCTTTTGAAGTTATTAACGACCAAGTATTTAAGAGGTTTGCCAGTCAGTGATGTATGCACTGTGGTCAGTGAATCTGTAAATACGCCTACTTTCCGAACATTTCACTTAACAATGTACTTTACAGCAGTTCAAATAACAGAGTAGTGTGCTTGTTTGGTGGTTGTGAAAGATAAAAATTGGCTCCAATGAGATTTGCAGCTACCAAGGTGCTGTACTATGGCATAAACAGGGGACATTTCGCTAACTTGAAGTTCATGCACTGGTAAACTGTAACCCATAAGCTCACTAAGTTAGATGCAAAGACAACGTTCTCAGAGCATGTTGCAATAGCATCGCTTAAAAAGCCTACTTAGAATGCCACTTAAATGTTGCAACATGGATGCTGCAATGCAGTGACGATTCCTGCAAACACAGAACAGAAACAAAAAGATTAGTGACATTAATCTAAAAATTTAAGATAAATTGTTTCATAAGATAAATACTGGCTTTATGAAGATTAATACTCATACTTTGAACCCCTGTGCAAAAAACCACAATAACGACGTGAATGAATGCCAAAGTGCAACACGTAAAACATCCTGTAAAAAAAAAAAAGAAATCAACAGATGTGAAGATATCAACACAAAGATACAAAATATTCCAGGCTAGGTAAAAAAATTATTTTCATGAATAACGGAGACAAATTTTATGTTTGACCAGTACCTACAGCTCTCTGGAATTGTTCTATTTTTTTCTAGACAGCAGAATACAAAAATAAAATGCAATATTCGAATTTTCTCATATTCGAGTGGAGGGAAAAGGACAGATGTTTTTTAAAGTGACGAGATGCAGCAATGCATTGAAACAACAATTCATTCTGTGAATAGTATGTTCAACTGAAAAGGCAGACATAATTAAATACTTCTTGAGCACTAATTGCTCTTAACAAAATCAAGCACAACTTTGGCCACATGGCCAGATGATCTCAGCTCTCACAAGCCTAAAAAGAAAGCCAGTGCTTGGATAAGTAAGGGATCTACATTGTTTTTCATCTGTTGCGTGTCAATCACACATTATATAACTACCTTTCACGAACGCAACAGCCAAGTCGCAGTTAAACAGCAACAATATTACTAAAGAACATGAACCAAGAAGAAAGAAACTTTAGTTCAACAGAACCTAACCATGCCAAATGATCAGCTATGAAGCTGCATTGGGAGTGATCGACGTTTAGCCTCCGACACAACTCGCACGACCTGAAAGCACAAACAATGCACATTATCAGCTTAACCTAACCGGCTTGCCAAAATGCAGGACTGCATTATGGGCACCTCAAAGACTGGCTGCCAAGTCGAACACACAGCCCGTTATCCATGGTGTGGTATATAATTTACCCCTTACCAGTGGGAAGCTGAAGAGCATTCCGGTTTCTGTGTGGCAATGAGCTTTCAGTGATTGGCAAAGCTGTTTGAGAACATGACCACGAGAGTTAAAAAATGATGGGAGCGCTAAATGGAAACACCAGAAAGTGTTGCTGTACATTACCTATCAAATTTTTTCTCTAACAGAAGCTTGCATGAACACATGCACTATTGAACTGACTTTCCAATTCAAAGTTTGCATGTTTTGTAACAGTACAACGCTTTGAAAAAACTGGCAGAATTCTTTTAAGGTGATGATTCAAGCTTATACCGAGCAAATGCACTTCAAGAAAAATGCCTAATCTGATTTACAATATCAGCAGACTAATATGCACAGAAGTGAATTACTCCTGTGACTTGTTTCAATAAAACCAGTTGGAGGAGGCAGCCATGCATATAGCCGTCACAACCTCGGGTTCATTACAAATAAAACTGCAACCTGAAAAAGCTAACAAGCAAATGATTTTTATAAAAAGGCTGGCACAATCCAACTGCGACAATGTCTGAAGAAACTCCTTGTAGGCTTTATGAAAGAAGGGGGCACACCTGCAACAGGATGAAGACCACTGTTAACTCAAGCAAGAGTGCTCAAGGACAGAAACAAAAACTCTAACCCCTGGCATCAACCACAGTTAGAGATAACAATTGGCTTATGATGTATTATGTTTCACTTTTTTTTCTGCACTTGACTTGTGTCTGTGCTTTCTCTGTTTCTTGTCTCTTTTCCGTGCAGTTTTTGTAGTTATGAATTACCGACTCGCCCAGTGTTCAGTCCTCTTAACAAAACATACTAGAACACAGGCGTTCAATGTATGCACTTTCTCACGTGTCCAACAGTGTTGCACCGTGTTGCACTATGTTGAACACAACAGGTGCAACACGGTGCACTTTTTATTGTCCACACCAATTTTTTATTGTCGTACACAACAGTGGATGTTCTGTATGACAAAAAAAATAAAAATAAATGAATTACCTTTAAATTCCCCTTTTCTTGTTCCTTCCCAAAAGTACACCACTTTTGAGGGCATTTGCCTGACTTCAATTTATCTGTGTAGTTAATTTTACACAATCAGGCATTAGTGATCGTGCGATTTTATTGATACCATCCATTAACATAGATAAATACCTGTCACTCTTGTCTAGTGAACGCATTGTTAACGGTCGTCTGGGCATGGTGGGGTCTTCAAGCAGTGGTACAATTAATTGCCTGAACGCTTTCGGAGCTGTGGATGCGCTTTCATGATATACAACCTCTTTTCAGCATGGATAGCTTGCCCCAGTTTCACTCTCCAATGATAGCAAAAAGTAGTGTGGGCAGTTTTTTCTTGATGATGGCTGGATAATACACACAGTGCCATCAGCAGAAAAAGCTACGGAGCCTTGTGCACTTTCCCAACAACAAAAAATGAAAAATATGCAATGGACTTCGTAGCTTTGTGCATATTCTTGGCCACACATGGCCTCAAGCACTGTTTTGAAAGAAGGTTAAAGTGGCATAAATAGCCAAGGGTGTGAAGCAACATCTTTGTAAATGGGACGGGTGTATCGCTGGCCCACCACTGCACTTTTGTTGACATATTAAACAAGAGGGAAGTGTACTAAGGGATCTCTGAAACAGTTTTCTGAAATCAAATATTTAAGCAGCTAGACTACAACTAGAATGAATAATTCATCCAGACCCCTATTCAAGTAAACTGTGGTTATTTCTTTTCACAGCTCTCGTTAAAAGGTCCCTGAAATGGTTTCTTCACATTTTGTTGTTTATGAGACCACTACTGGAGCAAATCATTGGCACCAGAGTTCAATCGAAACACCCATTATTAATGGAGCTACAAGTACAAAAGAAGTATCCTCCTCCTTCATTCCACCTTTCACCCTCAACTGCCCTCAACTCTTCCTTCGAGCTCTCGGAGCCCAGCTCCGCCTTCACTTAGCGTGCGTCATGACGTGGCGTGAGTCAGCATATGCGTAAATCTCGCCGCCGATCCGATACCGGCAGTCTGTGCTGCGCGTTCCACAGCCAATCAGATCAGCTGAGAACGATGACGTCAGTTGCGTAGAGGGTGTCCCTTGGTGCATGGGCGGTTGAAAATGCGTATGGCCAAGTCGCAGAGATCTGCAGCGATCTGGAGCGACTCGCAGCTTTAAGGCATTGTAATAAATTACACAGTGTATTGAGGGAGCTCAAATCAGTCTCTAAATTACCCTGAGGACTTGATCTAATGGCCCAATGTGTTTGTAAAAAATCATCAAAAGCGTCTCGAGGTCCCATTATAAGAGCCCTGCAACACTTCTCAAACAGGAATAAAAAATTCTGCCGATCGGTAGTTGAGGTTCCTGTAAACGTGTGAGTCAAATATTACAGCATTGCACTTCAAGAAATTCACGGTTACAGTTCGAAGAAACTAGAAATCACTGTCTTATGTTAAATTTCGTAACTGACCGGGACATCTATTTGCAGACGGAGAGATGCGGCCATTGGCTTCTGAGCATTTGTGCGCTGCATAGTTACCAATGCTGCCACGTGCACTCAAACCTTATATGTAATAACAAAGTTTGCGTCTTACAGAAAAATAAGTTTGCTACATGCAAACATTTGTTATAGGTATCTTTAACAAGACAATTTTTCATTCACTTCGTTATAACTATAGACTTTCTCACAAAATTATCTAGAGGAAAATCTGGCCCTGGTGAGCTGCTGGATGCAAAGGAGTGCCGAGATATGTGAGCTTTGAACTTGATTCGGATTCGTATACGTCAAAGACGCGTCTGGCTTCACATTTAAATCCCCGATTTCCTACTAAAAGAGCACGTAATTAGCTATTTAGGTTGTTGCATTGCACAAAAACGTGTTTTATTTACCACTTGAAACTTCTGCATTGATGTACAATTTTACATTGTGCCGCACCCCTTATATAGAAAGGCCGCTATAACTTCTGTACATAGTCTGTTGCCATTACCATGTTGTTACCCTTCTTTCAAGTGCCGTGTCATGCCCACCTCTTATGTAATGTCCCTATGAAACCTTTGAGGAATCAATCAATAAATAAATAAATACAAAGAGTAAAAAGTAACCAATGGACACTAAACATGGCAGACAGATGACAAAGCTAGCATTCCTCCTGCCATTTTGTGTCGCCTGCTTTTTTCTTTCCCCGTTTGGTTGTGCTGTCAAAGTGAGTGGACTTTAAATTTAGAATATAATAGGCATGAACGGTATCCACTTATAAAAGGTTTGTTTTAGAGAAGCTTTATTTGCGCAGCCGTATTCAGTTTTGAGCGGAAGCCTCGCTCAACACCAGCCAACACAAGCCTCACCGACACATATACCATTGATCTTAGCGCTCCAACCAGGCCCCTTAAAAAATTCCCATAGACGGTGGTGTCAGATTTCTTTCTAGATATATTTGTGAGAAACTCTATGGTTATAACCAATATTTTGTAATATCCACGTTTGTTATATCGAGGTTTCAGTGTACTTGCACTACCTGCTCTAGTGCTAGAATCAAATATTGACAATTAAACTTGACTGCACTTATGATCCGGTAAGTGGGCTGGCAGGCAAAAATAAAAAAAAAGAAAATGATCTAGGTCATGACGAGCAGTGATGTAGATTCTTACCCTTTGCTTGTTTCCCCCAGTATAGCTTTCATTGCTCTAGTTCAGATGAAATGAGAAAGAAAGTACATAAAGTCTGCCACCGCCTCTCATAGAACTGTTTAAATTCTATGAATTCTATACCTTTTTTTTTTTTTCATTGATGAATTGGTGAAGTAAGCTGGTACAGCAAGGCCATTCCGTGATTACTTCGACTAGTGTTGCAAGGCTACTTTAATGAAAATGAACACCTGTAAATCACACAAAATATTATACGGGAATGGGTAATAGTTGCTGAGCCATGAAAAGGCGTCTGGACGATGCTATGTTTTATCACTTCAGTGTATCTAAAGAAGTGCTGACACGCTAAGACAACAGGAGAATCGTATAACGAGACAAAACATGTTTTCACTTGTATAGACAAGATAGATGAGGTTTCCCTTTTTCCTTGAGGCTTGAAGAATTATAAGCACAGTGTCTCCAGCATGAAATACCCAGCAATGTTGAGCACAGTGACTGGTGTTACAAGAAGCAACAAAAAACAGTTTAGGTTTGTGCTCAACATCCTCCGTTCAAGCCCTTTAGGTACCGTTCTGGCACGAACGTAAAAAAACTAATGTCCAAGACAGTGAAGGGATGTCTCCGTACGTGGGCCAGCTATCTTCATGCAACCTGACATCAATCCTGTTGACATACGAAAAAGAAGAAAATTATGGCAACTTGGAACTAATGGTGCAAAGCCATCCTGGTCTCTTTCATTTTTTTATTTGTTTATTTTTTGCTCATTATTTATTGCAGCCTCAGTCTTTCTTTTCTCTCTACTTTCTTTTTTTTGTTGCTCTTTCTTTGTCTTAATATATCATTCCCCACCTTTTTTATTTCTTTTCATAGTGTTTCTTTCCTCTTCCTAAGCATTTTAATCTTTTTATGTTTTCATTCCTCTCATTTCACTATGTTTTTCCTCTATCACTTTTCCGTCTATCTTCTTTCTCTGTATACCCCTCTCACATATCTTATGTGCTCCTCTTCACCAAGTAGTGTTATCTCTAAATGCTCCCACCTGCTGTACTCAATAGTGGCATAGCGAAAGAAACTTTTTTCTTTCATTATGGTAGTGGGGCTCGCCTAATAACTGTGTCGCATGCCCACCTGAGGAATATTTTGCAAAGAGAGCACAATTTACCAAATGATTGAGCAGCCTCGCCATTAAAAAAAGCATATAAGTGTGCCTGGAACATCACTAGCAAACCTTGTAATGAGGTACTGATGCCAGAAGTGGGCTAAGCGAGAAACCCAGCACTTGCAAGTGTACAAGAAAGAAATGCAGCGGTCAAACGAGCACCCATCACAGGTGTCTCTGTATACATCATTTTCCAACGATTCAAGCCAACTCTTCTGTCGACCACTTACGGATCAGTCGTATCTAATAAAGCAATCTGAACCCTTCAAAAAGCCACTGTTGCCACATTTCACTGTTGCTTGCATATAAACATGCGACTGTCATCATTCAAGCAAGTGAAGTGCTGGTAAGCATGTGCATGAGGGTCAATAATAACAATTATATATATATATGACATTGCACATTACAAAATCACTATATTATTATGAAACATGTCCTGATGGCGGGCTCCAGAAATTTCGACCATTTAGTGTTCTTCAACGAGCAACAACAACACGCAGTACGCAGGCCTCTAGTGTTTCAGCTCCACTGAAATGCTCCAGTGAACGCCGCCACCGGGGTCAACCCTACAACCTGGATGAAAATCACACTCCTGATATGAAGCAAGCAGAATGCTATGAGGAACCACTGTGGAATGCAATAAATAGAAATAAAAATAGGTCCGGCCCACAGACACCAAGCTGCATTAGACCTCCTTTTCCAGTAGGGAAACAGCTACTGAACATTGTCAAAATTACATATACGAGTTGTCTGACTACAGCTGGTGAAAATTACTCAAACGAAAACTTCAAGAAAGCACCTAGTATCAAGGGAGCTATGGTAGGGCAAATCGACCAAAAAAGCAATTGTAAAATTTTATGGCTATAAAATAGACCACCATTTATGCTTATGCAGCGTAGTCATTGGTTTATGTTGTAAGCCCTTCTGGCAATTGTTTTAAAACATAATCATACATTTTTTCCGAAATCAGCTTTATGAAAACCTTCTGCACTTGATGTACCTTTTTTGGAAAGGCATCGACTTCGGTGACTTAGGTAGTCAGCACACTACTCCTGCAAATGTAAGGGGGGCCGATCATAATAGCGCTGCAACTACAGTAATGAACACCCCCACTATAAAAGAGTGACTGTGTTGAGGGAGCCAATCAGCACAGTGATGTCATAAAAGTGAGGAGGCCCATCACAATGGTGTTATAATAAAAGTGAGGGGCCCATTACCATAAATGTGTCGTCATTTTGAACACAACCATCGTGCAGCTTTGGTGACGCAGCTAGTTGTGCACTGTTCTCGACATGATAGTGCTACAGGTCATCAAATCAAGTCACATTTTGTCAGCTTCTTTTTTTATCTTTTCAGGATAGTGAGTCAGCGTAGACGTTACTGCTCTGAAGGAATTCTAACTTTTCTTTTTAAGAGAAAATCATGTTGGTGTCTGCAGAAGTTATTATTGAACAGCCCTGCCATTCGAATGGCAACGCATGATGCATTGTTGCTTCGAGATTCCAGACCAAATCGCGCTAACCCGACCAAGTAAACTTTTTTTCAGCACTGTTTCAAGTAGTGTTACTTGTTTAAAAAACAAAATGGCCTTGGACAACAATCTAATGTTGAGTTATAAGAGGATCCTCTGGCCAGCGAGAACCAGGATGACCAGCTGACCAACAGGGTACACAGACACGGCTGAAGTGGTGTTTGTGGTCCAATCTTCGTCCGCTGCAAGCTCTGCAGCGATACATCACTGCAAATGAATATAATATACATAATACACTAATACGGCCGCCCTCACTTTTATGATGTTACTGCACCGAAGGGGCCTCCCTAACCATAGTTCGTGCTTTCTAAAGGAAAACTGTCTGAACGACTTTCTTGTAATATCCTCAGCAGTGGGAGGCTGCTATGTGCAGCTCGGCGCCTGAGGTCCAGGACCAGATCTTCGATTGGGCCAAGAAGGTAGCGGAGACCTACGCTAGGTAGGCTCCTCTGACACTCCACCACTGCACCTTCCCCTCTTGGGATAAAGAAAGTTTTCCTCCTCCTCCTCCTCCTCAGATTAAGCTTAAATTCCTTATGAATAGTCTAAATTTAAGGCTTTGGAAAATTGTGTGAGTTATAATTAGGAAAAAGTTATTGATTGGAATACATCATGGCACATACGTGAAATCAGAGGACAATACCTTTTTTTTATGTAAATGCAGAGAACTCATTTTAGAGCTAGGGGTTATTGCCACTACTATGTAGAATTAGCTTGCCTTATTTCATGGTCATGATGTTTCTCATTGCTGGTAAGAGGTATAGGTGTGAACAAAAATCTGCAGTCCACGGAATCGCATGGTAGAATGCATCGACACACCATCTACCGACGTGGCACATGCTTCAGTATGCATGACCGTCCCTTTGTTACCAGGTGCACTCACGTCACTTTGCTTGGCAGGGTTATGCCACTTCTAGCTACAACAGTCAGTTGTCGCTTTCTTTGCTCAGTCTAATCTATGCCGTCCTCTTTATGTAGCAGCTCTGGCGGAACCAGTTTAATGGGCCCCTTAACCAAGCTCTAAAACAAATTCTACGTAGACGCTGGCAGTTGTCGAGAGTTTGAAGATGAGCATTATTCCACCAGAATTTTCTCAATCGGGTCATTACCAGGTGAGGAAACCAGTATTTTGAAGCAGCACGCAATCATGATGTGAGGAGGCGAGCTCGAAATCCTTGGCACTCGCTCCCCGTAGCTTTCGCAAACCAAATCTCTTCCCTATTTTCTCCCGCATCTGAGCAAACTGTCACATGCAGCATTGTTTTGTTGACCAGAGTTATTTTGTGGTCTGCTGCCTGTTTCTACAAGATGGATGCCTCGATGAAATATTTTTTGGAAATTCTGGCTTTGTCGTGGTGGAATAAATAAGCATATCGAATGCCTGAATATGCAGGACCATTAAATTTCGTTCCAGGGCAGGCGCCTGCTTGATGCATTAACCACGGGGACATGAACGCATGTCAAATGCAGGCTCAATAGCCCTGTATATCGTTGCAATTGACGAGAAAAAATATAAAAAAGATGCACTTATTGCCTTTTTGTGTCTCATTTTTCTCAAGTTTTGTTCATCTATGCAAGCAACAAATTACAGAAGCTACATATGTTATGCGAAATAATTTTCACCCTGTCACATGCTACTGTTGGCGACATTAGACCAGTCTCTACGTAGGGCTATTGCTACGTACACGTTATGCCCTCATTATCTGAGTGTGCACCGGCAAAAAGTAGGGCAAGCAACGTTCATTTTAAAATTTGACCTATTTCCACTGCTTGTAGCGTTGCAAAGTTTGGCACATGTGTGTGCAAACGCCCCATGTATACATTGTATTTGTCAGCTCAAAATTGTCAGACCTGGTCAGTGACCCTTTAGGCACTGGGCTTGCATAATTTTTTGCCTAATTAAGCAAATTATTTTGCCTAATTAAGCATAGCTAGTATCATATAGTCTAATGAAGCCAAGCATACAAAATTAAGTTTGTTCAGCTTAACTTGCCTTTGTCGCATTATGCCAAAATAACATAAGTAAGCCTAGTTAAGCCAAAACAAGTGTAGTCAGAATCATCTAAGCTTAGTAGAACATGGTATCCCCTAAGTCAGTCATAAGTAGTTTAATTGGGCTGAGTTGAATTAAGACTGCTTCAGCTTGCTGTCTTCATGTTAAGCCAAGTTTAAGGGCCCCTGACACCAAATTTGGAAACTCTAAATGCTTGTGTTGTTTGATAGTCCTGCATGTGGGATGCTTCGATAGTCAGCGTGATAGTCCTGCATTTTCCATATAGGGGAAATATATTTTGGCTGGGGATTTCAATATACCAGGTATTGACTGGAATCAGCTATTTCCTAACCATGAAATGAGCCCACCTGACTGATATTCTGCTGACGTACAACAAGTAGTTGATCAACCTACCCGCATCCAAAGCAACTGTGCTTCCATGTTTGACCTCATTTTGATCAGCCGTTGTATTAATGATTACTCTGTGGCTGTGCAGCCTGGTCTATCCGACCATGAAATGGTGCTTCTTACGTGTTCTCTTGGTACCTGAAAACCTCAGCCTCTTCATTCAATAATGACTAAAGACTTTTCGCGGGCAAACCATGAAAGTATCATCGACTTTCTTGATTTGCACATCGGTACTTTTGAGGGCACAGATAATACTGATCTTTGGAGACAGTTTAAAGATTTGTGTAGATATTGCCTTGAAAACTTCTTCCAAATAAAACTAAGAAAACACACCATAAAAATCCCTGGCTTACACGACGTCTATTATAGCTAAAAAAATTAAAGATTTAAACGATATTGCACCAAAAAGAGCTAGATATAGTATAATCAGAAAATTCAAAACAAAGCTATCAGCAGTGCGAAGCAGCACCACTTGAATCACACACAGCCTAGTTTTATTTCTGGTTCACCACAAAGGTTCTGGCAATTTCTTTCGAGAAGTAGGAAGTCAATTGACCCCATTGTACAGGACGATGTTGTCATCGTTAATAAGCAAGACATTGCTGAAAAATTCAATGCCTATTGTTACGGTGTCTTTTCCAATCCTACTGAACCCTTACACAGAATCATGTTGCTTCTACCGAAACAAATCTTGTATCATGCTCTGGTGTTATATCAATGTTAATTAACCTTAAAGCAAAAGCATCGCGCGGCCCTGAATATATACCATTATCTTTTCCTCTATAATCACTCCATATTTAGTATATATTTTTGAAAAATCGTTGACGAGAGCTATAATTCCTGAGGACGGCAAGGATTGTACCAGTATCAATGAAGGGCGACGCTGCATTGCTATAAACTATAAGCCCATATCTTAAACCACATCTTACTGTAATCTTACTGTAAGCTCCTTGAACATATTATCGCTACTTATATTACAAAATTTCTTAATGATAACAGTGTAATGTCTCAACTCCAGCGTGGTATTTAGGAAAGGTCTTTCTACAGTAATTTAACTGACCACAGTCATCCATAATTTTACCTGTATTTTAGATGAATCAGACCACGCAGACGTAATATTTTCAGATTTCAGAAAGGCATTTGATCTTGTTTGCCATACGAAACTAATTTTAATGTTAAAAACTATAGGACTACCGGAGTTCATTGTTGCTTGAGTTTCAGCATGCCTTACAAACCGGACACAATTTGTAAGTATTGACAATAATTTTTCATGCTACTTGCCTGTTAAATTAGCAGTCCCACAAGAAAGCATACTATGCCCGCTCCTATTTCTCATATACATCAATAAAATTGTCCAAGTAATAAATGAACCAGTTCCGATTAAGCTTTTCACAAATTATTACTTGCTTTTTAATGAAATTAAATGTTCAGACGATCAAGCCTTGCTGAATACTAACCTGCAAAACATACATATGTGGTGTGGCCCCACCGCGGTGGTCTAGTGGCTAAGGTACTCGGCTGCTGACCCACGGGTCGCGGGATCAAATCCCGGTTGCGGCGGCTGCATTTCTGATGGAGGCGGAAATGTTGTAGGACCGTGTGCTCAGATTTGGGTACACGTTAAAGAACCCCAGGTGGTTGGAATTTCCGGAGCCCTCCACTGCCGCGTCTCTCATAATAATATGGTGGTTTCGGGACGTTAAACCCCACATATCAATCAATCATTACATATGTGGTGTCAAGAGTGGGAAATGCAACTTAACACTGAGAAAGTGGTTTTCATGAATATGAGTAGAAAGAAACACATTTAACCTTTTTTTTTATAGTCTCCCTTCAGTACGCCTAATGAAGGTCCCTCTCTACACATACCTCAGAGTAAAAAATAATACGTTTAGTTAAAACACCCATATTTCAAACATTTGTTCATCTGCCTTCCATAAGCTATGCTTTTTGCGACATAAGTTAAAACACACACCACCTGATGTCAAACTTCTTGCAAATTCGTCAGTTATAAGACCCAAGCTTGAATAGGCATCCGTGTTCTGGGACTCTCATACGAAAAAGAATATTGAAGCATTGGAAATGATCCAACGAAAATCAGTTAGATTTATTTATTCCAAATACCGCCAAACAGACTCCCCTACCTAACTAATAAATCTTTACGACATAAAATTTTTGCAACTACAAAAAAAAATTGACAGATTAAAATTTCTATTTCATTTGAAAAATCATTGTTTGCTACTTCCCCATGAACCCTACGTGATACCATTAGCATCCCGAACTACAAGTCATCAACATAATGAATCACTAACTCTAACAGCACCAAAACTAACCTATTCAAGTACTCATTTTTTCGCGTACAATTAATGAATGGAAATCGCTGCCAATATCATCAGTGCAAAGTATAAAAACAATCGAAAGTCTTCAGGATTGATGTTAGTTAATTATTAGTGTTCTTTTGTTGTGTGCATATTACTTTATTATTGCTGTGTGTAGATTACTTTAATAATATTGCTTTGTTGTGTGAATATTGCATATTGCTTCCTTACACTTTTGATACATTCGAAATGTTATTACTCTTGAGCTATGCTGTACTAATTAGACACCGCTTTTCTTCCGTTTATTTTTCCTTTCAAAGGACTGTGTGTAAATCTCTAGCTTTTACAAGTACTTTTGTCTCTCTTGCTAGGGCCCATGATGAGCTTGCACTGTCTGTAAATATATATATATATATATATATATATATATATATATATATATATATATATATATATATATATATATATATGTGACGCTAATAATGAACGTTGACGTGGCCTGGCTCATACGCCATGTTTATTCCATCTCACTTCTTCCTTCTCTGCTTCTACAAACCATCACTTCATACGTCACACGATTCCCCCTCCCCCGAAAGAATGAGCACGTTACAATCAACAAAACAACAAAAAGCATAAAGTGAAGAATGTCAAAATGCACGGTAGTTCGATTTCATAAGGCAGTTTCTTATCTCGCACAAAAGCTTCACATTCACAGCAGAGGGCAGCTGTCCGGTCAAATCTAGGGTAGCTCTGGTGGACGAGGCTGGGTGTTGCGCCCAGGATAGCATAACCTCGCCCTGCACATCTGCTCTGATGATGACATGACTTGAGGTCTTGTGAAGAACGAACAAGGCTTGAAATCTATGTAGCATTGATTTTACGGATGTCTTTGGCATCGGATCCAGTGTCGTCGTGGCAATAGATGCTTTGCTTCTAGTCGGCGCGCGTGAGAACCGAGGATGATGGGACGATGTCATTTTTTCTCCGTTGTATACGTAGTAGCTTCATGTCTCTTTCGTAACTTTCTGTGGCGTTCTCTCAGTTTGTTGGATCGCAGACATGGCTTTGAGAACTGGTGCAGAAAATTTTGTCGACGTTGCTTTCTGCGAAGATGGCTTAGGCATCGACTTCGTCTTTGCTTCTTTAATTGATGTTGTCTCTGATGATCTTTCAGCCACAAGTGTACTCGTGAGGAGGTTTCACTTGATCGTCGTTCTTGTTCGAGTAGCCGTTGCAGTTCTTGGAGTTCGTGGAGTTGCCTTTGTTGAAATTGCTCGTCTTCTTGTGAAAGTTCGTCAGATGGGCCTCTTTCAGGAACATGAGTCTGCTTTTGTTTAGATGGTGATGTGATCAGTAGATTGTCGGTAGTCGACACTGTACTGCTAGGCTTGTCCTGCGATGAAAGCAGCGTGACAGGCTGATGAGAACGCTCCCAAGATGGTTGTGAGTCATCCTTGATTGTAAATGCTTCTGTCAATTGACAATGCGCCGGCGTTGGTGGATTCGAAATTCCTGCAGTGCTTTGACTCACATGTGTGTTGTCACTTGACGATGAGAGCACAACAGACATGGCTTCAGGTGGTTCTGATGGCGTATGTTTTTCTTTTTGCAGCGTAGTTAGGCTGACAATGTCTGTCGAATGACCTTGGTCCGGAACGTTAGGGTAGGGGCTGGTATTGTGAGGATTCACTAGCTCGTTACGCGTGAATTCCGTCGCACGCTCGAAACCGTCTGGGCCTTGTGTGTGACACGAAGCATCAAGGAATTTGGGTGGTTCAGTAAAATGTGAAGTGTTGTGGTGCAGTGAACACGTTGAAAATGCCGATTTCATTGTTCTTGGGAAAGCCGGCTTTAGGTTTAGTCTTTTGCCGAAATTGTCTAAATTCCTTTTGGTATACGGAGGCTTTACCTTGTCTGTTGCGACGTGCAAGTTACCAGTCGGTGTTCGAATGCGTGACGTTTTTTCGGAAGAGTCATATGATGGTACAATGGTGGTGTATTTTCTCTGAGGTCTCGTTCGGAAAATAGGCTTACTGCGGGAAGACTTCGCGTAACTGTGATGGGTCAGTTGAAAAGCCTTCCGCTGATGAGGTATGAACAGGTCTTCATCGTATTCTTTGAAACGAATGATCATTTCTTCTTTGATCTTTTTCCAAGACTCATCGTTCTCGAAGATGTGGGTGAGGTCAAATTTGAATGCCTCACCTGAGATGTAGTCAGTAAAGTTGATGACCATCTCCTGTTCCGACCATGATGCAGCGGTAGCGTGGAGCTCAAACAGGTCGAACCAGTCTTGTACAGGTCCATCGACCGCTGCTCCGGTGTACTTGGGGATGGGAAGGTCAGTAGATGCTTCTGACATGATGCTGGTCGATGCGTAATGCTAGGCGCTTGCACGGTTGTCCATGTGTGGTCAGGGTGTCTTGCGTAGAACTGCGTCGATGCTGAGCGACTGATGAAGGGGCAGGCAGGTTTCCATCCTGTTGACTTGTGTGACGCTAATAATGAACGTTGATGTGGCCTGGCTCATACGCCATGTTTATTCCATCTCACTTCTTCCTTCTCTGCTTCTACAAACCATCACTTCATACGTCACACACACACACACACACACACACACACACACATATATATATATATATATATATATATATATATTAGTGGCGAGTGTAGCCTAAAAGATATTCTAATTTGGTTTTAAAGTAGGGATGTGTTCTCTTTTGAGTATTCAGGTGCAATCGACATTTTCTACGGTGTCAGGCAGACCAGGACTCCCTTTGTGTTGTTGCAGGGTCAACATTTGCGGGGCGCACACAATATCCCAACTGGCACCCGGCGAGGACTAATGTTCGTCACCCCTCTCGCTATGTTGTCGGGCTGCTCTGTAGGTGGTTTTGGCTGCTTATGCCAAGCATGTTTTTTTTTTTCTGAGGGTAACACGGTCAAAGCACCCACAAAATTTCATTCTTCACCACACGCGGGTTTCAGGCCCAGCTTCGTTGCGGGGGGCTAGTTTCTTACAATATTTAGGTGGGCATTTCTAACACAAAATCGTTCTGAATTAATGCCGCTATCATTAATTATATGATGTGTTAAAGCATTTACGATAGAATTGTGGCATTAGCTGACGCAAAACTACAAATTACTTTAACAAACTCACAACCAAAGTTTTCGCTGCCAGGGGTCTTCTAAGCTTTAATAAACACACATGAGTCAAGGTAAAATAGCCAAATCAAATCAGGCACGGTTAATCATCATATCCCTTTGTTTAGCTGAGCATAATTAGCCTAAATAGGGACAGCCTAATCATATTCAAGTTCCATATAAGCTCACAAAAGCCAAGCTCAGGAAGACACTAAGTACTTTTTACGGACTTGATAAGCTCATTTAAGTCTAATAAGGTTGAAGAGACACAGATGTCTACATAAGCAACATGCCTCAATGAGGCTTAACTATAGAAATAATTTTCATAATTTCATGGCACCGAGTATCTTGGGTGGGCAAAGTTTGATGTCCCACACAATAATTAGTCATATTTATACAATTTAGCTTAGAGACTCGACTTGGTCAGGAGCAATTAGTTACATTCTGAGCTCAGATTTGCAGAACTCGTAGAGAATATGGCATCAATTACTTTACTTATTATGGCCTAAAGAGATATGGCTTAACTAGGCATAGTTGTGGTCTGATTAGTTGGACGATGAAATGAACAATGGTGCTAAATTACATTACCCTTATATACATTGACGCCTCTTAACTAGCCTAGTTATGCATTAGTGTAATGTCACATGAAACACCAATATCTTGGGCATGTTGGGTTGGATCTCACGCTAATAAGTTATTATCAGTCTCAATTACACTAGTTAGACCTAGATGAGCTTAATTAGTAGCGAGCATAGGTAATCGAACTTAAATAAAGTGTAAATAGACTCGCCTTATTTAGGCTAATTATGCTTGGCTAAATTAAGAGAGATCATAGTGAAAAATGCCTCATTAACTTTAGGTATTTTTACCTTACCTTATCTAAGCATAACTAAAATTACAATGAAAACAGCAATCTGGACTTGGCTTAATTATAGAATCAGCTTAACTTAATTACTTATGTTGGCCTTATTAGCTGATACCATGCTAAATTAGGCTTGATTAGTTTCGACAACTCACTTTGGCCTAACTATAAGCTCATCTAAGTTTAGCTACGCAACAAATTCGAAGTGGGCTGAACAAGCTTAATTTGGCTTCATATACTTGGCTTCATCGGGTCATATGATGTTAGCTAGGCCTATTTTCTCTAATTAGCTTGTGTAAAAACAACGCGATCCCTGTGCTTAACCCTCTCCCCCCTTCCGCAACCGACACTGAAGAGAACTACACTCATCCGATGAAGCAAAGAATGCGACACCCAGTTGCCTTTTCGGCTACGAATGCCGCGACCCAGTCAGACGGAGCGACGTGAGAGGCCACCTAATAACCACCATGACGGCACGAGCACGTGCACCGCAGCAGGCGTCACGTCGGCAAATGGCGTGTCGATGCATTCTGTTACGCGATCCCGTGGTCTGCACACTTTTGATCACAACTGTTCACTTAAGTATATGCCCCTAGTATAAAATTTAGTACCATAATACCACTCGATAGTACAGCAGCTAAATTTTCAGCGTCGAAGTCGCATAAAGTGAAGGCCCAAACCTTCCTCACAGAGCAGGCAAAATTTCACAGCAAAATATAAATAAGTTTCATAAATGTAAAGCAGTAATCAAGATGTCCAGTTAACTACCGTAATTCACGAAAGGAGTACTCACACGAATTTTTAATATTTTTATTTGTTGCTGTAAATGAAAACACGGCCGTTATGACTCTAAAAAGTGCGTACATCGGAAGTGCTTGAGAATGCACTGAATGAATATATCTTAACGGCGTTGCAGTGGCGCGTCAACACAAGTCGGGTGTCACGGAAAGAACTGCGATATTTTTCTGTCAGATTACTGTCAGTATTACGTGGTTAACGCAAACGATCACAGTTAATGATCGCCCAGAGACAGAAACCCCCCCCCCCCCCCCCCAACACACACTTCCCGCTAGCGCTTAATTGCTGCACCGTACTGCAGTTTAATTTGCACCTTGCTGCAGTTTAACGCTAATACTTCCTGTTTCGTTTTTTAAAATTATAATTATAAGTGCAACGAATTTTTCTGTGCTAATTCCCGGCATAATGGCGACCCCATTAGTGGTGCGTTCGCGTTCCTGTAGCTCTGAAATTACCTAGCGCGCATTATAAATAGTGCACCGCAATCGTTTGGTGACAGATATGAGAATACCGGAAAGTTAATCCTTGAAGGTCAATCACTCTTTTTAGAGCGCATCTCGACCATGAACCCACGCACACACACACACAAAACGCAATGACTACTCCGGAAATAAAGCCAACACGAGTAGCAATGCTGCATGCTAAGGCACACGGTCACGCGTGTTGTGCAGGCGTCTCACCGGTTATTTTGACCGTGGTCATTTTTAGCGATACGGGCAGCATTCAATTTATGTGGACACGTACCTCGATGCGTTAGTGCGGCAATGTATAATGCTACTTTCCTAAGACATCAAACGTTTTTAAGATTTCCCGCCCAAGTGGTAACGCAGCGGCTCGAAATAAGAAACTACAGAGCATCAAAATCCGATGACGCGCATATTGCATTGTTCATGAGATCAAGAAACATGCCTCAGTTTAAGATGATGACAAAGAAAGGAAAACAAGCCGCCGTACGTCACCTAGGAGAGTTGGCTACTTGACGGTCAGCGCACGCATGTCGGATCGCATGCCGTGCATTGGATGCGCTTGACTGTGCCGACTGCAAGCGTTCCCAATGGGAGACCACAGACTGCCGATGATGACTTTCTCTGGAGGCGACCAGATGGCGACACTCTTCAGGACCGCGCTATTCGAGAGGCGCGGCGCACCGAAGCGCGCGTTAGTACACTCTACACGCGTTGCATACGCGTCGCTCTAGTCGCTCTTGTCTAGGCACTCTAGTCGCTTGCGCTTTGGATACAGTTCGGATGCGCGTTTTCGCTCGGAGGATTTCAAGCTGGACGGTTGTGCCCTCGCGATCTCCGACTTCAGCGTAGCTCCCGCCGACTGGTTCGCCCTCCGCGGTCTCCTGATGCCGTGCAGCTCTCGCATTGTGGCACCCCGCCCTTGGACTGCTTCGACCGGATCCCCACTTTCCTATCTCCTTCTTTTTTCCTCTCGTTGGCTGGCGGCTTTTATCCGTCTATTTTCCTTCTATCCTTTTTATCCCTCCTTCCTTCTCCCTATATCTTTTATTCCCCATATCCCATTCCTCTGCTGACCTGTTGAGGTGTCCTCGTAAGGAGAGACAGTTACGGGTCGGCACCTTTCTTTTCTTTTCTTCTGATATAACCACAATCTCTCTCGTTCGTAAAGCCCGGGGAGCCTTCATATGCGCCCCGCCAGATACGCGCGCATATGAAGGTTCCCTAGTGAAGCCATTTCGGTCGCGGTGTAGTTGGGGGGCCTTTGTGCTGTTGAACAGGTAGAGCATGCCTCCGCATGTCCTTGCCGTGTTTCTTCTCTGTGCGCGTTGTTCACCTTCACCTTTGTGTCTCTTCGTGAAACCGGGATGTCGTCGCAGAAAAATAAGCGTGAAGACAGCACATGTTTTTTTTTTTTTCCTTCAAATTGTGCAAGTGGATACTGCTCCAACAACGAGCGGGTCTGATTATTCACCTCCGCCCAGAACGCAAGCCGGGTGAGAGAAAAATATAAAGCGACAGGATCGAAGACTATTTATAATGAGAAACATTTTAGTGATTGTTACATTAAGTGCTCCTTCAAAATTACAGTCGATTGTGTCGTCATTTAAATTCCTCGTGAAAAACAGGAACCAAAAATATTTATCCTTCATTTTATTTGCAACTCTCTTGATTTATTTTCACGGCCAAGATGAATTGGTTCGGCATAGCGCGTTCCCTGCGGATGTCGCCGTCTGGTGGCCGCCGGTGGAAAACATCATTCTCCGTGCCACCGCCAGGGCCGCGGTCGGAACACTCTTGACGTTTCTTCAGCGATGTAAAGAAATCTCTGGAACTTTGAAGACGTGCTGCTTCTTGAATGACGCCAAAGCAAGAGTCTCAAAAATGAAAATGGCGCGTCCCATCTATCTCAGTGAAGAAAACACACACGCGCGCACCCCGCCGCGGTAGTTTAGTGGCTAAGGTACTCGGCTGCTGACCCGCAGGTCGTGGGTTCGAATCCCAGCTGCGGCGGATGCATCTTTGATGGAGGCGGAAATGTTGCAGGCCCGTGTGCTCAGATTTGGTTGAATGTTGAAGAACCCCGGGTGGTCGATATTTCCGGAGCCCTCCACTACGACGTCTCTCATAATCATATGGTGGTTTTGGATATCTATCAATCAAACACACAAAACGCACACACACACGTGCACCTGATCGCGCGCTTTTTGCGCGGTGCCATAGTTTTGTGGAAGGGTCTTGACAACACTATTACTTCCGATTTTTAAAAAAAAATCATGAACGTACGCAACAGATTTTTCTGGGCTAATTCCCGGCAATATGGCGATACTGTTTGTGATGCGTTCACGTTCCTTATCTTTGAAATCAACTAAGCGCACTGCAATTGTTTGGTGGCAGATATCAAAATACAACTTAGGAATTTTTTTTTTTTGCTTTTTTCTGTTAGCTTCTCAAGGCTTGCGTAGACTTGCCAAAATGATTCGCTTTCTTTCTTTATTTTCTTTTTTCTTTTATTTTCGCGCTGACTTCCCAGGCCCTCTGACTTCTGAGCAAGAAGAACAAATGTTCACCGCTGTCATGGCAATTCCCACGGTACTGCAAAAGCAGACGGAAATTCTTGGGGAACTTCGTTCCGTAGTGTCACGGCAAGAAGCACTCGAGCAAAGGTTTTCGCAGATAGAGGACAAATTGAACGTCTTTGAGGACAAATTGCTATCGGTGCTTCCATTAAAAGACAAGGTTATGCAGTTAACTACGGAGACCGACAATCTTGCTGCCACGTTTTCGAAGCTGCAAGAATTGGATGATAATGGAAAGTAGATCTCGAAGAAACAACTTTATCTTTTTTGGCTTTCAAGATGCAGCTGGTGAAATCTGGCAAGATTCGGAGACTAAGGTGATCACCTTTTGCGAGAAAAAGTTAAAAGTCGCTATTTCGGCTGATGCGGTTGAGAGGGCCCACAGGTTAGGTCGCTTCACGGCAACTAAAAACAGGCCTATTATAGTTCGGTTTCTGTCGTTTAAGGAAAAGCAGCGTGTTTTATCAGCTACTTCGAGGTTGAAAGGTACTAGCTTTGCTATTAGCGAAGACTATAGCAACAAAGTTCGACAAGAGAGGCGGAAATTAATTCAATTTGCGAAGAGTAAGGGAGGGGACTTCAGACTATCGTATAACAAACTAAAGATTGGCAAGGAAATTTTTGTCTATAATGCTGAAACAGACAGCGTGACTAAACCCAAGACATAGCAACTAAAAAAGGCCCTCGTAACTTCTAGGCAACCATCCAGCCCGGATGACATCGTGTGTATTGTGGTAAATTGTCGTAGCGTAAAAAAATAAAATTATAGAACTCGCCGCCCCCATTGAAACGACAAAGCCACATGTTGTACTTGGTTCTGAATCTTGGTTAGACGACACAATAAATGACAATGAAATCTTTCCAACCTGCTACACAGTCTACAGGAAGGACAGAAACGCGCATGGGGGAGGTGTTTTCATGTTGATTCACAATGCTATATCTAGCTTCCTCGTTGACGTTGAAGCTGGCTCAACCGAAATTGTTTGCTGCAAAGTACTCTTGAACAACAGCTCGTCTGTGGCATTCGTTTCCTTCTACAGGTCACCCAGCACGAGAGCCCCTCAGCCCCTTTTCAATTTAAGCAATGTGCTGCTGACACTACAAACTACATATATTGTTTTGGCAGGTGATTTTAATTTACCAGATGTGATATGGCAGCAGCTTACACCAGTGTTAGTCAATTCATCCCTCCTGTACACGGCCTTCCGCGAAATGATAAATGCCCATTCGTTAACTACAGTTTGTGCAAAAACCAACGCGAATTATGGCCAGTAGTGCAAATGTACTTGATTTATTTTTTGCAATGTGCTTGATCTCGTGTCTTCGATTACCTTGATTCCTGGTATTAGTGATCATGATGTTGTCGTCGCTAAGATGTCCTGTGCCACCAAGAATTGTCGTTCTGCGCAGCCTCGCAAGGTCTTTTTTTTTATGAAAGAGGCGATTACGCAGCAATATCATGTGAACTAGACAATTTTTTCCCAGAGTTTAGGGCTCAATGTTCGTGTCTAGACATAAATGCATTGTGGGATCTTTTTAAGACTAAAATACTGTCCTTGACACAAACCTTCATTCCCTCGCATGTCATTACTTCCCAGCGTCGAAACGATAAACCATGGATTACTAAAGAGATTCGAACGATGTTAAACAGAAAAAATAGAGCCTTTCGTAAGCACTGCCACTCGCCGAATCCTACATTGTTCGCAAAGATGAAGGTAATGAGCAAAACGATAGCGAGATTGATGCGCAATGCACATAAAAAGTTTCTTTTCACTCTAGGACACAAAGTGAAAACTAATCCAAAAGAAATGTGGAAATATGTCAAGAGCAAAAAGAACTCTGGTGACGCTATCCCTGACGTCATAGATGAAAAAGCCTACGGCGCAGATATTTTGGCAAAAGCAGAGGCCTTCAATGCTTATTTTCACTCCGTGTTTTCATGCTCAAAAGCCGCACTTTTGAAATCACATGACGTCAGAGAGCTTACTCAGATGAGGGAAATTGAGCTGTCTGAAGATGGTATCGCATTATTACTACGGAAGATAAACATCCACTCGGCTACCGGTCCGGACTTTATTTCAAATTTTGTCCTAAAAAACTGTGCATTGTCTGTCACCCCTTTCTTAATACTGTTATATAAGATATCTCTTCAAGTTGGTGCTCTACCTTCGGACTGGAAAACTGCAAATGTTATTCCAATTCACAAAAGCGGTTCAAAAACAAGAACGTGCAACTACAGGTCAATTTCACTCACAAGTGTTGCTTGTAAAACATTAGAACATGTTGTTTATACAAATTTAATGGCACACCTTCAAGAAAATAGCTTCATTATTCCAACGCAACATGGCTTCAGGGCTGGCTTTTCTTGCGACACTCAGCTTGTAGAATTTTGCCATGACATCGCAGCATTTATTATCTCAGGTTTGCAAGTTGACTGCATCTTTTTAAACTTTCGGAAACCTTTCGATACCGTATCTCACACTCAGTTACTACTAAAGTTGTCCTACCTCAACTTGCCGAACAACCTCCTGAAGTGGTTGGAAGCGTACCTGTTAGATAGAAACCAACGCGTGATACTTCATGGTGTCCGCTCTTCTGATGTCTCTGTATTATCTGGAGTGCCACAGGGGTCCGTCTTAGGGCCCCTGCTTTTTCTTATATTTATCAATGACTTTACTGAACACTTGTCTTGCCGTGTGAAGTTATATGCAGATGATTGCTGTATTTACCGTAAAATTTCAAGTGAATAAGATAGTCAACTGCTACAGAATGATCTGAACAAAATCATGTCTTGGTGTGCGACTTGGAACATGACACTCAACCTGCCCAAATGCAACCTCTTAAGGTTCACAAACAAAAGACACCCGCTGATGGCAAACTATATGTCATGAATACAACACAACTGTCCCTTGTAACAGAATATAAGTACTTAGGAGTCATTTTTTCCAGCAATTTGACTTGGAATGCCTACATAAATTACATCGTAACACAGGCCAGCAACACATTAAACTTCTTAAGACGTAACTTTAAACAAGCACCGGCCAGCCTGAAAAAAATCATGTATATGTCGAATGTACGCCCACTTTTGGAATACGCGTGCAGCACGTGGGACCCTTTTACTAAGGTGAACATCGACACTCTAGAACGCGTGCAGCTGAGAGCGGCCCGTTTCGTCACGGGTGATTACAACTTTTCTAAAAGATCTCTCGAAATCAGGAATACTTTAGGATGGCCTCCTCTTGAAGACAGGCGCAAATTCTTACGTTTATCTCTGTTTCACAAAATATTCCATGGTTTAATGGTTTAACGGGTATTCACAAAGAAAACGACACATCGGAGCCTACGTATATATCTGCTCGTACTGATCACCCCCTTAAAGTGCGCGAGTTCGCTACCAGAATTAACCTTTTCAAATATTCATTTTTTCCGCGATCAATTAGGCAACGGAACAAACTACCTCATGAAATTGTAGCCGCGTCCAAGGAAACATTCGCCACTGCGCTGGAACATCATATTTTATCGTAGCCTGAGCACACATTAAAGTTGCCTACACTTTCGTTTCATCTCTCTAGCGATCTACGTTTTAGTTTTTTGTTTATATATATATATATATATATATATATATATATATATATATATATATATATATATATATATATATATATATATATGTATATATATATATATATATATATATATATATATATATATATATATTGCTGCTGTACCTTCACACACGTCAATGTTTATTACGTGTCACCATTGGATGCTTTATTATGTATCTGTATTTCTTTTATGTTCAACTCAGTGTTAATGGACTGTCGCCTTTCTGCATTTCGAAATCGTTATCTCCCCCCTACACTAATGCCCCTCGCGGGCGCTGTAGGTACTGTAAATAAATAAATAAATAAATAAATAAATAAATAAAGTGTGCGAAAAGAAACTTCGAGTTGAACGCGGCAGCGATATTTTGTTCCTTGTGCGTACTCCATACACCTTAGCGTATCAAATATTTTCGAACTTCGTACAGTTAGTGTATGATTTTTTTTTTCGTAGCGGGTGACCAGTTTTAAATCATGAGGTCGTGATAACCTCATGTTAATTCTGACGCCCGATGACAATGTATGCTTGTACCGCACATTATAACGGCAATATTTTATGCTGTATACAGGGCGTGTGTGTTTGTAAATGATGAAAGTTACTTTTACTGCATTTCCAAGCAGATCGATGTTATATTTAATCTATTCACAAGCATATAGGCCTAGCTGTGTGGTAGAAACCCCCGCTTGCCACGCAAGAAGCTCGGGTTTGATCCCTACTAAGACACAGAAGTGTTTAGTATTTGTCTGAATTTTTTATTGACGCACAGATTACTTTCGGCACGTAACCAACGACGTCGGAATTTCTGCGAAACGAGGTAAACTCCGGCGTTTTTTTTTTTTTTTGATGTTCAACGATTTCAATAAATCTTCGAACGTGTGTTCTCGTCGGTAACGTGGTGATATGTACCAAATTATGCAACCGTGAGTCATTTATTTTTAGAAAACAAATTTTAAAATTGATGGTCGATCTTGGAATCACACTTTTAAACGCGGCCCACCCTCTGTACGTGACGCAAGGTCGTGCTCTTTTTTTCAAAAACCCCGCTTTTCCAGCAATCGGATGCAGCGCGCGCCTTCTTCAGCGAGGCGACGACAACGCGAGCACAGTTCAGTTTTGTCAGCTGCAAACAGCGCGTAAGTCTTCGTGGACGTCGGGTCTTACAATATTGAGCAACGTGGAAATTGATTCTAACCATGTCAAGTGCTTGATGCGCCGGTGGGTTGAAATCAAAAAGCGATGGTACCGCGCTCAGATAGTAGCTGCAATCATCGCTGAACTCGGCACTGATGAGTTCAGACGAGCTGGCACAGCTTGATCGCGCGTCGGATGACATCGCCAACTTGCTCTTCGCGCGTCAGAAAAGGAACGTGGACTATAGATATGTTTGCACCCTGGCCAGCCGTGGCGGGGTTCGGGTAGTTTAGGGCATAGAGTTTCCCAAAATTAACTATGGTTTAGGGTGCAGCGGATCTCGTGACGTCATCCGATACCCACCCCAAATGGCGGAGCAGCTCACTGAGTCCCTGTTTCTGTTTTGACTCGTCGTTTATTGCTTATAATTAAAATTATTGATGATGAGTGTCTGGGAAAAAAATGCCGCCATATCCATGAAGTCAATGATGATGAGTGGGCGAAGCTCCGGAGGTAAACCTGGTAAACCATGAATCCTCCGTACATTTTGCCCACTCGATTTTATTGCAACGCTCCCCCTAGCGTACGTCGCCGCACTATATCGAACGATGACACGCGCCATATGTGGCATCATTCCTATTTTATAACACCTCGCATCTTTCATAATCAACTACACGTACCGCCGTCTAGTTTATAACATCTTGCATCTTTTGGACGGACGGATGGATGGACGGACGGACGGACGGATGGACGGACGGACGGACGGATGGACGGACGGACGGACGGATATGGCTGTACCCTTTAGATCGGGCGGTGGCTAGCTTAATACTTAGAACTGAACGAGAGGTGGCTACATACAGGGGACGCACAGCCCACGCCTTAAGCAGCTTCGCTCCTAAAATGATTCACCCTAGTTTTTGAAAGACTGTCAATACTATTTGAAAACAGCACTACCTCAGTTTGTTCGAAAATGCACTGGAGTTCCTCTTGCCTTAGGCCAACTCCGGCAATTTTTTTACCATGTCAAGGTAATGGTGCTTTTATGTTCCTGAGACATTCTTGTCAGGCGCCCGATAGCTGAAATGCCCAACAAATTTGAAAATACCTTATAATTATCGTAAAACCATAATACCAATATGCAACCGAGTGCGCTTCTACGTGTGACGTAAACGTTTGCCCGATCATGCCTGTTATGGCGAATATGTGAAGAATTGTGTGTGGCTCACAACACAGCGCCAGTCGCCACCTGTCGCATGCCCACCAACACGGAAAAGAAAACGGCACGCTCAACCAAGGAAACACGCCCAAACCAGCGCAATCCTTAGCTAGAGTGTAGTAATAACTACAAACAACGATGAGGATAGGGTGGCTAGAATGAGGAGGTGTGGTGAGCGCGGCACTTTTTGCTTGCCGGGGGGTATTCCTCAGGTGCACTGCTTTCTTCACGGGCAGTAGCTGCTTTAGAAGTACTTCATGAATCGGTGCTTGAGCTGGGTTTCTCCAAAATGTCTGAAGATATCAATTACAAAAAATAAGACCCAGCGTCACTGCATTTGCCAAGCCGCAGAACGTGATGGCTCAACTCAGCCTATTAAATAGTCCGCAAGAGTGGCAATGCAGATGACTAAAAAGGAGAAATCTCTTCTGTTCTTAAAGTTCTGCATGAGATGGAATATGACAAGAAAGACTACAGAAGACTTCCATCTGATACACTAGCAGTGTCTGTCGCTCATGAAATGTACACTGCCTGAGTGGCGGATGGTCGCTTTGTATATAATGTGGCAAGCTCTGCTGCAAGAAATCTTGTACTTCGTAATAATCGTGACGAGTGAAAGAACCCCCGTCTTGTTTCCAGCGTTGATTGTAACGCGTTATAAGCAACACCGGTGTAGAAGCTATTGCTTAAATTCTGTGAGTTGTAGTTGTTAGCAAGACGTTCCTGCAACAGTAGCAGTGTGTATCAGTTCTGTTTACAAAATAAAATTTGCTTCTGCTGATAGTACAGGTCACGGAGCGATACCTGGAAAAGCAACGCTAGCCTTAAACGCCTTTGCATAAACAGTTGCAATTTTCGCGGGTCCCTTATAGGTTAAAGAAGCAAAAATTATTTACACTGCAAATATCTTTTTCAGCAGGCTAAATAGTTTGGGCATTTTTTTTTATTCGTACAGCGCCTCTGCTTATAGTCGGCTAGCAGATGCAAGCTGCCAGAATTACTGTAAATTTGTTGAGATTAGTGATGATTTATTTTCAGGGAGGGTTGATGGTATTATTTATTTCTGCTTTCTGTGACAGTAAGAAATTGATTGAACATGTGCCACGACGTTATAAGCCATCACGTGAAACTGTACGGTGTGCATTAGGCAGCTGTGTTATACGTCCGGTATGTTGTGCAAAGTTTTTTAGTTGCATCAGTAATTCACCTAGGAAGCTAGTTGTTTTGGTCGCAGACTTCATTTCTTTTCTTTCAATAAGAGGTTACAGGACTAAAAGCTAGAGGGATTGACGAGGTACCGATTTCGTCACATGTTGGCAAAACAGCATTACACGACAGACATTCATGCACGTAGAATACAAAATAAACTTTACAAGTATAATATGACATCAATTACGTAATACAAATGTTATAAAACAGAGTGAAAGAATACACATGTGTAGAGATGAGGTGGCATGAAGCGTGAAAAGCAAGAATTAATAAGAAAGAATGACAGAAATTCCCGGAGATGTGCTGTTCGGGAAAATAAGTGAGCTGGGCGAAGCATCTAATGTAACGATTTCGATCACACAAAGGATCAAAATCTTCGTGGTTTAAGATGGTTAGTAGGTAAGGTAGCCTGTACGAGAATAATTGTTGATCATAAGCAGTTTAGGAGTAGGTGCAATCCACATATCTTCGTGCCTATGAAATGAACACTTGGGTTTACATTTACCTTAGGAAATATGTTTAATGAATGCTTTGCGACTTGTCAAATATAAATACGAGGTTTATTAAAATGTTATTCTATATCCCGCAGCGAGGCCGCACAATTATTCAAACTTCTGATCTTGGAGTAGAAGAAGACACGAGTTGTTTTTACTTCGGTAACGGTAACCCATTGCCTATCTCGTAGGCAACATAAGGTGGTATATAGTGTAGTGAGTAACATATCAGGATAATTTTTTTTTTTTCAGTAATACATACAAAACTGCTGGTTTATAAAAGTAATTGCGCCAAGAAATCTCCCAGCCCAGACAGAAGCTGTATCTCAGTGAAGCTGTTGTAGATCTGTTGAATTTTCTCGGTGCGATGCTAATACCTCACTCGATCTCCCCCCCCCCCCCCCCCCCTTTTTTTTAAAGGTGTGACCCGAACATGAGATGAAAAGAAAGAGCAAATAGAAAGGCTATGAGTGTTGTAGTGCATGAACACCTGGCATGCTTGAAAATGAAAAAGCAAGTATGGCGACACGGGGAGTGGCGGCATGGGCAGGTCGTAAGTTTATAGAGGAGGTCGTGATCCAGCCACTTGTTGCCGTCCCATAGTAACGCTCGTAGCAAAACAAGCTGCCGACACAATCGCCATCCCAGCTAGCGTGGCTATCCCATCTGCGTCTTTTCGATCCAGCGAGTCTCTGGCCACGTTATTTTCATAAGCATTGTGGTCGTTTGTTAGGGTGACGATCACAATGGGCGATGAGCGAGTTTCACTGCCGTGTTTAGGCTGATTACACAACTGCGCGGCTGGCGCAGACCTCGAAAGAAAGTGATGGGGTTAATGAATAAAAAACAACCACAAAAGATCGCGTACAATGCATGCAATTCCTGCGTCACGTGTGAGTTGGGCCTCACTCTTTTATTATTTTTTTTGTGCTATGCTTCCGATAGCTATCGTGAGAATTATGATGTGCGACTTCTTAAGGTTTTCAGTGCTCAAAATATACATGTTTTTTTTTTTTTCGAGGAAAACTGACCTCGCATAATAAACGTTTTTGAAAAAGGGCCCCAAACGTTTGGGGCTCCAAAGAAATAGCGTTGAGGCCACTGCGCATGCGCTTAACCAAAAACGCCTTTGGCTCATAGGAGGGGACGCTATTTCTTCAATTTAGCGGGAGCCCCAAAACCTGCACCTTGAAAGCTTTGTGTCATACGGGACGGCACCGACTTGGGCGAGTATTTAAAGCACGACAGATTATATTCGAAAACTCTTCGTTCTTGTTTTACCAAGAGATCATACAGAAAGGGCTTTGGGGCACCAAACTTTTGGCGGCCCTCTTTGAAAACTTCCTACTGACTGCACCCTAAAGTTTGCGTCAGCTGTTTTGAAAAAAAAAATTGTAAACGTAACATGGAATCAAGCGATGCTTTATCCTATCACAGTTCAAAATCTAAAATTATTGACATCCTTCTAGAAGATTTGACCTGTGTTTTCTAAAATAAATACTGGTCTAAGTTTCCTAAGATGTACTTCATGAAACTACAAAGGTGATGGGAAACAAATGTCACACAAGTGCATTATTTAAAACATGCAGTATAACAAAAGAAGTTAACAAATGTCAAATAATATTTATTACAAAGATACAATATACCTTTTAATTCTTTGTGTAATATCTGCTGGCCTGTAAATGATTGCATCGTCAGCACAGCTTAAAATAAAAGAAATAATGCATTAAAAATTTAACTCACACACATTGGCAAGGATGGACGCCGTCTTAAATGACATTGAGAAGCAGTAGTACATAAGAACATATCCGACATTAACAAACACAAGTACTATCTTTTCGGTGCAATCCTAATTTATGCAACTCCCGAAAAGCTAACAAAAATGTCAAACTATATTTTATGAGGAATATCATGTGGAAAAGGCACACATATACAAATACATTTTGCACACATAATGCTTCAAACATATTTCGCGATAGATTGGCAAGAACACATTCAGCCAGATAGCCTGATCATCTGCACAGTACTCACGAGCACAAAAAGAAGGCTAGTGTTTAAAATGAGTAAAAAATCTGCATCATATGTGATCCATAACTTGTAAATCACAACTTTTATCTTTCACTAAAGCAACTGCAAAATTGTTCATGAAAGTGACTATGGTGCCAAATAGAATAGATTGAAGGAAAAGAAAGCACAGTTAAGAAGCTCGTTATATTAAATGACAAGCTGGAAGACCTTGCAGGGCACAGAGAGTGTGTAATATAGAGGTTCACCAGAAATGAAGGCACAGTTCTAGTTAAATGAGCACTGGCACAAAATTGTGAAGGCTAGATAATGAGCAGAGATCAAATTTAAGACTAATCCCAATGCAATGATTGCATGAGATCTCATAAAACAGTTCAAAAATATATTTATTGCACCCTCTATTAGAATCCATATTATTATAGTCCCTGAGACAACACAGAATATAAACACAAACAATGGCAGCATAGAAAAGATGCTTGTATGGGAAATGTGCTTGCCTACCATTGCAGAAGCAAGTGAAAAGTGATTATGTTGAGAAAACTAATGTGTGGGAATTATATATATAGTGCACCCTCTCTTAGAATCCCAATTATTATACTCTCCTTATATTATACTCTCTACGACAATACAAAATATGAACACAAACAATGGCAACACAAAAAATATGGAGGTCAAATGTGCTTGCCTTGTATTGCAGAAGCAAGTGAAAAGTGGTTACGCTGAGAAAACTATCATGCGGAAATTAGCTATCGTGAATAGAAGGTAATCAACCTTATCTACTTTCTCGAACTCGGCACTGGAGCACAACAGTAAGCAATCTACATTAAAAGTGAGCAGATTGTTTGACGTAATGGCAAGTGTGTAAAGTCAACCTTAGGCGCTTGGAAACAAAGAACAAATCTGTGGAGCAATGATAAATGTGAAGCTTGTAGTTAAATAATTTCCCTTCCTCTTCATGTATTTTTCCAGGCATAGGAATCTTATTGTTTCCCAAGTGCAATGAAATATGTGAAAATCACTTATTTTATAAAGGTGGTCAAGGCCTGCCTTGCGATCAACTATATGCCCATATCCATCCTCTCAGTATTTTTTAAGTGTCTCGAAAAAGTAATTACTAGCTCTGCAGACAAGTTTTCATGAAATGCAACATAATTTAAAATTGCCAGCATGAATTTGGCAAAAGTCAATGGAAACAGCCTGATACTGACACACACACACAAAAACAATTATACATAGCAAAAAAAAAGTTACTCTTAAAGGTTTTACAGACTACATGAAATATGTACGGTAATGTATTAAACCACAATACTCATTTAAAGTAATTGTATTGCTAAAAAGCACCTAGCTCATACCTTGCTTGATGAATACTTCAATCTTCAACAGTGCCTCACAATTGATAACCCAGTGTACCCCTTTGAAATGTTTCTGTTTTCATGAAAATAATGCACTGTAGCGGTCACAAAAAAAGGATGCTTTTATATGTGAGTGCGCATGTGGTCCACGAGGCTCTTTTTTAGTGAAAATGACGCCTTGCATTGGTTACAGGAAAAGCGACGTTCTCCTGTATGGATGCGCACGTGTTTTGCGAGGTTCGATTTCCGTGCAAATGATGCCTTGCAGTGATCACAGGAAAAGGGACGCTCTCCTGTGTGAGTGCGCATGTGTTCTGTGAGAAGGTAGGGGCGATTAAAAGTTGCTGAACATAAGTGGCACTGGAAGGGGCGCACGCCTGTGTGTGTACAAAGATGCGCTTTCATAAGACACTTTTTTTTTGTTACGAACTCGCACACACGGCAAGATATCCGTCCAACTTTTGGGGACACAAGAGAATAGTAGAGGTCATAGAAATCCACAGCTGAGGAACCTGCAAATACACAATAAGAAAAGAAAGGCAAATGAAACCATGTCACACATATTGTCTGCAACTGAACCACAGCTGCACTTCTAAATGAAGAGCACAATCACATTCACCTCTACAAACCACATGTTACTGAAGCAGTAACAGTGCAAGGACACAAAACATTTTATAAGAATTCTCATCTTCCAGTAAGTAAATACTTAAGTTAATACTTCTAAGAACATCTAGCGATTCCGCAGGGACCTGATTTATATCCACTTCTGACGAAATGCCTAAGCAGCAAACTTTTCAAAATTATGCTATACATTTTGTATCATTGCATTGAAGATATTACTGTCCTTTCTTTCTCTGCATCATGATGCACAGCAATAGAATCAGTTCATATTGTAACACATAAAGCATAAGAAATAAAATATGAGAAAAGACGCTGTGAAATTAATTGATTTGATTAGATATGTGGGGTTTAAGGTCCCAAAACCACCATATGATTATGAGAGATGCCGTAGTGGAGGGCTCCGGAAATTTCGACCACCTGGGGTTCTTTAATGTGCACTCAAATGAGCACACGGGCCTACAACATTTCCGTCTCCATCAGAAATGCAGCTGCCGCAGCTGGTGAACGAACAGGAGCATATAACAAAAGAAACAAAAATTCATTTGCAAGTGATAGAATGGCATCATAGTTTTGGTGGTCAAGAATACTGGAACATTTGTGTACTTTGCACAAAAAAACTATTCATGCATACTCACACTGTTTACACATTTTCCATTAATGTCCTTACCCTGCTTCAATGATAGCCTAATGATACCATACAACACAAAGTGAAATGTTCATCACATTCTGTTTTAGACACAGCCACACACCAGTAGATATTCTTCTTGGTCACAATATACAAATAACTATACTGAAGAATACAATCACTATACATTGATATATTCTTAGAAAACAGTCTTAGAAAACAGTAATAAATTGCCAAAAACGGCAATATATTACAAAACAATCAACTTAACTCAGTGCAGTACTGGCATTTTAAGCAAGATGTGAGACACAAGATAATCAAGAATGAACAATCAAATCATGAATATGCAAACATTTTTTGATAGGACAAAATAGAGAAACATTTAAGCAAACTTGAGTAGTTATTACTCAATATATGCAATGCCAGAAACAATAAATAAATAAATGAAGTTCGCATGTCAATATTATTTGGAGATTTTGAGCAACACTATAAAGGGATGCATACAGCTTTCAGGGGGCTGAAATGCAAAATGAAACAAAACTGGACTGCCACGGTACGATTGTATCACAACTATTTACATATTGTATACGGGCAATATCAAAGTGCCAATAGCAAGCGTTCCAGTTATTTGAATAAAAAACTGTTTCAGTGTACGGGGATGTGTAAAGATGTGCATTAATGAATACTCAAACTGAACCGTTCCTTTGCAAGACAGGCACAACTTCATTAAACTGATGATTGAAACATACATATTTCAATGAAATTCATTATGTATTGCCAATTTCAATTGACTAACAGTGCAGAAATTATATAGTCAAATTATTTGTTTCAGTATAATCAATTCTTAGCAAAGGGTTTTTAATGATGATCGAATCATTGCTGCAATTTTTGTTCAAAGTGCATTCAGCTACATCATATGTGCGAAATGATAAAAAAAAAATTACCACGAATGGGCTGGTGCAATGCCCTCCTCGCAATATCCAAAGCATAATTCTTCGTGTCCCTTCAGAAGGGATGAACACATATGCAATAACACACAGACCACTGTTATAGCCAGCACCAACAAGTACATTCAAACATACTTAAGTACATTCAAACATACAATATTCAAACATACATTCATTCAAACATACAATAAGTACATTCAAACAACTATGGCCTCAATTAGGCTAGATCCTCAGAAATTCCTGAATCAATGCAATTTCACTTACTCGTCACTTACAATCACTTACCACTCTTTCGGTAAATTCATGCAACTACTCTTATGAAAAGGCATAGACATATGTTAATACAAATTGAAGGAATTTATTTGGGAAAAATATATAGAATTGAACACCTGCAGCAGTGCAATGCAGCAGGATATAGGCTACAAATGCTTAGCGGGAACCAAACCAATACACTGGGTATTGGTTTCCTTATGCTGGTGCAGTATGTAGGGGAAAAGCATAATAATAAACAGAACTGTTATAGCTAAATAGTTGTAGGTGCATGAAGTACACATGCCAGGTAATTGAGGTTAGACAGTTTCTTTTACACTCTGCAGAACATTTTAGAGATTCTATCTTTGAATTTTAGCAATAACAAAATGGTGCATCACAAAAAGAATCCACATGTACCACTCAGCAAGTTAGTACAAAAATGCCAGGCCTACGCGGAAAGCTTAAAAGCCAGGAAAGCGCAGCACAGTCACAGCGAAAGCTTAAAAGAGCGGCTTTTCAAAGCCTTTTCTAAACACTCATTGGGTGGCTGCTGCGAGCACACTTGCTGGGTACCAACTACAGCATTATTATTAATAATTTCTGAGTAGTAGACCAGCGTTCACTATGCTATCTTTCATCATTCTTCTGATAAGCGTGGTATCCTAAATACTTGCAAGGAATTTTGTGCCAACTTTTCATGCAGTGGCTGACGACGATGAGGAATTATGCCTGAAGTGGGTATGTGCTACAATTAATGGGTGATCAAAAACAATATTGAACTTCTCAGCGCAAAAACTTCCGGCAAGTAACAGAAAAGACGAGAACGAGCACAGACTTTCAACTAAATTTATTACTACTACAACGCACATATATATGTTACCAAAAAGACGATAAGATCACTTGCTTACAAAACGCGAAAACAAAAAACAAGAAAAAACAAAAAAGCACGTGGTTTCTTGCAGTTTCTTGACTTTTGGTTTTTGTCTTTTTTGCACTGGTGTTAAATGAACGGTTCTCAAAACACTCAAGTAAACAATTTAAGCAGCTGCCCATTCTTTCATCTCTGACCACACTTGGCCCTGGAAAAGAAACAAAACTATTGCTTGTACAACTATTTCAAATTTTAAAAAATATTTCGTACCGTACATCATGCTAAAAAATGTATTGCATTGCGAATACATGCAGATACATGAATAAATTAGATGTTTATCAGATATTGGATGCAAGATATTAGATATCCAATATTGGAGTTTGTTTTACCATAAATTTGTACTTCAAGATTTCCTTGAGATGTTTGTGAAAGTCTTTGGCAATGAAAACTATGTCTCTCGACTAGCAAATTAAACAGTATCTGCAGTGGCTGTCCACAACCTAGTAATTAAGCATAGAAGGCTGAATTACTAGGTTGTGGACAGCCTAGTAGAAGGCTGAATTACTAGGTTTTTGTATTGCCATGTGCAAGGTAAAAAAAATTAGGAGATCTGCCCAAAGCTTTTACAAAATACTGAGACACCTTATTTCAGTAGCTCTGAAAGACCTCTGTGTGTGTATGATAATATTATTATACCTATATAGACATGTTATCACAATATCAGTGATGCAAACTTCTGTGTTCACATGTAAATCTGTACAATCAATAACAAAAGTTTCCAAACCACCTGAGCACCGGCCAAACTGCCTGTTCGCACCACCTAGCACTGTGCCACATATTCTCTACTGCAGGGCTAGGTCGTAAACAAATATTCTTGTCACTCAGTGGCCTTTCTATTTTCTACTGCCGTGTAGAGCATTGTTAGTGCCCAGTTTCCACACGAAGCAGTCATCTGAAGTATGAACATTGCATTTTTATATGACAGCGGGATCAAAGCTGTCATTGTGCCTCGAACAGCGTTTTTTTTTTTTGTTCGCAAGGTATCACTTTGTGATAAACATTACAACTGATAACAGTTATGCCAATCAACTGCTCTCAAGGCAGAAGCACACAGGGACGCAGATGCCTAAAGAGCATGTCCAGATAAAAAGTGAGAGGTGTAAATTATTTGTACCCGGTCAGAAAACGGACATTAATTGATATGTGGGGCTTAACGTCCCAAAACCACCATATGATTATGAGAAACTTCGTAGTGGTGGGCTCCGATAATTTTGACCACCTGGAGTTCTTTAACGTGCACCAAAATCTGAACCCACGGGCCAACAGCATTTCCGCCTCCATCGGAAATCCAGCCGCCGCAGCCGGGATTCGATCCCGCGACCTGCGAGTCAGCAGGCTTAGCCACTAGACCACCGCGGCGGGGCCAGAAAACAGACAGGTCATACATTAAGGGTGGGACACTTCTCGAGTGCTGCGAGGCTATCAACCGCCTCTGACGTAGCTGAAGTGTCGCGAGGAGGCTTTCGCTTTGTGCCCCCATGGTCTGTAAACTTATGTGGTCGACTGTGCATTTATATTGTTACTCAAGAAGCCTGTATTAAAATACTGCGAGCAATCATTCTTCCATTTCAACTTAAAGATATCTACTGTTTGACCCTTCAGCAAAATCCAAAAGGAGATTGTCTTATGTCCACAGTGTGTATGTGCGTGTATATATATAAATATATATATAGCTGCTTTTAGGTTTACTAAAGCTACAACACATTTGAATAGTTCGCTAGACCATGTATGTCCGAGTGGGCTTACGAATAAAATCATTATTTGTAGGTTTCATAGACATGCAATTTTAAGAGATTAAGTCAAAAATTATGGTGCACTAGAAAGCAATACTGTCTCATGTCGAACACCATGCGCATAATTTGAAAATCATGGTTTTGATCCCCACCAAGTAGTTTTTTCATCCACTTCGGAATGAACAGAGTTTGTTCCCATGTGCCTACGGCTACTTACCATTTTTTTTCTAATGGAGCAAGTGTTGTTTCAGAGTGGAGCACAGTTGTATGGATAAACACAGCTCAAGGTGGCCTCTCATTGCACCTTCTTTTACAGCTCTCCTTTCTTTTCACAAATTTATGACGTTACTTCCTTGCGGGCAGCCAAACTAAGTTACTTTCCCAATCTTATATCCACTCTTTCATTGTAACCTCCTGTGAACAAACTCTCCCCGTTGACCACTCACTCTTTATCGCTTCTTGTTGGCATGACTACGGGACACGTGCTGTTTGAGATCCAGATTCCGTGAGAAGGATGCGCTGCAGTGGTCACAGGAAAAAGGGCGCTTTCCTGTGTGGATGCGCATGTGGCGAACAAGGCTGTCTTTATGTGAAAAAGACGCATTGCAGTGGTCACAGCAAAATGGACGCTCCCCAGTGTGGGTGCGCATGTGTCTCACAAGGACGATTTTATGAGAGAACGATGCACCGCATTGATCGCAGGAAAAAGGACGCTCTCCTGTGTGGGTACGCATATGGCTTATGAGGTTCGATTTATCCAAAAATGATGCGTTGCAATGGTCACAGGAAAAAGGGCGCTCCCCGGTGTGCAGGCGCTTGTGAACCACGAGGCCGCTTTTCTGTGAGAACGATGCACTGCAGCAGTCACAAGAAAAAGGGCGCTCCCTGGTGTGGATGCGCATGTGGCGAACAAGGTTGTCTTTTTGTGAAAAAGACTTATTGCAGTGGTCACAGCAAAATGGACGCTCTCCTGTGTGGGTGTGCATGTGTCTCTTGAGGTTTGATCTTTCTGAAAACGATGCACTGCATACGTCACAGGAATAAGGACGCTCTCCTGTGTGTGTACGAATATGTCCTGCGAGATTACTGTCCCGAAAGAATGCAGCTGGACACAAGTGGCACTGAAAGGGCCGTTCGCCGGTGTGTGTGCGAAGGTGTGTTCGCATGTTTGCACTATACTTGGTCACATAGGTGCACTGTCGGCAGGAATGAAGTTCGCCTTGTACGGACACGAGGGAATGGTACTGCTCACGGGATGCCGAAGACAAGGAACCTGCAAAGCCACAGGGAATACAAAAAGGCAATAAAAACCAAGTCACACGCAATTTCTGTGAAATGGACTACAGCACCAGGCTATGACATATGGTTGCTGCCCTTGTAAATGAAGCATACTATGGAAACCACATGTTATGGCAGTAGTAATCATGTAGTGACAGCATGTTTTACAAAAGTTGCCATCTCTCTCTACAAGTGCTCCATTTACCCCTTCGTAGGCTGGTCTATATCTTTGTACCGATGATGGAAAGATTGGCTGTGGTATAGTAATATATATACTACAAATAAATAGTTTGAAATGAATTTCAAGAAAATCGAGACAAAAGTCTATAAAAAAAATCAGAGTATTTTCGAAAAATGGCAAAACACTGTTACGCTGTCTCGTTAAAGGGCCCGTAAACCACCCGGAGGTCAAAATTCAGTTGTGGTGGCGAAACTGCACGAGTGTATGACTAGAAGTAACCGTGAGAGTTTTTAAAAACGGTGCAGTAATAGCAAAGTTAGACGCATTTGATTATCAAAACCGCGACGATCCCTCATTCCATTCTCTTCTGTGCTTCTCTCTGCTGGTATCCTCTTCCAAGCCGCTTTACCCACTCGCTGAGTGCCCCACCCCATCTCGCGTAGCATACGTCATCGCTCATGCGCTGCTTGAAACACCGCCTACATCCAATTGCCGCGAATCCAGCTGTCGATCCATCAGTTGCGTTGCAGCTGCTTGCTTGTTGGAAAAGTGCGGCTGCCGTCATCAAGCCGGCATGGACACTGCGTTGCACACACACCATCAAAGGACCGCCCACAAGATGGACCCGTACGGGGACATGCCGGCCACAGTAGCTGACTCGTAAGCAAAGCCACGCACGCAGGCAACACGACGAACAACAAGCAGTGCAGGCAGCTGCTTGCAGACTGACCGGAAGACGTAAGCTCTTGCTCGGCCAATCAGCATATTTGGCTCGGCGCATCAGAAATATAGCATGGCACGTCATGCGGAGTCCCGAAAGGCCTGGAAAAGAGCAAGAATTGTTTCTCGGAATCTGTAACAGGCCGGCGGTTCGTAGTGCTGCCACATGTAGATTCCAGAGTCTGCCACATGCAGACTCTGGAAACAGGACAAAGAGGCAGGTCTAAAGCGGAAAAAAAAATTCGTAAGCGATCATTCAAAATATTACCAAAATCAACCTCAATATAACACTAATCTTGCCCTTCTAAAACACTCTGAAAAAAATTTTCATATTATTACAAAAGCTTAGGTAAAATATGAGTGACTTAGAATTTCACCAATTATAACAGGTGCATTGCCGACAACACATTGTTTCAGACACTCACATTACCACTCACACATGTAGATAATCCACCTCATCAGAATGATTAGCTAACTACACTCAATCAAGACAATCACTACAAATTTTTCCACACTAAAAAGGTCAGATTCCACACTAAAAAGGTCATGTTATCTTGGATATATTATGAAACAATCCATTAAACTTGATTTACTAAGTATTTATAGGCACTACCTCAGAGGGAAGCTAATCAATTGGAAAACCAATGACTAAATGAGGAATGGTACAAAATTAGGTGACGCGAGTCAATAGTAGAACATTCGGGTAATTTTCAGTCACTAGGTGGCACAGTGAATAAAATAAAGTTTGTTTGTACACATTATTTTTAAGATTCACTTTAGCAGTATACAGAGACATATTTAAAAGTTTTACAGAGAAAACGACAACAAACACCAGGCTGCTGCTGTATGCTTATTAATATTGCATATGTATTAGAGGGCAAAATCTAGGCTGCCACTAACAAGCATGGCAGTTCATCACTTACCAAGCTGTTTTTCTTAGTGCATAGAGATACGTAAAGGCATTCATCAATCATTACCTAACTTGAACCAGTCCTTTGTAAAACAGACAATTTCGTTACTCTGACTGAGACACCCACACTGCACCAAACTGTATTACGCTCTTCCCAGTTTCGATTCGCTAACAGTATAAAAAGTAAATTGTCAACTTCATTCCTGTATTACATAATTCCATCCTTAGCAGAAATCCATCAACATGGTCAGATCACCGCTACAATCTACTGTTCATAGCATATTAGGCTGTGACATTAGCATAAAATGGTGTGTGATTGGCAAGAAGAGGCTGGTTGAACGCATTTCTGGAAAAATCCACAGCATACAGCATTTTTGTTTCTTCATAAAAGGAGTGGACACATCTGAAACAGCACAAAAACCACTGTTAAGACCAGTACAAAAAACACAGTAAGCTAAAATATATCTTTACCTATTGCACCAGCTGAGCTTGACGGTTAAAAATTCTTTAGTAAATTATACTTTTTATTATTGCAATTGAGTTACCACTTTTTCAGTAATTACATAAGGCGACACATATTTTCAGCACTATACTTTTAAAAAATATATGAGGATGAATGTTTGATTGCTCTAGCAAATAACATACAAAAACACATATGTACAGCGAACTAAACTAGCACAAAGAGTATCCATTTCTTGTTTTTAGCAGACTATATATGAGCAGAATAAAATAAATAGAGATTTAGCAGCTGTACACATACTGGTCGTTAACTGTAGATGTCAGAAAATTGAATGTGTGGAATGTTTCTTTAGCACATTGTGGGACATTTCGGGAGGAGTCTTTCTCAAGTCTTATAAATAATGAAGAGCAGTTTTTCAAAGAGAACACAAATGCGAGAGTTAAGCCCCCAAGTATATACAACTGTATGCAATATTCTATCGTACAACACTGTCCCTCTTTCCAATGGAAACATGAAAAGAGTTTTCAGTGGCATTACATGGAAAGAAGGAAGAATCTTCCCAAAATTCTGAAAACGTGTCAGTAAAAATAGCATTCAAGGCTGTAAGGGATTCATTGAAAAGCAGGCTAGATTGTTCCGTAAGCTAGAATGCAAAGGCTATCTATTGCACTTCACTGGATTTCTTTAGTAAAGGTGTTTAATGGGTCAAAGGCTAGAATGCTCACAGAGTACCAATGAAAGTAAAGTGTAGATGAATGACTGTAATCAAAGATTATAGTGAAATCTAACGCGACTACAATTGGCCGAAAATCAGGTGTACTAAATATGTGTAAACAAATGAATATCATAAAAATATAGTGACAAAAAATGTGCAATGAATGTCAAACATGTACTTTTACTGAGCACATACTATGGGTCCTTGTGTTTGCTATAAACCAGCAATCATTTCAGCACCATGATAGAATTTATTATTTCTAACGTTAGTGTGTAAAATCAATCTACCTGTCCCATGATCGTAACGGAGCTATCCCGAGCAGTGGGGATCACAAATAAACAAAAAAAGCTGGCACATTCATTCCATGTGCATCAAGGGCCACGAACATATCTATTGGTTTCACATATTCGTGGTACAGACCAAGAACCCTCTGATACAACTAAAATACACACAAATATGGAACTTGTGGTTGCTTTCAATAACCGGGCCATCCACTCTGCCACCTCTGATGCAGAACGTGACGAACACGCTGTTTCAGATCTCAGCACGACCCAAGTATCTCATCAGGCCTGCTTCTTTGAGCGGCTGCTGCTGCACAAGTATCTGTTTTTTCACTCCAGTCAATACCGACATGACCTAGTGACTAACGTATCAATAAGTGAAATGCTTCTATATGCAGAAAACAAATCCTTATTAGTATCCTTTTAGACTATTTGTATGCAACTTATAAATTATAAATTAAAGTATGTGTATACATATATTTGTATCAATTGTTTTATTTATTGTCGAAGTTGTACTCTACAATGCCGAGCATTTAAACTCTTATGCCTCCTTGTATCACTAAGTACATAAACGGGGTAAGCAGAGCAAGATATATAGTCAAGTTGGTTTGTGAATACTGCTTTCACATCGCACTATCTGACTGTAAAGCATGTTCACGGCACAATATTCATATGGAATAAATAAGGTAACGACAAAAATGGTTTGTAAATACTAAGAAAGCAAGTACTTTCACGTACACTGCAGGCTGCTACAATAATGATAATAAACCAATAACATAAAAATGAGAACGTGTTCAGATCAAAGAATGGGTTACCAAGTGTGAAGCAATACACACACACAAAAAAAAGGTTGAGATATTTGAAACCACATGATAAATGTGTTTTGAGATGCAAAAAAACAACCATTTCACAGCATTCGGCCCACTCTAAAATAACTATCTTCACTGAAGAGCATCACGTGTAAATGCGCAAGATCACACATTCCTCCAATGCCAGTGGAATCAGTGAGAATAAAGGCAATACTAAAGGTAATAATGAATGTGCTGTGCAATGAACTACACCTAAACTGTACCAACAGCATATTAGTAATAATATTTTATTTTATTTTTATTTATTTAATACATACTGCAGACCACAGTTGTGGTCCTGGCAGGACGAGCACTTGAATAGCACAATAATACAAAAATAGCAAAAGGGACAAAAAATGAAACGGCGGACATTGCATTGTCAATCCAACACACAATTAACAACACTAACAAAAAAAAATGGGGCTATACAGTATCTAATAAGTATGGCTCAGCAATGGAATTCCATTCAGCCACGGTACGCGGGAAAAATGAAAATTTGTAAGTATCGGTATGCGCTTGGTATGGTGTTAGCGATCTAGCGTTATGGTGCCGCGTGTGTTTTGTGGTCAGGGCGGATATATACAGGGAGGGGTCGATAGCCAATTCATGTTTAGTAAGTGAGCAGAGGAAATCGAGTCGAAATTTTTGTCTTCTTAACTGAAGCTTGGGAATGTTATTGGCAATCATTAATTCAGAGGGAGAATCCGTGCGACGAAATTTTGAAAAAATGAACCTGACAGCTTTCTTCTGAATATTTTCCAATTTATCGATGTTATTTTTGGTATACGGGTCCCATACTACAGCAGCATACTCAAATTTTGGTCTAACGTATGAATGGTAGCAAAGAAGTTTAACACTTGGAGGCGAATTACGAAGTTTGTGTCTCAAGAAACACAGTTTTCGAAAAGCGGAGGAGCAGATGTTTTCTATGTGCAAGTTCCAGGAAAGATTACTAGTGAACGTTACGCCTAAGTATTTGAAGCTGTTGACTTGGTTCACCGCGCATGATCCCAGTGTGTACTGAAATTGGAATGGAGATTTTTTGCGCGTTATGCGGAGGGAAACAGTTTTCTCTGCGTTGACAACCATGCCCCAATCCCTGCACCAACTGTATATATTGTCCAGGTTTGTGTTAAGTTCTATTTGATCTTGCATGCTGGAGATTTCACGGAAAAAAATACAGTCATCTGCAAAAAATATCTAGGGTTCTACGACCCAAAACCACAATATGATTATGACAGACTCTGCAGTGGAGGGCTCTGGAGATTTTGAGCACCTGGTGTTCTTCAACGTGCACTGACACTGCACAGTACAGCCGCGGCCACGTCTGTGTAGAGGACACGAACAGCCGTGTTTTGCTCTGCGGGGTGAAACCCTGAGGCAGTATCAGGCTCTGACGTGATCAGCCTGACAACTAGGCCGCGCATGCTCCTGATACGCCCCTTCAGAGCCCGATAATGCGATAAGGTTTCGGCCCGCAGAGCAAAAACCGGCTGCTCGAGTTCTCAACACAGACGTGGCCGCAGCTTTGCACAGACCACTACCTATTCACCTCCATTGAAATGTGACCACCAAGTCTGGGATGGAAGCAGCGACCTTTGCGCAAGCAGCCCAGCAACCTAGCCATGGTTCTTCTGAGGGGCACTGATAGAACAATATGACGTGTTTAGAATTGAAGGTTATCACAACTTTAATCAACTTTGTGTAAGCTAATGAACAAAAAAAGTGCTTTTTACGCTATGAATGTTCAAAGTGGAAGCGGCAACAACTTTTCAGTATTTGTTCCACATACACTATCATAAAAAGAAAAAAAAGAAAAGCAAAAAATGGGCAATAATGTGGCCACCACAATTCTGGCGAAATACCCGGTTGTTCTGCTAAGCATAAGGAAGCCAAAAAGCAGGCCAGTATCGAGGCATTTAGGAGTTCTTAAATTAGGTGCCTTATCTACTTTCTCGAGCTCAGCACTGGAACATGACAGTATGCAATCTACACTAAAACTGAGGAGAACGTTTAGCGTAATGGCATGTGCGTAAAGTCAACCTGAGGCACTTATAAACAAAGAACAGTAAAGCTGCAAATGGTGATTATGTATAGATGATACACGCGGAGCATGTGGTTAATATAATTTCCCTTTCTCTTGTTCATTTATTTTTTCAGGCATAAGAATCCTATTGTTCCCAAGCGCGATGAAATGTGTGAAAATCACTTATTTTATAAAGGTGGGAGAGGGAGCCTTGCTATCAACTATAACCCCACATACACTCTCAAACTATTTTTTAAGTGTCTCGAAAAAGTAATTCTTAGCTCTTCAGAACTCTTTTGCATGAAATGAAACATAATTTAGGACTGCCAGCATGAATTTTGCAATAGTCAATGGAAATAGCCTTATACTGACACAAAAAAGAACTATTCTTCATAGCAAAAAAAAAAAAAAAAACCCAAGTAACGCCTAAAGGTTTCTACAGACTACATGAAAGCCTTACACTAATGAAAGCCTTACACTAAGGGTTGACGCATAAAAGCTTCTGGACATAAGTGGCTCTGGAAGGGGGGCTCGCCGGTGTGTTTACGTAGATGCCCTTTCATGGCATGCCTTTTTTCATACCCACACACAAGGCAGTATATCCATCCAACTTTTGGGGACACAAGAGAATAATACAGCTCATCGAAATCCACAGTTGAGGGACCTACCAATTCACAGCAAGGAAAGCAAAGCAAACTGTCACGCACATTGTCTACAACTGAACCACAGCTGCACTTGTAAATGAAGAATACAATCACTTTCACCTCTACAAACCACATGTTACCGAAGCAGTAACAGTGCAAGGACACGAACCATTTCATAAAAATTGTCATTTCTTACTAAGTAAATACTTAAGTTAATACTAGTAAAAACCTCTAGCCATTCTGCAGGGACCTGATTTAGATCCACTTTTGACAAAATGCCTAGGCAACAAGTTTTTCAAAATTATGCTATACATATTGTATCAATGCAATGAAGATATTACTGCCCTTTCTTTTTCTGCACCATGATGCACAGCAATAGAATAAGCTCATATTATAAAACATGAAGCATAAGAAATAAAATATGAGAAAAGACGTTGTGGAAGAACTGGAGCATATAACAAAAAAAACAACAAAAAGTCATTTGCAAGTGATAGAATGGCACCATAGTTTTGGTGGTCAAGAATACTGGAACATTTATGTACTTTGCACAAGAAAACTATTTATGCATACTAACACTGTTTACACATTTTCCATTATTGTCCTCACCCTGCTTCAATGAAAGCATAATGATACCATACAACACAAAGTGACATGTTCATAATATGTATTGTGTTTTAGACACAGGAGCACACACCAGTGGATATTCCTCTTGGTCACAACATACACTGATCTATTATTAGAAGGCTATTTTCATATGGCGAAATTGGCGATACATTACAAAAATATGCACTCAACTTGGTGCAGTACTGGCATTTAAAGCAAGATCTGAGACGCAAGATATTGAAGCAATGAACAATCAAATTATGAATGGTCCAACATGACGGAACAGAATTGACAAACATTTAGGTGAACTTTAGTGGTTATTGTTCCATGCTTGAGTGGTTATTACTCAATGTATGCAATTACCAATAAATAAATAAATAAAGTTTGTCTATTATTTTGAGATCTTGTGGAGCACTATAAAGAGATCTATACAGCTTTCAGGGGCTCAAATGTAAAATGAAACAAAACTGGACTGCCATTGTACGCTTGTATTACAACCATTTACATATTGAAGACGGGCAATATCAAAGTGACTATACCAAGCGTTGCAGTTACTTAAATAAAAAACTATTTCAGCGTATGGGGATGTGTAAAGATGTGCATTAATAAATACTTAAACTGAACCACTCCTTTGTAAGACAGGCAAAACTTCATTAAACTGATGATTTAAACACACATTTCAATGAAGTTCATTGACTAACAGTGCAGAAATTGGACAGTCGATTTCGTTCATTTCAATAAGACCAATCCTTAGCAAAGGGTTTTTAATGATCATCCAATCATTGCTGCAATCCTTGTTCAAAGTGCATTCAGCTACAAAATAACTGTAAAATGGTGAAAGCTTTTCAAGAAGAGGCTGGTGCAATGCCCTCCTGGCAATATCCAAAGCACAATTCTTCGTTTCCCTTCAGAAGGGATGAACACATCTGCAACAAAACACAGACCACTGTTATATCCAGTACCAACAAGTACATTAAAAATGGCATCATTTAAGCTAGATCCTCAGAAGTTCCTGAATCAATACATTTTCACTTACTCATCACTTACAATCACTTACCACTCTTTCGGTAAATTCATGCAACTACTTTTATGAAAAGGCATAGACATTTGTTAATACAAATTGAAGGAATTTATTTGGGAAAAATATATAGAATTGAACACCTGCAGCAGTGCAATGCAGCAGGATATAGGATACAAATGCTTAGCGGGAACCGAACCAATACACTGGGTATTGGTTTCCTTATGCTGGTGCAGTATGTAGGGGAAAACGATAATAATAAACAGAGCTGTTATAGCTAAATAATTGTAGGTGCATGAAGTACACATGCCACGTAATTGAGGTTAGACAGTTTCTTTTACACTCTGCAGAACATTTTAGAGATTCCATCTTTGAATTTTAGCAATAACAATATGGTGCATCACAAAAAAAATCCACATGTACCACTCGGCAAGTGAGTAAAAAATGCCAGGCCTGCGCGGAAAGCGCAGCACAGTCACAGCGAAAGCTTAAAAGAGTGGCTTTTCAAAGCCTTTTCTAAACACTTATTGGGTGACTGATGCAAGGACACTTGCTGAGTACCTACTACAGCACTATTATTAATAATTTCTGAGTAGTAGACTGGCGTTCTCTATGCTATCTTTCGTCATTCTTCTGATAAGCGTGCTATACTCTAAACACTTGCAAGGAATTTTAAGCCAACTTTTCATGCAGTGGCTGACGAAGATGAGGAATTATGCCTGAAGTGGGTATGCGCTGCAGTTAATAGGTGATCAAAAACAATATTGAACTTCTCAGCGCAAAAACGTCCGGCAAGTAACAGAAAAGACAAGGACAAGCACAGACTTTTAACTAAATTTATTACTACTACGACGCACATATATATGTTACAAAAAAGGCGATAAGATCACTTGCTTACAAAACACGAAAACAAAAAACAAGAAAAAACAAAAAAGCACGTGGTTTCTTGCAGTCTCTTGACTTTTGATTTTTTGTCTTTTTTTGTTATCGTCTTTTGTAAGCAAGTGATCTTATCGTCCTTTTTGTAACATATATATGTGCGTCGTAGTAGTAATAAATTTAGTTGAAAGTCTGCGCTCATCCTCGTCCTTTGTGTTAGTTGTCGCAAGTTTTAGCGCTGAGAAGTTCAATAATTCATTGCCAACAAGCCCAATCCCTCACTTTAGATCAAGAACAAGCTCTTGTAATGGGTTGGAGCATGGGATGAACAACTCATTAAGCTATTCTTATCGTGTGACACCTGGTTTTTTTTTTTTTGCTGTTCTAAAGCACTTTATTATGTTTATTTTGATTCCTTTCCCGACATCAAGCCTGCCCAAGGCAAGTTTACGAACAAGTCCCAAGCACCGGCGTAGCTCAGTGGTGGAATGCTGGGCTGGCATGCAGCGGACCCAAGTTCCAGCCCCAGTGTGTCCTTGTTACTAGGTTTTTTGTTACTTTGTGCCGCAGTGGTTACGGACACCGGCAGCGGAATGGCGTACAACTACGGAGCCGTGCGTGATCTGAGTCTTGATTTCATAACACCTTTCGCTATAATACAATGTTATGCACTATGCTTTCATGCAGTGCTGTCCCTATTTCGTATACACACATGGAATGAGTTTTGAGTGCTCTTATTGAAGTTTTTGCACTAAAGAAGGAGACATAAGCACAAATTTTGAAAACTATGTGTCAATGAAAATAAACAACACATGCAAGGCCGCAGAGAATACATTGAGAGACATGCCACAATGCTTTGTCAGCTGGAATCTAAAGATTCGGCGACACATAAAGCACGGGCAATCTTGTACCTTTCAATGGTTTTCATTACTAGTAGCATTTATGGTGCAAAGGCTACAATAGCCATACTGCATCAAGACAGAGTAAGGTCTATGTGCATAGGTGTCATCAATGACTACGGTCTATCGTTATGTTGCTGTTAGAAAGCCTAAACTTCTGTGAAATAAACAAGTCTACAATTAGTAAAAATTACAATAGTGACACAAATTACGGGCAATGAATATCCGGCATGTACTTTTATGAAGCATATTCTATGACCATGAATGGTAAGGGTATGTGTGTAAATACAGTAATCAGTTTAACAATGCGAGAGAAATTATTTGCAAATTATGTAAAATCAAGTTAGTTTTCATGTGATGATAATCGAGATGTCATGAATAGTGATAATACAAAACATAAGCACAAAGAAAGGTGGCACATAAGATCGCAGTAGATCAAGGATTACAAATATCTACTGACTTGACATCAAGATGCCTTACCATGGCAGAAACTGACAAACCACCGATACAAGCAAAACGCAAACTAAAATGGAGCTTGTCATTGATTTCAATATTCCTTTCCCTCTGCCAGTTAACAGAGAATGTGGCAGACAAGCACTTTCGTATCTTGGTACGGCCCATTAATATCGGCAGGTCTACTTTTTTGTGTGGCTACTACTACTGAAGCATCTGTTTTCTTGCTCCTCATAACATTTTACCAACATGAACTCAGACCGACAAAGCTGATACCAGATGTGGTATACTTTTTGAAGTTATTAACGACCGAGTTTTTAAGTGGTTTGAGAGTCTGTGATGTATGCACTGTGCTCAGTGAATCTGTAAATATGACTACATTGTTAACATTTGACCCAACAAAGTACTTTATCGCAGTTCAAATAATTGAGTAGTGTGCATGTTGCAATGTTGTGAATGAGAAAAATTGGCCCCAACAGGAGTTGCAGCTATAAAGGTGGTGTGCTATGGCACAAACAGGGCAGCATTTCGCTAAGTTGAAGTTCATGCACTGGTAAACTGTGACCTGTAGGCTCACTAAGTTAGATGCAAAGACAATGCTTTCAGAGCATGTTGCAATAGCATTGCTTGAAAAGCCTACTAGGAATGCCACTTAAATGTTTTAATATGGAGGCTGAAATTCAGTGATGGTTCCTGCAAACAGGGAACAGAAACAAAAAGATTAATAACTTTTTTTAAAAAATTTTGGATAAAGTGTTTCATAAGATAAATACTGGCTTTGTAAAGATTAAAACACATACCTTGAGCCACTCTGCAGAAAACTACGATAACGACGTGAATGAATGCCACAGTGCAACAAGTAAAACGTACAGTAAAAGGAAAAAGTCAACTAACGTAAAGCAATATCAACACAAAGATACAATATAATCCAGGCTAGGTGAAAAAAAATTACTTTTATATAAACGGAGACGAATTTCATGTTTGGTCAGTACCTACAGCTCTCTGGAATTGTTTAATTATTTTCAGGACAGTAGAATACAAAAATAAAATGCAATATCCAAATTTCTCATATGCAAGTGGAGTTCTAAGGATAGATGTTATTTGAGGTGACAAGATGTAGCAATGCACTTGACTATATAGACATGACAAAATGCCACGAATTGCCTCCTTTTCATAGCAACCAAGCAATAACAGACTTAACAGAAAAGGCAAGTTAGTAAACAACAATTATCCTGTGACTAGTATCCTAAACTGAAAAGGCAGACAAAATTAAATACTTCTTGAACACTAATTGCTCTAAACAAAATCGAGCGCAACTTTTGCCACATACCCAGATGTTGTGCCCAGCTATCACGAGCCTAAAAAGAATGTCAGTGTTGAAATCAGTGAGAAATCTACACTGTTTTTTATTTGTTGCTTGTGAATCAATGACAAAAATAACTACCTTTCACGAAGGCAACAGCGAAGTTGTAGTTAAAAAGCGATGATATTAATAAAGAACATGTACCAAGGAGAAAGAAAATTTAGTTTAACAGAACTTAAACATGCCAAATGATCAGCTATGGAGCTGCATTGTGAGTGATCGTCGTTCAGTCCCCGACAATTCGCATGACCTGCAAGAACAAACAATGCACATTTCAGCTCAACAATCGGCTGGCCAAACTGCACACCTGTATTCTGGCCATCTTGAAAACGGGCTGTCAAGTCAAACACACAGACCATTGCTCATGGTGTCGTGTATAATTTACCCCGAACTTGTGGGAAGCTGAAGAGCATTCCGGTGCCCACATTGCAGTGAGCTTTCAATGATTGGCAAAGCTGTTTGAGAGTACGACCACGAGAGTTATAAAAATGATGAGAGGGCTAAATGGAAACGCCAAAAAGTGTTGCTGTACATTAGCTATCAAATGTTTTCTCAATCATAAACTTGCATGAATGCATGCACTATTGAACTGACTTTCCAACTTGTTTGCATGTTTGCATGTTTTGTAACAGTACAATCCTTTGCAAAAACTGCCAGAATTCTTTTAAGGTGATGATTCAAGCTTATACAGAGCAAATGCACTCCAAGAAAATTCCTAATCTGATTTAGAATATTAGCAGACTAATATGCACACAAGTGAATTACTCCTGTGACTTGTTTTAATAAAACCAGTTGGAGGAGGCAGCAATGCACGTAGCCGTCACAACCTCGGGTTCGTTACAAATGAAACTGCAACCTCAGAAAGCTAACAAGCAAATAATTTCTATGAAAAGGCTGGTACGATCCAACTACGACAATGTCTGAAGAAACTCCTTGTAGGCTTTATGAAAGATGGGGGCACACCTGCAATAGGATGCAGACCACTGTTAAGTCAAGCAAGAGTGCTCAAGGACAGAAACAAGAACTCTAACCCCCTGACATCAACCACAGTTAGAGATAACAATTGGCTTATAACGTACTATGTTTCACTTTTTTTTCTGCACTTGACTTGTGTGTGTGCTTTCTCTGTTTCTTTTCTCTTTTCCCCGCAGTTTTTGTAGTTTTGAATTACCAACTCGCCCAGCATTCAGAGCTCTTAACAAAACATGCTAGAACACAGGCGTTCAATGTAAGTGCACTCACATGCGTCCAACGATGTTGAACTGTGTTGCACTGTTGTGTTTGACAATAAAAAATAAAAATAAATGAATGACCTTTAAATTCCCCTTCTCTTGTTCCTTCCCAAAAGTACACCACTTTGGAAAGCATTTGCCCGACTTCAATTCATCTGTGTATTTAATTTTACATCTACTTACATTATTGATTGTGCGATTTTATTGACACCATCCATTAACATAGATGAATACCTGTCACTCTTTTCTAGTGAAGGCATTGTTAACAGTCGTGTTGGGCATGCTAAGGTCTTCGAGCAGTGGTACAATTAATTACCTGAACGGAGCTGTAGATGCGCTGTCATGATAAACAGCCTCTTTTCAGCACAGATGGCTTGCCCAAGTTTCCCTCTCCAATGATGGCAAAAAGTAGTGTGGGCTGTTTTTTCTTGATACTGGCTAAATAATACATACAGTGCCATCAATCAAAAAGGTTACACAACCTTGTGAACCTTCACAACTACAAAAAATAAAAAATGCACAAGGGACTTTGTAGCTTTGTGCATAACGTCGGCCACACATGGCCTCCAAGCACTGTCTTGAAACAAAGTTAAAATCGCATAAATAGCCAAGAGTATCAAGCAAAAACTTTGTAAATGGTACAGGCGTTTCGCTGGCCCACCACTGCACCTTTGCTGACATATCATATAAAAACCAAAAAGTACTAAAATGTATGAAACAGTTTCCTGAACTTAAGAATTAGACTGCAAATAAAATGCATAAATCATTCAGACCCCAATTCAAGGAAATAATGTTATGATTATTTCGTTTGACAGCCCTCATTAAAATATCCTTGCAACACTTCTCGAACAGGAAAAAAAAAAAAAAATTCTGCCGATCACTAGTTGAAGTTTCTGTAAACGTGTGAGCCAAATATTACAGTGTTGCAAGTGGCAATAAATTCACGGTTACGGTTTGAAAAGAACTAGAAATCACTCACTTTTGTTAAAAATGCCAAGAGACAGGGACATCTATTTGCACACGGAAAAAAGCGGCCATTGGCTTTTTAGCATTTGTGTGCTGCATACTTACAATGCTGCAACATACATACACTCGTACCTCATAATAACAAAGTTTCATCTTACACAAAAATAAGCTTGTTATATAACATTTGTTATAAAGGTATCTTTTGCAAGACAATTTTTCATTCACTTCGTTACTTCCACAGGAGAATCGTATACCTAAACTAAACATGTTTTCACCAGAATGGACAAGATAGATGCGGCCCCCTTTTTCCTTAATGCTGGAATAATTATAAACACAGTGTCATTAGCATGAAATGCTCAGCAATGTTGTGCACAGTGACTGGTGTTACAAGGTTCAACAAGGGACAGTTTAGGTTTGTGCTTAACATCCTCTGTTCAAGCCCTTTAGGTACCGTTCTGGCACAAATGTCAAAAAGCCAATGCCCAAAACAGTGAAGAGATATTTTCATAGTTGGGCCAGCTATTGTCATGGAACCTGACCTCAATCCTATTGACATACGAAAAAGAAGAAGGAAATTATGGCAACTTCGAACAACTAGTGGTGCAAAGCTTCGAGGAGGAGCAGAGCTGGGTGGCCTTCTTTGTGTTTTCATGTCTCTGTTTAGTTTTTGTTCATTATTTTTTGTAACCTCATTCTTTCTTTTATGTCTGCTTTGCTTTTCTTCTTTGTTGCTCTTTTTTGTTTTTGTATATCACTTCCCCTTTTTATTTACTTTTTAGTGTTTCTTTTCTCTTCCTAAGCATATTATTCTTCTTAAGTTTTCCTTCCTTTCATTTCACCATCTTTTTCTTCTATCACGTTTCCGTCCATCTTCTCTCTCCGTATGCCCCTGTCACTTATTTTATGTGCTCCACTTCACCGAGTAGTGTTTTCTCTTAACACTCCCACCTGCTGTACTCAGTAGTGGCATAGAGAAAATTTTTTTTTCTTTCTCTATGGTAAGGGCTCACCTAATAAATGTGGCGCTAGCCCACCTGAGGAATTTTTTGCAAAAAGAGCACAAATTACCGACTGATTTAGCAGCCTCGCCAATAAAAAAGCATAAAAGTGTGCCTGGAACATCACTAGCAAACCTTGTAATGAGCTACTGATGCCAGAAGCAGGCTAAGCGAGAAACCCAGCACTTGCGGGTGTACAAAAAACGCAGCGCTCAAACGTGCACCCATTACAGGCATCTCTATATGCACAATTTTCCAACAACTCATGCCCACTCGATTGTGGACAAGTTAACGATCAGTCATATCTAATAAAGCAATCTGAACTCTTGAAAAAGTCACTGTTCCCGCATTTCACTGTTGCCTGCATATAAACATGTGACTGTCGTCATTCATGCAACTGAAGTGCTGGTAAGCATGTGCATGAGGGTCAATAATACACAATTATATATGACATTTCACATCACAAAATCACGATATGAATATGAAACATGTCCTCATGGCGGGCTTTGCAAATTAAGACCATCTGGTGTTCTTCAATGAGCAACGACAACAAGCAGTACTTAGGCCTGTAATGTTTCAGCTCCACTGAAATGCTCCACTGACTGCTGCCACCGGGGTCAAACCTGCAACCTGCATGAAGATCACATTCCTGATATGGAGCAAGCAGAACGCTATGAGGAGCCACTGTGGAATGCAATAAATAGAAATAAAAATAGGTCCGGCCCACAGACACCAAGCTTCATTCAACCCCCTTTTCCAGTAGGGAAACAGCTACTGAACATTGTCAAAATTACATATATGAGTGGTCTGACTACAGCTGGTGAAAATTACTCAAACAAAAACATCAAGAAAGCACCTAGCATTAAGGAAGTATGGTAGGACACATTGTCCAAAAACGCAATTGTATAATTTCATGCTATTAAATAGACCACCATTAACGCTTATGCAGCTTAGTCATTGGTTTATGTTGTAAGTTCTTACGGCAAATGTTTTAAAACATAATCGTGCATTTTTCCAAAATCACCTTTATAAAAGCTTTAAACACTTGATGTACCTTTTTTGGAAAGGCATCAACTGCGTGTACTTGGCCTGTCAGCGCAGTACTCCTGCAAACAGAAGGGGGCCCGTCATAATAGCCCTGTAATTACAGTAATGGGTGCTGCCAATATAAAGCAGTGACTATGGTGATGGAGTCAATGAGCACAGTGATATCGTAAATGTGAGGGGACCCGTCAGCGCAGTATTATCATGAAAATGAGGGGGCCCATAATGATGGTGTTATGATAAAAGTGAGGAGATTCATTACCATAAATGTGCAGTCATTTAAAATGCGACTGTCATGCAGCTTTGTTGGCGTAGCTAGTTGTGCACTGTTCTCAACATGATAGTGCTGTAGGTCATCAAACCAAGTCACATCTTGTCAGCTTCTTTTTTTATCTTTTCAAGATAATGAGCCAGCATTGAAGTTACTGCTCTGATGAAGTTCTAATTTTTGTCTTTAAGAAAAAATTATGTTGGTGTCTGAAGGGTTGTTATTAAACAGCCCTGCCATTCGAATGGCAACGCACGATGCATTGTTGCTTCGAGATTCCGGACAAAATCGCACTGACCCGACCAAGTAAACTTTTTTTTTTTTCAGCACTGTTTCAAGGAGTGTTACTTTTTTAAAAAACAAAATGACCTTGGTCAACAAACGAATGTTGAGTGATGGGAAGAGCCTCTGCCCAGCGAGAACCAGGCCAATCAGCTGAACAACAGGGTACACAGACACGGCTGTAGTAGAGTTTGTGGTCCAATCTTCCTCCGCTGCAAGCTCAGCATCGATACATTACTGCAAATTAATAATAATAATAATAATAATAATAATAATAATAATAATAATAATACCTTTTATTTCTTCAAATAACACAGTACATGTGACTAGGCCTGCCAAAGCCACTTGGTGGCTTGAGTGGCAGTATAATATACATATTACACTGTTACGGCCGCCCTCACTTTTATGATGGTACCGCACCTACGGGCCTCCCCAATCATAGTCCATGCTTCCTGGGAAAACTGTTTGAACGACTTTACTGAAATTTCCCTAGTTTATACCCAAATCTCTAATGATTAGTTCGAACTTAAAGCTTTGGAAACTTGTGTGAGTTACAATTAAGAAAAGGTTATTAATTGAAATGTGTGACAGCACGTGATATCGCAGGACAATCTTTTTTAATGTAATTGTACAGAACTAACTTTAGAGCTAGAAGTTAATGCCACTATGGGGAATTAGATTGCCACATTTCATGGTCATGCTGTTTCTCATTGCTGGTAAAGGGTATGGGTGCGAGCAAAAATGTGCACACAACGAGAATGCAAGACAGAATGCATCGAAACCCCCTCTACCGATGTGGCACATGCGTCAGTATGCATGCCCGTCCCTTCGTTACCAGGTGCACTCAGGTCGCTTTGCTTGACTGGGTTACGCCACATCTAGCTACAACAACCGGTTGTCGCTTTCTTTGCTCAGTCTAATATATGCCGTCCTCTTACGTAGCAGCTCTGGTCGGGTCAGTTCAAAGGGCCCCTCACTAAGCCCCAAAAAAGTTTTAGTGAGACGCTGGCACTTGAGAGTTCGAAGATGAGCATTGTGCATCAAATTTTTCCCAACCTGGTCATTATGAGCTGAGGAAACCGTTATATTGAAACGGCACAAAACCACGATGAGAGGAGGCAAGCTCGGAACCCTTGCCACTTGCCTCGCGTAGGCTTCGCAAGCCAAATCTCTTCCCTATCGTCTCCGCATCCGAGCTAACGGTCACGTGCAGCATTGTTTTGTTGACCAGAGTTATTTTGTGGTCTGCTGCCCGTTTCTACGGGATGGATTCTTCGATACAAGGTTCCTTGGAAATGCTGGCTTAGACGCGGTAGAATAGATGAACATACTGAATGCTCGAACATGCAGGACAATTAATTTCATTTCCACTACGGGCACGTTCTCGATGTGATAACCACGGGTACATGAACGCATGCAGAACGCAGGCCCATTAACCTTGTATCTCGTAGCAACTCATAAGGAAAAATATTTTAAAAAGATGCAGACATTCCCTTTTTGTGTCTTATTTTTCTCAAGTTTTATTCATCTATGCAAATAACAAATTACACAAGCTGCATGCATTCACTGAAATAATTTTTCCCTCGTCACGTGCTACTGCTGGAGACATTGGACCAGAGTCGTCTACGTAAAGCTATTCTTATGTATAATATCATAACCATTTTCTGGGTGCACGCCTGCAAAAAAAAGGGCAAACAGCGTACATCTTAAAATTTTTGTGGCATGTAGCGTTGCTAAGTTCGGCACAAGTGATTGTGAACGCCCCATGTATACATTGTACTTGTCGGCTCAAAATTGTCAAACCTGGCAAGTGGCCCTTCAGGCACCAGGCTTGCATCATTCTGCCTAATTATTGTAAAAAATTTTGCCTGAACAGGCATTACACCAAGTTAACCTTAGCTAGTATTGATTAGCTTATGGAGCCAGGCATGCAAAATTAAATTTATTCAGCACAGCTCGCCTTTGTCGCATTATGCCAAGTTAAGCCAAAGTGTAGTAATAATCAGCGAAGCTTAGTTGAACATTGTATCACCTAAGTCAGTCATAAAAAGTTAAATTAGGCTGAGTCAAACTAAGCCTACTTGAGCATGCTGTTTTCATATTGAGCCAAGTTTAGCTTTGAAAAGCCCAGATGAGTCAAAGTATAGCCAAATCTAATTAGACATGATTGATCATTGTATATATCCCTTCGTTTAGCAGAGTATAATTTGTCTAAATAAGGCCAGCCTGATCATAGTGAAGTTCTTTATATGCCCACAAAAGCCAAGCTCAGGAAGACCCTAAGTACTCCTTACCAACCTCATGAGCTCACTTAGGTCTAGTAATGTTGAAGGGACACAGATGTCTCAATAAGCAACATTTCCCAATGAAGCTTAACTAGGCATAATTTTCATAATTCCATGACACCGAGTCCCTCGCGTGGGCAAAGTCTGATGTCCCAATTAGCCATATTTATCACCAGTCTTAGTTCCAATAAGATACAATTTAGCTAACAGGCTCCACTTGGTCAGGAGCAATTAGTATCATTCTGAGCTTGGATTCTCAGAACTCATAAAGAATGCGACATCAATTACTTGAAATATTTGGGCTTAAATATATATGGCTTAACTTGGCATAATTGTGGTCTGATTAGTTGGATGATGAAATGATCAGCCGTGCTAAATTACATTACCCTATATATACATTGACAGCTCATAATTAGCTTAGTTATGCATTAGTGTAATGTCATAAGAAACACCATTACCTTGGGCATGTTGAGTTAATTTCATGCTCATAATTCATGCATAGTCAATATTCATCACAATTGCACTAATTAGACCAAAATGAGCCTAATCAGTATCCAATCAGTATGAAGCCGGAAGTCGGCCATATTGACTAGGCAAGTTCTCCTCTCTTGTTTACATATGAATGCGAAGCAGAAGGCGCGACTCCCTCTCCGGCTCAGAAAGCACGTGGGCTGCGCAGCGCGTGTGTCGTGATGATCCGAAACTAATGGAACTGGGCTTATCACTCTGAGCCAGCGGGACATCTTCAGCGAAATGATTTCGTCCGAGTATTTAAAGCGAGTAACAGCTCACCGACAACGAAGCAAGTACACGAGAACGTGCGCTAGATGCACTGACAAGGGCGAGTGCTTCCACGTCATTAATTCAGCAACTGCACAAACAACACGATCGGTCGTGCGCCTTCTACGGTTGCATTCCGCTAAGCGGCCGACACAGCGTCCGGCCACTGTGTCTGTGTTCTGCGTGAAACTCACCGGCGTCAGCATTCTTGAGCACGGTACGTGCTAGTGACAGTTGAGCGCGGTTGCTGTTACGTTGAGATTACGTGCAATGCTGGTGGAAAGAGTACCAAGCGGAACAGAAAAGGTGTTTAAATACGCACATGCAAGTTGTTACTGTACACACACAATACGAAACTACGTATGTGCACATGGTCCTCATGGCGTCTTGCTGGGCTCAACAGCGTCGTCCGTTGTCACAAGCAGGAGCACTGCTCAACCGTCACTGACCTGCAAGACGTTCGTCGTCATTCAGCTTCGTCATGGTGCCCAACGCAATTCCGCTGAACACTAACTGCTTCATCCGCTGCACGACACATGGATATGCACTTTTTCTACGCACTGTTGAAAGCCCGTGATGGACAAAGGGATTTGTAAACGTTGCTAAGAGTAATGTAACTGCCAGGAGAATACTGCGTAACCAATAACGCGGCGCAGAGCACAGATATTGTCCGCCACGGCTCAGCACGAGACCTGGGGAGGCACACATTCCGCCGCCAGCCGCTCACTGCTAGACCAGCTCCACTGCGCAACACGTAACCATAGCAACGCCACCATTGTGTCTAGTGAATATGGCCGCCTTGATGTCATTTCCGCCACACTTTTCACGCCCCAGGCCTCCGCGCCGGCTGGGCATGCCGTCTCCTACCTTTCCTTCCTCCCTGGGAGCAGCCATGTTTGCTGACGACATCACGCACGAACCAATGAGCGCGCAGCTTCCGAAAGCCTCGTAAGAGCGCCTGGCACAGTGCATTGTGTGTGTGGGGGGGGGGGGGGGGTCTATCCGCTCGCCTTTGTAAACTCGCCACCGGGTTAACCGAAACACTGCCCACGAACACACAAAAACGCAATGACTACTCCGGAAATAAAGCCAACACGAGTAGCAATGCTGCATGCTAAGGCACACGGTCATGCGTGTTGTGCAGGTGTCTCGCCGATTATTTCGACCGTAGTCATTTTTAGCAATACGGCCAGCATTCAAATAATGTGGATACATCCGCGTCACCTTAATACGTTAGTACGGCTATATATAATGCCACTTTCCTAAGACAATACATTCTTAAGGTTTCCCGCCCAAATGATAATGCGGCGACTCGAAATGAGAAACAATAGTGCATGAGAATCTGATGACGCGCATGTTGTTCATGAGAGCAAAAAACATGCCTGTTTAGGATGATGACAAAGAAAGAAAACAACGGCCGCACTTCACCTAGGAGAGTTGGCTACTTGACGGTCAGTGCACGCATGTGGGATAGCATGCCGTACATTGCATGCGTTCGACGTTCCGCGCGGTTATCACGACATCACTCGTCACTGACCACTCACATGTCCTCTTCGCGAGTTTGTTCAGCGATGAAAAGGAATCTCTGGAACTTCGAAGACATGTTGCCGCTTGAATGACGCCAAACTTAAGTTGCGGGCCAGAAAATTGAAAGCGGCGTTTCCGAGCATCTCAGTGAAGAAAAAAACACACACAAGAGCAAGCGCGCCCGATCGCGCGCTTTCTAGGGTGCCTCGATGCGCGCGCCCCCACTTACGCTTTCTGCATCGTGCTGCAGTTCTTGAAGTTTTGTGCAAGGGTGTTGACAAAGCTAGTACTTGTTATTTTGTTTTTGTGTGAACGTACGCAACATTTTTATCTGTGCTGATTCCCGGCTAATTGGCGCAACACTCGCAATAAACGATACAAACCTTACTCGATTGTCGTTGTTTTTCCAGTCGAGGCCAGTTAGGTCACCTGGCGATAATTACACACGCGAACCGCGATTTAGCAAGGAGGAAAAACAACATACCTGAGGAAGTGAGCAGCACGAACCAGCAACAAGCCCCTCAACTGCATCAAAAATTGCGCCTGTTTAATGATGATGATGGTACTTCTAGTGCCTTCTTGCCTTGCGGTATTGCAGTTTGGTACGCCACCACAACCTATTTGCCTTACGGTATTGCAGTTAAATATGCCGCCGGCACCTATTTGCATGTAATTTTGATACAACAGCTCAAAGGTACAGTTTCTGTTTTCTAGGCTGGTAGGTGTTCAGTGAGTGCGCACTCCATTCGTCGCCTACGAAAAGCGGGGTTTTTGAAAAAGAGTAGGCCCATACGTCACATACATAGAGTGGTACGCGTTTACAAGGGTGATACCACAATCAGTTATCAATTTTAATTTTTTTTCTAAAAACAAATGACTTACGGTTCTATAATTTGGCACATATCACCACTGTGCCGAGGTGAACACATGTTCAAAGTTTTATTGAAATCGGTGAATATCGAAAAATCGCAGTTCTTTTAATTAAAATTATTGATGAGTGTCTGGGCAAAATAAACCACCCTAGCTTTGGCAGGACTGTCATTACTATTTAAAAACATCCTCAACTCGGTATGGTCGAAAATTAACCCGAGCTCTCATCTAAAGGCTAACTTCGGCGATTTTTTTACCATGCCAGGATATGGGTGTTTCATGTTCCCGAGACACTCTTGTCATGCGCCCGATAGCCGAAATTTCCAACAAGTTCACGAATAATTTTTTGTAAGTGTGGAAAATCTGCTTTCCAAGGTTTCGCTACGTCCATAAACGGATCGACCTGTGAAAGTCTATTCGTTTATGCTTGGCCATAGGTTTCAAAGGGAATTAAAATCAAATAATTATGTCAGAGTGAAAGCTGAATGTGTGACAACATCTAAAGCAACAATATTATCAACAGCAGTGCACTATTTACCAAGAAATTAAGGTAAATGCACAAGAATACATGCGCTGCAGTAGGACTACAGTGTACTAGAATATTCTAGTACACTAGAGAAGGACAATATCAAAATGATACCGTTGAGATCAGACCAACCACCTAGAATAGCTTCACTAAATAAAAAACCTTTTGTGCATCAAGAAACGTAATGAAATTCTGCTTGTTCGTTTCTGCTTGAGACACGGAAAAAAAAAAAAAAAAACGCCCGATGGAACTATGGGTAACGGCGCGAGTAGTTCAAAAGTTCACAGAGAGAATAAAACATTTATTTGTGACCGAGGACGGCATGTCGGTGAGTGGGATCCTTAGTCCGGGATCCCATAAGCACGGGCCGCTGTCCTCGCTCGTCTCACGAGGGCCTCTTGGGTCTTCGGATCCGAGCTGGACGGAGCTGCCTCCTACCCTACGGTGTTGTACCGTGCTCTGGATTGTAGAGGTGAATTGTGTAGGCATTTTCATACCATGTGGTACAGGGTGGCTGTTTTAGTGACGCAAAACCTGCACTGTGGGGCATATGTGTCAGGATATATCTTGGACAGTATGTATAGATTGGGGTAAGACAAGGTCTGCAGGCGACGCCACGCTACCTGAGATTTTTTACTGAGCTTTGGCCCCGGGGGCGGAAGTTTCTGTCTTTCGAGTCTGATGTTCTAGAATATCTGTCCATGTTAGGAGCGGATCCATACACATAGCCCAGGGTGGGTGCGATATGCCGGGGTCGGATGTCCGGAAAAGTAACTCTCGGGCCGAGGCGTGGGCGAGCTCACTGCCTCTAACTCCGCAGTGGCCGGGTATCCATATCAGCTGTTTCCATTCGCCCTCTGAGCATGAGGAGGAGAGTTGTGTAAGAAGTCGATGCACGATGAGGCCAATGTAGCCTTTAAAAAAATTTCAATAGGCTGCTTTTGAATCTGTTAGAACAAAGGTGGAACTTGGGTTTCGTAGGGCGAGGGCGATTCCTGCTTCTTCCATACTATTTGTGTATGTGTCCTGGGCTGATATAATATTCACCTTTTTTTCACAACGAATGACGCTTACTGTGTATTTGCCGTTCACTGGTCCAGCTGCATCGACAAAGAAGGCACCCTTAGTATCTGAGTAGCTGTCGTGAACTTTTGCCAGTGCCTGACGTCGATGTTGGTGAAACTGAGGATGCATGTTGCGTGGTAGTGGTTTGATGATCAAGTTCTGCCTCCATTCAAGTGGCATACGTTGTTTTCCCCTTCTCTCAGTGGGGGCTTCGATGCCAAGTTCTGATAGTGTTTTCCGTCCCGTTTTAGTGATGGCGAGGCGCATGACTTGATTCATGCGGTGTGCATGGAATAGCTCTGCTACGGTACTGTGAAGCTTTGAAGCAGACGTTCCGTGAAGGTCCACGGGGGAAGGTTCAAAGCCTTCGTGAGAGTTACAAGTATGACTCTGTCTATATTGTACTCGTCTGCTTTCAAGACCCTCACGTAAGGAAAGCTATAGGTTATGCGACTGATAACAAATGCCTGAATCAGTCGTATTATGTTGTTTTCATTCCTCGTGGTCGGCTAGCCACCCGATTACTCATGCGAGAAATTTGTAGGCAGGACGCGTTTAGTTTATGTAAAGCAAATGAGTTGTTGCCCTGATTATTGAAGTGGGCCCTAGAGTTTAGATAGTTTCAACCTCTTTAATTTGCATTACATTGAGTTGTACGTTGAGGGATGTATTGTCAGATGCTTTATTTTTATATACTAGGATTTCTGATTTGGTGGGGGAGCACTCCAGACCACTCTTGCGTCCTATCTTTTCTACCATAGAGGCGGCCTGTTGGAAGGCTTCTTCTATCCGATTCAAGTTAGCAGACCGGCTCCAGATTGTGACGACATCAGCGTATATGACGTGGCGTGCTTATGAAATTTCATTTAGGGCCTCCGGGAGACACATGAGGGCAATATTGAAGAGGAGCGGGGAAAGGACAGCCCCTTGGGGAGTACCCAATTCACCCATAGTGATGGGTTGAGATTTAAGGTCCCCTATGCGGATAGTGACTTGTCTGTCTGTAGGGAAGTCCCACACATATGCATATGATTTTGGACCGCACTTGAGTTCCCGATAATTTTCCAAGAGAGTGAAGTGCCGAACATTGTCCAAGGCACCCTTGAAATCAATTGCAAAATTCAATTTTTGCGAAGACAGGTCGTGCCATCTAGCAGGGCGAAGTTGAACCAAAACACGTCTGCCAACTTGAAGCCAATGACAGGAAGTTGAGCAATGGCCCTCGTTGCTGTTGTGGCTCCTACTGCTTTCGTTCTGTCTACTAGTGGCGGAGACCATGCAGTGAAGCTGGGCAACGTTGTGCATGGCAACGGTGACGCGAGTTGGTCCGCTTCTCGAGGCGGGTAATTTTAAGTTCGCTAACCCAATGCGGGCCACTAAAACATGATTTTATTTCAAAATAAGCCCTTCATTGGCACAAAAGTAACACTACGAGGTTTCTGGACAGCTATTTCAACAATTAACGTTGACTTAACAGTTACATTCAGTGTCCCTTTAAAGGTGGAGCTTTAAAGGTACCCAGGGAGTTTTTCAACATGCGTTGCACATTGATTACCACACACTATAGGTGACAGTTTGGTCATAAAAATAGATCATCCTGGTACCTATAGTTGCTCTGCTCATAAGAACAAAATAAGGCTAGTGTGTCAATGAGTGACAAATGTACGTTTAGTGCCATCAATTGCTGGTGAACCAAAACAAAAATGATACTGTTGCATTAAGCCAACTGTGAAATTATACTTCATGAGAGACAACAATGACAGACACCCTGAGCTAAGGAAAACAACATAATATAGTTTAAAAGAAACTCATTAGGCCAAGTGACAAGTAAGCAGACTATATAGGGCAGTGTATCTCTCATATACCAATGCACAAAGAGTGGAAGCAAACTTAAAGACCTAGTTAACATTCCAGCCTTTGAATTTTCGGAATTACCTTTTATTCTACAAACAAATAAAGGAAGCTTTAGAGATGACAAAATTTAGACATTGGCAAAGATAAAGTCATTTCAAGAGACACTAAAAGGTAAAATGAATTTCTGCACATAAATAAAGTATGACTTCACAATCCCGAAACCACCACTCTTACCCTGAAATGATGCCTAGCAAGTGAGAAAACGTTCGAAAAGCAAATTTTGGGATTCTCAAGGCGGAGTCGCCACCTAGAGATTTCCGAAAAAGTTACAGTGACGAAAGAAAGTTTGAATGCATCCACTGGGTCCTACATAGCTTCCAATCAATAAAAATGAAGTACATTGTAATCTGTGGGTGCCACGGTCATATTAAATTAAGCTTTAGGGATTGACTTCGAGCCAATGCCCGGAAAATACAGATAAAATTTTTCAAAATTTCTTCTTTCACATGCGGAGGTTTCGGAGCGAAATTTAATAATAAAACTATGTTAATTTGCTCCACTAATAATGAACTTATGACAGTGAAACATATAGCATTAGAGTCCTCAGAGCGCAGTTGGTCAATCTAAATCAAGTCCTTGTACCTCTTTAGTGTCCCGTTAACATAGTCCCCATACAATGCTAGCCTGAAAAACTCCACAATTTATGCAGAAAATATTGTACACTCCTTTAAAATACTCATTCACATACTCTCTAAAAATATACAATGCAAAACTAATGTGCTACAATGCTGCCAACACTGAAGGAGGCAATCTTAAAAGTGATCGACTGTGGCAACTGCTGAGTGGCATGCTGTGATTCGAATGTCCGTCGCAGCATGTTTTCAAGCAGGATGTGCAATGCAGGCTGTAGAAACTCTGGATCTGGCTTTGGCTTTAACCTTGGCTGCCGCTTTGACACAACTTGAGCAGGCAGAAGGCGGAGATTGTTGGGAAGGCACTGGCAATGTTTGAGGCTGCCAAACTGATTGGATGCGGCTTGAGGAGCTGCCCAGGCACTGGCGGCAGCGGAGTCCAGCCAGGAGTTTTCATGCATGCCACAAAATGTTGCACTGGTACTAAATGAAAGGTTCTCAAAACACTCAAGTAAACAATTTAGGCAGCTGCACAATCTTTCATCTCTGACCACACTTGGCCCTGGAAAAGTAACAAAACTATTGCTAGTAAAACTATTTTAAATTTTGAAAAATATTTCGTACCGTACATCATGCTAAAAAATGCATTGCATTGCTAATACATGCAGATACATGGATAAATTAGATGTTTATCAGATATTGGATGCAAGATATTAGATATCCAATATTGGAGTTTGTTTTACCATAAATTTGTACTTCAAGATTTCCTCGAGATGTTTGTGAAAGTCTTTGGCAATGAAAACTATGTCTCTCGACTATCAAATTAAACAGTATCCGCAGTGGCTGTCCACAACCTAGTAATTCAGCCTAGAAGGCCACTGCATGTATTGCCATGTGCAAGGTAAAAAAAAATTATGAGATCTGCCCAAAGCTTTTACAAATTACTGAGACACCTTATTTCAGTAGCTCTGAAAGACCTCTGTGTGTGTATGATAATATTATTATACCTATATAGACATGTTATCACAATATCACTGATGCGAACTTCTGTGTTCACATGTAAATCTGTAAATCAATAACAAAAGTTTCCAAACCACCTGAGCACCTGCCAAACTGCCTGTTCGCACCACCTAGCAGTGTGCCATATATCCTCTACTGCAGGGCTAGGCCGTAAACAAATCTTCTTGTCACTCAGTGACCTTTCTATTTTCTACTGCCGTGTAGAGCATTGTTAGTACCCAGTTTCCACACGAAGCAGTCATCTGAAGTATGAACATAGCATTTTTATATGACAGCAGGATCAAAGCTGTCATTGTGCGTCGAACAGTTTTTTTTTTTTGTTGTTCGCAAGGTATCAATTTGTGATAAACATTGCAACTGATAACAGCTATGCCAATCAACTGCTCTCAAGGCAGAAGCACACAGGGACGCAGATTCCTAAAGAGCATGTCCCGACAAAAAGTGAGAGGTGTAAATTATTTGTACCCAGTCAGAAAACGGACATTGATTGATTGATATGTGGGGCTTAACGTCCCAAAATCACCATATGATTATGAGAAACTCCGTAGCGGAGGGCTCCGAAAATTTTGACCACCTGGAGTTCTTTAACGTGCACCCAAATCTGAGCCCACGGGCCTACAGCATTTCCGCCTCCATCGGAATGCAGCCGCCGCAGCCGGGATTCGTTCCCGCGACCTGCGGGTCAGCAGCGTTAGCCACTAGACCACGGCGGCGGGGTACAGAAAACAGACAGGTCATAGATTAAGGGTGGGACGCTTCTCGAGTGCTGCGAGGCTATCAACTGCCTCTGACGTAGCTGAAGTGTCGCGAGGAGGCTTACGCTTTGTGCTCCCATGGTCTGTCAACTTATGTGGTCGACTGTGCATTTATATTGTTAGTCAAGAAGCCCGTATTAAAATACTGTGAGCAATCATTCTTCCATTTCAACTTAAAGATATCTACTGTGTGACCCTTCAGCAAAATCCAAAAGGAGATTGTTTTATGTCCACAATGTGTATGTGCGTGTATATATATAAATATATATATAGCTGCATTTAGGTTTATTAACGCTACGACATATTTGAATAGTTCGCTAGACCATGAATGTCTGAGTGGGCTTACGAATAAAATCATTATTTGTAGGTTTCATAGATATGCAATCTTATGAGATTAAGACAAAAATTATGGTGCACCCGAAAGCAATACTGCCTCATGTCGAACACCATGCGCGTAATTTGAAAATCATGGTTTTGATCCCCACCAAGTAGTTTTTCCATCCACTTCGGAATGAACAGAGTTTGTTCCCATGTGCCTACGGCTACTTACCATTTTGTTCTGATGGAGCAAGTGTTGTTTCAGAGTGGAGCACACTTGTATGGATAAACACAGCTCAAGGAGGCCTCTCATTACACCTTCTTTTACAGCTCTCCTTTCATTTCACAAATTTATGACGTTACTCCCTTGCGGGCAGCCAAACTAAGTTACTTTCCCAATCTTATATCTACTCTTTCATTGTAACCTCTCGTGAACAAACTCTACCCGTTGACCACTCACTCTTTATCGCTTCTTGTTGGCATGACGACGGGACACGTGCTGTCTGAGATCCAGATTCCGTGAGAAGGATGCGCTGCAGTGGTCACAGGAAAAAGGGCGCTCTTCTGTGTGGATGCGCATGTGGCGAACAAGGCCGTCTTTATGTGAAAAGGACGCATCGCAGTGGTCACAGCAAAATGGACGCTCCCCAGTGTGGGTGCGCATGTGTCTCACGAGGACAATTTTCTGCGAGAACGATGCACTGCATACGTCACAGGAATATGGACGCTCTCCTGTGTGCGTACGAATATGTATTGCGAGATGAATCTTTTGAAAGAATGCAGCTGGACACAAGTGGCACTGAAAGGGCCGTTCGCCGGTGTGTGTGCGAAGGTGTGTTCGCATGTTTGCACTATACTTGGTCACATAGGTGCACTGTCGGCAGGAATGAAGTTCGCCTTGTACGGACACGAGGGAATGGTACCGCTCACGGGATGCCGAAGACAAGGAACCTGCAAAGCCACAGGGAATACAAAAAGGCAATAAAAACCATGTCACACACAGTTTCTGTGAAATGGACTACAGCACCAGGCAATGACAAATGGTTGCTGCCCTTGTAAATGAAGCATACTAAGCAAACCACATGTTATGACAGTAGTAACCATGTAGTGACAGCATGTTTTACAAAAGTTGCCATCTCTCTATACAAGTACTCCATTACCCTTCGTAGGTTGGTCTATATCTGTGTACCGATGATGGAAAGATTGGCTGTGGTATAGTAATATATATACTACAAATAAATAGTTTCAAATGAATTTCAAGAAAATCAAGCCAAAAGTCTATACAAAAAAATCATTAGAGTATTTTCGAAAAATGGCAAAACACTGTTACGCTGTCTCTTTAAAGGGCCCGTAAACCACCCGGAAGTCGAAATTCAGTTGTGGTGGCGAAACTGCACGAGTGTATGACTAAAAGTAACCGTGAGAATTTTTCAAAACGGTGCAGTAATAGCAAAGTTAGACGCATTTGATTATCAAAACCGCGACGATCCCTCATTCCATTCTCTTCTGTGTTTACCTCTGCTGGTATCCTTTTCCAAGCCGCTTTACCCTCTCGCTGAGTGCCCCACCCAATCTCGCGTAGCATACGTCATCGCTCACGCGCTGCTTGAAACACCGCCTACATCCAATTGCCGCTAATCCAGCTGTCGACCCCATCAGTTGCGTTGCAGCTGCTTGCTTGTTGAAAAAGTGTTGCCGCCGTCATCATGCGGGCATGAACACTGCGTTGCGCACACGCCTTCAAAGGACCGCCCACAAGATGGATTCGTACGGCGACATGCCGGCTATATTAGCTGACTCGTGAGCAAAGGCACGCACGCAGGCAACACGACGAACAACAAGCAGTGCAGGCAGCTGCTTGCAGACTGACCGGAAGACGTAAGCTCATGCTCGGCCAATCAGCATATTGGGCTCGGCACATCAGAAATATAGCACGGCACGTCAAGCGGAGTCCCGAAAGGCACAGAAAAGAGGAATTGTTCCTCGGAATCTGTGGCAGGCCGGCGGTTCGTAGTGCTGCCACATGTTGATTCTTTCATCGCTACCGAATTCTGCACACGATGGGCACATTTACTTGAAATGTTTAAAAAAAATTAATAGAGATGGTTTACGGGCCCTTTAAGGCCGCACCTCGCGAGTGTATCAATGGGTACCTATGATGAAACTGCCAAAGCAAGTGGCACAGATTATCACTTCTCAAGTTGCACTGGGTAGAGTTGTGTGGGTCTTCTTTCAGCAGGAAACACCACCTGCACCTCTCGCGAGCCTTCATGGCGCTGTGGTCTGTTCCTGTAAAGCTTACTTCACAGCAGGCACCCACCACTTTATTTTTGTGTGTTGTACGGACCCTGCTTTTGCTGTCAAAATTATCAACTACAACTGTTGTCTCTGAATATATGGAAACTTTTTAAGAGGTACACGATATGAAGCAAAATATCTCCATGCACCAATACCTACAATGGCATTGAGAGTTGAGAAAGGTGATTGGGCAGCAGATTGTTCGATGCATTTATCGTTCAAGTTAATCACATATTTACAACAACACATGATGACTGGAAGCTAAAGTGACCACTCTGGAAACAGGACAAAGAGGCAGGTCTAAAGCAAAAAAAAATTCAGAAGCGATCATTAAAAAAATTGCCAAAATCAACCTCAATATAACACTAATCCTGCGCTTCTAAAACAGACTGAAAAAAATTTTCATATTATTACAAAGGCTTAGGTAAAATATGAGTGATTTCAAAATTCACCAATTACAACAGGTGACATTGCTGAAAAGATTTTTTCCTGTAGATGGAAAAATCGAATGTATATATACATGTCGCACAAAGTTAACACATGGAAAACGTTCATTGAATGCACAGGAGCCTTAATTAAATGCAAATCTGATATTATGCATAAACAGCCAACTTTCCTTGCAATATATCGATACATTAGGTGCCAGAACATTGGTGTATTTATCATATTTTCTCTTTTTTTCTAGGAGGATGCTGTACAGGAACTCAGTTCATATTTCAACACATGAAACATAGAAAACAAAATATGAATGAAAGAAGTTCATATAAAATATTCTGGAATACGGCATCACAGTTTTTGGTGGTCAACATTGATGGCGCATTTATGTGGACTGCATAGTGTACTAGCACCATGTAGTATGTGTACTAGCACTGTTGATACATTGACCATGAAAGTCTCCATCCTTTTATGAATGAAAGCATAACGATACTATACAATCCGAAGTGACATAATCAACAAATTGTTTCAGACACTCACATTACCACACACACATGTAGATAATCCACCTCGTCAGAATGTTTAGCTATACACTAAATCAAGACAATCGCTACAAAATTTTCCACACTAAAAAAGTCAGATTCCAAACTAAAAAGGTCATGTTATCTTGCATATATTATGAAAGAATCCATTAAACTTAGTATACTAAGTATTTATAGGCACTACCTCAGAGGGAAGCTAATCAATGGGAAAACCAATGATTAAATTAGGAATAGTACAAAATTAGGTAACGGAAGTCAATAGTAGAACATTCGGGTAAACTCCAGTCACTAGGTGGCACAGTGAATAAAATAAAGTTTGTTTGTACACATTATTTTAAGATTCACTTGAGCAGTATAAAGAGACATATTTAAAAGTTTTACAGAGAAAATAACAACAAAGACCAGGCTGCTGCTGTATGCTTATTAATATTGTATATGTATTAAAGGGAAAAATCTAGGCTGCCACTAACAAGCATGGCAGTTCATCACTTACCAAGCTGTTTCTCTTAGTGCATAAAGATATGTAAAGGCATTCATCAATTATTACCTAACTTGAACCAGTCTTTTGTATGACAGACAATTTCGTTACTCTGACTGAGACACCCATTCTGTGCCGAACTGTATTAGGCTCTTCCCAATTTCAGTTGCCTAACATTATAAAAGGTAAATTGTCAACTTCATTCCTGTATTACATAATTCCATCTTTAGCAGAAATCCATCAACATGGTCACATCACCGCTACAATCTACTGTTCATAGCATATTAGGCTGCGACATTAGCATAAAATGGTGTGTGATTTGCAAGAAGAGGCTGGTTGAACGCATTTCTGGAAAAATCCACAGCATACAGCATTTTTGTTTCTTCATAAAAGGAGTGGACACATCTGAAACAGCACAAAAACCACTGTTAAGACCAGCACAAAAAACACAGTAAGCTAAAATATATTTTTATCTATTGCATCAACTAAGCTTGACGGTTAGAAATTCCTTAATAAATTATAATGTTCAATATTGCAATTAAGTTACCACTTTTTCAGTAATTACATAAGGTGATACATATTTCAGCACTATATGTTTAAGAGAAATATGAGAATGAATGATTGCTCTAGCATATAACATACAAAAGACACATATTGTACAGCAAACTAAACTAGCACAAAGAGTATCCATTTCCTGCTTTTAGCAGACTATATATGAGCAGAATGTAATAAATAGAGTTTTAGCAGCTGTACACATACTGGTAATTAACTGTAGATGCCAGAAAATTGAATGTGTGGAATGTTTCTTCAGCACATTGTGGGACATTTTGGGAGGAGTCTTTCTCAAGCCTTATAAATAATGAAGGGCAGTTTTTCAAAGAGAACACAAATGAGAGACTTAAGCCAGCAAGTATATACAACTGTATGCAATATTCTATCGCACAACACTGTCCCTCTTTCCAATAGAAACATGAAAAGATTTTTGAGTGGCATTACATGGAAAGAAGGAAGAATCTTCCCAAAATTTTGAAAACATGCGCCAGTAAAAATAGCATTCAAGGCTGTAACGGATTCATTGAAAAGCAGGCCAGATTGTTCCGTAAACTGGAATGCAAAGGCTATCTATTGCACTTCACTGGATTTCTTTAGTAAAGGTGTTTAATGGGTCAAAGGCTACAATGCCCACAGAGTACCAATGAAAGTAAAGTGTAGATGAATTACTGTAATCAAAGATTATAGTGAAATTTAACGCGACTACAATTGGCCAAAAATCAGGTGTACTAAATATGTATAAACAAATGATTATCATAAAACTATAGTGACAAAAAATGTGCAACGAATGTCAAACATGCACTTTTACTGAGCACATACTATGGGTCCTTGTGTTTGCATTAAACCAGCAATCATTTTAGCACCATGATAGAATTTATTTCTAATGTTAGTGAGTAAAATCAATCTACCTGTCCCATGATCGTAACGGAGCTCTCCCGAGCAGTGAGGATCACAAGTAAACAAAAAAAACTGGCACATTCATTCCATGTGCATCAAGGGCCCCGAACATATCTATTGGTTTCACAGATTCGTGGTACAGACCAAGAACCCATTGATACAACTAAAATACACACAAATATGGAACTTGTGGTTGCTTTCAATAAACGGACCATCCACTCTGCCACCTCTGATGCAGAACGTGACGGACACGCTGTTTCAGATCTCAGCACAACCCATTTATCTCGTCAGGCCTGCTTCTTTGAGCGGCTGCTGCTGCACAAGTATCTGTTTTTTCACTCCAGTCAATACCGACATGACCTAGTGACTAACGTATTAATAAGTGAAATGCTTCTATATGCAGAAAACAAATCCTTATCAGTATCCTTTTAGACTATTTGTATGCAACTTACAAATTATAAATTATAGTATGTGTATACATGTATTTGTATCAATCGTTTTATTTGTTGTCGAAGTTGTACTCTACAATGTCGAGCATTTAAACTCTTATGCCTTCTTGTATCACTAAGTGCATAAACGGGGTAAGCAGAGCAAGAGATATAGTCAAGGTGGTTTGTGAATACTGGTTTCACATCGCGCTATCTGACTGTAAAGCATGTTCACGGCACAATATTCATATAAACTAAATGAGGTACCAACAAAAATGGTTTGTAAATACTAAGAAAGCAAGTACTTTCACGTACACTGCAGGCTGCTAAAATAATGATAATAAACCAATAACATAAAAATGAGAACATGTTCAGATCAAAGATTGGGTTACCAAGTGTGAAGCAATACACACAAAAAAAAAGGGTTGAGATATTTCAAACCACATAATAAATGTGTTTTGGGACGTAGAAAAACAACCAATTCACAGCATTCGGCCCACTCTAAAATAACTATCTTCACTGAAGAGCATCACGTGTAAATACGCAATATCACACATTCCTCCAATGCCAGTGGAATTAGTGAGAATAAAGGCAATACTAAAGGTAATAATGAATGTGCTGTGCAATGAACTATACCTAAACTGTAACAACAGCACATTAGTAATAATATGTAGAGTTCTACGACCCAAAACCACAATATGATTATGACAGACTCTGCAGTGGAGGGCTCTGGAGATTTTGAGCACCTGGTGTTCTTCAACGTGCACTGACACCGCACAGTACAGCCGCGGCCACGCCTGTGTAGAGGACACGAACAGCCGTGTTTTGCTCTGCGGGGTGAAACCCTGAGGCAGTATCAGGCTCTGACGTGATCAGCCTGACAACTAGGTTGTGCATACTCCTGATACACCCCTTCAGAGCCCGATACTGCCTCAAGGTTTCGGCCTGCAGAGCAAAAACCGGCTGCTCGAGTGCTCTACACAGACATGGCCGCGGCTTTGCGCAGACCACTCCCACTTTACCTCCATTGAAATGTGACCACCAAGTCTGGGATGGACCCAGCGACCTTTGCGCAAGCAGCCCAGAACCTAGCCATGGTTCTTCTGAGGGGCACTGATAGAACAATATGACGTCTTTGGAATTGTAGGTTATCGCAGCTTTAATCAACCTTTTGTAAGCTAATGAACAAAGAAAGTGCTTTTTACACTATGAATGTTCAAAGTGGAAGCGGCAACAACTTTTCAGTATTTGTTCCACACACACTATCACAAAAAGAAAAAAAGAAAAACAAAAAAATGGGCAACAATGTGGCCACCATAATTCTGGCGAAATACCCGTTTGTTCTGCTAAGCCCAAGGAAGCCAAAAAGCAGGCCAGTATCTAGGCATCTAAGCAGGGGCGGCACCAGGATGTTTTTACTGGGGGGGGGGGGGGGGGCAACCACGAAAAGTGAGTTCCTCCGGGGGGGCAAGCTAGCTCTGCTCCTACTAGGTTTTCAATATATGCTTTCGGGCACTTGGGTGGGCATAAGGGGGGGCAGGCGAGAATTTTGGGAGGGCTCCAGCCCACCCTTGCCCTCCCCCCCTGGCGCCGCCCCTGCATCTAAGGAGTTCTTACATTAGGTGCCATTTGCTGCATGTGTATCTTGAATTTCAGCACTGGACCAAACCGGAACGGCGACACCAGCGACTTCACAAATGGGACCCGGAAATGAGGTTCCGCATGCCCCTTAAATTGAAACGGCAACACACAAGTATGATCCACCGCATTGGTCTTGGTGTAGCGTACACCAGACGTTACGCACATATCATCGGTCGCAGTGACACCGGTCCTAATTGTGAACACTGTGATGTGCCAGAAACACTTGAGCACATATTTTGTGTCTGCCCAGCATACGCACGTGAACGACAAACACTGATTTCTTCTACTGAACTATATCGCAGTAGGTCATTAACTGATGAGACCATGTTGGGCCCTTGGCCAGACACCAACAGTGCAACTGCGGTCACAAGAGCAGTTATAACCTTTTTGGAAACAACTGGACTATGTGCGCGGCTATGAAATGTGTCTCAGATAGAAAGAACACTACATACTCACCACTCTATCTTACCATCGTCATTCATTAATCTTTCTTTTCCCCTTTCCCTTCCCCCAGTGTAGAGTAGCAGGCTAGAGCAAGCTATCGCTCAGGCCGACCTCTCTGCCTTTCTGTAAATAAACTTACCTTCTTCATGAACAAAAATGCTGTTTTTAATGTAAGAATCCCAAAGCTATATTTTATCAGAAACTACAATGATAGTTTAGATAACAAAAAAAGGTAGGTTATCAGACGCTGATTGTGGAAAATTATGAGCTAGGAAACCATGCTGGACACTGTGTGTGTCTTGTGCAATTGCATTGGGAGTGACAAAACAGAGTCCAAGGCAGCATTCCAGTCGAGGCCACAACTAATAGTCATTGCAGGCACAAACTAGGTAAAGAGATACATGTAGTTGACAGCCGACGTATGCCTTTCAGTGATGAAATAAATATGAGAATATAGGTGAGAATATTTACGTGAACCAATAAGGACATGGATAGAATTATACCTATTCATTAATGTTACAAAATGCATCCATAAAAGAATCTGCAATTTACTGAATTCACGGGATTTATTGATATCTGAGGTTTAACGTCCCAAAACCACTATATGATTATGAGAGACGCCGTAGTGGAGGGCTCCGGAAATTTAGACCACCTGGGGTTCTTTAACGTGCACCCAAATCTGAGCACACGGGCCTACAACATTTCCGCCTCCATCGGAAATGCAGCCGCCGCAGCCGGGATACGAACTCGCACCCTGCGGGTCAGCAGCCGAGTACCTTAGCCACTAGACCACCACGGCGGGGCACTGAATTCACGAGCTCCTACAAGAATAAACAAGCCCCATAAATTACACAGATTTGTCAGGCTTTGGTAAAGATAAAGTCATATAAATAAACACTAAAGAGAAAATGAATTTTTACATATTAGTAAAGTACGACTTCCCAATCCCGACAACACCACTATTATAACATGGTGCTTAATAAAAGAGAAAGCGTGCGAAAAAAAAAAAAATGCGGGTGGCAACGCCATCTTGAGATTCCTACACATAACATAGTGACGTAAAATTTCGAAGGCGTCTACTCGGTCCTAAATACCTTCCAATTGATGAAAATTAAGTACATTGTAATCAGTGGGTGCCACAGACATAGCAAATGACGTTTTAGAAACTTTCGTAGAGCCAATGCCATGAAAATACCGTTAATACATTTTGAAATGTATTCTGTAACGCAGAGGTTTCGGCGCAAAATTTAAAAATGAAACTACAATATTGATTTTTTCCCCCTAACAATGATAGTGACACATATTGCATTAGAGCTATAGGAGCGCAGTTTGCCTATCTGAAGCAAATTACTGTTCCTCGTTAGTGTCCCTTTAACATGTCTTCTTACAATGCTAGCTTGAAAAATTTCATGATGCACTTTCAAGAGAAAATATTGTACACTCCCTTAAACTACCCACCGACATACTCCCTAAGGAAAATGCAAAACCCGAGTGCTACAATGTTGCCAACATTCAAGAAGGCAATCCTAAAAGTGATCAACTGTGGCAACTACTGATTGGTATGCTGTGGATAAAATATTAATTGCAGCATGTTTTCAAGCAAGATGTGCAATGCAGGCTGCCAAAACTCTGTACATGGCCTTGGCATTAATCTTGACTGCAGCTTCCACAGCACTTGAGCAAGCAGAGGGTGGAGATTGTTGAGAAGGCACTGGCAATGTTTGAAGCTGCCAAACTGATTGGACACGGCTTGAGGAGCTGCCAAGGCACTGGCGGCAGCGGAGTCCAGTCAGGAGTTTTCATGCATGCCACAAAAAGTTGCACTGGTACTAAATGAAAGGTTCTCAAAAACACTCAAGTAAACAATTGAAGCAGCCGCCCATTCTTTCATATCTACTGTGTCCAAGCAACCATCACTAAACCACACTTGTTCCTGGAAAAAAAACAAAATGATTGCTTGTACAACTATCTGCAATTTTGAACAAAATTTCATACATCATGCTAAAAAATACATTGCAATGCTAATACATGTAGGCAGGCCCCGGAAACTCTCAAATTCAAGTGCTCTCCTGTAGGGGGCAAAAAAATCAACCACAGCGCGTTTTTGCTTCAAACACCAAGAGTGGATTTACTGACCTCTCTCGCCACTCACGCTATTGCACTTTTTTTTAGGGGCACCCTCGTTGGGGCCAAGTTTCAATTCTAAAATGATCAAATACCACATCTTTGCGTTTTGTTACGCATAAAAACAACTTGTTCTTATAGCAAGTAGTTTTTCTTAAAAACATGTGTTGCGTCACCAATTTTTTGTAATAGTTTTTGCTCCAGCTGAATCGAGGTCAGTAGCAGCCTATCGGCATCATTATCCTCTTTTCAAAATATACGGCAGCCAACGGTTGCGATGGCAGGCAATGGCTCGTGGCACGTTTTGATGTGTCTCTGACTGTTTCGTTTCGCTGTGAATATTTTGAGCCTCTGCCGACAAACACACTTTTTCTCGTTCTGTTTATTTTGACTCCTTCAAATGCTTTCGCGAAGGGAATTCAAGTGAGGTCCGGAGAACGAAGCGACCGTTGAAGCTTTCATCAAATGAACACCCGTTGCAAGCCCGGGCCGATAAGTAGAAACGACTTCAGTTTTTCAAGGACTGCTGCTTGCTGGGCTAGTTGGTTCATTTCAACATATGCAGTTTTTTTGCCAATAACTGCATAGGCATCACACGGTGCTAGGGCATTGCAATATTAAATTTTAAAAATTTTTTAACGTCTCGATCTGTCAGGGGAAAAACTAGCGTTACTTGCAGCGTGGCTTCACGTGGGAATGAGTCGCTGACTCAATAGTTATTTCTGATATTATATCGCCAGATAACACAAACCAGACAGTTGCGACGAAAGAAGGCAAATACATCAGTGTTGCCTTACGTGTCTTCTTTGCGAGACCATATATTAGTGCAAAAACCAACGAGTTGATAGTTTACCGCAGTCCCGTTTGAGAGACGTCACATAATTATGGGTGTAATTTTGCTATAGTATGACAAAGAAAGTGTCACATAAATTAGAAATACTTCTTTTTCTGCCACAGCCTCCTGGCCCACCTGACATGGAAGCAGCTGTGTGCAGTGGGCAAGGAACCTGCTACATGACATGCCTTGTGAAGAAGCAGCCCTGAGTGATACATGTGTTATGGGGTACCATTACATAAATGTATAAAATACTGCTGTTTACTAGTTAAATGAGTTTCTTTGTTTACTTTGGAATATTTTATGCATTGATATCTGGTGATGTTACTTATTTTTCTAGACTGCCTTGCAACGACAGGATGACTACTTCCGAATGTCAACGTTGAAACATCTGAATGTCAACTACAACAGGTCATCTCAAACCTCACACATGCAATGCCGTAATTGTGAATGTTTTACCGTGCATATCGTGGAGGGGTGCTTTAGATTGGCTACAAGCATTGGCTGCCTACCGTGGCATGGAATCTACACTTCAATTACGCTGAAACTGTAACACTATTAGTTAGATTGTGTGGCACTGCTGAGCTCAACAACACAGGTTTAATCCCAGCCACAGTGGCCATATTTCGATGTGGGTGAAATGCTAAGACGCTTGTGTGCTTAAGGGTTTGTTTGATTCGCCTGCACCACATGATCCATTTTACAAAGTGCTGCATCTCACCATTCATTTCAGTGGTGCAGCAATGTCATCTTCTAAACCGTGCCATTTATTTCAAAAAGTGCAGGAGAGGTACAGCACCAAAACTAGTTCATAATTTTTCTGTACCTCCTACTGTGACGGCTCTGGTTTGGTGCAGCCGCACGCACAGTTTAACAAAAAAGCGGGTCACATCTACCGCAATTGCCAGTACCGCCAACTTGGTCTTTGGGCTTTCACCCTGATGCTCGGTGCCCGCGTTACGGTGAGCGTCCCCGCGACATCGAAGCGTACCTTACGGGCCAGCAAGCTCCTCGCCTTGGTCAACACCCCCAATCACAATCACCATCACCTCACCATCCCACGTCACCTAGCATTTCCTCGTCATCTTATGTTCCTTTCAGAGGCTGGTCACTGAGTACCCACAGGGGAAGCTAGAAACCGCGTCTCCTGGGGGTGAAGCCGCATCTCAACGAACTGTCAAAGGGCCTCCCTCGACACAAAGACCCGACGAAGACCGTTCTGACTTTCCAGTCGTTTCCGAAAGTCATAAGACTGTTTCCGCCGACATCACCGTACATATTGATAATCACGTCGTCACTGCCCTCGTCGATACCGGCACCGATTATTCAGTTATGAGCAGCGCCCTAGCATACCAACTGAGGAAGGAAACTACTGCTTAGCAAGGACCTCCGTTGCGCACGGCAGGGGGCCACCTCTTCACGTCAACTGGAATGTGCACAGCCCGTGTTCGAGTCCCTGCTTCGACGTTCACAAGGTATTTCCTCGTATTACCTGTGTGCTCCCGTCCACACATTCTGGGACTAGACTTTCTTCGCGAACATGGCACAATTATTGACCTAACGAGACTTGCAGGTGTCGTTCGAGGACCCATTTCATCCTGAACTTAAAAACACCCACTTATCGAAGGTTGCCCCACGTGTATCCTCCAAATCTGTTACTATGCCTCCCCGCAGCAGCCCTTTATCAACGTTGCCTGTGACCAAGACGTCCCCGATGCTGTAATTGCAGAAGGAAATTTGTCCCTATTTTTTTGCACAAGTTTGCGTTACCCGAGGTATTGTTCAGCCCAGGAGAAAGCAGGCTTGCCTATTAGTCACGAGTTTCAGTGAGGAGTGTCACCATCTTACCAAACACACTGCGATCGCATACCTTGAGGATATTGCCGACGTCCCTGGTCCCTCAACATTATCTGCTCTTTCGTCGTGCAACGATTCCGCCATGACATTCGCAAGCACTCTCGACATAAACCAGAGTCTACCGTCCGCTCAACGGGAACGTCTCTTGAAGCTACTCGACTCATTTCGGGACTGCTTCGCTACGACTTCGAAAGTAAACCAAACACCGCTAGCCAAGCATCGTATCATCACCAAGCCTACCCAGAGACCCATTCAACAGCACGCCTACAGAGTCTCACAAAGAGAACAAGACATTGTACGCCAACAGGTCCAGCAGATGCTCAAGGACGATGTCATCCAGCCATCCACCAGTCCCTGGGCGTTCCCTGTTGTGTTAGTAAAGAAAAAAGATGGTACCCTGCGATTTTGCGTCAATTACCGAAAGTTAAATAAGATCACGAAGAAAGACGTGTATCCTTTACCACGAATAGATGACTCGCTGGACCACATTCGCAACGCTCGTTACTTTTCTTCCATGGATCTAATCAGCGGCTATTGGCAAACATTTGTTGATGAGCGCGACCGCGAAAAGATCGCCTTCATTACTTCTGACGGACTCTACGAGTTCAAGGTCCTTCCCTTCAGCTTATGCTCGGCGCCAGCTACTTTTCAAAGAATGATGGAAACGGTTCTTTCTGGGCTAAAATGGCAATCATGTCTTGTCTACCTTGACGATGTTGTCGTCTTCTCGGACACGTTTGAGCAGCACGTCTAGCGCTTACAGGCAGTTCTTCAAGCAGGCGATTCGAACAGCTGGACTTTCTCTCAAACCTGAGAAATGCCACTTTGCTTTCGAGAAACTGAAGTTTCTTGGTCACGTTGTCAGCCACCCCGGTATACACCCAGACTCTGAGACAACGAAAGCTGTTGCCGCATTTCCTGTCCCAACGAACAAGCACGATCTCCGCCAATTTATGGGGCTGTGCACATACTACAGACGCTTCATCAAAGGCTTTTCTAAAATCGCTGAACCGCTAAATGAACTTACAAAAGACGGCGTACCGTTTGTTTGTGGTCATGATCAGCATCATGCCTTTGACACATTACGAAACCATCTCCAAGCCCCACCAGTACTCGATTACTTTGACAACAACGCTGCCACAGAGCTACACACCGATGCCAGACGTCGGACTTGGAGCTGTATTGGTTTTAATGGCAAAATGGCGTAGAGTGCGTGATTGCCTATGCAAGTCGAACACTATCATCCGCAGAGAAAAACTACTCTGCAACAGAAAAAGAATGCTTAACTATTGTTTGGCCTATAATAAAGTTTCGCCCTTATTTGTACGGTCGACCATTCAGGGTAGTTAGCGACCACCATTCTTTATGCTGGCTCGCCAACCTCAAAGATCCTTCCGGTCGTCTAGCACGCTGGAGCCTTCGGCTGCAAGAATTTGACGTTACAGTCATTCACAAGTCAGGACGCAAACACACTGATGCTGACTGTCTCTCACGTGCGCCAGTTCGAAGTACGAACGCGGACGTTGAAGAGGACGATACATTCCTTTCCTCTGTATCAGCAACCGACTTGGCTCAAATACGTGACAACATGGAGCTAAGCCCGCTGATTGACTATCTCGAAGACTGAAAACGGAGCCTTCCTTGAAACTTCGCACGTTCACTGGCCTCGTTCTGCATCAGGGTTGGAGTCTTCTATAAGAAAAATTTTGACCATACCCAGGCTACTTACCTACTGGTTGCGCCAATCTCGCTTCAAGACGATATTTTATATGCTTATCACAACGAACCATCATTCGGACACCTTGGCTACACGCTCAGATTGGAAAGAATCCGCCGCTCATACTACTGGCCACGCCTCGCGAATACAGTCAAGCGGTACGTCCGCACATGCCGCGACTGCCAACGCCGTAAGACTCCACCAGTCCGACCAACAGGACTACTACAGCCTATCGCCACGCCGAAAACACCATTCCATCAAATTGGCATTGACTTGCTCGGATCGTTTCCAACGTCTTCGTCTGGAAACCGGTGGATTGTGGTTGCCACCAATTATCTGACGCGTTACAGTGAAACAAAGGCCCTGCCCAAAGCTACCACAGCCGAAATCGCCCAGTTTTTCGTCACCAGCATCGTACTTCGTCACGGAGTGCCAGCTGTGATAATTACTGATCGTGGTACAGCTTTCACCGCAGAGATGCTTCAAGAAGTGCTGAGACTAAGTGGTACAGAACATCGGAAAACCACGGGTTATCGCCCCCCAAACAAACGGACTCTCTGAAAGGTTGAACAAGACCATCGCAGATATGCTAATGTATGTAGTCGTTGATCACAAGAACTGGGATGATATACTCCCTTACGTAACTTTTGCTTACAATACAGCAGTCCAAGAGAGTACAAGTTTCACCCCATTTCGCTTAGTTCATGGTCGAGAGGTCACTACGATGCTCGACGCAATGCTCCTTCCCAACAACCTGGGCATGTTCAATCGGATGCTGCTTTGTTCGCTCAACGCGCCGAGGAGGCCCGTCAACTCGCCCAACGCCGAATTCAGGCTCGCCAAACTGCCGACGCATGCCGCTACAACCTTACACACCGGGAGGTTACCTTCCAACCAGGCGATGAAGTTTGGGTGTGGACTCCCATCCGACAGCGTGGCCACTCTGAAAAATTGCTGCGGCGCTACTTCGGCCCGTACAAAGTTCTACGCCGACTCAGTGACGTTACATACGAAGTTCTTCCTGAGGGCACCTCAAGACGTTCCCGTCGGTTTTCACAAAGTGATGTGGTGCATGTTTCAAGGCTCAAGCCACATTTCTCGCGTAATTAATCGCACGTGGACTGACTTACCATGCAATGACTATTTTTTGTCACTTTCGTTTCTTTTTGATTGTCTTGTGTCCTAACTCCTTTCTTTATTGAGTACTTCTATGACACCAGCCCATATTTTTTTTGCCTTACGACGTAGTTGTTGGATTCCATGGTAGCATCTTTTCTTTCTCATTTTTTTTTTCTCGATGCTCATTATCAGCATTGAGACGAAGCTTTTCGAGGAAAGGGAATAGTGTCAAAGGTCATAAGTATGAGCCATCAACTGTAGCGTGAAATCGCTTGGAAGTTAAGAAAGAAGAGAACTTTGCTTCCTGGTCTAGGGGTGAGCAGAACGTCGATTCGTCGCTGTCTGTTATTTCGTTCGTGGCAATATATACAACAATGAAGTGGTTTGCAACATGTTTTACCAAGGTCATGCCAGCAGTTTATTGAAAAAATCAGAGGAGAGTATTTTCGAAAAGTGGCAGTACAGTGTCACACTGTCACATCAAGGCACCACCTTGCGATTGCATTATTGGGCGTTTGCAATGAAACTGCCCAAGCAAGTGGCACAGGTTATCACTTCTCAAGTTGTGCTGATTTTATTTCAGCCAGAAAACACCACCTGCAGTCGGGGCACATGCCCTGTGGAACATTTGCTTTAATTTCTCTGCAAGTAGGGCAGTGCTCTTGATGATACTGTCGTTTTAGATGTTGCCACAGTGCTATGAAGGTTCTCGTGAGCCTTGACAGCACTGTGGTCTGTTCCTCTAAAGCTTTCAAGATTCAATGCACCCACCATTTTTTCGTTCATTGCATTGACCTTGCTTTTGCTGTCAAAATTATCAAGTACAGCTGTTGTCCCTGAATATGTGCAAAGTTTTCAAGAGGTGTACAATACAAAGATATATATATATATATATATATTAGGTGTGAATACACTTTATAAGCGACCCCAAACCATCCACCGCCGTCGGCGGCGTCCGCAGTCTTCTCTCTCTCTCTCTCTCTCTCTCTCTCTCTCTCTCTCTCTCTCTCTCTCTCTCTCTCTCTCTCTATATATATATATATATATATATATATATATATATATATATATATATATATATATATATATATATATATATATATATATAGTGGGAGTAATAATTTAATGAGCCAGTTAGTCTTTGTGAAGGTATGAGATATGGCACAACGGGAGCGTTGTCAACAAGGATAAATATATTTATTTCCCAACAGTTTCGGGAGGGGTGCTCCCTTCATCAGGGGATGATTATCCCCTGATGAAGGGACCCCTCCCGAAACTGTTGGGAAAAATATATTTATCCTTGTTGACAACGCTCCCGTTGTGCCATATTCCATATATATATATATATATATATATATATATATATATATATATATTGTGGGCATTTGTAACTTACATCGTCCTCATCCCTGCATAATCACAATCACCCGCTTGTCTCTTTGCCCTCATTGCCACTCTGGGTCATCATCATCCTCATCGTCTGTGTGCTGGCTCTGCCCGTTCGTTTTGCGAGGTCTTTCCTCAAATAAACGCTGTCGCAGCCAAGACTGCCAAGACTTCATAATATATATATATGAGGGAAAGAAGTGTATACCTAAGGGCTCGCTTTTCCGTGTTTTAGCACAATATTAATGAGATCTAACAGACAGTAATGCCAAGGAATGTACAGGGGAAGTTATTAGAACCGATTGAATGTAAATAAGAAGAAAGAAAAGTGGATGAAAAAATAACCAGCCGTGAGCAGGAATCGAACCTACGACCTTCGAATAACGCGTTCGATGCTTCGATGATATATATATATATATATCGGTGTCAGTAACGCGCTTTATATCCAGATAGTAGCGTTGCCTCCGGGACATCCATCGCACAACCCGCTCTCGACGGGAGACTGAGAAAGAAGGCGGGCGCGAGAGAGAGAGGGGTGCGCGTGCAGCTGCAGCGAGCGAGGAGAGCGGAAGAGCGACACCGATATCAGCGTCGCGTCCGTGGCTTATTCGGTAGAGCGTCGCGCTGCGGCCCGCCAAGTCCTCTTTCTTTTAAAGATAGAGAGAAGACTGCGGACGCCGCCAACGGCGGTGGATGGTTTGGGGTCACTTATAAAGTGTATTCACACTTAAAAAATATTTCCATGCACCAATATCCCCAATGGTGCTGAGGGTTGTGCGGGTAATGTGGCAAAGATCGGTCTGGTGGACTTATCGGTCAAGTCACTGCACAAATTTACAAAACCACGTGATGACTGGAAGCTGAAGTTCACTCTCCACAAACCAGAAAACGAGGCACCCTGCCGTTCTGAGGAAACGAAAAATTCAGATTTCATTGAAAGATTGACCGAAATCGGCACCATTGCAACACTACAATCTCCCTTCGAGAGCGCGGTAAAAAAATTTTCCTTTGGATTACAAAGACTTTGTAAGATATGAGTGACTTAGCGTTTCGCCAATTGCAATGGGTGATGTCGGAGAGCTTTTCCTTCAGATAGAAAAGTGGGACATATATGTACAAGTCTCACAGAGTTACTAAATGCAAAATGTTTTGCGAATGCACAGGAACCTGATTAAGATGAGATTCTGATACTATGCCTAAATAGCAAAATTTTTTCATATTATATCAATACATTAGGCACCAGCACATTAAAGTACTTATCATACTTTCTTTTCTTTTTCTTTATTGCAAAAAGCTGCAAAGCAAGTCAGTTCATATTTCTATAGATGAGACATGGAAAAAATACAAACAAATTTAATATAAGAAAACCTAAAAAAATACAAAAAATCATGAGCCAGGAATCGTATGACATTTCAGTTTTTTGTGGTCAACAGTCAATCCTTGGCACATTTATGTGGATTGCACAGAAAATTAGTTCTCTATGAGTACGAGCAGTGTTCATACATTTCTTATCAAAGATATACTAAAGGCAAACAACTACTCATGTCAGAGTGAAAACTCAATATATGACAATGTCCAAGACTGCAAAATTGTCAACATCAGTGCCCTACTTACCGAAAAATCAAGCTAAATGTACCACAAGGCATGCGCTACGAGTGGGACATTTTCAAAACCATCGGAACGATGTGAGAGCGTCCGATTACAGTTAATCGCTAGTAAACAAACTGCAATAAAAAAAACATATGCGTCAAGAGACACAATAAAATGCGGCTTGTTCATTGCTGTTTGACTTATGAAAGAAAAGAACAACCTGATGCTACTATGAATGGCACAAGTGGTTTAAAGTTACCTTTTCGCCTGGTTAGGCTGGAGAGGTGGTGCCATCTAGCAAGGCTTAGCTGAACCCAACAAGCAGGAAATTATTCTGTGGCCGCTATTGCTGCTGTGGATCCCGCTACTCTCACTCTGCTGCTACTAATGTCGGCACCCACGCAGCAAAGATGGGCAACATTGGGCATGACAATAGTCACATGAAAAAGACCGCTTTCAGACAGGCGATTTCAAGTGTGCTAACAAAATGTGGACCACTAAAATGTGATTTTATTTAAAGTAAGCACTTTCTTAGCACAGAAGTAGAACTACGAGGTTTCTGGACCACTATTTCAAATATCAACATTGACTTATTAGTTGCGTTAAGTGTCCGTTCGAGGTCTCCATCCTGTTTGAATAAAGGCACCACGATACTTAAGAACACAAAGTGAGCTAATCATCGTGCAATGTTTCAGACACTTAAATGAACACACACGCAGGCCCATATTTCTTCTGATCACAATGTAAAACTAAATACACTGAATTAAGATGAGCGCTATACGTACATCTATACTTAGAAGGCCTGATATTGTATCATGGTCAAAGTACTGTGGATATATTACAAAAGAATGCACTAAACTAGCATGACCTCAAAGGGAAGGTAATTAATGAGAAAAGCAATTCATAATGGCAAAACCTTAGATGAGTGAAAATAGAGGAACATTTAGGAAATTTAAGAGACTGTTGCAAACTTGACTGGCATAGTGCAAAAAAATAGTTTGTTTGTCCAGATTATTTAAAGATTCTCTTGAGCAACACACAAAGATACTCAAAGGTCTTACAGAGAAAATGACACCAAAAAAAAAACACTAAACTGGTACGGCACGCTAATAGTATTACTATTATATGTGTACTGCAGTTCAATATCGAGGTGCCACTATCAAGCATTGCAGTAATTACTTACCCAGCTATTTCTGTTCATGCATAGAGATGTGTAAAGACATGCATTATTCAACACCTAACTTAAACCAGCACTTTCTAGGAAAGACAATTTCTTTACTGAGACACCCACACTGCACTGAACTGTATTACACTCTTCCCAATTTCGGTTCGCTAACAGTATAAAAATCCAATCGTCAACTTCACTCGAGCCACGTAATTCAATCTTTAGCAGAAATCCAACTTGACCACATCACCGTTACAGTCTCATGTTCATAGCGTATTGAACTGCAACATTAGCGTAAAATGGTGTATGATTTGTAAAAAAAGACTGGTTGAACGCATTTTTGGAAATATCCAAAGCATACAACATCTTCGTTTCTTCATAGAAGGAGTGGACACATCTGCAACAGGATACAGCTAAATGTTAAGGCCAGCATTAAAAACACAGTAAACTCATACTTTTACCGATTGCATCAACTAAGCTTGTCGTTTAAAAATTCCTTAATAAATTACACTCATTCAGTAACAACACAGGGTGATACAAACTTCAGCACTATAATTTGGAAAAAAATGTGTAAATGAATGTATGATTGCAGTAGCATAAAACATATGAAAGATGCAGATGCACAGTGAACCAAACCAGCACAAAGAGTACCCGTTATCTGTTTTCAGGAGACTTTATATGAGCGGAATATAACAAATAGAGCTCCTGAAGCTAAATAAATACTCGTAAATAACTGTAGAAGTCATTACTATACACTCCAGATAATATATTATCTAAATTATTTATATTGCACATTGTAGAAGTCATTACTCTAAACTCTGGATAATATAATATCTAAATTAATTATATTGCACATTGTGGGACATTTTAGGAGGTGTCTTTCTCGAGTATAAGATAAATTATATTAACTTACTATAATATATTATAATATATGTGCAATAAAGGTCAAATATGTACTTTTGATAAGCATAGATTATGGTCACCTGTATTTATGTTAAACTAGCAATAATTACAACACCATGATAGAAATCAGTATTTCCCATGTCAGAGCTTGCAATCAATCCAACTTTGACATGGTGGTAGTGGAGTTGTCCTATGCAGTGACGATCACAACTTTAAAAAAAGTCGCAGCGTATCCACAGAGTGAATGACTATGAGTGGGGCGAAGCGCCTGTCCACCCATCTGTGTCTGCCTGTCCGTCTGTGTGACAGATAGAAGGACGGACAGATGGATAGACGGACAGATGCCTTGGCCCACTCATCATCAATCACTACGCGCATATTCTTTGAATTTCTTATTACAACAGTGCCACCCATCGTCTTTATAGTCAACTATACGAAAACCACTAACGCCCTCTAGTAATATTATTTCCATGGACATATACACACAATGTCAACTAGTGAGCGATTCTTAAACCTAACTAGATGTGGCTCCTACTGCTACAATATACTATTATTACGAGGTAGCGACCCACACTCCAAGGAGCTTCACCCCTAAAAAAAAAAGGCATGTCAAACTACGAGTTACTGCACTAGTAACCATACAACAAAAACACAATTCCCAAAATTTATATTTCGCTGTACGTGCTTTGCCTCACACACGCAATAAACTCCTGTGGATTCAGAGGGATGCGATTTAGATGTAATTCTAATGCGATACCTTATCAGTCTAAGTTCTTCAAATTATGCTAAAAGATTAGGAACAAGCCCAGTGAAGTATTTACTAAGCTTTTTTTTTGGCATAAAAGTATCCAGAAAATGCTGCACAGCAAAAGGAAAACCTCATAATTCAGTAACTGAAGCATCAGAAATTAGGTATGAGTGACGGAAGGTAATACTAAATAGAGAAAATATAAAAAGAAAAATATTTAAAAGAAATGGAACGACATCACAGATTTTGGTCGTCAGAAATACAGGCCCATATATGTGTATGAAAAAAATAAATTGTTTCTACAGTCCACTCTCGTTAATTCAAACTCGAAGAGACCTCTGAATTTTGTTTGACTAATCAGAAGTTCTCAGATAGAGGACTCTCGGTGAGGTGACAATCCATTATGATTAGACATCGATTTCATCTCATTTAAAAATTTTTTAAGCCCTAACTGCACGCAGTGAAAAGAAAGCAAAGGTGTAAAGTTCACAAGCTTATAGGCCATTTTACTGCTGATTAGACTTCTCAAGAAATCGTGAATTACCAACTGCTTCATTGCAATAGGTACGTGACTTCAGCACAAAGCTCTCTACACCAGTTGAGAAGCATCACAGTTTACCATACATGTGCTCCGTTTCAAACGTTTGTTTACTTGCAAAGCCTTTTTTCTTGAAGGCCTCAGACGGTTGCTTTTCATTTTTGCACTGTTAGGATTATATAAGCACACAAATTTTTGAATAGTAGTGGGAAAGCAGCAGATATTTGATATGAACCAGCGAAAAGTATGAATTACCTGAATGATGGACTTTAAGTTAAGAGGCTTTTAAATACATTGAAAAAAATAGAGAGCCAACCAAAAAATTGAATTTTGTTTGAATTAACCAAAAGTATGAAATATCGGAGTATGATTTATTGCGAGTCTACTGTATCTGTGTACTAGCAGAGATTTCACAGTTGGTATCAATGTCTCCATTCTGTTTCACTAAAAGCATAACACCATCAAATTCAAAGTTATCAAAGTTATTCACCACGTTTCAGACACAATACCACACACACAAGTAGACATTCCACCATATAAAAATGTACAAACACAATTTCTTTAAAAATATGACAGTATAGTTTAAGACAAATTCATTATGCCAAATGACAAGTGAGCAGACTATGTAGGGCCTTGTGTCTCTCCCTTATGATTGCACCAAGAGTGAAAGCACAATTAGAGATACGACCAACATTCCAGTTTTGGAAACAAATAACTTGCATTGCTAGCACTCAGAAGGTACTCTGATGCCCTAGATCATAGAAAAATGTAAGTAATTACTGTTGAAGCAAAGGTGCTGAATATGTGCGCATCTGTAGAAACCAGGAAACAACCAAATAAAAAAAAATTACGGCATATTCACGGGGTGAATGATGATGAATGGGCGAAGCTCCGGAGGGATTCATCGGTAAACTGTGAATCTTCCGTGTAATTCGCCCAGTCGATCATCATGTAAAGACGTGAGAAACACTGTGTGTGTATATACACAAATCAACTTTTATTTGTTCTTAGACGATGGATGGCTTGCGATGTCCCTTGCCTCGCGCGCTCGCACATCGGGATTCTGTCTGCGAGCGTGCGCTGCTGCCGCCTTGCGCTCTCTCCGCTGTGCAGCCTTATCTATCCGGCGACTCCGAGCGCGCGCCAACAGCGAACGGATTTTATTACAACGCTCCCCCTAGCGTACGTCGCCGCACTAAATCGAACGATTGCCTTCAACCAATGACACGCGCCATATGTGACATCATTCCTATTTTATAAGATCTCGCGTCTTTCATCAACTACAAGTACCGCTTTCTAGTTTATAACATCTTGCATCTTTTCATCATCAGCTACAAGTACCACCATCTAGTAAACACTACAAGAACTAAACGAGAGGTGGCTACATACAGAAGACGGTACCGCCATCTAGTGAACACTGCAAGAACTAAACTAGAGGTGGCTACATACAGGGGACGATACCGCCATCTAGTGAACACTACAAGAACTAAACTAGAGGTGGCTACATACAGGCTACAGGGGACGCACAGCCCACGCCCTAAGGAGCTTCGCCCCTAAAATAAAAAACAAACAAATAGAAACTTTTGTTGTGCCTACCGAGTACTACGTCACCTTGTCCACAGCAAAGAAAACACTTGCCGAAGTTCTGAAGCTCACTACACTTTACATAAATCTAGCACTCACAACGTACTCTGATGCCCTAGATCATAGCAAAATGTAAGTAATTACTGATGCAGCAAAGGTGCTGAACATGTGCGCATCTGTGGAAACCAGAAAACAACTAAATAAAAATAAAAAACAAACAGATAGACAGAAATTTTTGTTGTGCCTACCGAGTACTACGTCACCTTGTCCACAGCAAACAGAACTTGCCGAAGTTCTGAAGCTCACTACACTTTACATAAATCTTGGTAGAGAAACAGCAATTTAAAAGTGAATGTCCATAAACAGTGTCTTTGCAATGTAAAGAGAAAATATCGCATAATGCCTCAAATTTCCCGTCGATATGCACCTATGATAATGCACAATCCAAGTGCTACAATGTTGCTGACACTCAAAAAGGGGTGCGAGACAATAAACATGGCATCAACTGCAACAGCTGCTGAATAGCAGGCTGTAAATTGAATGTCTACTGTAGCATGCTTTTCCAAAATAGTATGACAAGAAAGCTCTGCAAACACCAAATATCGTAAAGGCTCTGGTCTTGACTCCAACTTTTACTGGAACTGAGCAAGAAGGGTGCGGAGGATTTGTTCAAATGCACTTGCAATGTTTAAAGCTGCCGAACTGACAGAAAGTATCTTTAGCAGCTGGGAAAGCGTTGGCTACACCTGCATGAAAAGGCCGAAAAAACGAGTTCTACATACGGCAAATATCTATTGCACTAATAATAAATGAAAGTGGCAGAAAAGGCAGGGTAACCTATTCAAAAAGCCGCCTAACATCCTAACATTTGATCATTATTGTATCAAAACAGCCATTATTAAAACACACTTGCTCCGGGACAAAAATAAAGGAAGACGATTTTCTATATAATAGTGTACAACTATTTAAAATTTCTGAGAGCTATTGAGCACATTATGCATTAAACATAGTGCTGTGTTCAGCTTGTTGGTGCATGGATGAATTAAATAGCTCATTTTGTATATATGCTAGTGGATATCCAATTTTGAAAAGTGTTTTCCCCTACATCAACATTACAAGGTTTTTCGGGGAGGCCTGCACAGAACGTGCAGCCCTGTCACAGGGAAAGCTGGAAGAGCAGCTTTCATAGCGTTTTATGAGGCATTAGTAGATTGTTTTCTAAAATTACGCCCACTTTGGGAACGTCACAGATTATTCGAGAACCTACGTCGCCGCTAGCAATAAAAATAGAATATTCGATGGGAAGGGTATAAATGCCGACATGCTTCTCCACTTGTCAGTTGATCGACGCCCGACGCCCTGTTCGCCGCTATCAGTGCAAGACTGCTACTGGAATCAGACTTCCCATTCACCGGGCACAGGGTCACCCAAACAAACAGTTTGATCTCAACATACAGTCTCCCGTCTTTGGCCACTTCACGGCTCCGTGACATCTGGTGGAGGTTCTGGGTATACTGCTCAACGGGGGAACCCGGTAAATGAACAAAGCAGCACCTCCGCAACAGAGTGGGCGCAGAGAAGCAGCAGAGCGGGCAGGCACCTGACAACCGCCCGCTCTGCTACCACTGCCGCGAGGCCGGGCACACCTACCACTATTGACAGTACCGACAGATGGGTCTACGGGCCTTTGACATCCACGCGCCATGCCCACAGTGGACTGAATGACCGCATGACAACGCGGACTACTTTGCGGGAGAGCAGTCGACACCCCGACGACCTTATCGTTCGCCATCGTCAGGCCACTACGCCTCACCGCACAGCAGGCAGTACACCGGCTCTGTTCGGGGCTGATCTCCGAGCCCTTACTTAAAAAACTAAGGGCAGCAACCGATTGAAGTGCGGTTGCTGTACGACGAACTACCGAAGATCCTCCGCCGCCACCACGAAATTGAAAGTACCCACTGCAAGACAAAAAGGGTCTTGATGCCGAACCTTCGCAGCCTGCAGAAGACCTCGCGACGCAACGTGGAAGCAACGGAGCAAATAGACGTAGCCGTTATTACGAGTAAATGATACCGCTCACGGGATGTCGAAGACAAAGAACCTGCAAAGCCATAGGAAATACAGAAAGCAATGAAAGCCATGTCACACAGATTTCCTATGAATAGATTACAGCACCAAGCAATGACATATGGTTGCTGCTCTTGTAAATAAAGCATACTATGCAAACCACATGTTACTGTAGTAGTAACCATGCAGTGACACAGCATGTTTTACAAAAGCTACCATTTCTCTCTTCAAGTATTCCATTTACCCCTTTGCAGGTTGGCCTATATCTTTGTACCGATAATGTAAAGATCGGCTGTGGTATAATAATATTGATGCGAGGTAGGCAGGCAACTATAGTTCTAGACCCTGAGGAGGATAACGAAGTAGTTCGGTGGGTGCGTGCTCTAGTGCTTGTGCTTTTGGCCTTTGGGTTACGAAAGTAAACACCCTGTTTTTGTGCCTGCGTCCTTGTGCCTTTGTGACATTATCTGGTGGAGGTGCGGGATACAGTAGATGATACGGTCCCCTGAGAGCACACCTGACGTAAGTCCATTGAGTAGCTCAGCCGAGCTGGCCCCTGTGCACGTCTGTTCCAGCCGTTGTCTCCAGGGACTCGAGCCACAGAACGTTTTGCTGCATGAACGTCAGAGGACTATGAATCAAACACCGCCTAACGTCACCGCGCCAGCACCATCACACCTGGTTGTCAACCAGCCCAAGACATTTCACAGAGCTGCTTTTGAAGATGCCGACGACTGGCTCGAGCATTTCAACCGGGTCGCCGTCGTCAACGATTGGACCCTAGAGCATAAGCTACGCTATGTGTACTGCTTTCTCGAGGACTCCGCGAAAACGTGGTGTGAGAACCATGAAGCAACGCTCACATCATGGGACGAGTTCCACCAGCAGTTCCTCAAGGCCTTTGCCCGAGAGGAATGGAAAGAGACAGCGGAGCGTGCTATAGAGGCAAGGGTTCAAGGCTCTAACGAAAGGATGATGACTTACATAGCGGACATGGATCGGCTTTTCAGGCGTGCGGAGCCCTCTATGACCGAATCCTAGAAAGTTCGCCACTTAATGTGTCGTGTTAAAGAAGAGATTTTTGCCGTCCTGATTCGAAACCCCCCTGCGACACTTGCGGAGTTCCATGAGGAAGCCACTGCCATGGAGAGGGCCCTTCAACAGCGTGCCTGGCAGTATAACCGGGGTGTACATCCAAGTGAGGTCACTTCTGTCATTCTCGGCAATGACATCAGCACGTTGCGAGAGCTTATCTGAGCTCTCATTAAGGAGGAGCTACAAAAGATCCAGGTGACTGTTTCACCTGTACAGCAGCACTCCGTTGCGGAGATAGTACGCGCCGAGCTACGGCAAGCCGTTCACGCTCCCCAACAGTCCGAGGTGCCACAACAGAGGCACTGCGTCGAAATGAGCTACGCGGAAGCAGTGCGATGTCCTCCATCGTGCAGTTCAACCAGCGTGTTTTTTCCAATGAGTGACGCGCTCAGCCAATGGAGGTAGACTTCCATCCTTGCAAAGCCCGCCATTGATCGCCGAAGCATGACCGAGGAAGAGTGACATCTGGCGTCCACCTGACCACAGGCCCCTTTGTTTCCACTGGGGTAGGCTAGACACGTCTACCGAACATGTCCATACCGTCGTGAGGGTCTCTGTGGATTTTCGCCTAATGCCCCTCGTCCACGACCTTGCGAGCGACCCCTAGAAATAGAGTTTCATCTCGAATCGTCGCAGTATCGAACATCGGTTGCAAAAGCCCCGCTCGTCATTGCCTGCTCGCTACAGGTAACCGAGCCCAGCCTATTCACGCGGCGCTCCGAGACGCCGTCCACCCAGTCCTGCAAGTAGGGAAAACTGAGTTCAGCGACCTCTGGAGATGAGGCCGCTGACGCTGACTCTACGAAAGATCCTCCACTATGACGACAGCGACGGCAGCAAAATGATGTACCGACGCAGTCAACCGTGGTACGTAGAGTAGTGACATCAAACATTGAGGTAACTGTGGACGACGAAGAAGTAATGGCGCTAATCGACACTGGAGCAGACACTTCCGTTATGAGCATGGGTCTTGCCTGCAGGCTGAAGAAGGTTTATACCCAGTGGGCTGGGTCGCATATACGTACAGCTGGAGGCCATCTTCTCATTCTGGTGGGACGATGCACAGTGCGAGTCACTATTCACGGATTTACGTATCTAGGAGACTTTGTAATACTGCCAAGTTACTCGAGAGACCTAATTCTCGGACTGAACTTTCTGCATGATAATGGAGCCGTGATCGACTTGCAAGAGTCGCAGGTGACGTTTTCTATGCCACATGCTTTAGCGCGACACTCACTGCAGTTACGTCAATGCTTTGAGAATTGTTGACGATGACGTCACGTTACTGCCGAAGAGTAGCGTGTTGGCCTTGGTAACTTGCGACGTTTTTGGTGAATTCAACGACTATGAAGGTATTGCAGAGTCGCCGAAGAGTAGCGTGTTGGCCTTGGTAACTTGCGACGTTTTTGATGAATTCAACGACTATGAAGGTATTGTAGAGTCAAATATCCCGCTGCTACTCAAACGAAACATCTGCATAGCCTGATGCCTCGTTCGGTTAGAGAAAAAGCGCTCTCGAGTTTTGCTGACCAACTTCAGCAATGAGTTTCAGCACGTCCCTAGAGGCACTACTGTCGCTTTCTTCAGTGAAATCGCCGACTTTTCCGATATCGGCACATTGGATATGACTTCATTGCATGCAGAAGTTTGTGCTGACCTGGGAAGTTGCATTCACGTTAATCTAGACTTGCCAGGTTCACGAAAAAAGCGGCTGCTAAACCTTGTGAGGGAATTCTCGAACTGCTTCTCCACATCATCGAAAGTTCAACGTACCACCGTTACAAAACACCGCATTGTTACCAAGGAGTCGGCGCGGCCTTTTCGCCAACATCTATACCGTGTGTTCCCGAAGGAAAGAGAGGTGATTGAGCGTCAAGTTCAATAAATGCTGAATGATGACGTCATTCAACCCTCAACAAGTCCGTGGGCGTCACCTGTTGTCTTAGTAAAGAAAAAAGACAACACACTACGCTTCTGAACCGACTATCGACGGCTTTACAAAGTCACAAAACGCGACGTTTACCTCCTGCCACAGATTGATGACGCCTTAGAAAGTCTACGCCACGTCCAGTTCTTTGCATCATTAGATCCCAAGTCAGGGTACTGGCAAATTGAAGTTGACGAGGGCGACCGTGAAAAAACCGCGTTCGTGACTCCCGACGGGCTCTAACGAATTTAAAGTGCTGCCTTTCGGTCTCTGTTCCGCTCCCACCACATTTCAACGCATGATGGACACAGTACTAGCTGGACTAAAGTGGCAGACGTGTCTTGTATACTTGGATGATGTCGTGTTCTCAAGCACGTTTGACGAGCATCTTTCAAGGCTAAAAAGTGTCCTCACTGCAATAAGGAGAGCGAACCTTACTATCAAGCCCGAAAAGTGCTACTTCGGCTATCAGGAACTAAAGTTACTCGGCCACGTGGTGAGCCCAAGGGGTGTTCGACTAGATCCGGAGAAGTTGGCTGCCGTCGCCGATTTTCCTCGTCCTGGAGACAAGAAGGCTGTTCAGCAATTCCTCGGACTCTGTGCGTACTACTGCCGTTTTGTCGAAGGATTTTAGAAACTTGCCGAACCTCTTAAAAGACTGACACGACCAGATGCGCCTTTCGTATGGACGGAAGAACAACAACAAGCCTTCGTAGAGCTAAGCAATCGACTGCAGACAGCTCCAGTAGTGGCACATTTCGACGACACTTCGAATAACGCGTTCGATGCTCTTACCACTGAGCTATCACAGCGGCCGCATTTCGACGACACTGCCGACACCGAGATTCACACAGACGCCAGCAACGTAAGGATCGGAGCTATTCTAGTTCAATGGCAGAACAGCGCAGAGCGTGTGATCGCTTACGCGAGCCACAGTCTCACAAAAGCAGAAGCTAACCACTCTACCACTGAAAAAGAGTATTGCCTGCGGAACAATGTTATCTACAAGAGAAATCTTGAGAGCAGCCAGGAAACTTTTCTCGCCGTTCTTACGGCACTGCATGAGAAAGTTTTGCAGGCGTGCCACAACGATCCTTCTGCCGGTCACTTAAACTTTGCTAGGACATTAGCGCGCATCCGACAGAAGTACTGCTGGCCACAACTGTATTTGTTCATTCAGCGCTGTGTCCGCACCTGCCGTGACTGTCAGAGGTGTAAAGTTGAAAGTTGAAAGTTGAAATTTATTTCACCACAACGATACACCATGATTTACACAAACAAGAAACAATTGTGGCATGGAAAGTAGGAAAAAAGCTGCGCTATAGCAGCTTGACTAGCCCCACCTCCCATTTGTACAAGGCAACAGAAACAATGGCACACCAAACTCCATACAGTGTTCACGTATGATTGAAAGAAAAAAGAAAAGAAAATAACATTCTAGTAGTTGTTTATGAAGTACAGAATAGATGCACACTTGGGTGTTTACAAACAATTATTGGGAAAAAAGGCAACCAAAATAAGACGCTATAACAGAAAGGGGTACACTTAAAATTTCATGCATTTACAAGTACTGGGTGTAATTTTTCTGGGTTTATAGCTCTTTATACAAACAGGTTTAATATATCACTACTTGAAAGGAGACGCAATTGCTGTTCTGTGAGCTTGAACTTATTTAGTATATGGGGAACAGAGTGCTTTAGCATTTGGGGTCCGTAATTTGTTCGCGGTCGGGGGATGTGCCAGTGTTCAGAACTCCGCATCGGACGCAACAAAATTTTCGGCTGTAAATGTGCCAAGCCTCTCAGGTTTGCGCAATTCTTTAGAATTTCAGACCTCAAAGACAACAACAAGTTATGTTCATATGCAACACAAAATTTTAAAACTTTAAACTTGACAAATAAATGGGATGTGTGTTCTCTGTAACCTATATTTGCAACAGCCCGCAAAGTGCTTTTTTGAAGTGTATACAACTTTTGTTTTGATGTTTCAGTTCCAGAAGCCCATACCAACTGACAATAGCGTAGATGAGAACAGAAAAGCGTATTAAAGATAAGAAGTTTCTGGGGGAGCGGTAGAAACGACTGACACCTTCTCAGCACGCCAAGGGCTTTTCTTAGCTTAATACACAATTGTTCAGTGTGAGAATTCCAGAACATATGTTGATGAAAGATGACGCCCAAAGTTTTGACAGTCTCTGAAAGTTCGATATTGAAATTATTTAGTATCAGTTTTTGTGTGTTTTTACATGTTATTTGTGAGTTCCACCCACAAAGCCAGCCGGCTTCCTCCAACCTTTACACCCACCTCGAGCACCATTTCAGCAAGTGGGAATGGATCTTCTTGGTCCATTCCCTACGTCATCCTCAGAAAATAAGTGGATAATCGTCGCAACCGACTATCTGACTCACTATGCAGAAACCAAAGCTGTGCCTAAGAGAACTGCAGTTAAAGTCACCAGATTCTTTGTCCACAAAATTGTTTTGCGTCATGATGCACCTGCTGTTCTCATAACCAATCGCACAGCAGCATTTACGGCAGAGTTATTGTAACAAGTCACCAAGCTGACACACACCCACCACCGGAAAACAACAGCTTATCATCCCCAAACGAACGGCTTGATGGTGGAACGGTTAAACAAAACACTGGCCAACATGCTATCTATGTATGTTAATGTAGAGCACAAAACGTGGGGTGAAATTTCGCCGTACGTCACGTTTGCTTATAATACCGCTGTGCAAGAGGCCACAGACCTAACACCATTTGGGCTTGTCTATAGCCGCCGCGTCACAACCTCGTTAGACGCTATGCTCTCTGTAGACCAGGACACCAGTGGAAATGAGGTCATCTGGCACAATACGAGGTCACCTGGCATGGTCTTGAAACGTGGAACTTACGTGCTCAGCATCTCATGGAAAGCACGCATAGAGTATGCGTCACCCTAACTATGTGAAAATTGGCTACATAGGAAAGTTTGTCAGGCAGCAGAGGCTTCAGGTAGCACAACAGAGACTTTGCACTCAGTGATGCTATGTGGCAAGAATTTTTAAAGTGGTTGTGAAAAGACGGACACAGGAGTGCACCTGCAGACCTTTCGTGCCTTTGCCGATCATACATCATCGAAGACCTAGCAGAAAAAATACAATCTAAGCTGCTGGAAAAAAACTAGAGTTTCATTTAACACATTTGGCAGCCTTTTCACAAGTTCTGCAGAAAAACAAAAAGTTGTTGAAGTCCCCCTGCGAAGCGAACACCATTCTCAAATCCACATAATTCGGGCCATTGTCGTACTGGTTATCTGTGACGACATTCTTTCGCCGACAGGTGATTGCTACCTCAGCAAAGAGAAAGTCAGTGCCGATGAGAAGAAGTTCAATGCAGATATGAAAAATGACGTTAGCCAGTTGACTGGAGCTGACCATCTCTAGAAGGTTACAACAGGAGCAGCCATAAATAGTACAGGAATTCCACGATTTATTGCAATCAACACAGTGTTTGGATAAACACTGCAAGGACCCAGTCTTCAAAGTGACTCACTTGACTTCAACACTAACATCATGCTGTGCTTTGTAAGTAGAAGTGATCAGCGTCACGACACAGTCTCGCGTATTCCCCAATAATTCCTGCAGCTTGAAGCAGCAGCCGTTCCAGATCTTGGTGAACCACACTTACATGAGTGGATTGCGAACTTCCAAGGAACGACTGACGATCGAAATAGGAGGCATGTAATCACTTGGAAAAAAGATCAAAAACAGCTATTTGAAAATAACTGTTATGCCGCACTGACACGTCCACAAAAACTGGCAAAGAGGCTACAGACGAAAGGTTTGTTGGAGCAATATGGCCCAGTCGTCCAGTAATGCATGGGGCGACATCAAACTGAGATGTTACCTCAGAATGCTACAGTCTATTGGGCCAACTATTCTGAGCCACATCGAAGAAGTTGTAAAAGACGACTTTCTGACTTCTGAGCTCCAAGTCATGTTCATTAATTGGTATGTGGGGTTTAACGTCCGAAAACCACCATATGATTATGAGAGACCCCGTAGTGGAGGGCTCTGGAAATTTAGACCACCAGGGATTCCTTACGTGCACCCAAATCTGAGCACACGAGCCTACAGCATTTTTGCCTTCATCGAAAATGCAGCTGCCACAGCTGGGATTCAATCCCTCGGCCTGCGGGTCAGCAGCTGAGTACCTTAGCCACTAGACCACCACGGCTGGGCGCTCCAAGTCATGTTTCATACTTTGTCATCCACTCAAGACATACTAGCCTTCAATAACTGCTTTGATAAAGGAGTGAAGCTAAAGCCAGAGCGGAGCATTATGATGAATTCTATATTCGCATCCTTATTCTTGACTCATCGAAGAGATTGATATGATTGATTGATATGTGGCGTTTAATGTCCCAAAACCACTATATGATTATGAGAGACGCCGTTGCGAAGGGCTCCGGAAATTTCGACCACCTGGGGTTCTTTAACGAGCACCCAAATCTGAGCACACGGGCCTACAATATTTTCGCCTCCATCGGAAATGCAGCGGCCGCAGCAGGGATCCGAGCCCGCGACCTGCAGGTCAGCAGCCGAGTACCTTAGCCACTAGACCACCGCAACGGGGCGACTTATCGAATAGAGCCGAAGCTGATTTCATTCTGTGCACTTGGGGAGGATGGCAGGTGGAGCAGACTCATCTGATCAGTCAAACCACCATTATGCAAGGTGTCGGCTAAGAGAATGACTAAGAGCGAAGTAACTGAGACCGTGAAGTTGAACTGCCGATTTATCCGAAGAGGGCCAGCGAGAACTATGCAGCTCAAAGTCAGACAGTTCGACGTGATCGCAGGAAAAGCTTAGGATATTGTCATGAGGTCGTTACGTGGGTGAAGGGAGCAGACTTAATGTTGAGACGCAACTGTTTATTCAGCCGGGCTTGTGGACAGAAAACTCAAGGTCAGATTACCGCAACACATGGGCACCAATAATGGCGAACAGAACGCCGGCCATCGATCAATTAACAATCGGGGAAGCACGTCGGCATTTATACACGTGCTATCGAATAATCCGATATCACTAGTGGCCACGTGGGTTCCAAAATAATCCGTAATGTTTGCGATGTGGGCACAATCTTAACAAAACGATGTACTACAGTCCTGAAGCTTCTCGAACACTGCAGGCGTGGTTTGCGCTGAGCATTCCCGACAGGCTTTGTGGGCGAAAACACGTTGTGGGTCACTGAAACAGTTCTTCATAAACAAATATTTAAGCAGACCTACAACTAGAATAGGTAAGTCATTAACACAAAAATTCAAGAAAAGAACATAGTATCCGGGAGTACTTTCATTTCAAGGGTACCAATCTCTCTGTAGCCAAGTTTTTCTTCAAGACTCATTTTAAAGTTTTCATGACATGAGCACACGATGTGCACCGGTGTTTACATTAACTAGTTACAACACCGCTCTGCTAAAGCAGACATACTTTCCCACAGCTGAAATATTTATACAACTAATTAACAAAAGCTCTTAGCAATGTTTTAATCATTGACTTTACATTAGTTGGTTATATTAGGAAATTGCAGTGCATGATAGTTTTTAGCATAACCGTTATTAGAAATCACAAAAATAGCACATAGTTTGAGATTTTCATAATCTAATTTCTATGACGAAATTGAAACTGATCATGTCCGGCATGCAAAAAAGAGAGGCGGAACACCGAAATGGCTCGTGACGGGAAGTGACGAAATTTTATTGATTGACTGATATGTTGGTTTAACGTCCCAAAATTACATGATTATGAGAGACGCCGTAGAGGAGGGCTTCGGAAATTCCGACCACCTGGGGTTTCTTTAACCTGCACCCAAATCTGAGCACACGGGCGAAATGACGAAACTTGTATGTAGCAGAATCTGGTCAGAAAAATCAGCGAGAATTCTGAAATACATGAGGACGCAGCTTAATGTTGGAATGCGATGGGTGTTTGTTTGTTTTTTTAACTTAAAGAACCCCTTGGAGTGAAGGTTTTGTTTGTGAATTTTTTACAGTAATTAGTAGCTTTCACACCTGGTAACGTTAAAATTGAAATGCTTTGATGCACTGTATGAATATTGCTAGCTTCGTTAATTCAAAACGATTTTGCATCAGTTCAAAACATCCATATAAATACCATACGAAACTAGCCTCTCACAGCAGGGCAATGTCCAAGACTATGTGTGCTCAGGCTTTAGTGACATTGAATGCGCTATTTAAAAATAGGGCAACTCCAAGGCAGAGAAGATTAAAATGATGTAGGTGCTTTGAGTGCGTCCACATCAGAAAAAAAAGCATTCTTGGTGTAAGCAGCCAAAACCACCTTCACAAGGGGGCCCCTGTCTACGTGAAACAACAAAATATGTCATTTCACCTGAATACTCTGATGATTACGCACTTTTACTTTAAAACTAAATTAAAATATCTTATAGGCAACACTTGTCCCTAATGATCAATCAGAAGTGGGCCCCACAAGCAGGACCATCGTACAACACAAGCGTCTCGAGTTTCCAAATTTGGCATCAGGTGTTCTTTAGGATGCACAAAAGCAATGTCACCTGTCTGCATGGAATGCTGCACTCACTGCCCTTGAGTTTTATGCTGCCCAGCCAAAGAAAATATTGATGTTGCATGTTTTTCATTGATAAAATTATTTTTTTGTTTGTACAGTTTGAAAGAAACTGTGAAGCATCAAAGTAAGGTGATACAGAGGCCCAGGTGACGCAAATTGCAACTTTTGCCGAAAGCTTGTGGCCCCACCTGCATTCAACCGAACTTCGCCATTTCATTGCAACGCGTCATTCTGGTCAGGCACGGCGGAACAGTCAGGCCATCCACCCACTCTTCGTGTGTCTTGCACAATCAGTTTTAATTTTAACCTTAAAATTCGATGATGAACATTTTGTACTACATGCAACTTTTGCGACTTCTAAAAAAATAGGCATGGCGTAAATTGGCACACCTTATAGCTTTGCATTATAAGCACCTGCCCTCGAGTAAATAATTAAAAAGGTAATGAGTTTTTCTAAGTCACAACAGTCATTTTACCCGGAGAAAAGTATTTCGGCCTCGCATGGAATTCGTGAGTGAAAATTACAGGTGCCTTACTACCATAGAATGCTTTGTGAAGATCTGCATATTCTATAAAAAAAACACCCCGTCCTTTGAAAGTGTACATTGAGTATGCATACAAAGAGTATGGATCGTTAAATATACAGTTTCCACAAATTTTTTGTAAACAGAGGCACAATTTTATGACACTCAGGTATAAACTTCACACACTGCAAGAACTCCATTCTTTCCCCACATTTTCAGCCATTAAAGAGAACAAAAGACGAATACCCAATTTCTCTCATTTCAAGATAACCGGTCCAAAGCAGCAGTCCATAAATGTGGTGACATTACTGCCAGAACCTTAACTTCATAATGAATGTAGCTTCATTGTAACAAAGTGAGAGTTAAATGGTCTCTGGCACAACGCACTTCAAGTAATGTTTCATGCGTGCAATTTCCTGCAACAGTGCAGATTGATTTGATATGTGGATTCTATAGTCCCAAAACACCATATTGACGCAAGGCAAACGCAGTATTCAAACCATGCGCGCTAGTTCGTGCGCCCCCCCAAGAGACCAGTGGCTTGATAATGAAACAAGAAAAGGTCGTGACGGCGCGTGCCTCCTCAGCATGAGATTTTGATGAAAAAGAAGTGGTGTACCGCTCCAGGGTTTCTCGGAAATTGATCCCCTTTTGCTGATCGCCTGTTAGAAACGCCGCTACATTTTCCTTTACTTTTCGGGCGCAAGTTAGCCACAATAAACAGCTCTTCGTACACCATTTGGATTGTACGTAACAATATGATTATGAGAGATGCTGCAGTGGAGGGCTCAAAAAATTTAGATCACCTGCCGTTTTTTAACGTGCCCCAAAATCTGAGCACACGGGCCAACAGCATTTTTGCCTCCATCAAAAATGCAGTTGCCACCACCGGGATTCGATCCCGCGACCTGCGGGTCAGCATGCAAAAGCACAGAGATCACAGCTGAAGCAAGAAAATCAGTGATTTTACTACACAATGTTATCCTTAGCATACATTTGCAGATCAAAAATTGCTTACAGTAAACTACACTGCTTGCTAGTGTTATATTTGGCTTATTATGGCACACTGCTCTAAAACCTAGCAGTTTTTTTAACTTCCTGCCCAAGGGATCAGGACTAACCTCCATTTTCTGCAATCCTCGGCAAGCGCGCCCCGGATTGTAGTAGGCATGCTTCATAATTTCCTTGATTTCTGCATGCCACCAGGTATGTGGCAGTTAAAGAAGACAACCACATTGGTTGCACATGTTGAATTCCGAATGGCACGTCCTTGGAGTAAACAAAAAAGAAAGAGAAAACCTGGCCAGTTGAAAATTCACTTCAGCAGCACAGTGCAATCGGTCAGAGGGCATGTTTTGCACCTCACAGCAATCTACACATGTTAGGCGCGGCATCTAATCTGTTAGCGACTTGAACAACTCGTACAAATCTTGCAATGATTTCGTAAATGCTTGTCAAAACCATTTCACGATTAAAATGAGCTGCATAGGTGACAATGGCCTAGCAGATAAAAAACAACACGTTTGTGAAAGTGCAAACGTGTTTTTGTATTAACTAATACTTTAATACAATGATCTTCCATCAATCAGCAAGGGGCGCGTCTAGGTTACAAAGTCAATGTAGATAACAGCAACACTAGGAAATTAAAAGGCCACAAAAAAGCCTTGACAGAAATCATTTAATTATTTAATACGGCACTGATGGAGATGTTGAAATGACTGCAAATACATGCCAATGTTGGGTGCGTTGTGTTATACCGGTTACTAACACACATATCCGGCACATAAACGAATTAGGTACTCGCGTTATAATTATAGCCTTCGCAAGAGTGGCAATGAGGCACGAACACTGGCATTGCATGCAACAATTGAATACGCTCGGAAGGCACGCGTCCAACAGAAGCAAGGACACGAGAGGCGGAGGTTCGACCAAATTAACAATTCATAACACAGACAAACGTAGTCATCACTCGATACAGAGATTGCCACGAAAAGTAGCAATGCGAACTACTACTAGTTGTAGCGGCACACGGACACGTGCACTACTTCGCTGATTACTTAAGCGCGTTCATTTTCAGCTCAACATTCATTATCCAAATAATATTCCATCATTTCAATGTTACGTTTGACACGTTGGCGCTCTAACAATGCGTTAATTACACACACTGCTACATTTGAATGGCATACTACGTTTTCGAGATTACCCGCCCAGAGGGCTCGGACAACATTTCAGACAAGGAATATTATGTGTAAACATGCTTCGCTTTGTTTGGAATCGTGACAAAGAAAACAAACGTGCAGCAGTACGTCACCTACGAAGCTTGGACTTGCCGGTCAATGCACGCGTGATAGTCATGCCGTCCATTGCGAGCGTTCGACGTTCCGCGCGGCTATCACGACTGCACCCGAGGACACTTGCCGTTGCACTCAGCATTGACGCATCAAATGACACCATGACACCTTCGCGAACCTCCGGAACGTCAATGCCAGGTTGCCGCTTCACTGACGCCGCACACGAGTTCGGAAAATAAAAGTGGCGCGTCCCCCCAACACATGAATAGGAAATAAACACAACTGCGCAATTGTGATGTTGTCACGTGACAGGCAATGCGCATTGTGGTTTCGGTTTCGAATTTTACTTCTTGTTGCATTTTTTCTTCATAAAAGCAATGAGCATGCATATAAGTATTGAAAGTATGGAATGCGCGAGTGGCTCGATCTGTATATGTTCCGACTATGCTTATCGCGTGCAAGGGGTGTGGTATTTATTTAGAAGTCTCCAGCGTTCGTTTTGTGCATTGAACAATTTTCGAAAGCATCTGTGCTCTTGTCGCTCTGCGTGAAGACATTGCGCGTTGTGATGTGTGACACGAGTCTTGCATTGAAAAACACTCATTGACTGTACTACTGTAACTGATTGATTGATATGTGGGGTTTAACGTCCCAAAACCACTATATGATTATGAGAGACGCCGTAGTGGAGGGCTCCGGAAATTTAGACCACCTGGGGTTCTTTAACGTGCACTCAAATCTGAGCACACGGGCCTACAACATTTCCGCCTCCATCGGAAATGCAGCCGCCGCAGCCGGGATTCGAACCCGCGCCCTGCGGGTCAGCAGCCGAGTACCTTAGCCACTAGACCACCGCGGCGGGGTGTACTACTGTAACTGTACGTTAGATATATGACACAAATGTTCTTTTATTTCTTTGTAAGGTGTAGGTGCTGTAGGTATCCAGCGAGGGCCTCCTGTCTGGAAACTGCGATGGATTGGATATATACCTCTAAATCAAGCCGTTGTTTAATTGTTTTCTTTCAACTGTTTCTCAGATTATATCAAGAAACTTGCATGTCGGTGCATGCCACATTATTTAGAATAACTTGTAAAAGAAAAATTAACATAATCTCTCAATACAGAAAACCTAAGTGGATGAGAACTGGGTGGTGTGCTTTTTGCTATGGTGGCTAGAATTCTAGCCACCATATTTTATATGGTGGCTAGAAAATATGGTGGCCCAATTCTAGCCACCATATTTTTGCTTACAAAAGGTCCGTTCGATTCGCCTGCACCACGTGAACCAGTTCACAAGGTGCTGCACCTTGCCATTCGTTTCAGCGGTGCAGCATTGACGACCGCTGAACCCTGCCATTCGTTTCGAAAGGTGCAGAATAGGTGCAGCACCGGTTCATGACTTTCCTGCACCTCCTTCGCTGACGGTGCCGGCTTGGTGCAGGCGCGCGTGCAGCTGAGCAGACGACTAAGCACTTAGACGTAGGTGGCTTAGGCGCCGTACCCGCCTCTACAAATGCGGTGTGTTTTGCCAAGATGTTTGCGCCTCATAAACTGTCCGCATGTTCGATTTGCCATCAGTCAGTGTTTGCTGAACGGTGTAAATTAAGCGAAAAGAAATAAGGCCTGCACCTTGTCGGCACATCGTCATTCGTTTCGGGTGTCGTGCTGTGCCTGCACCGCTGAACTCACGCTGCACAATTTCTGAACTTCGCGTGCAAAGCCATGAACCGGTTCCGACCGGTGCAGGTGAATCGAACGGACCTAAAGATTGCCTTACAAATTCAATGTCACAAAAATTTAAAACATCCGTACAGTGAGAGTGGAGCTACAAAGATTAGTCGTATGTTGCAATTGCATGATCTTTTCTCTTGTCCCGACGAAAGCGCTGGAAGCTAAGCCGAGAGGGACGGCAGAGGCAAAGAAAACTTGTCACCCAAGCTTCGTGACCTTGAGCACTTTTTTTTCTGTTTTTTTCTTCGAATGCACAGCTTTTTTAGTGTGATCGCGCTCGCACACGTGGACAAGTCGCGACCTTCCGCGGTGATCTTTGTAACGACCGAGTGCACCTGTTACAATCAACCAATGCCTGATAGATGGGATTCCTACGAGTGATTTCTGATCGTCTTCTGTCATTTGTCGAGAGAGGAGAAAGCAATTTTTAGCTGATTTTGATCATTTATTGAGAATTCCAGGCCGCGTGCTGGGCTATATTATTTGGCTCAAGTGTTGTAGGGAGCCTCGACTACCGATTGGCACACAGAGGAAGGAAAAAGGTAAGGAGAGGGCATGCCCAGCCGGCGCAGGGCGTTAAAAATGTGGCGGAAATGACACCATGGCGGCCATATTTACTAGGCACAATGGCGGCGTTGTTATGGTTACGTGTTGCGCAGTGGAGCTGGTCTAGCAGTGAGCGGCCGCGGCTGGCGGCGGAATGTGTGCCTCCCCAGGTCTCGTGCTGAGCCGTGGTGGACAATATCTGTGCTCTGCGCCGCGTTATTGGTTACGCAGTGTTCTCCTGGCTGTTACATTACTCTTAGCAACGTTTACAAATACCTTTGTCCATCACGGGGTTTCAACAGTGCGTAGAACAAGTGCATATCCATGTGTCGTGCGGCGGATGACGCGGATGAAGCAGTTAGTGTTCAGCGAAATTGCGTTGGGCACCATGTCGAAGCTGAATGACAACGAACGCCTTGCAGGTCAGTCACGGTTGAGCAGTGCTCCTGCTTGTGACAACGGACGACGCTGTTGAGCCCAGCAAGACGCCGTGAGGACCATGTGCACATACGTAGTTTCGTGTTGTGTATGTACAGTAAGAACTTGCATGTGCGTATTAAAACACCTTTTCTGTTCCGCTTGGTACACTCTCCACCAGCATTTCATGTAATCTCAATGTAACAGCAACCACTTTCAACTGTCACTAGCACTGTGCTCAAAGTAACCAGGGTCGCAGAATGCTGACGCCGGTGAGTTTCACGCGCAACACGGACACAATGGTAGGACGCTGCGTCAGCCGCGTGGCGGAATGCAACCGTAGAAGGCGCACGACCGATCGTGTTGTCTGTACAGTTGCTGAATTAATGACGTGAAAGCACTCGCCGTTGTCAGTGCATCTAGCGCGCGTTCTCTCGTAGTTGCTTCGTTGTCGGCGAGCTGTTACTCCCTGTTATTACTCGGACGAAGCGATTTCGCTGAAGGTGTCCCGCTGGCTCAGAGTGATAAGCCCAGTTCCATTAGTTTCGGATCGTCACGACACACGCGCTGCGCAGCCCACGTGCTTTCCGAGCCGGAGAGGGAGTCGCGCCTTCTGCTTCGCATTCATATGTAAACAAGAAAGGAGAATTTGCCTAGTCAATATGGCCGACTTTCGGCTTCATCGCGGCTTCACAACGAGTGACGTCAGGGCCTCTCCTTACCTTTCCTTCCTCCGTGGATTGGCAGCATTTTCTTACCATGCTCAAAAAGATTTGCAGGGCCTCTTTAAGGACTACTCTGCTATTCAGTAGTTATGCACAATTACACGTAGTAACATTATCTGATTAGAAGACCACTCTAGCACATGTTATAAATAAGATCACACAAATTTGGTGACGACTATACCATGACACAGAACTTTAGTTGGTGCTATTCAAATAAGTCATGCAAATGAGAGTGCTCGGTATTTGTTTCCTCCGCTTAGCACTCCTTAATAAGGAAACTAGATGGTTTGAGTGCCTTTTCTGTGACTTATATGTACAAGCACAAAAAACATAGAGGTATGAAGTGTAAGACACCATAATGCACTATGAGGTCCAGCCAATTTGTCTTGTCCCATGCTTTTTTTCCCTTTAAGTCTCTCGTGCTGGCAGCTCTATGTCACAAAAAAAAAAATCACTCCAAGATGAGCTACTATTGGAAGTGGTGACCTTGATAATAATGACAGCACTGGGTATTGCAGCCAGAATATTGAGGACAGGCACTCTTCTTTTGCATATTTCTTCTGAAGTTATTAGGAGCGTATTTATTTGAAGAAGCCATAACAAGAAAACTTTCTTGTAACAATTTCATCCTTCAAATAGAGGTCTCCATCTGATAATAAAGAAATTTATATCTAAATTCTCTAACATAATGCATAATTAATAACAGCTTCATCAATGTTGACCAACATTAGTTTCTTCACAATGCCTGCACCCACACTCAGTCAGAGCCACCGGTGCGGAGCAAGCTAGCGAATGGAACAACACAAATCTCATCTTTGAAATTTTGTTTCCAGGGACCCTTTAAGCCCCAGCGATACCAAATTGCCATACCTCAATGAAATTAATCGATCAAGCAAATAAAATTTTGTGGGAAAAGTAACTACACGATACTGCCTTACTATTCTCCATAAACATGCCAAAGGCTTTCTTCACTTACAATAAAACAAGCAAAGCGACTAAGCCAAATTTTGCAAAAAAACTGTCAGTGAAGAGAAGCAGAATGTCAAGAGATGCAGATGATGATCAAAACTTTATTACTCCCAAAAGAAGAGACCGCCCGAGAGGTTGGTTACGCTGCTTAGAGGAGGTCAGCGGGGATCCCTTGGGACACCGCGACCTCCAATGCGTGTGAGATTACCCTCCGTTGCTGTGCCGAGTCAGTGATATGCAGAAGGGACCCCCATGTATCTTCTGTGTGAGAAGTGACAGCGTACTGTGGGCACATCCGTGCAGAGGCTTACGCTGAAATATATATGGTAGCTCATTCTCTTTGTTGAAGTGCTAAGTATAGAGTAAAATAATATTGCAAATAAATTTTGCAATTTAGTAATTATTAGATCACTTTACAGGTGCAGTCGATTGCAACTATATACAAAAATCAGCTGCATACAGCAAGCTTAATTTAAAATCCAGACATAGACAGCCGAGTGGTCACGTGTGGCTGATGCCTAGGTTTAGCCTCCGAGTATTCAACACGGCATGAGAGCACCCTCACAAAATGAATCATAGCATGAACTAAGGTGGCCATAATTTGTTTGTGACATTGCATTCATTACTCCCAAAGGGCCAAGCAAGACACGCTTCAGCATTGGAAGTTTCGCCCGCCTTTGCACAGCAGTTATGCACCAGCCTTGTGAGTCAGTTTTATAACAGAACACCCCGTAATTTCATACAATTAGTAGCGGTGCCTCAGTTATCAGAGTGAGAAGATGGAAATCTTCAGACTAAAAATGTTGTACAGTGCACTTACCAGATGCGTTCGATACTTTAAACTAAATTTTCCAAGAACATATTGTGACGACGCGGGATCGACGAGCACAAAAAGCTCCTCGAACAAATACGCTTTATCTATCACAGGACAAAGACGGCAACTTCTACTTCGTCTCTGCTCTCGGCCAAGGACACTCGCGCTGCTTCGTTGTCACTGCAATTGGCACATACGCCCGTCATTATTCCCACATAAAAAAAAAAAAAAAACATCGCCCCGATGTTAAACCTTCGCAAAGCAAGGTAAAACCAAAACTGCACCATTAGTCAGTGAAAGTAAGGCTTCATCTGAAGCACGTCGACAATCTCTTGTGAATGTCTGCGGCGCTTCGAACACTGAACGCCATCTGGAACAACCTCGTAGTTGACGACAGTGATGGGTCGCAGAACCTTGTAGGGTCCGAAGTACTTTCGCAACAGCTTTTTGGAGAGCCCATGCTGACGAATAGGTGTCCAGACCTACACTTTGTCCCCCACGTTGTATGTGACGGTTCTGTGCCAGAGGTTGTAATTTTTGGTGGCATCGTCTTGTTGTTTGGTTATTTGCAACCTGGCAAGTTGTCTGGCTTCCTCTGCTCGCTGAGTAAACTTTTCGGCGTCCGTCTCATTACCATCATCTTCATGGAGAGCATCGCGTCTAACGTTGTCGTAACTTTGCGTCCGTAAAGGAGACTGAAGGGTGTCTTCCGAGTGGTCTCCTGACGAGTTGTGTTGTACGCGAACGTAACGTAGGGCAATATGTCGTCCGAGTTCTTGTGCTCTACATCTACGTACATGCTTATCATGTCAGCCAGTGTCTTAGTGAGACGTTCCGTGAGCCCGTTGGTCTGGGGATAATACGCCGTTGTCTTCCAGTGAGCAGTACCACTTAGTCGGAAAACGGTGTCTAAAAGCTCGGCCATGAACACAGTACCTCTGTTGGTGATGACTATTGCGGGAGCACCGTGTCTCAAAATGATGGCTTCGATGAAAAACTGCGCCACTTCACCTGCCGTTGCGCGTGGCAGAGCATTTGTCTCCGCGTATTGAGTCGGGTAATCTGTGGCGACAATTATCCACTAGTTTCCAGTGGCAGACTTTGGGAAGGGGCCAAGAAAATCCATACCAATTTGTTCGAAACGGTGTCGCCGGCACTCGGACAGGCTGCACCAGGCCGGCTGGTTTGATGGATGGTAGTTTGCGACGCTAGCAATCTAGACATGCCTGCACATAAGTTTTGACAACTCCGGCAAGTCTTGACCAGTAATAGTTTTGCCCTATCCTCGCCAATGTTCTTGCGTAACCTAAGTGACCAGCGGTAGGTTCGTCGTGGCATGCTTGCAGTACTTCACGGCGAAGCGAAGAAGGAACGACGAGCAAGTAGCTGCTGCCGGCGGGTGAAAAGTTCTTATACAGAACGTCTATCCGCAAGCAGTATGACGGCAGCTTTCTCGAAAATAACTTCGGCACGCTATTCATTCACCCTTGTAGGTAATTTATGAGTGCTAGTAGTTCAGGGTCATCGCGCTGCTGCCCTTCTAACGTGTCTCGGCACAAGCCAGTAGCTTGTGCCGAGACACGTACAGAGGAAAGGGTGACAGCAGCGACAAGGTGTTTGCAAAGTAAATGAGTGAATATAGCCTGTCGGTGGGATGAACCATCGTCTTCTAGCATCAAACCCTGATTTTATAAACACTACATTGCAGGTACGTGCACTACAAGGTGAAATATAGAGTGTAGAAAGGAATATTTTAAAAGATTTATCAACAGTTCTGGCACATAGACTTAAGTTTTTAAAATATGACAATTGTACATCGGCACAGCATTTCCAGTGACTCCTTTAAAGGCTGAAGGCTCTCTGGAATGCAGAAACTGAAATGCTCTCCAGCTCCCTCGTTACAACCTCCTGATTGGGCTGGACCGAGCTTCAGTGCATTTTTTTATGCCTCTTTTAAGTTGGGAGAAGAGTAGGAAGACGTTTTAGCGATATCTGAAAGGTAGGGTCGCTGGGGAAGCTGAGTTCCATATTTGGTCACGAAGTCGATGACAGCAAATGTAGTGAAGCTGGGCCCACTGTTGTGACTTTTTGCCATTGGAAGGCCTCCTCACCATCCCTCAATATCAACTAGCTCTCTTCCATCTCAAAACATTTTGTTCCACCCAGAAGCACACGAACGACTCATGGCATCAGTACTGTAAGAAGCCTTGATCGCATCAGGGGTCCCGCTCACACTTGCACTAAGTTTGGCGCACAGCTTCACCACACAACACTGCTCTAATAAATTATAAACTGTCAAGACAACAAGGCACCATGAAAGTGGTTTACCTTACGCTCGATGTACACTCCACGAACAATAGAAGACGACTGGTGCACTGGTAGCTAAGACCCCCCACCACCGAACCAGCAGAGTAACATCCTCCTCTTTCACCATGTTTTTAGAGGAAAATATCAGTCCTACTACTCCCTGGAAGGGCGTAGTAAGACAGATTAAACAATGTTCAGCATACAAGCGAGACACAGAAGCTTGACGAATTTTCCACAGCAATAAAGGCTTTATTTGTGAAAGCCGGTGAACTGAGATGCTCGGCGTTCATACAGCTAAGAAGGTTTGCTCTAAGACATACGTTGTGTGCACACGCATCTTTTGCATGTCAATATCTATTCCAATGAAAACCTTGCATTCACTTTAACTCTCTCAGTGCTGCTGTATAACACATTTGTTGACAACATACAACTCACAAAAAAAAAAAAATCACAAACATAAATTAGTTGTGCTACGCTGTGCTTTTCCTTTATATTTGGCATGCATACGGCTCAATTTACTTGCAAATGAACCACATTGCCCCTCCTCAATTGTACGATGTCAATCGTCAACTGATCTTTATGTATATTTACGTCAGAATGATCTGATTTTGTCTATTCATCAGAATTTTTGACTTCCACAAATTCGTCCGAACACAATAGTGTATTGCTATGAAGCTGAGGCTATGACAAACATAGAGCAGAAAACATATAACTGTCAACATATTAATGCGTTTTCAAGACTATATTTTTCTGGCATATTCATCCCTTCAACTACTTAACCAGTTGAGCAATGAAAAATCTTAACTTAGTAATGTTTTTGTTAGACTGAAAGAGTGACGAAAGTGTTACAGAATAAATTCTACAAAAAAGGGTGATCTAATAAAATGTAGTCATCACATTTGTTGCATACATCACTATTCATCGCTACAAGGTCACCAGTAAAAAATGCTCACTTTGTGGGAAATTAATAAATAAAATTCAGGTGTGTTAAATAAGCACAAGTAAACCTTTCACATAAAAAGCAACTAAATTTGTTCATTTTATTTTGCTTAGCACTGAAGCACAAGACTGAAAAATCTAAAATCAGGACAAGCCAAACCTCAACGTTTTGCAATACTTGCAAAGTCATTTGAAGACATTTAAATTTGCATAGACAATGATGGACCTCTCTTTAAGCATAGACTGCAAAAAAAAAAGCTCTATAGTTGAAGGCTCCTGAACCTTTTTAAGACACTTTAGAAGTTACCTTCCACCATTATAAAAAAATAAGTTAATAAAGCACCACAGAAAGACCTTTGAAACCCTGATCATTTCCGCTTCTTGTTTAGATGCGTTGACATGTGGCGAAGGAGGTGGCATCTTTGTGAAAAAGATGCGTTGCAGCGGACACAGGAAAAAGGACGCTCTCCTGTGTGGGTACGAATGTGCTGTGCGAGTTTGCTGGCCTGGACAAACGCGGCCGGACACAGGTGGCACTTGAATGGGCGCTCGCCAGTGTGTCTTCGAACATGTACGACCATGTTTGTCTTGATATTGGTCACGTAGTTGCACTGACGGCAGGAATGTAGTCCGTCTTTTACGGACACAAATGAATCGTACTCTTTCACGGACGCTGTAGATAGGAAACCTGCATAGCCACAGGAAGGCAATGCAAATTACGAGTCAAGCAATACAAGGAGCTGGGTGGCACCGCTAGGCAAACAAGAGTTGATGAACTTGTAAGTGCAGTGCATGGTAGAGTCGACCTACCCCTGATGAATAGTTCTTTGACAAAAACAGTGCACTAACGTATACATCTCACGTGTTCCAATCTTTCCTTCCATTAATACCAAAGGGCTTAAAACATGTGAACTCCTATTTCCGGCTTATAAACTACCTTTCAGAAGCAACCTTAATGCTATACCGAAACAGGCAAGCTATAATTTTGAAGCATTGCCCACCCTTAGACATAATGATAGGCATCATGAAATACACATAAGCAAATTTGCTTCATGAATGAAGTCCAACAGTGAGTGGTGGAATAGTCTGTGTATTCAGCGATCATGGTTGGAAGGTCCGCTCATTCTTATGACTATTCCACCAAGTTGACACAGAGGCTTCTCAGTAATACTAATTGATGATGTTTAATGTCCCGAAACCATGACATGATTACAAGAGATGCCATGAGTTTTAGAGATCTGAGAACATGGCCCTCGAGGCTCATCGCCTCCCATCTAAAATATGCCTGCTGCAGTCGGGATTTGGTTGTGTGACCTGCCGGAAGCTTCTCTGCATTTCTTCACATTGTAATTGTTTCATTGTTTTACTTTTGCAATTCCACAGTATAACACTGTATGCTTAATGTTGTAGGTTGCAGTTTACAGTTGTACCCTTAAGGTTGTATCGTTTCTCTCACAGCATTACTTTACTTCTTGTGAACAGATGCTTTCTTTTATCCACCCTGCATGGACTTCGTATTCATAGCAGTGCCATAGCCAGAGATACTTTTCTGGGGAGTGTTATATGCCCCCAAGTGGAAAAATAAAAAGGCAGAGATTCTGTGCCCAAACAATGTCTCGGTCATTTTTTGCTTTAATAAAACCGAAAGATTAGGTTTTTTTATTCTGTTCACTGTGACATCCACATCAATATAAAAATGGAAAGAACGAGGAGATGGGCAGTGTATGCAGGTTGCATAAAATTAGAGGAATTGGTTTAAATAAGAAACACCCCCTGGTTTCCCTGTTAGTATGCAGTAAATATTAAATGAATAAATAAATATGTATCTTTTCATTACACACTAAAGCACTGAACTAATTGTTACTTTTTTTAGCATTGCTTCATTTACACAGTACAGCAAAGTAAAAGCGTCACTTCATATCCAAACAGACAAGGCATACAAATAAAATATGAATGAATGAAAATGGAAGTTTATATGAAACTGATAAGAAAACATTGAAGATAGAAAAATTTACAAATATAATCAATTGATGGCAGCAGCTCATAAACAAGGATAAGTCAGCATCACAATGTTACATTGAGACGAAAAATACACTGAGAAGAATTTAACATGACCAGCAAACGAATGATGTCTAAGAAGAGGCTTGTGCGACAAGAAGCAAGAAAAGTTCGAAGCCTGGAACTTCTCTGATGCTCTGCAGAAAGAACAGACACAACTGGAAAAGAGTGAAAACTGCTGTTGATGTCGGCACAAACACTCATAGTACACCCGCACCAAGTTTAACATTTTTCGCCAACCAGGGGTGCGGGTAACAAATTGTAATGAATTACATTTCACAGTAGTAGCTTTGTGATTTGGGGGCAATATTACGAGCCTCCAATTGAATGTAACCATGAAGTCAGGTTACTTAATTAAAGGACAGCTCTAGTGCACAACATAAATTGCAGTGCCTAAATTCGGCGGGAAGTACACGTTAGGTGAGGGCAAGCTCAAGATTATTACAGGAGGCTTTACTCCTGCGGGGGGCATAAACAAACTGAGAATGATGATGATACAGCGGAACTTCTGCACTCATTATATCCTGCAGTATAATGAATGTGAATGTAGAGATAGCAAAAGTATTTCTTTCATCTTGGCGCTCCTTATTGGCCAACTATCAAATGAGTGGTGCTCCTATAGCTTGATAACGACGACCACACTTGGTGTTGACGAAAAGAAATCAAGTATGAACAATCTTTTTTGCACTTTCCGCGAAGACTTCGGTCATCGAGCACTAATTACGATCTCAACCATACTGTTACAGTATGATACCAGCTTTCCTTTTTGAAGGCACATGAAGCAAATTTTTGTTGCGACTGCTGGAATGAAATTTCCTCGATGAAAGAAGCAGATAGACACAAGCTTTGAGAAAACAGCTATCAGCAAACATAAACAGAACATCGAGGATGCAGTTAAAAAGACACAGCCTAGCTACTTCTACATACTGAAATTATAATGTTGGAAGTGAAATAGTGCAAATAGAATAGAGGGAAAAAGAGTGAGGAGGTGAAAAAGAAATAAACACACACAAACACAGAAAGAAAGAAACAGAGGAAGAAGGACATTATTTTCGAAACTGAGTAAAACAGCAAAAGCCAGGACTTCAAAAGTGCCCATCAGCTCTCCTCTATCTTAACATAGAACCTCCAATGTAGGCTAATCATTTTTTTAAAATAACTAACCACACTCTTGCATGAATGATAATTTGTTGAACAGGAAATGGTGCTCAAGCCAAGGTTTTAACAAATGGTGTTGTTTTCCAATATTATTACGTATTGTATGAAACCAAGGCAAAAGCTTTAATTATAGTATCATTGATCATGGTCGCCACATTTACTCATTTCTAACATCTGTTGCTTGCATTAAGTCTGTAGGATTGAGCTAGACAAAACACAGTTTTGCCAATTTTTTGTTCCTGCTATGCATTTAATCAATCAAAGTGTTGCAAGTCAGTTTTAGCACTGAACATGCAGTTTTAGAGTTGGAAGCACCGCAGGAGGTTACTGGAGAAACCACAAAAAAAATTGAGGTGGCGACCTGCTGTATAAGCAGTGCACTTATTCATTAAATTTATGAAAATCTGATTTCATTACAACGTTGTTACGTGGAAAATAACAGTAGTCAGTCCGCAGCCACAACGCAGCTCACCGACAACATCCACTTCTTTACTCCCAGTCTGAGGCACCTTTTTTGGGTATGTCCCACTATGCCCTGTTTCAGTCAGCCGAAATCAGGTAACACAACCCACGGCGGCAAAAGCGCCTACCCGGCAAGCTTACGGGGCCACAGCAGGAGAAGTGTGGTAACGCTTGATCCTTGATACGTGGACGATGTCCCAGGACAGCAGACCAGAACAGGTCGATGGATTATCAGGGACAATTTCATATGTAGTGTCAGTCACTCGTCTAAGCACGCGGTATGGGCCCATGAAACTAGAGAGAAGCTTTTCTGAAAGGCCAGCATGTCGCGTAGGGGACCAAAGAAGAATGAGGGAACCTGTTGGAAAGTGTTCCTCGCGCTGCTGCTCGTCCTAACAATGTTTCTGCGAGTCTTGGGACACCATTATTCTGCTGTGGGCAAGCTGACAAGCATGGTCACTCGTGCAATAGCGTTGCGTGCATATTCAGAAGTAGTCTGTGCAGCGGCTGGCAGGAAGGTATCCAACAGCAATGTTGGTTCACGTCCAAATAGAAGGTAAAATGGCAAGTACCCGGCAGTGTCATGCACTTGGATGCACTTGGATTCAAACCTGCACTTGGATGAATTCAGCTGAAGGCTGGCAAGACAGAATACATTAGGAATTTCGGACAGTCTCTCAAGGTGCGCTTTAAAAGTGGAAGCAAACACAATCATGCCATCCAGATAACAAAGACACACAGACATTTCAATCCATGGAGTAGGCAGTCTATCATTCGCTCAAAGGTGGCAGGGGCATTACATAAGCCGAAAGGCATGACTTTGAATTGGTAGAGGCCATCAGGTGTTACAAAAGCCATCTTCTCTCGGTCCATGGGGTCCACGGCAATCTGCCAATAACCAGAACGAAGATCGATGAAGGAAAAGTAGGCGGCACCATGGAGGCAACCAAGGGCATCGTGAATTCGTGGCAGAGGGTATGCGTCTTTCTTGGTGATGTTGTTAAGGTGGCAATAGTCCAAACAAGATTGCCACGATCCGTCGTTTTTTTTTTAACTAATACCATCGGGGATGCCCAGGGACTGGAGGATGGTTCAATAATGTCCTTCGCTAGCATCTTGTTCACCTCCTTCTGAATGATGCTCCGCTAAAAAGCAGACTCTCTGTAGGGACGGCGGTGAACAGGGTCGGCATCACCTGTGTGTATGCGATGCTGGACAAAGGACATCTGCCCTAGAGGCCGGTCACCAAAATCGAAAATATCCTGGTAGGCCTCAAGAAGATGCTGTAGGGCTTCAACTTGAGGTGGTGGAAGATCAGTGGCGATCATGTCTACAATTTGACGACTGCCCGAATGTGCTGCGAGTGGTGTGCGCTGCGTTGAAACAAGGGTGTCTGAGGCAAGCACATCAGTTTTTGAATAGAGCAACGGACACAGGTGGGCCACAGAAATGCCTTGTGAAAGCACTTGATTCATGTAGCCTAAATTTACAAGTGGTAGACAAGTTCTGTTATCTGTGATGCTGAGTACCGTGTAAGGCACTGCAACATTGTGCGCAAGGAGTACGTCGGTGAGAGGCGTAGCGTGATAGTAACTGTCGGGCGCAGCTAATGAGCACAGAAAATAAATGTACGTCACAGTTTTGGAGGGCAGGTGAACAAAGTCGCTGCATTGTAATCGGCATGTAGGTTGGTACGGGGCGTCACTGATTTGTGGCAGGTCAACGCGGAGCACGCCAGCGGAGCAATCGATCAGAGCAGAATTGACGACAAGAAAATCGAGGCCTAGTATGAGGTCGTGCGGACATGTTGCAAGCACGGTAAAAAGGACGACCACTTGATGACCGACTACAGTAAGTTCAGCTATGCACACACTGACGACAGGGATTGTTGCGCCATCTGCAACTTGGACGACACTGGTCAAGGGGGGCGTGAGGACCTTCTTCGTGCAAAGACGAAAATGCGAACTTATAATAGAGACGTGAGCACCCGTATCAATCAGAGCTTCAACAGGTGTGGCATCAACATATACTTCAAGAGTGTTCCGGTTCAAACGTAAGGGCAACAGAAAATTTTTGGGTTAGGTCGACAGGGCAGCTTCACCTCCAGAAGCTGCACAGCCTAGTTTTCCGGGGACATGCGGCGGTTAACCAATGGCGAGGGAGAGCGGCATCGGGTATTTGAACTAGAAGGGCGGCTTTGAGGCGGTGGCGACGATGGGACAGGGTGGCCGTAGTCCTCAGGGGCAGTAAATGCTGTAGACTCAGTGCGGGTCGGATAACGATGGTTCGGTGGACGGAATCAGTTTACTGTAAGTGGGGTACGAGCCAGAAGGCATAGATGGCCACTGGCTGTGGCAGTAACGAGCGATGTGTCCCGCGCGACCACAGCGGAAGCAGATTGGTTTTTCATCAGCTGTTCGCCATTCGGACAGGTTTCTGGTTCGTAGAGAGTACAAACGGCGACGTTTCATGTCCACAAAAGCTATCGAGGGATCAGTATTATCCAGAGTGGTTGCAGTGGACAGGATACCCAGGTTGGCGAATTCCTGGCGAACAACTGCTTAGATCAAGGAGACAGCTGGCGTTGATGCGTCGGGCAACCTCGGTTTATTGATAGCCAGGTAAGCGGCCTCGAGCTCACGTCAGACGATGCGCGTCTCGTCTTCGGTTGTAGACGGCTGACAAGGAGTAGCTTCGCAAGACGACATTGCAGCGATGTTGGGTAGCCGCTGAAACTTGAGTAAAATGCATCGACTCTTCGCCTGCTCGAGACGGTAGCACTCTTTGATCACGGCGTCGATGGTCGTTACGTTCGTAAATACAAGCAGGCTGAACGCATCGTCGGCGATTCCTTTTAAAACGTGCGATATCTTGTCGGCCTCAGTCATGTTGGGATCAGCCCTTTGACACAACGCTAAGACGTCTTGAATATAAGTCAAGCAGGGCTCGGTGGACGTCTGTGTACGTACGGCCAATTGCTTTCGGGCATCAAGCTGTTGACCAAACGGGTTGCCAAAGAAGTCGCGGAGCTGTTGTTTAAACATTTCCCAACTTGTTATTTCGTGCTCGTGGGTTTCAAACCAGATGCGAGGTGTCTCGTCAAGATAGAAAATGACATTCGCAAGCATAACGGTTGGGTCCCAGCCAAATTGCTTGGTGACGCGCTCATAAATACTAAGCCACTTGTTCATATTTGAGTTGCCCTCTGCAGTAAAGGTGCCGGGATCACGGGGTTGCGTTAGGGCGATGTACCGGGTTGCTGTCAATGCCAAAGTAAGTGGCGAAGTCGTATTCTCACCCGGAGCCATGGTGGCAGACTTAAGGAGGCGTCCACTGCATAGCTCCGTTGTCAAAAGAGTACCCAACACCTTCACCAAAATGTTACGTGGAAAATAACAGTAGTCAGTCCGCAGCCACAACACAGCTCACTCAACAACAATGTCCACTTCTTTATTCTCAGTCTGAGGCACCCCCTTTGGGTATGTCCCACTATGCCCTGTTTCAGTTAGCCGAAATTGTGTAGCAATATAAATATCTTTACCTTGTATATTTTTACCTCTGGAAGGTCCAGAGGTAAAAAATGTCAGCGGAACTACTATTAAAACATCTTGTGGGACTAGTTGGTGAGGAATGGTCTTTCTTGCACCAACTGTTACCAACTAAGGTTAGAAAAAAACTGAGGGAATACAAATTACGTAACAGTACTAAGAAAACAAGACTTATGTCAGATAGGGCTTATGGTTAGGAGTAAGTTCAAATCAAGATGTTCCCATTGCTTGAGATTAAAAGGGTACCGACAAAAAACCTTGCCTTCCTTTTTTTTCCTTTTGCAGCAATATCTTGCTGGGAGCCTGCTATTAATAACACGGCACATCGTCTGCTGTAGTGCACGACAGATAATTACAGGCTCTTCATTGCCAACCAGTCTAAGTTTCAGTTTGAAAGAGCTCCAAGAACAACAAGCCACTGGGTGCAACTATCACTGCCTAACGTGTGCAACGCTCGACCAGGTCGGCACACACAACTACGACGCATTCCACGCAGTCCGCATCAAAACGTCCTTTCAAACAGGAAACTGGACCACAGTGTCGCCAAATACAAAACTTAAAACTTATGTTACACGTGCACACACTAGCAACTAGCAGCTGAGAAGTATAGACTCCTGGAACAAACACGGCAAAAAAAAATATTTTGGCTATGATGTCATCACAACTTGTTTTGTTGACTGCAGCGTGGCGACGTGAGAGAAGTAAGAGTGTCCCCATGTGGTGTCTTTTGATGATGACAATACCTTCAAAATTATTGTAAAATATACTCAGAACTATATTCGGAGTTGATATTTTGCATATGATATACGCATGTTCATGGAAATCGATACCGCACACTGTCTAGGACACAAAATTTTTTCAGTATCAGTACCCCTTTCAACATTAAAGAACAAATATAACAGTAGTATCAACATAATTTTGATACCATCAACAGTGCATACTTCACTAACACAATGAATTTTTAAACAAGTAGTTTACACGTTACATAAAATGAGAATTAAACCTGGTTATACAACATGACTGTGTGATGAACATACACAAGTATATTTAATCATCTTATGTAGTCTGTTATTGAAAATAATTTCACGAGCTGCCAAAAAATGTGGTAATGTCCATGATTTATGAATTCATGGAAATACTGAAACAAAATCACAGAAATATTAGTCATGATATTTAATATTTGCTTTGAGAACAAAGAGATTTAATTTAGAAAAACTGTATTATACGTATTGTAACATTGCATTAGGACAAGTAGCGGAGTGGCAACGTCGCTTCCGCTCCTAAATAATAGAGGTCCTAACGAGTTAAAATATGCAAGCTAATGATAGAACTTAAATGTGCAAAAAATATACTTTGGCCTTATTTTACATATATTCTAATTATTTTGTTCTATAGTAACTACATCATAACAGATCTACTTTCAGGCAATCTACATTCAAGGTAAAGCAAACATTGAATATTCGCACATAGTTGTAAAGCGATTTGAAGGCGCCCCTACAGATATTTTTTATTAATTGGGACGTTAAACCTCACACATCAGAAAGAAATTTTCATTAAAATAGATTTTTTTCTACACAATATACTATAAGAAATGCCATTTCTGAGGCATCCAAAAATTCTTGGATGCACTTTAGAACCTACCACCCGTCATAAAAATTTATTCAGTGCCCCCCCCCCCCCCCCCTTCACTCTCTCCGAAAAATTATATATGCTCTTGGCTTTTTCAGCTTCTTTGCATGACGACAACACATGTGGTCTTTTAGTACGTCTTTCTGCACAAAGCATGCATTGGAGTGGACTGAGGAAAAGGGGAAATCACCCATATGAATGTTGTGAATATGACTTTCGATATTTCTGTTGCGAGTAAACGAATGAGGGTGCGTCTACAAAAGTGCGCTTTTCCTTTGTGCATTGCTGACAGAAGTGCGGCCAGCCTTGTATGGACATCAGTGAACTGTACTTCTCCTGCTTCAAAGACGCCTCAGAAAAAGAACCTGCAAAGCCACAGAGAGAAGAAGAAAGCAACACATATCATGTTATATAATATGCATAAATAGACTGTGGCACCAGGCAACCAAAGGTTTTTCGAATAGCAAGATAAGTACTACCAACAGCAAAATTTTGCGGGACATAAAATGTTTGAACAAGCTGAATTCAAGCTTTCTCTGGGAACGTATTGTCGAAAAGGCATATCGACCTACACAGTCACCAGCTTCATTACAAGCATTAGGCAGTGATAAAGCAGAAATTGCATTTGTTGTGGATACAACATACCACAAATTTTTGCTGTTGAGAGTACATAACTTTTGCATGCCCAAGCCATGCATTACTGTAATGATGACACTGCACCAACCCCGATAGGCCTTTTACTAATTGGCATGGCTAAATACATAAACATAGCGGTGCTCAATGCATGCCATTATAATACTATAGATGGATGTTGTTTTAGACAGTACATTTCTAAAAATTTAATGACAGTAAGGCCATTTTAGAACAGGAGCACCATGTTGAGTAGAACTAAAATTATGTTGACACAATTGACAAAGACTTGTAATTAGCTTATTATTTATTTGAGTACTGTTGGTTAAAATAGAGAGTTATGGTGCATGCTAATTTAAGGCATACCAATAAATTTTTAGAAACCATAAAAGTTGCACATAGCTTGAGGTATTCATCATTGAATATCAAGGACAAAATTGTAACCGATCATGCCTGGTGCACACGAAGTGCGACAACTGTGCTTTGTCAGACCGGATCTGCCCATGAAGAAGAGTGATGAAGTCAGTGGTCAGGTCACCATGAAGTTTTTATCAAACGTCATTCGAAATGCCTACGATGGTCCTGTCTCTCAGAAGCTTGTCGGTCAGGTTTCCAAATTAGCCATTCGTAGCCTGCAACCTCGCTGCAGTCAGGTTCAGAAATGTTCAGAAATTATTTTCTCATCGAATCAATTACAAAAATTTGTGTATACAGAAGGAGGTCCCATATTCAGAGACTGAATCGGAACCTCCTGCAGTAGTGAATATAGAAAAAATTAATTGATGCAGCAAACAGTGGTACAGAAAACAGGTAATGAAATACATCGCAGGTAAAAAGGAAAAAGGAGTTCGACTTAAGAAAAACAATAGCAGAAAGCAGCAACAAAAACTGAAATGAGACAACAAAAAAAATAGAGGTAATTCAACTCTCCTAAGTAGTTTTCAGATAATTACCATGGTGAAAGATAGTAAAAATAAACTATGAGAAAAGAAAACTAAACAGTGACATCTGATATCAGCAATGTAGGATGATGACGTGATGCTTTGTTAACATTAGGTTGTGAGAAAGCATGAAAGCGAGCAGGAGTAATAGAAGTCACCAAAACTATCGAGATAATGGAATGGATGACAGGAAAGTCTTCATATCTTTTTGGAATATGCCGATTGATACCGAGGCTTTTATTCCTGAAGGTATGGTGTTCCAGAGATGGATTCTAGTGAAGTGGGCTGTTTGTTTGCCATAGTTAGTATAAACTATAGATAAGATAAACTTGTGATTTTGTGCAAACCTTGTCAAGTTTGTATTCTCTAGACTAGATGGAGGGATTATACACAAAGGAAGCTAATTTTTTATTTGCTTCATAACTAGTATGCCTAGATTATATTTGAAAGTGTTCTCGACTGTTAAGATGTCGTTGAAATGCAGGAGTGCTTTAGCATCACTGCGATAATGACAGTGGGTAAGAATTCTAATAGAGTGATTTTGCATAGTTTGAAGGGAGACGAGATGACTGCTGTAGGTATTGCCCCAAGATGTGATACAGTAATTAATATGAAAATGAATAAAAGCATAGTACAATAAAAGTAATGTGGGTTTGGAAAATATATCACGGGATTTAATTAGAACACGTTTTCCGTAAGCCTTTTTTTTTTTCAGGTATGCAACATGCGAATGAAATTTCAAATGACGGTCCAGTCTAATTCCCAAGAACGTCGCCACATCGCCTGCTTCAATTGCGAATTGATTTAGGAATATTGGCGGGATATAATTATGTTCATGTTGCCGAGAGTGGAAAACAACGAATTTCATTTTGGTGGGACTTATTTGTAAGTTATTATGGATACACCCACGCAGCCAAGCCTGAAAGGTCATGATTAAGTTTCTGTGTTAGAGATTGGAGGCATTTATCCGTGTTCACAATTGTGTCGTCTGCATACAATAAGCATTCTGAGCTGGCAAGGCAAGATGGCAAATCATTTATGTAAATAATGAAAAGAAGTGGGCTGAGAATAGAACCTTGAGGTACTCCTATATTTGTTACTTTTGGTATAGAATTATGACCTGACAGACTGACAACTTGGCTTCTATTGAGAAGGTAGTTTTTTATTAATGATAGTGCAGGACCAGTTACGCCTATTGCTTCAATCTTCATAAAAAGAATGTGGTGGTTGATAGTGTCGAATGCTTTGGTGAAATATACAAAAACGGAACCTGTGTAGTAGCCTTCATCGATTGCTTTCTTCAACTTTTCAGTTAAAGACAACAAAACGAGGTCAGTGGAATATGCTTCCTGAAAACCAAATTGGGAAACAAATAAAATCTGAGACTTATTGAGGTATTTCTCCACACAAATTTCGTGCAATTTTTCGGATATTTTACTGAGAAATGGTATTATGCAAATGGGTCTATAGTTGGATATCAGTGTATGGTCACCTTTCTGAAAAACGGGTACGACTTTGCCACTTTTCAATTCTACAGGAAAGAGGCCAGTTTTGAAAGCTAGGTTGATGATGGATGCCAAAATATCAGAAACAACATGAGCAATCATTTTTACGTGGGTTGGGTGAATACCATCAGGGCCAGCACTTGTTGTGTTCAGGTGACGAATGACATCGTGTACTTCATAAGATGTGGTAGGAAATAGGAAGAAAGATTGTGACATACGAGAAAGGGAAAGATGATAGTCAGCATTGGGGATGACATCAGAGTTTAAAAAGTAGTTACTGAAGGCCTCCGCAATTTCTAACGGGGTATCATACGTAACGTTTTTATACTGAATAGTAGTGATGCTAGAATGCCTTTCATTCCTGTTCAGGAATGAGTTGACAATTTCTTATTTTTTCTAAACATTGAAACAGCATCTTCAATTTTTCGTTCATAACAAATCTTTTTTGCATTTTTCAGATGCAACGTAAGGGTATTGCAGAATTTTTTGTGATGCACGAGTAATTTTAAATTAAAAAGCTTTCGTTTTGTTTTTCTATAAAGGTTCTCTTTGGCTCTCAACTCCTTCAGTAATTTTTCAGTAACCCAAGGGTTTCGAGTACTGGCATACGTTTTTTTACATTTGCGAACCTCAGTATGACGCTGAATGTGTGACAATAACATGAATAAAAGCTCTGAAAATGCAATTTGTGGATCATCCAAGGGTATTGCTGACGACCAATCAGTGTACACGATATCATAAATGAACGATTCTTTGTCTAGAACACACCTGGTGTAAGATATGCTAGTCGGTAAAGAGATACAGTTGAAGCGCAGAAAAATTGGGTAATGGTCAGTGATGTTGACGTTAAGAACCCCTGCATCCGGCGCTTGTGGAAAGTGCATGTTAAATCAAGGTACTTGCGCCATTCATGCAGCCTGTGGGAAGGGAGATTAAACATTCATAGCAAAAACTCTGATAGACACTAGAGTAATTCAAAGAACTAAAAGACGATAGCTCAAGTATATCAATGTTGAAATCACCCATAATCACTTCATTTGTATGACTGAGAGATAGTGTGTATAATACTTTGTGGAGGGCTTCACAGAAATTTATGACCGATGAGGATGGGGATCGATAATTGCATCCAAAGATGAAGCTCTTGCTGTCTAGCTTAAGGAAATCGTGGTTAAATTGTACCCAAACACTTTCGCAGCCAGTTACATTTAACTCAATGTCATGTCGTCGTATGTAGTGTATGCTCGATTTAATATAAACGGTGACAACTCCATGATTGCTGCTAGGCCTATGCGAGTATTCAGACTTGTATGAGGGGAGACCAAACAAATTTTTGTCATCATCGCTAAGCCAGGTTTCAGAGATACCGATAAGTGAAAACGGATTGTCAAGAGCAGAGAGAAGAAGCTGTATGTCATCGAAGTTTTTACGATTGCTTCTTGCGTTATTATGAATCGCAGAGCGGGAGACAGGTAAAAGGAAGCAATTGAGATGATCTGTTGAGAAATAAGTCGCCATAATTGAATGGCCCTTAGTGCAACAGAGGAAGAAATTGAAATTCAATATGGTTCACTAGCAGATTTTGGGCAGGGCGGCTTTGCAGGTGGTGCGTAGCACCTTGCTCTCCAATGTGCTCCTGGCGTTGATTTGACAGTTATCTGCCCACAAGAATTTCCAGTTGTTCGCCTTCTTTAAAGCCAGTGCCTGAAAAAAGAGTGCCTTGTTTTCGGGGGTGAGGTGATCGTTAATGTAGACAGGGTTGTTGGCAGCTTCGGGCAATCCAATGTCACTTAGGCATTGTTTGGCCTTCCGAGCCTTGCTGACAAATTCAGCCTTTTTCGTCCGAGAACAGAAGCGAGCAAGCAATTTCTCTGCGCCAGCTTTCACTGTTGAAAATTATTTACGATGTCGAGATCACTGGGCGCCAGTTTACAATTAATCTTATCACCTATAGTGTACACGACTGTCGCACAGTCTTCCCCTTCTGTCGCCGGAACGCCCTTGATCTCGACGTTGTTAATCCGTGAATATTGTTCCATTTGCATCACTTTACGGGATAGTTCCGCATTTTGTGCTTTTAGCGCCTTGTTTTCCGCAATCAAAGAGACATTATCTTTCCGCAAACTTTCCACGATGTCATTCATGTGCTCAGCGCTGGTTACGAACTCGCTCATTTGTTTTTTCATTTCAGAGAAGTTCACACCGGATAGCTGTGCTTTGACGATGAACTTGTTAAAGATAGCCTCAATGAAATCATCAGGACATTCATTGAATATTGCTTCAAAATTGATAACTTTTTTGGTCAGCTCAGCAACAGTAGGCATTGCGCAGAATTCAGCAAAGCAGTACAGACATGCGCAAAACGACAAGTCACACAAAGGGATGGTCTTAACAGTATGGCAGCAACGACAGTGTAACGACAGAGCAAACGACAAAAAACCTGTTAAATGTACTAACCTGTGCAATAAAGAATCGTGCATAAGGCCAGGAATGATGTGTTTGTTGCACTGTCGTCACTGCAATGATGCCCATCCGCAAGATCCGGTTTCTTTATATGGTGGTGCCAGCCGATGTGAAGCCGTCTAGCGGATCCCCAGAGCAACTATCCCTGCTGTGCGAAGACAGAAGGATGACCGCAGCTCCACACGTGTCGTCAATGACAGTGCAGCAGGCTTGCTTCCACGACAAAGCGGCTGGCGTCCACGGCTCCTTGTCGATGCTTTGAAACACGGATAACTGTGCAGTAAAGAATCGTGCGTAAGGCCATAAAGGATGTGTTTGTTGCACTGTCGTCACTGCAATGATGCCGATCCGCGAGATCCGGTTTCTTTATACGGTGGTGCCAGCCGATGTGAAGCCGTCTAGCGGATCCCCAGAGCAACTATCCCTGCTGTGCGAAGACAGAAGGATGACCGCAGCTCCACACGTGTCGTCAATGACAGTGCAGCAGGCTTGCTTCCACGACAAAGCGGCTGGCGTCCATGGCTCCTTGTCGATGCTTTGAAACACGGATAACTGCGCAGTAAAGAATCGTGCGTAAGGCCAGGAACGATGTGTTTGTTGCACTGTCGTCACTGCAATGATGCCGATCCGCGAGATCTGGTTTCTTTATATGGTGGTGCCAGCCGATGTGAAGCCGTCTAGCGGATCCCCAGAGCAACTATCCCTGCTGTGCGAAGACAGAAGGATGACCGCAGCTCCACACGTGTCGTCAATGACAGTGCAGCAGGCTTGCTTCCACGACAAAGCGGCTGGCGTCCACGGCTCCTTGTCAATGCTTTGAAACACGGATAACTGCGCAGTAAAGAATCGTGCGTAAGGCCAGAAACGATGTGTTTCTTGCACTGTCGTCACTGCCAATGATGCCAATCCGCAAGATCCGGTTTCTTTATATGGTGGTGCCAGCCGATGTGAAGCCGTCTAGCGGATCCCCAGAGCAACTATCCCTGCTGTGCGAAGACAGAAGGATGACCGCAGCTCCACACGCGTCGTCAATGACAGTGCAGCAGGCTTGCTTCCACGATAAAGCGGCTGGCGTCTACGGCTCCTTGTCAATGCTTTGAAACACGGAAAACTGCGCAGTAATGAATCATGCATAAAGCCAGGAACGATGTGTTTCTTGCACTGTCGTCACTGCCAATGATGCCTATCCGCGAGATCCGGTTTCTTAATATGGTAATGGCAGCCGATGTGGAGCCGTATAGCGGAAGTCTAAGGCTCTCCTTCTCCACTTCATCTTGTTGAACATATTGCTCATAACCAGGGTCGCTCTTTGGTGGGACGTGCTGCCTGAAATCAACCTTCGCTGCTGCCACATCCTTGCTCTCCACCTTACTAAGAGTGAATGTCTTTTAAATCTTCTGCGCTTCAGACCCAATCACAGTAAGAAATTTGGTGGTTTTTCAGGCAACAAACTTATTTTTGCATATTATGCAACTTCGTTATAATGAAGTTTGCGTGTATACTCAATCTTAGCAAAGGCATGTTAGTAGGCACAAGGATTTTTTTTTTTTTTTTTGCAGATAGATACAGCACCATTTCCTTCTCTTTATCTCTGTATTTTTTACAAAACTGGCCTCTTTGTTACTGCTTTTTGCATACACCAGTCATGACTGCTTGTAACACACATTCTCATCATTTTAGTTGAGCAACTTACAGCAGATGTTCCCAGAACAGCTCAGCTGTGCTCGTGTTGCTTTCTTGCTCATAGGGAGGACATAGCTGTGGCTGTGCTATAACCATTCATTTTTTTTCGTGCATCCCTCTTCCCTCCTGTGCCCACCTTGTTTTGACTTTTGTTTGCACCACTGGTGCTGCGTCGAGGTTGTCCTTTGCACAGTGTACACTCAAACATTGATATAACAAACCCGGATATAACGAAATATTGGTTTTAACAAAATATATGAAGAATAGGCTTGCAATTGACATAGTGTTAGCAATATACCTTTATAACAAATTTTTGGATATAACGACTTACTTCCATGTAAGATACAATTTTTTATAATGAGGCTTGAGTGTAATGGGCACTGCACTGCAGCATTTCTTTGCAGCCCTTTTCGCTCAGAAGTATTGCATTTGCAACACGGGAGGTGGGATGAAGTGTCCAAGTGTGCCCGACCCCGTGTGGCCTATCTCTCACTTGCCACTTTGCAGTTGACATTGCAAATGCTCTGGACCCCGTTGTGTATTTCAAAAGGCGGTGAGCGTGCAGTCTGGGTTCCCTATGGAATTTCCTTCATATGGCCGAAGCGTGTTTTTGAGTAAGAGTTTGAGTGTGTTATTCTGCTCGCTAGATTTGCATTCTTTTTTGTTTTCTTCTTATTCTTTGTAATACGGACATCCCATATTAGTGCCCAATTAGGTGCACATTAAATTGGCTTGCCACTTGTCTTAAACTCAGTATAAGACAAGTGCATTTGTCTTAGACCCTGTGTAAGACAAGATGCTACTTGCTCTTTTACTCTCAACCGATTGGCCGAACCCATGCCATAAGTTACAATGATCAGTCACCAACTAGCCCAGCACTCAACCTTATCGCTGCTATCAATCAGCTCATGGAAACCAACCAGATATGTATAACAGCTTACTACCCCATGAGCAATTGCTATCAGCCAGCTTATAAGCACCTTGTGGTTACGTACTATGGCACACCACTCCATGAGCAATGACACAGTTAAGCGCTTTCATCGTTATCTGAAGGCTACACTCATGACAACCAAGGATTTGAATACTTCATAGCTAGCAGTGGAAAACATCAGAGAGAGTTTCCAATTGCCTGACATTTTCTTCACCACATCCTTGCTTTTCATGTGGCGAAGCAGAAAAGCTGTTGGTTGGAGTATTTCCATGTTTTAAGCACCCTTTTAGAATGTGTGCTTCGAAAAGGCCTGGTGCAAGCTGATGCATGAAAGCTTAATAAGTTTGTTGTACACAAAAATTTTCTGAACTATTCAGAGGATTATGTGGCTGTTCTCTGTTCTTGAGTACTTCTTCCTGAACCTAGCTTGAGCTCCTGGTTGATGAACGAGTTTCACCCCTAATAAAATCACCTCTATGAATATTTTATACAATACCGAAAGTAAGCAAATGAGCTTTGGTTGTTGCAATTTTTTCGTGACTTCAACCCTTCTTTTGTGTGCAACAGAATGTTGGCATTTTTCTAACCGGATTGAAAAAGTGAATATGAAATGCTGTAAGTTTTTTAATTTAAATGAAAAGTATTCACATTCGTTCATCAAACTGACAGTTGCATACACTGGCTCAATTCCCTATAGTACAGAATTCTACAGGGGCATCTTTCCGGGCCCTTACCACTAACTTTATCAATAGTTACACAGATTGAATTGCGGTATCTTGTTTGACTTATTTGCTGTTGATATTGAATTATAAATCTGCAAATTATAGTGCTCACAGCAGAAGCCCTTAGTCGGCAATACAATGTTGTTAAAATTGCAAAAAATAGAAACTCCCTGCACATCCACTGCAGCATGGATCATTTTAAAGTCTTTTCTGTACAGTTCTCTTTCAGCTGATTTGATTTAGCGGTTTTTCTTTACAGCTGCACCAACATCGCCAAACCAAGCTTCACTGCTCAGCACGCTGAGGTGTTAGGCTGACAAACTCAAGGTCACAGGTTCCTTAAATTCTTGGCCACAGCAGCTGAATTTTGATAGCGGCAAAATGAAAACAGCACCTGTGTGTTCAAATCTCTGGGCACATTAGGAAACCATTCCTAAGTGAAAAAAACCAACCCATAATCCTCTACTGTGTCTTGCTTCATAATTATTTAGGGTTGGCATGAAACTGCAGTTCGAATGCAATCGATAAAAGTGCTTGTTCTTCTGTAACTGCTAAAAGAGCTGCTCAAGTGCTGCTGCGCTCAAATTTTGCAGGGTACCAAAATCACCAGCAATCCTTCTTTTTCGGGTTGGAAGAGCTTGCCTACTCTCTCATTTCTAGTGTTATACTTACAACCTTGTAGTTATTCTATCGTTCTAAAGCTGTGTGTCTGCTCACAAGTGTTTTGCCGAATTTATTGCTTACCTTGACTACGTCTAGCTTCCTTGCTTTCACGTGCAAGTGTAAATGCCCGATTTGTCAAAACAACATTTAAAGTGTCTATCGCTCAAGCAGCACTATATAGAGGCAAAGCAGAGAGGGAGAAAAATTTGTTGATTGATATGTGGGGTTTAACGTCCCAACATCACAATATGACTATGAGGGACCCCATAGTGGAGGGCTCCAGAAATTTTCTCCACCTGGGGTTCTTTAACGTGCACTCAAATCTGAGCACACGAGTCTACAGCATTTTCACCTTCATCGAAAATGGAGCTGCCGCAGCCGGGATTTGATCCCACGACCTGCGGGTAAGCGGCCGAGTACCTCAGTCACAAGACCACCGCGGCAGGGCAGAAAGGAATTAAAAAAAAAAAAGGAGCCATAAGATGTTGTGAAAGAGGTGTTTGTGAGCCGACAACAATACGGTAAAAAGAGAAAACATTGCTACTGTAGTGGAGCATACGTACCAACGCGTATGCGCCTTCGGAAGACAACGAAAAGCCCCGTGCTCTGCTTGCGCGAGAGTTTGTGCCGCCTTTGCCAGACTTGCCGTACGCCCACTTTCCGTCGCGACCTCGTTGCGACTTCTCTGCTCGAATAAACGTCATCACACTACAATAGACTCGTACTGAACATAACCTGAAGGGACCAGGAAAATATGTTCCATTTAACAAGAAATGTGTTCACTAGGAGATTAACACAAATGCTAAGACATTAACAGTTTGCTTTCAATTTCGGAAGAGAACATTAGCTTGTTCCACATTTCTGCTGCCAGTAAAGCAGAGCAGCAGCGTAACATATTATGTTATGTGTCTATGCATGTCTGTGTCAAAAAACAAAACCATAAAATGGAATGGATAAAAACTGCATCGTGTAACTGTGTTTTTTAATTGGGCTGCAATTTACAGACGTGGCCAAATTTTTTCATTAAATTAATGCTAATCATGGTCGATACTTTATCAGATGTATTACCAGTTTAAGCTCACTTAAATTGAAAACATTTTACAATGTGATTTAATTATCAGCACCAAACCACTGAGATTACCCCTTGATTTACACTCTGCTGCTTCAAAGTTGGCAACGTTAAAAGAGACGACTGAACTTATTTCACTTTTTTTTTAACAGATTCTTGAGCACAGAAAGTGCTGCCCTAGAGCAGCCATAAGTATTTTTGGCACAGAAAAACTGCTAGTTAAGAGCAGCTACTGCTCTTTTAGGAATAAATGGCAAAATATGTCATATGATTACTGGAGTTTAAAGCATCCCCAAAGCATCTCACATATATGAATATTTAGTAAGACACGTATGGCACATACAATAATCAGAACTTATTTCCAGAAGTAAACAATCAAGAGTATGGCGGACTACTGAACAAGCAGTAGAACAAAATATGTGTGTGTGTGTGTGTGTGTGTGTGTATATATATATATATATATATATATATATATATATATATATATATATATATATATATATAGCCCCACATTATAAAATTAGCAGACAACAGTTGCCAAAGCAGCAGTTGATAATCGGTAACACAGTACGAGATCAAAGCAACTTTACGCAATCTCAGATTTCGACAAAATAGCCAGCACAACAAGTCGAAAAAAAGAAAAACAGCTGAGTGAGCTATATACATCAAAGACGAGTTCTTGTGGCTTGAATGAGAATGGAGCAGGCAAAGCTCAGCATAGCAATGCAATGGCATTCGTCACACAACAGTTGACACTAGTAGCCAGTCAGTAGTTTGATAATGAACTAATCTCACAGAATGTTTACCGAGTCTGCTACCTTGGGTTATATTACATAGCTAAATCAGGACTAGTGGCATTGTAGATATACTATTGTGTAAAGCTAGCACATTACATGCATGCTAAGAGCCACTTTGGAGAAGGTTTGGAGCAGATATCAGAATTTATAGGTTGGAGGAGCATGTGATAGCACTCCTTTTTTTGGAGCTATTGGGGAAAAGCACTTGCATAACTGCTTAGTGAGAAACAAGTTTTATTATGGAATCAGATAAATGCTTGCTTAAAATTTAACACTTTCAGGCCCTTCTTCAGAAAAGTAATTTTAAATGCCTAGGCACAATGCAGAAAACCGACTGTAATCGATCTAATGGCTGTGATGACAAGTGGTGAAACACTTAACAAATCACTGGATCGGTGTGTGCATGCAGCATTGAGCCGGTGGTGTCCATTCATATTTGCTGGAAAGGAAATGTGTGAATTGTCTCAATGTGCTCGCATGAAACTGGGAATTCCTCACAGTTTGCCAACAGGCTTGTGGCAATGCTGAATGAGCTCCTTTCACGATATTTGCCCACGAGCCCAACAATGTATTGCCCGATCAAAATATGAGAAGACAGTAGCTTGTGCCCAGGCACGTACACAGGAAAGGGTGACAGCTACGACAAGGTGTTTGCAAAGTAAATGAGTGAATATAGCCTGTCGGTGGGATGAACCATTGTCTTCTAGCATCAAACCCTGATCTTATAAACACAACATTGCAGGTACGTGCACTACAAGGTGAATTATAGAGTGTAGGACAGAATATTTTAATATATTTATCAACAGTTCTGGCACATAGATTTGAGTTTTTAAAATATGACAATTGTACATCGGCACAGCATTTCCACTGACTCTGTTAAACGCTGAAGGCTCTCTGGAATGCAGAAACTGAAATGCTCTCCAGCTCCCTCGTTACAACCTTCTGATTGGGCTGGACCGAGCTTCAATGTATTTTTTTATGCCTCTTTTCAGTCGGGAGAAGAGTAGGAAGACCTTTTAGCGATATCTGAGTGGTAGGGTCGTTGGGGACGCTGAGTTCCATATTTGGTCAGGAAGTCGATGACAGCAAAGGTAGTGAAGCTGGGCCCACTGTTGTGACTTTTTGCCATTGGAGGGCCTCCTCACCATCCCTCAATATCAACTAGCTCTCTTCCACCTCAAAACATTTTGTTCCGCCCAGAAGCACTCGAACGACTCATGGCATCAGTACTGTAAGAAGCCTTGATCGCATCAGGGGTCCCGCTCACACGTGCACTAAGTTTAGCGCACAGCTTCACCACACAACACTGCTCTAATAAATTATAAATTGTCGAGACAACAAGGCACCATGAAAGTGGTTTACCTTACACTCAATGTACACTCCATGAACAATAGAAGACGACTGGTGCACTGGTAGCTAAGACCCCCCCCCCCCCCCCCCCACCACCACCGAACCAGCAGAGTAACATCCTCCTCCTTCACCATATTTTTATAGGAAAATATTAGTCCTACTACTCCCCGGACAAGGGCTGTAAAACAAATTAAACAATGTTCAGCATACAAGCGACACACAGAAGCTTGACGAATTTTCCACAGCAATAAAGGCTTTATTTGTGAAAGCCGGTGCACTGAGATGCTCGGCGTTCACACAGCTAAGAAGGTTTGCTCTCAGACATACGTTGTGTGCACAAGCATCTTTTGCATGTCAATATCTATTCCAATGAAAACCTTGCATTCACTTTAACTCTCTCAGTGCTGCTGTATAACACATTCATTGACAACATACAACTTGCAAAAAGAAATTAATCTCAAACATTAATTAGTTGCACTACGCTCTGCTTTTCCTTCATATTTGGCACGCATACAACTCATAATTTACTTGCAAATGAACCACATTGCCCCTCCTCAATTGTATGATGTCAATTGTCAACTGAGCTTTATGTATATTTACGTCAGAATGATCTGATTTTGTCTATTCATCAGAATTTCTGACTTCCACAAATTCGTCCGAACACAATAGTGTATTGCTATGAAGCTGAGGCTATGACAAACATAGAGCAGAAAACATATAACTGTCAACATATTAATGCGTTTTCAAGACTATATTTTTCTGGCATGTTCATCCTTTCAACTACTTAACCAGTTGAGCAATGAAAAATCTTAACTTAGTAATGTTTTTGTTAGACTGAAAGAGTGACGAAAGTCTTACAGAATAAATTCTACAAAAAAGGGTGATCTAATAAAATGTAGTCATCACATTTGTTACGCACATCACTGTTCATCGCTACGAGGTCACCAATGAAAAATGCTCACTTTGTAGGAAATTAATAAATATATTTCAGGTGTGTTAAATAAGCACAAGTTAAACCTTTCACATAAATAGCAACTAAATTTGTTCATTTTATTTTGCTTAGCACTGAAGCACAAGACTGCAAAATCTAAAATCAGGACAAGCCAAACCTCAACGTTTTGCAATACTTGCAAAGTCATTTGAAGACATTTAAATTTGCATAGACAACGATGGACCTCTCTCTAGGCATAAAGTGCAAAAAAAAAACCTCAATAGTTCAAGGCTCCAGAACCTCTTTGAGACGCATTAGAAGTTACCTTCCACCATTATGAAGAAATAAGTTCATGAAGCACCACAGAAAGACCTTCGAAAGCCTGATCATTTCTGCTTCTTGTTTAGATGCGTTGACATGTGGCGAAGGAGGTTGCATCTTTGTGAAAAGGATGCGTTGCAGCGGACACAGGAAAAAGGACGCTCTCATGTGTGGGTACGAATGTGCGGTCCGAGTTTGCTAACCTCGACGAATGCGGCCGGACACAGGTGGCACTTGAATGGGCGCTCGCCAGTGTGTCTCCGAATGTGTACGACCATGCTTCCCTTGATTTTGGTCACGTAGGTGCACTGACGGCAGGAATGTAGTCCGTCTTTTACGGACACAGGTGAATTGTACTCTTTCACGGGCGCTGTAGATGGGAAACCTGCATAGCCACAGGAAGGCAATGCAAATTACGAGTCACGCAATACAAGGAGCTGGGTGGCACCGCTAGGCAAACAAGAGTTGATGAACTTGTAAGTGCAGTGCATGGTAGAGTCGACCTACCCCTGATGAATAGTTCTTTGACAAAAACAGTGCACTAACGTATACATCTCACATGTTCCAATCTTTCCTTTCATTAATACCAAGAGGATTAAAACATGTGAACTCCTAATTCCGACTTATAAACTACCTTTCAGAAGCAACCTTAATGCTATACCGAAACAGGCAAGCTATAATTTTGAAGCATTGCCCACCCTTAGACATAATAATAGGCATCATGAAATATACATAGGCAAATTTGCTTTATGAATGAAGTCTAACAGTGAGTGGTGAAATGGTCTGTGTATTCAGCGATCATGGTTGGAAGGTCCGCTCATTGTTAGGGTTCTTCCATCAAGGTGACACAGAGGCTTCTCAGTAATACTAATTGATGAGTTTTAATGTCCAGAAACGACGGCATGATTACAAGAGATGCCGTAGGGAGAGTTTTAGAGATCTGAGTACATGGCCCTTGAGGCTTTTCGCCACCCATCGAAAATGTGCCTGCTGCAGTCTGGATTTGATTCTGTGACCTGCCGGAAGCTTCTCTGCATTCCTTGATATTGTAATTCTTTCATTGTTTTACTTTTGCAGTTCCACTGTATAACACTGTATGCTTAATGTTGTAGGTTGCAGTTTACAGTTGTATCCTTAAGGTTGTATCGTTTCTCTTACAGCATTACTTTACTTCTTGTGAACAGATGCTTTCTTTTATCCACCCTACATGGACTTCGTATTCATAGCAGTGGGGTAGCCAGAGATACTTTTCAGGGGAGTGTTATATGACCCCAAGTGAAAAAATAAAAAGGCAGAGATTCTGTGCCGAAACAATATCTCGGTATTTTTTTCCATTATTAAAACCGAAAGTTTAGGTCTTTTTTTTTGTTCACTGTGACATCGACATCAAAAGACAAATGGAAAGAATAAGGAGATGGGCAGTGTATGCAGGTTGCAGAAAATTAGAGGAATTGGTTTAAATAAGAAACACCCCCCTGGTTTCACTCTTAGTACGCAGTATCTATTAAATGAATAAATAAATATGTATCTTTTCATTAGACACTAAAGCACTGAACTAATTGTTACTTTTTTTAGCATTGCTTCATTTACACAGTACAGCAAAGTAAAAGCATCACTTCGTATCCAAACAGACAAGGCATACAAATCAAATATGAATGAATGAAAATGGAAGTTTATATGAAACTGATAAGAAAACATTGAAGATAGAAAAATTTACAAATATAATCAATTGAAGGCAGCAGCTCGTAAACAAGGATAAGTCAGCCTCACAATGTTACATTGAGACGAAAAATACACTGAGAGGAATTTAACATGACCAGCAAACGAATGATGTCTAAGAAGGGGCTTGTGCGACGTGAAGCAAGAAAATTTCGAAGCCTGGAACTTCTCTGATGCTCTGCAGAAAGAACAGACACACCTGGAAAAGAGTGAAAACTGCTGTTGATGTCGGCACAAACACTCATAGTGCACCCGCACCAAGTTTAACATTTTTCGCCAACCAGGGGTGCGGGTAACAAGTTGTAATGAATTACATTTCACAGTAGTAGCTTTGTGATTTGGGGAAATTTTATGAGCCTCCAACTGAACGTAACCATGAATTCAGGTTATTTAATTAAAGGACAGCTCTAGTGCATGACATAAATTGTAGTGCTTAAATTCGGAAGGAAGTACACGTTAGTTTGGCCAAGCTTAAGATTATTAGTAGAGGCTTTACCACTGCAGGGCCCATAAATAAACTGAGAATGATGACGATACAGCAGAACATCTGCACTACTTCAATCCTTTAGTATAATGGATGCGAATGTCGAGATAGGAAAAGTATTTCTTTCATCTCGGCACTTCTTATTGGCCAACTATCAAAAGAAAGGTGCTACTATATCTTGATAACGACGACCACACTTGGTGTTGACGAAAGGAAATCAAGAACGAAAAAATTTTTTTTGCACTTTCCGCTGGACTTCGGTGATCGAGCACTAATTACAATCCAGACCATACTGTTACAGTACGATACCAGCCTTCTTTTTTGAAGGCACATGAAGCGAATTTTCATTGTGACTGCTGGAATGAAATTTCCCCGATGAAGAAGCAGATAGACACAAGCTTTGAGAAAACAGCTATCAGCGAACATAAACAGAACATCGAGGATGCAGCCAAAAAGACACAGCCTAGCTCATTCTACATACTGAAATATTAATGTTGGAAGTGAAATAGTGCAAATAGCATAGAGGGAAAAAGAGTAAGGAGGTGAAAAAAAAATAAACACACATAAACACAGAAAGAAAGAAACAGAGGAAGAAGGATATTATTTTTGAAACTTGGTAAAACAGCAAAAGCCAGGACTTCAAAGGTGCCCATCAGCTCTGCTCTATTTTAACATAGAACCTCCAATATAGGCTAATAATTTTTTTCAAATAACTAACAACACTCTTGCATGAATGATAATTTGTTGAACAGGAAATTGTGCTCAAGCTGCGGTTTTAACAAATGGTGTTGTTTTCCAATACTATTACGTATTGTATGAAACCAAGGCAAAAGCTTTAATTATAGTATCACTCATTGATCATGGTCGCCACATTTACTCATTTCTAACATCTGTTGCTTGCATTAAGTCTGTAGGATTGAGCCAGACTAAACGCAGTTTTGCCAATTTTTTGTTGCTGCTATGCATTGAATCAATCAAAGTGTTGTAAGTCAGTTTTAGCACTGCACACGCAGTTTTAGAGTTGGAAGCACTGCAGGAGGTTACTGGTGAAACCACAAAAAAAAAAAATTGAGGTGGCGACCTGCTGTATAAGCAGTGCACTAGTTCATTAAATTTATAAAGATCTGATTTCATTACAACGTTGTTACGTGGAAAATAACAGTAGTAAGTCCGCAGCCACAACGCAGCTCACCGACAACATCCACTTCTTGACTCTCAGTCTGAGGCGCCTTTTTTGGGTATGTCCCACTATGCCCTGTTTCTGTCAGCCGAAATCGTGTAACACAAACCCCGGCAGCAAAACCGCTGACCCGGCGAGCTTACGGGGCCACAGCAGGAGAAGTGTGGTAACGCTTGAGCCTTGATATGTGGACGATGTCCCAGGACAGCAGACCAGAATAGGTTAATGGATTATCAGGGACAATTTCATATGTAGTGTCAGTCACTCGTCTAAGCACGCGGTATGGGCCCATGAAACTAGAGAGAAGCTTCTCTGAAAGGCTGGCATGTCACGTAGGAGACCAAAGAAGAATGAGAGAACCTGTTGGAAAGTGTTTGTCGCGCTGCTGCTCGTCGTGACAACGTTTCTGCGAGTCTTGGGACACCGTTAATCTGCTGCGGGCAAGCTGACGAGCATGGTCACTCGGGCAATAGCGTCGCGTGCATATTCAGAAGTAGACTGCGCAGCGGCTGGCAGGAAGGTATCCAACGGCAATGTCGGTTCACGTCCAAACAGAAGGTAAAATGGCAAGTACTCGGTAGTGTCATGCCGGGAGGAATTCCATGCGAATATCACATAGGGTAGTGCAAGGTCCCAATCACGATGGTCGGCCGAGACGTATCTCGATAGCATGTCTGTCAGGGTGCAGTTTAAACGTTCTATAAGCCCATTATTCTAGGGATGGTACGATGTCGCGAGTTTATGTTAGGTAGAGCAGGAACACAGGATATTGTCAACGACTTTTGAAAGCAACGTACAGCCTCGGTCTGTCAGCAGTTGACGAGGGGCTTCATGCACTAAAATGAGATCACGTAGTAGAAAATCAGCGATGTCTATAGCGCAGCTTGTCGCATGGCTCGCGCAACTGCATAGCGGATCACGTAATCTGTAGAAACCGTGACCCACTTGTTTCCGGAGGCGGATGTTGGGAAGGAACCGAGAAGGTCCCAACTAACACGGAAGAATGGCTCCGAAGGGACATCGATGGACTGAAGATACCCGGAAGGGAGTCGCGATAGCTTCTTGTGGCGCTGGCAAATTTCACAAGCGCTGACATAACAACGTACAGAGCGTGAAAGGCCAGGCCAGTAGATGCGGCGGCGCACACGGTCGCATGTGCGAGAGACACCAAAGTGACCCGCGGTTGACGCGTTATAGAGCTTGCGTAGGACTGTGGAGCGCAGGTGCTTTGGTATGACCAGAGATAGGTCGTCACCCCTGGGCGATAAATTACGCCGATATAAGGTGTGGTCCTTTAAGGTAAACATGCGAACAGAAGCGTCTTGCAGTGAAGATTCAAGCTGTTGTATTAGGCGGCTGATATCCGGATTGCAACGCTGCTTGTCCCCGAGATGAAGCAACTGGGAGATGGAAAGGATGCAAGGCACAGAATCAGTGCTCGTAGGATCACAGTCGGCCACAGGGTAGCTTGACAGACAATCCACATCTTTATGCCGTTTTCTTGATTTATACACTACGGTGCAAGAATACTCTTGGAGGCAGAGTGCCCAGCGGGTGAGACGACCTGTGGGATCTTTGAGGGAGGCGACCCAGCAAAGAGCGTGGTGGTCGGTGAGAACTATAAATGGTCAGCCGTATAAGTAAGGGCAAAATTTCGCGACTGCCCACAACAGCGCTAGGCATTTGCGCTCTGTGATGGAATAATTACGCTCCGAGGGGGACAGTAGCCTGCTGGCATAAGCTATCACGCGATGCTCCCCACGTTGTTGCTGAGCCAACGCAGCGCCTATTTCGTAACCACTGGCATTGGTGCGGACTTCAGTCAGTGACGTAGGGTCGAAGTGAGCCAGAACAGGAGAGGAAGTGAGCAAAGTGGTGAGGTCGGAGAATGCTGCTACTTGCAAGAGACCCCAGGTGAATGTCTCATCTGGTTTGAGTAAATCTGTTAGGGGCCGAGCGATTTCCGCAAAGTTCTTGATGAACCGCCGAAAGTAGGAGCAGAGCCCCACAAAGCTGCGGACATCTTTGGCGGTTTTTGGCACAGAAAAGTCCTTCAGAGCTCGAACTTTTTCTAGATTAGGCTGTACGCCGTAAGCATCAACAATATGCTGAAGTATTGTAATGCGGCGGCGACCAAACCTGCGCTTGGATGAATTCACCTGAAGGCCGGAGAGACAGAATACATCAAGAATTTTGGACAGTCTCTCAAGGTGCGCTTTAAAAGTGGGAGCAAACACAATCATGTCATCCAGATAACAAAGACACACAGACACTTCAATCCATGAAGTAGGGAGTCCATCATTCGTTCAAAGGTGGCAGGGGCATTAAATAAGCCGAAAGGCATGACTTTGAATTGGTAGAGGCCATGAGGTGTTACAAAAGTCATCTTCTCTCGGTCCATGGGGTCCACGGCAATCTGCCAATAACCAGAATGAAGATCGATGAAAGAAAAGTAGGCGGCACCATGAAGGCAACCAAGGGCGTCGTCAATTCGTGGCAGAGGGTATGCGTCTTTCTTGGTGATGTTGTTAAGGTGGCAATAGTCCACACAAAATCGCCACGATCTGTCCTTTTTTTTTTTTAACTAATACCATCGGGGATGCCCAGGGACTGGAGGATGGTTCAATAATGCCCTTCGCTAGCATCTTGTTCACCTCCTTCTGAATGATGCTCCGCTAAAAAGCAGACTCTCTGTAGGGACGGCGGTGGACAGGGTCGTCATCACCTGTGTGTATGCGATGCTGGACAAAGGACATCTGCCCTAAAGGCCAGTCACCAAAATCGAAAATATCCTGGTAGGCCTCAGGAAGATGCTGTAGGGCTTCAACTTGAGGAGGTGGAAGATCAGTGGCGATCATGTCTACAATTTGACGACTGCCAGAATGTGCTGCGAGTGGTGTGCGCTGCGTGAAAACAAGGGTGTCTGAGGCAAGCACTTCAGTTTTTGAATAGAGCAACGGACACAGGTGGGCCACAGAAATGCCTTGTGAAAGCACTTGATTCATGTAGCCGAAATTTACAAGTGGTAGACAAGTTCTGTTATCTGTGATGCTGAGTACCGTGTAAGGCACTGCAACATTGTGCGCAAGGCGTACGTCGGTGAGAGGCGTAGCGTAGTAGTCACTGTCGAGCACAGCTAATGAGCACAGAAAATCAATGTACATCACAGTTTTGGAGGGCAGGTGAACAAAGTCGCTGCATTGTAATCGGTATGTAGGTTGGTACGGGGCGTCACTGATTTGTGGCAGGTCAAGGCGGAGCACGCCAGCGGAGCAATCAATCAGAGCAGAATTGACGACAAGAAAATCGAGGCCTAGTATGAGGTCGTGCGGACATGTTGCAAGCACGGTAAAAAGGAGGACCACTTGATGACCGACTACGGTAAGTTCAGCTATGCACATACTGACGACAGGGATTGTTGCGCCATCTGCAACTTGGACGACACTGATCAAGGGGGGCGTGAGGACCTTCTTCGTGCTAAGACGAAAATGCGAACTTATAATAAAGACGTGAGCACCCGTATCAATCAAAGCTTCAACAGGTGTGGCATCAACATATACTTCAAGAGTGTTTCGGTTCAAACGTAAGGGCAACAGAGAATTTTTGGGTAAGGTCGACAGGGCAGCTTTACCTCCAGAAGCTGCGCAGCCTAGTTTTCCGGGGACATGCAGCGGTTAAACGATAGCGAGGGAGAGCGGCGACAGGTATTTGAACTAGAAGGGCGGCTTTGAGACGGGGGCGACAACGGGACAGGGTGGCCGTAGTCCTCCAAGGCAGTAAATGCTGTAAACTCAGTGCGGGCCGGATAACAATGGTTCGGTGGACGGAATCAGTTTACTGTAAGTGGGGTACGAGCCAGAAGGAATAGATGGCCACTGGCTGTGGCAGTAACGAGCGATGTGTCCCACCCGACCACAGCGGAAGCAGATTGGCTTATCATCAGCTGTTCGCCATTCAGACGGGTTTCTGGTTCGTAGAGAGTACGGACGGCAACGTTTCATGTCCACAGAAGCTATCGAGGGATCAGTATTAAAAAGAGTGGTTGCAGTGGACAGGATACCCAGGTTGGCGAATTCCTGGCGAACAACTGCTTAGATCAAGGAGACAGCTGGCGTTGATGCGTCGGGCAACCTCGGTTTATTGATAGCCAGGTAAGCGGCCTCGAGCTCACGTCAGACGATGCGCGTCTCGTCTTCGGTTGTAGACGGCTGACAAGGAGTAGCTTCGCAAGACGACATTGCAGCGATGTTGGGTAGCCGCTGAAACTTGAGTAAAATGCATCGACTCTTCGCCTGCTCGAGACGGTAGCACTCTTTGATCACGGCGTCGATGGTCGTTACGTTCGTAAATACAAGCAGGCTGAACGCATCGTCGGCGATTCCTTTTAAAACGTGCGATATCTTGTCGGCCTCAGTCATGTTGGGATCAGCCCTTTGACACAACGCTAAGACGTCTTGAATATAAGTCAAGCAGGGCTCGGTGGACGTCTGTGTACGTACGGCCAATTGCTTTCGGGAATCAAGCTGTTGACCAAACGGGTTGCCAAAGAAGTCGCGGAGCTGTTGTTTAAACATTTCCCAACTTGCTATTTCGTGCTTGTGGGTTTCAAACCAAATGCGAGGTGCCTCGTCAAGATAGAAAATCACATTTGCTAGCATAACGGTTGGGTCCCAGCCATATTGCTTGGTGACGCGCTCATAAATACTAAGCCACTTGTCCATATTTGCATTGCCCTCTGCAGTAAAGGTACCGGGATCACGGGGTTGCATTAGGGCGATGTACCGGGTTGCTGTCAATGCCAAAGTAAGTGGCGAAGTCGTATTCTCACCCGGAGCCATGGTGGCAGACTTAAGGAGGCGTCCACTGCGTAGCTCCGTTGTCAAACGAGTACCCAACACCTTCACCAAAATGTTACGTGGAAAATAACAGTAGTCAGTCCGCAGCCACAACACAGCTCACTCAAGGACAACGTCCACTTCTTTATTCTCAGTCTGAGGCACCCCCTTTGGGTATGTCCCACTATGCCCTGTTTCAGTTAGCCGAAATTGTGTAGCAATATAAATATCTTTACCTTGTATATTTTTACCTCTGGAAGGTCCAGAGGTAAAAAATGTCAGCGGAACTACTATTAAAACATCTTGTGGAACTAGTTGGTGAGGAATGGTCTTTCTTGCACCAACTGTTACCAACTAAGGTTAGAAAAAAACTGAGTGAATACAAATTACGTAACAGTACTAAGAAAACAAGACTTATGTCAGATAGGGCTTATGGTTAGGAGTAAGTTCAAATCAAGATGTTCCCATTGCTTGAGATTAAAAGAGTACCGACGAAAAACCTTGCCTTCCTTTTTTTTCCTTTTGCAGCAATATCTTGCTGGGAGCCTGCTATTAATAACACGGCACATCGTCTGCTGTAGTGCACGACAGATAATTACAGGCTCTTCATTGCCAACCAGTCTAAGTTTCAGTTTGAAAGAGCTCCAAGAACAACAAGCCGCTGGGTGCAACTATCACTGCCTAACGTGTGCAACGCTCGACCAGGTCGGCACACACAACTATGACGCATTCCACGCAGTCCGCATCAAAACGTCCTTTCAAACAGGAAACTGGACCACAGTGTCGCCAAATACAAAACTTAAAACTTATGTTACACGTGCACACACTAGCAACTAGCAGCTGAGAAGTATAGACTCCTGGAACAAACACGGCAAAAAAAAAAATATTTTGGCTAAGATGTCATCACAACTTGTTTTGTTGACTGCAGCGTGGCGACGTGAGAGAAGTAAGAGTGTCCCCATGTGGTGTCTTTTGATGATCACAATACCTTCAAAATTATTGTAAAATATACTCAGAGCTATATTCGGAGTTGATATTTTGCATATGATATACGCATGTTCATGAAAATGGATCCCGCACACTGTCTAGGACACAAAATTTTGTCAGTATTAGTACCCCTTTCAACATTTAAGAACAAATATAACAGTAGTATCAACATGATTTTGATACCATCAACAGTGCATACTTCACAAACACAATGAATTTTTAAACAAGTAGTTTACACGTTACATAAAATGAGAATTAAACCTGGTTATACAACATGACTGTGTGATGAACATACACAAGTATATTTAATCATCTTATGTAGTCTGTTATTGAAAATAATTTCACGAGCTGCCAAAAAATGTGGTAATGTCCATGATTTATGAATTCATGGAAATACCGAAACAAAATCACAGAAATATTAGTCATGGTATTTAATATTTGCTTCGAGAACAAATAGATTTAATTCAGAAAAACTGTATTATACGTATTGTAACATTGCATTAGGACAAGTAGCGGAGTGGCAACGTCGCTTCCGCACCTAAATAATAAAGGTCCTAAGGAGTTAAAATATGCAAGCTAATGGTAGAACTTAAGAAGAAGAAGAAGATGAAGATATTTTTTATTTGTCGCAAAAAATACACACGCATTGAGGTAGAATATACAGAAGGAGGTCCCATAGCACAAGGCTGAAAGGGGACCTCCTGTTAGAAAATGACATGTTGATAAGTACAACAAAATGGGAACAAAAAAGCGATTAAGTAATTATTGATAGTAACAAAAACAACGCAAACATGCAATAAAACATAGCAGTAAAAATGGTAACAAAACAATGTTCAGTAATTGTGCATAACTATGAAAACAACGAAACATACAATAAAAATGGCAGTAGAATCGGGAACGAAATGACGTTAATTAATGATATACAGCTATTAAAAGAACTCCAATGTGCATGGGTAATAAATGTGAAAATAACGCACACAGTAATAGCTGTAAATGTAAGAGAACGCCGATATATAAATGAAGATGAGTTATGATTGCGAGATGAGATGTTTAAGTTCTTTTTTAAAAGCAGCTAATGACAATTGTTTAGTGCTTAGTGGTACTGAATTCCTAAATTGGATAGCTGCAAATATGGTAGTATGCTTGCCATAGTTAGTGCGTGCATGTGGTAGTAAAAAGTTGTTGTTTGAGGCAAACCTGGTAGGATTAGAGTTTAACAATTGAAATTTCTCTAAAATGCTGACTGTTATGGTACCATTAAGACACTTAAATACAAGAATCCCCAATTTATATTTAAATAAATTACACACTGTTAGTACATTATGTTGCTGAAAAAGTGGCGATGCGCAGGAGATCGGTGAACTGAATGTTAGGATGCGAATGGCTTGGTTTTGGAGACGTTGGAGTGGAAGGATGTGAGATGGATAGCTATTCGCCCATGACGTGATACAGTACGTGATATGACTGTGGATGAAGGCGTAGTACAGTTTAAGCAAAGTCTGCAAATTGAAGAATGGTCGTGCTTTAATTAGTGTTCTGATACCATGAGCAATCTTCTGTCTTATAAGTGAAATGTGATGATAGTACTTGAGATGAGCATCTAGAACTACTCCCAAGAATGTGCACTTAGTAGTACTAAGGTGTCTGTGGTCGTTGATAGTAATAGCGGGTGTAGGTGAAAGAGGGTTATGACTAGAATGGAAGACAATGAACTGTGTTTTATTGGTATTAATAGTTAAATCATTAGCTGTGCACCGGTTCTGAATGTTATAGAAGTCAGAGGACAATTTATTAGTTAGCGCATCGATAGACTTGTCTTTAGTAACTATAGTTGTATCATCTGCGTACAAGAAAGGTGCAAATGTGCAAGAAATGTATTTTGGCCTTACTTTATATATATTCTAATTATTTTGTTCTACAGTAACTACATCATAACAGATCTACTTTCAGGCAATCCACGTTCAAAGTAAAGCAAACATTGAATATTCGCACATAGTTGTAAAGCGATTTGAAGTCGCCCCTACAGATATTTTTTATTAATTGGGACGTTCAACCTCACACATCAATAATAAAGAAATTTTCATTAAAAATTGCTTTTTTTCTACACAATATACTGTAAGAAATGCCATTTCTGAGGCATCCATAAATTCTTGGATGCACTAGAACCTACCACCCGTCATAAAAATTTAATCAGTGCCCCCCCCCCCCTTCACTCTCTCCATAAATTGTCTACACTCTTGGCTTTTTCAGCTTCTTTGCATGACGACAACACATGTGGTCTTTTAGTACGTCTTTCTGCACAAAGCATGCAGTGGAGTGGACTGAGAGAAAGGAGAAATCACCCATATAAATGTTGTGAATATTACTTTCAATTGATTGATTGATTGCTTGATATGTGGGGTTTAACGTCTCAAAACCACCATATTATTATGAGAGACACCGTAGTGGAAGGCTCCAGAAATTTCGCCCACCTGGGGTTCTTTATAGTGCACCCAAATCAGAGCAGACGGGCCTACAACATTTCCGCCTCCATCGGAAATGCAGCCCCCGCATCCGCGATTTGAACCCGCGACCTGCGAGTCAGCAGCCGGGTCCCTTAGCCACTAGACCACCACGGTGGGGCAATGAATATAGCTTTCGATATCTCTGTTGCGAATGAACGAATGAGGGTGTGTCTACAAACGTGCGCTTTTAATTTGTGCACTTCTGACAGAAATGCGGCCAGCCTTGTATGGACATCAGTGAAATGTACTTCTCCTGCTTCAAAGATGCCTCGGAAAAAGAACCTGCAAAGCCACAGAGAGGAGAGGAAAGCAACACATATCAAGTTATATAATATGCATAAATAGACTGTGGCACCAGGCAACCTAAGGTTATTCCGAATAGTAAAAGAAGTACTATCAACAGCAAAAGTTTGTGGGACAAGAAAGGTTCGAACAAGCTAAATTCCTGCTTTCTCTGAGAATGTATTGTCGAAATGAATGTTCCATACTGCACTAGGCATACTGACGTACACAGTCACCAGCTTGATTAGAAGCATTAGGCAGTGATATAGCAGAAATTGCATTTGTTGTGGATACAACGTCCCACAAATTCTTTCTCTTGAAAGTACATAACCTTTGCATGCCCAAGCCATGCATTACCGTAATGATGACAATGCACCAACCCCGATAGGCCTTTTACTAATTGGCATGGCTCCATACGTAAATACCACTACGGTGTTCAATTCATGCCATTTTGATACAATATAGGATGTTGCTTTAGACAGTACATTTCTTAAAAATTTAATGACAGTAAGGCCATTTTAGCACACGAACGCCATGTTGAGATAGAAGATAAATTATGTTGACATGATTAACAAAGACTTGTGATTAGCTTTTTATTTATTTGAGTACAGTTGAATAAATTAGAGAGTTATAGTGCGTGCTAATTTATGGCATACCCATGATTTTTTCGAAACCATAAAAGTTATACATAGCTGGAGGTATTAATCATCGAATATCAAGGACAAAATTGTAACTGATCATGCCTCGCGCACATGAAGTGCGACAACTGTGCTTTGTCAGACCGGACCTGCCCATAAAGAGGAGTGATGAAGTCAGTGGTCAGGTCACCATGAAGTTTTTCACAAACGTCATTCGAAATGCCTACAATGGTCCTGTCTCTCAGGAGCTTGTCAATCAGGTTTCCAAATTAGCCATTCGTAGCCTGCAACCTCGCTGCAGTCAGGTTCAGAAAAGTTCAGAAATGATTTTGTCATCGAATCAATTACAAGGATTTGTGTATGCAGAAGGAGGTCCCATATTCAGAGACTGAATCGGAACCTCCTACAGTAGTGACTACAGAAAAAATTAATTGATGCAGCAAACAGTGGTACAGAAAACAGGTAATGAAATACATCACAGGTAAAAACGAAAAAGGAGTTCTACTTAAGAAAAACAATAGCAGAAAGCAGCAACAAAAACTGAAATGAGACAACATAAAAAATAGAGGTAATTCATCTCTCCTAAGTAGTTTTCAGATAGTTACCATGATGAAAGATAGTAAAAAAACTACGGGAAAAGAAAACTAAACAGTGACATCTGATATCAGCAATGTAGGATGATGACGTGATGCTTTGTTAACGTTAGGTTGTGAGAAAGCATGAAAAGGAGCAGGAGTAATAGAAGTCACCAAAACTATCCAGATAATGAAATGGATGAGAGGAAAGTCTTCATATCTTTTTGAATATGCCGATTCATACCGAGGCTTTTATTCCTGAAGGTATAGTATTCCAGGAATGGATTCCAGTGAAGTGGGCTGCTTGTTTGCCATAGTTAGTATAAACTATAGATAAGATAAACTTGTGATTTTGTGCAAACCTTGTCAAGTTTGTATTCTCTAGACTAGATGGAGGGATTATACACAAAGGAAGCTAATTTTTTATTTGCTTCATAACTAGTATGCCTAGATTATATTTGAAAGTGTTCTCGACTGTTAGGATGTTGTTGAAATGCAGGAGTGCTGTAGCATCATTGCGATAATGACTGTGGGTAAGAATTTTAATAGAGTGATTTTGCATAGTTTGAAGGGAGACGAGATGACTGCTGTAGGTATTGCCCCAAGATGTGATACAGTATTTAATATGAGAATGAATAAAAGCATAGTACAACGAAAGTAATGTGCGTTTGGGAAATATATCACGGGATTAAATTATAACACGTATGCCGTAAGCCATTTCTTTTTTGCAGGTATGCAACATGCGAATGAAATTTCAAATGACGGTCCAGTCTAATTCCCAAGAATGTCGCCTCATCGTTTACTTCAATTGCGAATTGATTTAGGAATATTGGCGGGATATAATTATGTTCACGTTGCCGAGAGTGGAAAACAACGAATTTCGTTTTGGTGGGATTTATTTGTAATTTATTATGTATACACCACGCAGCCAAGCCTGAAAGGTCATGATTAAGTTTCTGCGTCAGAGATTGGAGGCATTTATCAGTGTTCACAATTGTTGTGCTGTCTGAATACAATAAGCATTCTGAGCTGGCAAGGCAAGATGGCAAATCATTTATGTAAATGAGGAAAAGAAGTGGGCCAAAAATAGAACCTTGAGGTACTCCTGTATTTGTTAGTTTTGATATAGAACTATGACCCGACTGACAACTTAGCTTCTATTGAGAAGGTAGTTTTTTATTAATGATAGTGAAGGACCAGTTACGCCTAATGCTTCAAGCTTCATAAAAAGAATGTGGTGGTTGATAGTGTCGAATGCTTTGGTGAAATCTACAAAAACGGAACCTGCGTAGTAGCCCCCATCAATTGCTTTCTTCAACTTTTCAGTTAAAGATAACAAAGCGAGGTCAGTGGAATATGCTTCCTGAAAAGCAAATTGGGAAAGAGATAAAATCTGAGACTTATTGGGGTATTTCGTCAGACGAATTTCGAGCAATTTTTCTAATATTTTACTGAGAAATGGTATTACGCAAACGGGTCAATAGTTGGATATCACTGTACGGTCACCTTTCTTAAGAACGAGGACGACTCTGCCACTTTTCAATTCTACAGGAAAGATGCCAGTTTTGAAAGATATGTCGATGATGGATGCCAAAATATCAGAAACAACATGAGCAATCATTTTTACGTGGGTTGGGTGAATACCATCAGGGCCAGCACTTGTTGTGTTCAGTTGACGAATGACATTGTGTACTTCATAAGATGTGGTAGGAAATAGGAAGAAAGATTGTGACATACGAGAAAGGGGAAGATCATAGTCAGCATTGGGGATGACATCAGAGTTAAAAAAGTAGTTACTGAAGGCCTCCGCAATTTCTAACGGGGTATCATACGTAACGTTTTTATACTGAATAGTAGTGATGCTAGAATGCCTTTCATTCCTGTTCAGGAATGAGCTGACAAAAAAATTTGCCATTTTTTCTTACCATTTGAAGCAGCATCTTCAATTTTTCGTTCATAATAAATCTTTTTTGCATTTTTCAGATGCAACGTAAGGGTATTGCAGAATTGTTTATGATGCGCGAGTAATTTCAAATTAAAAAGCTTCCTTTTTGTTTTTCTATAAAGGTTTTCTTTGGCTCTCAGCTCCTTCAGTAATTTTCCAGTAACTCAAGGGTTTTGAGGACTGGCATATGTTTTTTTTTTTTACATTTGCGAACGTCAGTATGACGCTGAATGTGTGACAATAATATTGTCACGGGGGTGAGAGAATGAATGAAATAAATATATTTACAAAATATGCAGGAAGAGTCAGAGGCAGCTGCAGCCAAGATGTAGGTCCAACAGCAACAACAACACGAGCACGGTCTCTTTCATCGTCTTCGTCGTCTATGATGCTCTTTCGTTGCCGATGTCGTGTAACAATACGAATGAAAACACTGAAAATGCAATTTGTCGATCATTCAAGGGTATTGCTGATGACCAATCAGTGTTCATGATATCGTCAATGAACGATTCTTTGTCTAGAACACACCTGGTGTAAGATAAGCTAGTCGGTGAAGAGATACAGTTGAAGCGCAGAAATATAGGTAACGGTCAGTGATGTTCACATTAAAAGCCTCTGCATCCGGCGCTCGTGATAAATTAGAAAGTTCATGATCAATCAAAGTACTTGCGCCATTCATGCAGCGCGTGGGAAGGGAGATTAAACATTCATAGCCAAAACTCTGATAGACACTGGAGTAATTCAAAGAACTAGAAGAAGATAGGTCAAGTATATCAATGTTAAAATCTCCCATAATCACTACATTTGTATGACTGAGAGATAGTGTGTATAATACTTTGTGGCGGGCTTCACAGAAATTTATGACCGATGAGAAATGGGATCGATAAATGCATCCAAAGATGAAGCTCTTGTTGTCTAGCTTAAGGAAATCGTGGTTAAGCTGTACCCAAACACTTTCGCAGCCAGTTACATTTAACTCAATGTCATGTCGTCGTAAGTAGTGTAAGTTCGATTTAATATAAACGGTGACACCTCCATGATTGCTGCTAGGCCTATGCGAGTATTCAGACTTGTATGAGGGAAGACCAAACAAATTTTTGTCATCATCGCTAAGCCAGGTTTCAGAGATACCGATAAGTGAAAACAGATTGTCAAGAGCAGAGAGAAGAAGCTGTATGTCATCGAAGTGTTTACGAATGCTTCTTGCGTTATTATGAATCGCAGAGTGGGAGTGGGAGACAGGTGAAAGGAAGCAATTGAGATGATCTGTTGAGAAATAAGTCGCCATAATTGAATGGCCCTAAGTGCAACAGAGGAAGAAATTGAAATTCAATATGGTTCACTAGCAGATTTTGGGCAGGTCGGCTTCGCAGGTGGTGCGTAGCACCTTGCTCTCCGTTGTCCTCCTGGCTTTGATTTGACAGTTATCTGTCCACAAGAATTTCCAGTTGTTCGCCTTCTTTAAAGCCAGTGCCTGAGAAAAGAGTGCTTTGTTTTCGGGGGTGAGGTTATCGTTAAAGTAGACAGAGTTGTTGGCGGCTCCAGGCAGTCCAACGTCACTTAGGCATAGTTTAGCCTTCCGAGCCTTGCTGACAAATTCAGCCTTTTTCGTCCGAGAGCAGACGCGAGCAAGCAGGTGCTTAGCGCCAGCTTTCACTGTTTAAATACGGTGAACAATGTCGAGATCACTGGGTGCCAGTTTACAATTATTCTTAACACCTATAGTCTACACGATTGTCGCGCAGTCTTCCCCTTCTGTCGCCGGAACGCCCTTGATCACGACGTTGTTAATCCGTGAATATTGTTTCATTTGCATCACTTTACAGGACAGTTCCGCATTTTGTGCTTTTAGCGCCTTGTTTTCCGCAATCAAAGAGACATTATCTTTCCGCAAACTTTCCACAATGTCATTCATGTGCTCCGCGCAGGTTACCAACTCGCTCATTTGTTTTTTCATTTCAGAAAAGTTCACACCAGATAGTTGTGCTTTGACGATGAACTTGTTAAAGATAGCGTCAACGAAATCATCGGGACATTCGTTGAATATTGCTTCAAGTTTGATAACTTTTTTGTTCAGTTCAGCAACAGTAGGCATTGTGCAGAATTCAGCAAAGCCGTACAGATATGCGCAAAACGACAAGTCACACAAAGGGATGGTCTTAACAATATGGCAGCAACGACAGTGTAACGACAGAGCAAACGGAAAAAAGCCTGTTAAATGTACTAACCTGCGCAGTAAAGAATCGTGCGTAAGGCCAGGAACGATGTGTTTGTTGCACTGTCGTCACTGCAATGATGCCAATCCGCGAGATCCGGTTTCTTTATATGGTGGTGCCAGCCGATGTGAAGCCGTCTAGCGGATCCCCAGAGCAACTATCCCTGCTGTGCGAAGACAGAAGGATGACCGCAGCTCCACACGTGTCGTCAATGACAGTGCAGCAGGCTTGCTTCCACGACAAAGTGGCTGGCGTCCACGGCTCCTTGTCAATGCTTTGAAACACGGATAACTGCGCAGTAAAGAATCGTGCGTAAGGCCAGAAACGATGTGTTTCTTGCACTGTCGTCACTGCCAATGATGCCAATCCGCGAGATCCGGTTTTATTATATGGTGGTGCCAGCCGATGCGAAGCCGTCTAGCGGATCCCCAGAGCAACTATCCCTGCTGTGCGAAGACAGAAGGATGACCGCAGCTCCACACGCGTCGTCAATGACAGTGCAGCAGGCTTGCTTCCACGATAAAGCGGCTGGCGTCTACGGCTCCTTGTCAATGCTTTGAAACACGGAAAACTGCGCAGTAATGAATCATGCATAAAGCCAGGAACGATGTGTTTCTTGCACTGTCGTCACTGCCAATGATGCCTATCCGCGAGATCCGGTTTCTTAATATGGTAATGGCAGCCGATGTGGAGCCGTATAGCGGAAGTCTAAGGCTCTCCTTCTCCACTTCATCTTGTTGAACATATTGCTCATAACCAGGGCTGCTCTTTGGTGGGACGTGCTCCCTGAAATTAACCTTCACTGCTGCCACATCCTTGCTCTCCACCTTACTAAGAGTGAACGTCTTTTAAATCTTCTGCGCTTCAGACCCATCACAGTCATAAATTTGGTGGTTTTTCATGCAACAAACTTATTTTTGCATATTATGCAACTTCGTTATAATGAAGTTTGCGTGTATACTCAATTTTAGCAAAGGCATGTTAGTAGGCACAAGGATTTTTTTTTTTTTGCAGATAGATACAGCACCATTTCCTTTTCTTTATCTCTCTATTTTTTACAAAACTGGCTCTTTGTTACTGCTTTTTGCATACACCAGTCATAACTGCTTGTAGCACACATTCTCATCTTGTAAGTTGAGCAACTTACAGCAGATGTTCCCAGATTCCCAGAATAGCTCAGCTGTGCTCATGTTCCTTTCTCGCTCATAGGGAGGACATTGCTGTGGCTGTGCTATAACCATTCATTTTTTTTCGTGCATACCTCTTTCCTCCTGTGCCCACCTTGTTTTGACTTTTGTTTGCATCACTGGTGCTGCGTCGAGGTTGTCCTTTGCACAGTGTACACTCAAACTTTGATATAACGAACCAGATATAACGAAATATTGGTTTTAACAAAATATATGAACAATAGGCTTGCAATCGACATAGTGTTAGCAATATACCTTTATAAAAAATTTTTGGATATAACGACTTACTTCCATGTAAGATACAATTTTTTATAATGAGGCTTGAGTGTAGTGGGCACCACACTGCAGCATTTCTTTGCAGCCCTTTTCGCTCGGAAGTATTGCATTTGGAACATGGTAGGTGGGATGAAGTGTCCAAGTGTGCTCGACCCCGTGTGGCCTATCTCTCACTTGCCACTTAGCAGTTGACATTGCAAATGCTCGGGACCCCGTTGTGTATTTCAAAAGGTGGTGAGCGTGCACTCTGGGTTGCCTATGGAGTTTCCTTCATATGGCCGAAGTGTGTTTTTGAGTAAGAGTTTGAGTGTGTTATTCTGCTCGCTAGATTTGCATTCTTTTTTGTTTTCTTCATATTCTTTGTAATACGGACATCCCATATTAGTGCCCAATTAGGTGCACATTAAATTGGCTTGCCACTTGTCTTAAAGTCTGTATAAGACAAGTGCATTTGTCTTTGACCCTGTGTAAGACAAGACACTACTTGCTCTTTTACTCTCAACCGATTCGCCGAACCCATGCCATACGTTCCAATGATCAGTCACCAACTAGCCCAGCACTCAACCTTATCACTGCTATCAGTCAGCTCATGCAAACCACCCAGATATGTATAACAGCATACTACCCCATGAGCGATTGCTATCAGCCAGCTTATAAGCACCTTGTGGTTACGTACGATGGCACACCACTCCATGAGCAATGACACAGTTAAGCGCTTTCATCGTTATCTGAAGGCTACACTCATGACAACCAAGGATTTGAATACTTCATAGCTAGCAGTGGAAAACATCAGAGAGAGTTTCCAATTGCCTGACATTTTCTTCACCACATCCTTGCTTTTCATGTGGCGAAGCAGAAAAGCTGTTGGTTGGAGTATTTCCATGTTTTAAGCACCCTTTTAGAATGTGTGCTTCGAAAAGGCCTGGTGCAAGCTGATGCATGAAAGCTTAATAAGTTTGTTGTACACAAAACATTTCTGAACTATTCAGAGGATTATGTGGCTGTTCTCTATTCTTGAGTACTTCCTCCTGTAGCTAGCTTGAGCTCCTGGTTGATGAACGAGTTTCACCCTAATAAAATCACCTTTATGAATATTTTATACAATACAGAAAGTAAGCAAATGAGCTTTGGTTGTTGCAATTTTTTCATGACCTCAACCCTTCTTTTGTGTGCAACAGAATGTTCGCATTTTTCTAACCGTATTGAAAAAGTGAATATGAAATGCTGTAAGATTTTTAATTTAAATGAAAAGTATTCACCATCCCTCATCAAACTGACAGTTGCATACACTGGCTCAATTCCCAATAGCACAGAATTCTACAGGGGCATCTTTTCGGGCCCTTACCACTAACTTTATCAATAGTTACACAGATTTAATTGCGGTATCTTGTTTGATTGATTTGCTGTTGATATTGAATTATAAATCTACAAATTATAGTGCTCACAGCAGAAGCCCTTAGTCGGCATTACAACGTTGCTAAAATTGCAAAAAATAGAAATTCCCTGCACATCCACTGCAGCATGGATGGTTTTAAAGTCTTTTCTGTACAGTTCTCTTTCAGCTGATTTGATTTAGCGGTTTTTCTTTAAAGCTGCATCAACATCGCCAAACCAAGCTTCACTGCTCAGCACGCTGAGGTGTTAGGCTGACAAACTCAAGGTCACAGGTTCCTTAAATTCTTGGCCACAGCAGCTGAATTTTGATAGCGGCAAAATGAAAACAGCACCTGTGTATTCAAATCTCTGGGCACATTAGGAAACCATTCCTAAGTGGAAAAAACCAACCCATAGTCCTCTACTGTGTCTTGCTTCATAATTATTTAGGGTTGGCACAAAACTGCAGTTTGGATGCAATCGATAAAAGTGCTTGTTCTTCTGTAACTGCTAAAAGAGCTCCTCAAGTGCTGCTGCGCTCGAATTTTGCAGGGTACCAAAATCACCAGCAATCCTTCTTTCTCGGATTGGAAGAGCTTGCCTACTCTCTCATTTCTAGTGTTATACTTACAACCTTGTAGTTATTCTATCGTTCTAAAGCTGTGTGTCTGCTCACAAGTGTTTTGCCGAATTTATTGCTTACCTTGACTACGTCTAGCTTCCTTGCTTTCACGTGCAAGTGTAAATGCCCGATTTGTCAAAACAACATTTAAAGTGTCTATCGCTCAAGCAGCACTATATAGAGGCAAAGCAGAGAGGGAGAAAAATTTGTTGATTGATATGTGGGGTTTAACGTCCCAACATCACAATATGATTATGAGGGACGACATACAAAGGGCTCTAGAAATTTTCTCCCCCTGAGGTTTTTTAACGTGCACTCAAATCTGAGCACACGAGTCTACAGCATTTTCACCTTCATCGAAAATGCAGCTGGCGCAGCCGGGATTCGATCCCACGACCTGCGGGTAAGCGGCCGAGTACCTTAGCCACAAGACTACCGCGGCAGGGCAGAAAGGAATTTTTAAAAAAAAAAAGAAGCCACAAGATGTTGTGAAAGAGGTGTTTGTGAGCCGACAACAATACGGTAAACAGAGAAAACATTGCTACAATCTACTCGTACTGAACATAACCTGAAGAGACCAGGAAAATATGTTACATTTAACAGGAAATGTGTTCACTAAACGATTAACACAAATGCTAAGACATAAACAGTTTGCTTTCGATTTCGGCAGAGAACATTACCTTGTTCCACATTTCTGCTACCAGTAAAGCAGGGCAGCAGCGTAACATATTATGTTATGTATCTATGCATGTATGGGTCAAAAAACAAAGCCATAAAATGGAATGGATAAAAACTGCATCGTGTAACTGTGTTTGTTAATTGGGCTGCAATTTACAGACGTGGCCAAATTTTCTCATTAAATTTACGCTAATCATGGTCGATACTTTATCAGATGTATTCCCAGCCTAAGCTCACTAATTCAAAACATTTTACAATGTGATTTAATTATCAGCACCAACCCACTGAGATTACCCCTTGACGATTTACTCAGCTGCTTCAAAGTTGGCAACGTTAAAAGAGACGACTGACCTTATTTAACTTTTTTTTAAACAGATTCTTGAGCACAGAAAATGTTGCCCTAGAGCAGCCATTAGTATTTTTGGCGCAGAAAAACTGCTAGTTAAAAGCAGCTACTGATCTTTTAGGAATAAATGGCAAAATATGTCATATGATTACTGGAGTTTAGAGACCCCAAAGCATCTCACATATATAAATATTTAGTAAGACACGTATGGCACATACAATACAATAATCAGAACTTATTTCCAGAAGTAAACAATCAAGAGTATGGCGGACTCCTGAACAAGCAGTAGAACAAAATATGTGTGTGTGTGTGTGTGTGTGTATATATATATATATATATATATATATATATATATATATATATATATATATATATATATATATATATATATATATATATATATATATATATATATATATATATATATATATATATATATAGCCCACATTATAAAATTAGCAGACAACAGTTGCCAAAGCAGCAGTTGATAATCGGTAACACAGTACGAGATCAAAGCAACTTTACGCCATCTCAGATTTCGACAAAATAGCCAGCACAACAAGTCAAAAAAAGAAAAACAGCTGAGTGAGCTATATACATCAAAGACGAGTTCTTGTGGCTTGAATGAGAACGGAGCAGGCAAAGCTCAGCATAGCAATGCAATGGCATTCGTCACACAACAGTTGACACTAGTAGCCAGTCAGTAGTTTGATAATGAACTAATCTCACAGAATGTTTACCGAGTCTGCTACCTTGGGTTATATTACATAGCTAAATCAGGACTAGTGGCATTGTAGATATACTATTGTGTAAAGCTAGCACATTACATGCATGCTAAGAGCCACTTTGGAGAAGGTTTGGAGCAGATATCAGAATTTATAGGTTGGAGGAGCATGTGATAGCACTCCTTTTTTTGGAGCTATTGGGGAAAAGCACTTGCATAACTGCTTAGTGAGAAACAAGTTTTATTATGGAATCAGATAAATGCTTGCTTAAAATTTAACACTTTCAGGCCCTTCTTCAGAAAAGTAATTTTAAATGCCTAGGCACAATGCAGAAAACCGATTGTAATCGATCTAATGGCTGTGATGACAAGTGGTGAAACACGGCACAAATCACTGGATCGTTGTGTGCACATGCAGCATTGAGCCGGTGGTGTCCATTCATATTTGCTGGAAAGGAAATGTGTGAATTGTCTCAATGTGCTCGCATGCGTACTGGGAATTCCTCACAGTTTGCCAACAGGCTTGTGGCAATGCTGAATGAGCTCCTTTCACGATATTTGCCCACGAGCCCAACAATGTATTGCCCGATCAAAAAATGAGAAGACAGTAGCTTGTGCCCAGGCACGTACACAGGAAAGGGTGACAGCAGCGACAAGGTGTTTGCAAAGTAAATGAGTGAATATAGCTTGTCGGTGGGATGAACCACTGTCTTCTAGCATCAAACCCTGACCTTATAAACACAACATTGCAGGTACGTGCACTACAAGGTGAAATATAGAGTGTAGGACAGAATATTTTAAATTATTTATCAACAGTTCTGGCACATAGACTTAACTGTTTTTCAAATATGACAATTGTACATCGGCACAGCATTTCCACTGACTCTGTTAAACGCTGAAGGCTCTCTGGAATGCAGAAACTGAAATGCTCTCCAGCTCCCTCGTTACAACCTCCTGATTGGGCTGGACCGAGCTTCAATATATTTTTTTATGCCTCTTTTCAGTCGGAAGAAGAGTAGGAAGACCTTTTAGCGATATCTGAGTGGTAGGGTCGCTGGGGAAGCCGAGTTCCATATTTGGTCAGGAAGTCGATGACAGCACAGAAAGTGAAGCTGGGCCCACTGTTTTGACTTTTTGCCATTGGAGGGCCTCCTCACCATTCCTCAATATCAACTAGCTCTTTTCCATCTCAAAACATTTTGTTCCACCCAGAAGCACACGAACGACTCATGGCATCAGTACTGTAAGAAGCCTTGATCGCATCAGGGGTCCCGCTCACACTTGCACTAAGTTTGGCGCACAGCTTCACCACACAACACTGCTCTAATAAATTATAAACTGTCAAGACAACAAGGCACCATGAAAGTGGTTTACCTTACACTCGATGTACACTCCATGAACAATAGAAGACGACTAATGCACTGGAAGCTAAAACCCCCCCCCCACCACCACCACCACCACCACCACCGAACCAGCCGAGTAACATCCTCCTCTTTCACCATATTTTTAGAGGAAAATATTAGTACTACTACTCCCCGGACAAGCGCTGTAAAACAGATTAAACAATGTTCAGCATACAAGCGAGACACAGAAGCTTGACGAATTTTCCACAACATTAAAGGCTTTGTTTGTGAAAGCCGGTGCACTGAGATGCTCGGCGTTCACACAGCTAAGAAGGTTTGCTCTCAGACATACGTTGTGTGCACACGCATCTTTTGCATGTCAATATCTATTCCAATGAAAACCTTGCATTCACTTTAACTCTCTCAGTGCTGCTGTATAACATATTCGTTGACAACATACAACTTGCAAAAAGAAATTAATCTCAAACATTATTTAGTTGCGCTACGCTCTGCTTTTCCTTCATATTTGGCATGCATACAACTCAAAATTTACTAGCAAATGAACCACATTGCCCCTCCTCAATTGTACGATGTCAATTGTCAACTGAGCTTTATGTATATTTACGTCAGAATGATCTGATTTTGTCTATTCATCAGAATTTTTGACTTCCACAAATTTGTCCGAACACAATAGTGTATTGCTGTGAAGCTGAGGCTATGACAAACATAGAGCAGAAAACATATAACTGTCAACATATTAATGCGTTTTCAAGACTATATTTTTCTGGCATATTCATCCCTTCAACTACTTAACCAGTAGAGCACAGAGAAATCTTAACTTTGCAATGTTTTTGTTAGACTGAAAAAGTGAAGAAAGTCTTACAGAACAAATTCTACAAAAAAGGGTGATCTAATAAAATGTAGTCATCACAATTGTTACGCACATCACTGTTCATTGCTACAAGGTCACCAATGAAAAATGCTCACTTTGTAGGAAATTAATAAATAAAATTCAGGTGTGTTAAATAAGCACAAGTTAAACCTTTCACATAAATAGCAACTAAATTTGTTCATTTTATTTTGCTTAGCACTGAAGCACAAGACTGAAAAATCTAAAATCAGGACAAGCCAAACCTCAACGTTTTACAATACTTGTAAAGTCATTTGAAGACATTCAAATTTGCATATACAACGATGGACCTCTCTCTAGGCATAAAGTGCAAAAAAAAAACCTCAATAGTTCAAGGCTCCAGAACCTTTTTGAGACGCATTAGAAGTTACCTTCCACCATTATGAAGAAATAAGTTCATAAAGCACCACAGAAAGACCTTCGAAAGCCTGATCATTTCCGCTTCTTGTTTAGATGCGTTGACATGTGGCGATGGAGGTGGCTTCTTTGTGAAAAAGATGCGTTGCAGCAAACACAGGAAAAAGGACGCTCTCCTGTGTGGGTACGAATGTGCTGTGCGAGTTAGTCGGCCTGGACGAACGCGGCCGGACACAGGTGGCACTTGAATGGTCGCTCGCCAGTGTGTCTTCGAACATGTACGACCATGCTTCCCTTGTGATTGGTCACGTAGTTGCACTGACGGCAGGAATGTAGTCCGTCTTTTACGGACACAATTGAATCGTACTCTTTCACGGACGCTGTAGATGGGGAGCCTGCATAGCCACAGGAAGGCAATGCAAATTACGAGTCACGCAATACAAGGAGCTGGGTGGCACCGCTAGGCAAACAAGAGTTGATGAACTTGTAAGTGCAATGCATGGTAGAGTCGACCTACCCCTGATGAATGGTTCTTTGAGAAAAACAGTGCACTAGCGTATACATCTCACGTGTTCCAATCTCTCCTTACATTAACACCAAGGGGCCTAAAATATGTGAACTCCTATTTCCGACTTATAAACTACCTTTCTGAAGCAACCTTAATGCTATACCGAAACAGGCAAGCTATAATTTTGAAGCATTGCCCACCCTTAGACATAATAGTAGGCATCATGAAATATACATAAGCAAATCTGATTCATGAATGAAATCTAACAGTGAGTTGTGGAACGGTCTGTGTATTCAGCGATCATGGTTAGAAGGTCTGCTCATTGTTAGGACTCTTGCACCAAGGTGACACAGAGGCTTCTCAGTAATACTAATTGATGAGTTTTAATGTCCAGAAACGACGGCATGATTACAAGAGATGCCGTAGGGAGAGTTTTAGAGATCTGAGTACATGGCCCTTGAGGCTTTTCGCCACCCATCGAAAATGTGCCTGCTGCAGTCTGGATTTGATTCTGTGACCTGCCGGAAGCTTCTCTGCATTCCTTGATATTGTAATTCTTTCATTGTTTTACTTTTGCAGTTCCACTGTATAACACTGTATGCTTAATGTTGTAGGTTGCAGTTTACAGTTGTATCCTTAAGGTTGTATCGTTTCTCTTACAGCATTACTTTACTTCTTGTGAACAGATGCTTTTTTTTTATCCACTCTGCATGGACTTCGTATTCATAGCAGTGGCGAGCCAGAGATACTTTTCAGGGGAGTGTTATATGCCCCCAAGTGAAAAAATAAAAAGGCAGAGATTCTGTGCCCAAACAATATCTCGGTATTTTTTTTCCATTAATAAAACCGAAAGTTTAGGTCTTTTTTTTTTGTTCACTGTGACATCCACATCAAAATACAAATGGAAAAAATAAGGAGATGGGCAGTGTATGCAGGTTGCAGAAAATTAGAGGAATTGGTTTAAATAAGAAACACCCCCCTGGTTTCAGTGTTAGTACGCAGTATCTATTAAATGAATAAATAAATATGTATCTTTTCATTAGACACAAAAGCACTGAACTAATTGTTACTTTATTTAGCATTGGTTCATTTACACAGTACAGCAAAGTAAAAGCATCACTTCATATCCAAACAGACAAGGCATACAAATAAAATATGAATGAATGAAAATGGAAGTTTATATGAAACTGATAAGAAAACATTGAAAATAGAAAAATTTACAAATATAATCAATTGATGGCAGCAGCTCATAAACAAGGATAAGTCAGCATCACAATGTTAGATTGAGACGAAAAATACACTGAGAGGAATTTAACATGACCAGCAAACGAATGATGTCTAAGAAGGGGCTTGTGCGACGTGAAGCAAGAAAAGTTCGAAGCCTGGAACTTCTCTGATGCTCTGCAGAAAGAACAGACACACCTGGAAAAGAGTGAAAACTGCTGTTGATGTCGGCACAAACACTCATAGTACACCCGCACCAAGTTCAACATTTTTCGCCAACCAGAGGTGCGGGTAAAAAATTGTAATGAATTACATTTCACAGTAGTAGCTTTGTGATTTGGGGGCAATATTACGAGCCTCCAATTGAATGTAACCATGAAGTCAGGGTATTTAATTAAAGGACAGCTCTAGTGCACAACATAAATTGCAGTGCCTAAATTCGTTGGGAAGTACACGTTAGTTTGGCCAAGCTTAAGATCATTAGTAGAGGCTTTACCACTGCACGGCGCATAAACAAACTGAGAATGATGATGATACAGCGGAACACCTGCATTCATTATATCCTGCAGTATAATGAATGTGAATGTAGAGATAGCAAAAGTATTTTTTTCATCTTGGCGCTCCTTATTGGCCAACTATCAAATGAGTGGTGCTCCTATAGCTTGATAACGACAACCACACTTGGTGTTGATGAAAAGAAATCAAGTATGAACAATCTTTTTTGCACTTTCTGCGAAGAATTCGGTCATCGAGCACTAATTACGATCTCAACCATACTGTTACAGTATGATACCAGCTTTCCTTTTTGAAGGCACATGAAGCGAATTTTCGTTGCGACTGCTGGAATGAAATTTCCTCGATGAAAGAAGCAGATAGACACAAGCTTTGAGAAAACAGCTATCAGCAAACATAAACAGAACATCGAGGACGCAGCCAAAAAGACACAGCCTAGCTACTTCTACATACTGAAATTATAATGTTGGAAGTGAAATAGTGCAAATAGAATAGAGGGAAAAAGAGTGAGGAGGTGAAAAAGAAATAAACACACACAAACACAGAAAGAAAGAAACAGAGGAAGAAGGACATTATTTTCGAAACTGAGTAAAACAGCAAAAGCCAGGACTTCAAGGTGTGCATCAGCTCTGCTCTATCTTAACATAGAACCTCCAATGTAGGCTAATCATTTTTTTTTAAATAACTAACCACACTCTTGCATGAATGATAATTTGTTGAACAGGAAATGGTGCTCAAGCCGACATTTTAACAAATGGTGTTGTTTCCCAATACTATTACGTATTGTATGAAACCAAGGCAAAAGCTTTAATTATAGTATCATTGATCATGGTCGCCACATTTACTCATTTCTAACATCTGTTGCTTGCATTAAGTCTGTATAGGATTGAGCCAAACTAAACACAGTTTTGCCAATTTTTGTTGCTGCTATGCATTCAATCAATCGAAGTATTGTAAGTCAGTTTTAGCACTGAACACGCAGTTTTAGAGTTGGGAGCACTGCAGGAGGTTACTGGAGAAACCACAAAAAAAAAAAATTGAGGTGGCGACCTGCTGTATAAGCAGTGCACTTATTCATTAAATTTATAAAGATCTGATTTCATTACAACGTTGTTACGTGGAAAATAACAGTAGTAAGTCCGCAGCCACAACGCAGCTCACCGACAACATCCACTTCTTGACTCTCAGTCTGAGGCGCCTTTTTTGGGTATGTCCCACTATGCCCTGTTTCTGTCAGCCGAAATCACGTAACACAACCCCCGGCGGCGAAACCGCCGACCCGGCGAGCTTACGGGGCCACAGCAGGAGAAGTGTGGTAACGCTTGATCCTTGATACGTGGACGATGTCCCAGGACAGCAGACCAGAACAGGTAGATGGATTATCAGGGACAATTTCATATGTAGTGTCAGTCACTCGTCTAAGCACGCGGTATGGGCCCATGAAACTAGAGAGAAGCTTCTCTGAAAGGCTGGCATGTCACGTAGGGGACCATAGAAGAATGAGAGAACCTGTTGGAAAGTGTTCGTCATGCTGCTGCTCGTCGTAACAACGTTTCTGCGAGTCTTGGGACACCGTTAATCTGCTACGGGCAAGCTGACAAGCATGGTCACTCGGGCAATAGCGTCGCGTGCATATTCAGAAGTAGACTGCGCAGCGGCTGGCAGGAAGGTATCCAACGGCAATGTTGGTTCATGTTCAAACAGAAGGTAAAATGGCAAGTACTCGGCAGTGTCATGCCGGGAGGAATTCTATGCGAATATCACATAGGGTAGTGCAAGGTCCAATCACGACGGTCGGCCGAGACCAGAAAATCAGCGACCGAGTAGAAAATCCCGAGTACCGAGTAGAAAATCGAGTAAAAAATCGATACCGTAGAAACCGAGTAGAAAATCCCGAGTACCGAGCAGAGACCGAGTAGAAAATCAGCGATGTCTATCACGCGATGCTCCCCACGTTGTTGCTGGCTGAGCCAACACAGCGCCTATTCCGTAACCACTGGCATCGGTGCGGACTTCAGTCAGTGCCGTAGGGTCGAAGTGAGCAAGAACAGGAGAGGAAGTGAGCAAAGTGGTGAGGTCGGAGAATGCTGCTACTTGCAAGAGACCCCAGGTAAACGTCTCATCTGGTTTGAGTAAATCTGTTAGGGGCGGAGCAATTTCCGCAAAGTTCTTGATGAACCGCCGAAAGTAGGAACAGAGCCCCACAAAGCTGCGGACATCTTTGGCGGTTTTTGGCACAGAAAAGTCCTTCACAGCTGGAACTTTTTCTGGGTCAGGCTGTACGCCGTAAACGTCAACAATATGCGCAAGTATTGTGATGCGGCGGCGACCAAACCTGCACTTGGATGAATTCAGCTGAAGGCCGGCGAGATAGAATACATCAAGAACTTTGGACAGTCTCTCAAGGTGCGCTTTAAAAGTGGGAGCAAACACAATCATGTCATCCAGATAACAGACACGTAGACACTTCAATCCATGGAGTAGAGAGCCCATCATTCGTTCAAAGGGTGCAGGGGCATTACATAAGCCGAAAGGCATGGCTTTGAATTGGTAGAGGCCATCAGGTGTTACAAAAGCCATCTTCTCTCGGTCCATGGGGTCCACGGCAATCTGCCAATAACCAGAACGAAGATGGATGAAAGAACAGTAGGCGGCACCATGGAGGCAACCAAGGGCGTTGTCAATTCGTGGCAGAGGGTATGCGTCTTTCTTGGTGATGTTGTTAAGGTGGCAATAGTCCACACAAAATCGCCACGATCCGTCTTTTTTTTTTTAACTAATACCATCGGGGATGCCCAGGGACTGGAGGATGGTTCAATAATGTCCTTCGCTAGCACCTTGTTCACCTCCTTCTGAATGATGCTCCGCTAAATGACGGCAGTGAACAGGGTCGGCATCACCTGTGTGTATGCGATGATGGACAAAGGACATCTGCCCTAGAGGCCGGTCACCAAAATCGAGAAAATCCTGGTAGGCCTCATGAAGATTCCGTAGGGCTTCAACTTAAGGAGGTGGAAGATCAGTGGCAATCATGTCTACAATTTGACGACTGCCAGAATGTGCTGCGAGTGGTATGCACTGCGTTGAAACAAGGTTGTCTCAGGCAAGCACTTCAGTTTTTGTATAAAGCAACGGACACAGGTGGGCCACAGAAATGCCTTGTGAAAGCACTTGATTCATGTAGCCTAAATTTACAAGTGGTAGAAGAGTTCTGTTATCTGTGATGCTGAGTACCGTGTAAGGCACTGCAACATTGTGCGCAAGGAGTACTTCGGTGAGAGACGTAGCGTGATAGTCACTGTCGGGCACAGCTAATGAGCACAGAAAATCAATGTACGTCACAGTTTTGGAGGGCAGGTGAACAAAGTCGCTGCATTGTAATCGGCATGTAGGTTGGTACGGGGCGTCACTGATTTGTGGCAGGTCAACGCGGAGCACGCCAGCGGAGCAATCAATCAGAGCAGAATTGACAAGAAAATCGAGGCCTAGTATGAGGTGGTGTGGAAATGTTGCAAGCACGGTAAAAAGGACGACCACTTGATGACCGACTACGGTAAGATCAGCTATGCACATACTGACGACAGGGATTGTTGCGCCATCTGCAACTTGGACGACACTGGTCAAGGGGGGCGTGAGGACCTTCTTCGTGTGAAGACGAAAATGCGAACTCATAATAGAGACGTGAGCACCCGTATCAATCAAAGCTTCAACAGGTGTGGCATCAACATATACTTCAAGAGTGTTCCGGTTCAAACGTAAGGGCAACAGATAATTTTTGGGCAAGGTCGACAGGGCAGCTTTACCTCCAGAAGCTGCGCAGCCTAGTTTTCCGGGGAAATGCGGCAATTAAACGATGGCGAAAGAAAGCGGCGACGGGTATTTGAACTAGAAGGGCGGCTTTGAGACGGGGGCGACGACGGGACAGGGTGGCCGTAGTCTTCAGAGGCAGTAAATGCTGTAGACTCAGTGCGGGCCGGATAACGGTGGTTCAGCGGATGGAATCAGTTTACTGTAAGTGGCGTACGAGCCAGAAGGCATAGATGCCCATTGGCTGTGGCAGTAACGAGCGATGTGTCCCACCCGACCACAGCGGAAGCAGATTGGCTTATCATCAGCTGTTCGCCATTCAGACGGGTTTCTGGTTCGTAGAGAGTACGGACGGCAACGTTTCATGTCCACAGAAGCTATCGAGGGATCAGTATTAAAAAGAGTGGGTGCAGTGGACAGGATACCCAGGTTGGCGAATTCCTGGCGAACAACAGCTTAGATCAAGAAAACAGCTGGCGTTGAGGCGTCGGGCAACCTCGGTTTATTGGCAGCCAGCAGGTAAGCGGCCTCGAGTTCATGTCAGACGATGCACGTCTCGTCTTCGGTAGTAGACGGCTGACAAGGAGTGGCTTCGCCAGACGACGTTGCAGCGATGTTGGGTAGGCGCTGGAACAGGTATAAAATGCATCGACTCTTCGCCTGCTCGAGACGGTAGCACTCTTTGATCACGGCGTCGATGGTCGTTACGTTGGTGAATACAAGCAGGCTGAATGCATCGTCGGCGATTCCTTTTAAAACGTGCGATATCTTGTCGGCTTCAGTCATGTTGGGATCGGCCCTTTGACACAACGCTAAGAGGTCTTGAATATAAGTCAAGCAGGGCTCGGTGGACGTCTGTGTACGTACGGCCAATTGCTTTCGGGAATCAAGCTGTTGACCAAACGGGTTGCCAAAGAAGTCGCGGAGCTGTTGTTTAAACATTTCCCAACTTGCTATTTCGTGCTTGTGGGTTTCAAACCAAATGCGAGGTGCCTCGTCAAGATAGAAAATCACATTTGCTAGCATAACGGTTGGGTCCCAGCCATATTGCTTGGTGACGCGCTCATAAATACTAAGCCACTTGTCCATATTTGCATTGCCCTCTGCAGTAAAGGTACCGGGATCACGGGGTTGCATTAGGGCGATGTACCGGGTTGCTGTCAAAGCCAAAGTAGGTGGCGAAGTCGTATTCTCACCCGGAGCCATGGTAGCAGACTTAAGGAGGCGTCCACTGCGTAGCTCCATTGTGAAAAGAGTACCCAACACCTCCACCAAAACGTTATGTGGAAAATAACAGTAGTCAGTCCGCAGCTACAACGCATCTCACCAACAACATCCACTTCTTCACTCTCAGTCTGAGGCACCCTCTTTGGATATGTCCCACTATGCCCTGTTTCAGTGAGCCGAAATTGTGTAGCAATATAAATATCTTTACCTTGTATATTTTTATTTCTGGAAGGTCCAGAGGTAAAAAATGTCAGCGGAACTATTATCAAAACGTCTTGTGGGACTAGCTGGTGAGGAATGGCCTTTCTTGCGCCAACTGTTACCAACTAAGGTTAGAAAAAAACTGAGTGAATACAAATTACGTAACAGTACTAAGAAAACAAGACTTATATTAGATAGGGCTTATCGTTAGGAGTAAGTTCAAATCAAGATGTTCCCATTGCTTGAAATTAAAAGTGTACTGACAAAAAAACCTTGGCTTACTTTTTTTTTTTTGCAGCAATATGTTGCTGGGAGCCTGCCAGTAATAACACGGCACATCGTCTGCTGTAGCGCACGACAGATAATTACAGGCTCTTTATTGCCAACCAGTCTAAGTTTCAGTTTGAAAGAGCTCCAAGAACAACAAGCCGCCGGGTGCAACTATCCCTGCCTAACGTGTGCAACACTCGACCAGGTCGGCACACACAACTACGACACATTCCATGCAGTCTGCATCAAAACATCCTTTCAAAAGAGAAACTGGACCACAATGTCGCCAAATACAAAACTTAAAACTTATGTTACACGTGCACACACTAGCGACCAGCAGCTGAAAAGTATAGACTCCTGGAACAAACGCGGCAAAAAAGAAAAAAAAATATTTTGGCTATGATGTCATCACAACTTGTTTTGTTGACTGCAGCATGGCAACGTGAGAGAAGTAAGAGTGTCCCCATGTGGTGTCTTTTGATGATGACAATACCTTCAAAATTATTGTAAAATATACTCAGAGCTATATTCGGAGTTGACATTTTGCATATGATATTCGCATGTTCATGGAAATGGATCCTGCACACTGTCTAGGACACAAAATTTTGTCAGTATCAGTACCCCTTTCAACATTTAAGAACAAATATAACAGTATAATCAACACGATTTTGATACCATCAACAGTGCATACTTCACAAACACAAAGAATTTTTAAACAAGTAGTTTACATGTTATATAAAATGAGAATTAAACCTGGTTATACAACATGAGTGTGTGATGCACATACACAAGTATACTTAATCATCTTATGTATTCTGTTATTGAAAATAATTTCACCAGCTGCCAAAAAATGTGGTAATGTCCACGATTTATCAATTCATGGAAATACTAAAACAAAATCACAGAAATATTAGTCATGGTATTTAATATTTGCTTTGAGAACAAAGAGATTTAATTTAGAAAAACTGTATTATACGTATTGTAACATTGCATTAGGACAAGTAGCGGAGTGGCAACGTCGCTTCCGCTCCTAAATAATAGAGGTCCTAACGAGTTAAAATATGCAAGCTAATGATAGAACTTAAATGTGCAAAAAATATACTTTGGCCTTATTTTACATATATTCTAATTATTTTGTTCTATAGTAACTACATCATAACAGATCTACTTTCAGGCAATCTACATTCAAGGTAAAGCAAACATTGAATATTCGCACATAGTTGTAAAGCGATTTGAAGGCGCCCCTACAGATATTTTTTATTAATTGGGACGTTAAACCTCACACATCAGAAAGAAATTTTCATTAAAAATAGATTTTTTTCTACACAATATACTATAAGAAATGCCATTTCTGAGGCATCCAAAAATTCTTGGATGCACTAGAACCTACCACCCGTCATAAAAATTTAATCAGTGCCCCCCCCCCCCCTTCACTCTCTCCATAAATTGTCTACACTCTTGGCTTTTTCAGCTTCTTTGCATGACGACAACACATGTGGTCTTTTAGTACGTCTTTCTGCACAAAGCATGCATTGGAGTGGACTGAGAGAAAGGAGAAATCACCCATATAAATTTAATGAACATGGCTTTCAATGGATTGATTGATTGCTTGATATGTGGGGTTTAACGTCTCAAAACTAGCATAAAATTATGAGAGACACCGTAGTGGAGGGCTCCAAAAATTTCGACCACTTGGGGTTCTTTATAGTGCACCCAAATCTGAGCAAACAAGCCTACAACATTTCCGCCTCCATCGCAAATGCAGCCACTACCGCCGGGATTTGAACCCGCGACCTGCGAGTCAGCAGTCGGGTGCCTTAGCCACTAGACCACCACGGTGGGGCAATGAATATGGCTTTCCAGATCTCTGTTGCGAATGAACGAATGAGGGTGTGTCTACAAACGTGCGCTTTTCATTTGTGCACTGCTGACAGAAATGCGGCCAGCCTTGCATGGACATCAGTGAACTGTACTTTTCCTGCTTCAAAGATGCCTCAGAAAAAGAACCTGCACAGCCACAGAGAGGAGAGGAAAGCAACACATATCATGTTATATCATATACATAAATAGACTCTGGCACCAGGCAACCTAAGGTTCTTCCGAATAGTGAAAGAAGTACTATCAACAGCAAAAGTTTGTGGGACATGATTCGAACAAGGTAAATTCCCGCTTTCTCTGGGAATGTATTGTCGAAATAAATGTTCCATACTGCACTAGGCATACTGACGTACACAGTCACAAGCTTGATTACAAGCATTAGGCTGTGATATAGCAGAAATTGCATTTTTTGTGGATACAATGTCTCACAAATTCTTTCTGTTGAAAGTACATAGCCTTTGCATGCCCAAGACATGCATTACCGTAATGATGACAATGCACAAACCCCAATAGGTCTCCTACTAATTGGCATGGCTCCATACGTAAATACCACTACGGTGTTCAATTCATGCCATTTTGATACAATACAGGATGTTGCTTTAGACAGTACATTTCTTAAAAATTTTATGACAGTAAGGCCATTTTAGCACATGAATGCCATATTGAGATAGAAGAAAAATTATGTTGACCTGATTATCAAAGACTTGTGATTAGCTTTTTATTTATTTAAGTATAGTTGAATAAATTAGAGAGTTATAGTGTGTGCTAATTGATGGCATACCCATGATTTTTTAGAAACTATAAAAGTTATACATAGCTGGAGGTATTAATCATCGATTATCAAGGGCGAAATTGCAACTGATCATGCCTGATGCACACGAAGTGCGACAGCAGTGCTTTGTCAGACCGGACCTGCCCATAAAGAGGAGTGATGAAGTCAGTGGTCAGGTCACCATGAAGTTTTTCAAAAACGTCATTCGAAATGCCTAGAATGGTCCGGTCTCTCAGGAGCTTGTCAATCAGGTTTCCAAATCAGCCATTCGTAGCCTGCAACCTCGCTGCAGTCAGGTTCAGAAATGTTCAGAAATGATTTTTTCATCGAATCAATTACAGAAATTTGTGTATGCAGAAGGAGGTCCCATATTCAGAGACTGAATCGGAACCTCCTACAGTAGTGACTATAGAAAAAATTAATTGATGCAGCAAACAGTGGTACAAAAAATAGGTAATGAAATACATCAGAGGTAAAAACACAAAGGAGTTCTACTTATTAAAAACATTAGCAGAAAGCAGCAACAAAAACTGAAATGAGACAACATAAAAAATAGAGGTAATTCAACTCTCCTAAGTAGTTTTCAGATAATTACCATGATGAAAGATAGTAAAAAAACTACGGGAAAAGAAAACTAAACAGTGACATCTGATATCAGCAATGTAGGATGATGACGTGATGCTTTGTTAATGTTAGGTTGTGAGAAAGCATGAAAGGGAGCAGGAGTAATAGAAGTCACCAAAACTATCCAGATAATGAAATGGATGAGAGGAAAGTTCTTATATCTTTTTGAATATGCCGATTGATACCGAGGCTTTTATTCCTGAAAGTATAGTATTCCAGGAATGAATTCCAGTGAAGTGGGCTGTTTGTTTGCCATAGTTAGTATAAACTATAGGTAAGATAAAATTGTGATTTTGTGCAAACCTTGTCAAGTTTTTATTCTCTAGATTGGATGAAGGGATTATACACAAAAGAAGCTGATTTTTCATTTGCTTGAAAACTAGTATGCCTAGATTATAATTGAAAGTGTTCTCGACTGTTAGGATGTTGTTGGCATGCAGGAGTGCTGTAGCATCACTGCGATAATGACTGTGGGTAAGAATCTTAATAGAGTGATTTTAAATAGTTTGAAGGGAGACGAGATGACTGCTGTAGGTATTGCCCCAAGATGTGATACAGTATTTAATATGAGAATGAATAAAAGCGTAGTACAACGAAAGTAATGTGGGTTTGCAAAATATATGACGGGATTAAATTAAAACACGTATGCCGTAGGCCATTTCTTTTTTGCAGGTATGCAACATGCGAATGAAATTTCAAATGACGGTCCAGTCTAATTCCCAAGAACGTCGCCTCATTGTCTGCTTCAATTGCGAATTGATTTAGGAATATTGGCGGGATATAATTATGTTCACGTTGGCAAGAGTGGAAAACAACGAATTTCGTTTTGTTGGGATTTATTTGTAATTTATTATGGATACACCACGCAGCCAAGCCTGAAAGGTCATGATTAAGTTTCTGTGTCAGAGATTGGAGGCATTTATCAGTGTTCACAATTGTTGTGCCGTCTGAATAGAATAAGCATTCTGAGCTGGCAAGGCAAGATGGCAAATCATTTATGTGAATAATGAAAAGAAGTGGGCCAAGAATAGAACCTTGAGGTACTCATATATTTGTTACTTTTGGTATAGAATTATGACCTGACTGACAACTTGGCTTCTATTGAAAAGGTAGTTCTTTATTAATGATAGTGCAGGACCAGTTACGCCTATTGCTTCAAGCTTCATAAAAAGAATGTAATGGTTGATAGTGTCGAATGCTTTGGTGAAATCTACAAAAACGGAACCTGCGTAGTAGCCCCCATCGATTGCTTTCTTCAACTTTTCAGTTAAAGATAACAAAGCGAGGTCAGTGGAATATGCTTCCCGAAAAGCAAATTGGGAAAGAGATAAAATCTGAGACTTATTGAGGTACTTCGTCAGACGAATTTCGAGCAATTTTTCGAATATTTTACTGAGAAATGGTATTATGCAAATGGGTCAATAGTTGGTCACTGTACGGTCACCTTTCTTAAAAACGGGGATGACTCTGCCACTATTCAATTCTACAGGAAAGATGCCAGTTTTGAAAACTAGGTCGATGATGGATGCCAATATATCAGAAACAACATGAGAAATCATTTTTACGTGGGTTGGGTGAATACCATCAGGGCCAGCACGAATGACATCGTGTACTTCATAAGATGTGGTAGGAAATAGGAAGAAAGATGGTGACGAGAAAGGGCAAGATCATAGTCAGCATTGGGGATGACATCAGAGTTAAAAAAGTAGTTACTGAAGGCCTTTGCAATTTTTAACGGGGTATCATACGTAACGTTTTTATACTGAATAGTAGTGATGCTAGAATGCCTTTCATTCCTGTTCAGGAATGAGTTGACAATTTCCCATTTTCTCTTACCGTTTGAAGCAGCATCTTCAATTTTTCGTTCATAATAGATCTTTTTTGCATTTTTCAGATGCAATGTAAGGGCATTGCAGAATTTTTTGTAACGCGCGAGTAATTTTAAATTAAAAGGCTCCCGTTTTGTTTTTCTATAAAGGTTTTTTTTGTCTCTATTCTCCTTCAGTAATTTTTCAGTAACTCGAGGGTTTTGAGGACTGGCATGTTTTTTTTTTACATTTGCGAACCTCAGTATGACGCTGAATGTGTGACAGTAATATTGTCACAGGGGTGAGAGAATGAATGAAATAAATATATTTACAAAATATGCAGGAAGAATCAGAGGCAGCTGCAGCCAAGATGTAGGTCCAACAGCAACAACAACACGAGCACGGTCTCTTTCATCGTCTTCGTCGTCTATGATGCTTTTTCCTTGCCGATGTCGTGTAACAATATGAATGAAAACTCTGAAAATGCAATTTGTGGATCATTCAAGGGTATTGCTGATGACCAATCAGTGTTCATGATATCGTCAATGAACGATTCTTTGTCTAGAACACACCTGGTGTAAGATAAGCTAGTCGGTGAAGAGATACAGTTGAAGCGCAGAAATATAGGTAACGGTCAGTGATGTTCACATTAAAAGCCTCTGCATCCGGCGCTCGTGATAAATTAGAAAGTGCATGATCAATCAAAGTACTTGCGCCATTCATGCAGCACGTGGGAAGGGAGATTAAACATTCATAGCCAAAACTCAGATAGACACTGGAGTAACTCAAAGAACTAGAAGAAGATAGGTCAAGTATATCAATGTTGAAATCTCCCATAATCAATACATTTGTATGACTAAGAGATAGTGTGTATAATACTTTGTGGAGGGCTTCACAGAAATTTATGACCGATGAGAATGGGGATCGATAAATGCATCCGAAGATGAAGCTCTTGCTGTCTAGCTTAAGGAAATCGTGGTTAAGTTGTACCCAAACACTTTCGCAGCCAGTTACATTTAACTCAATGTCATGTCGTCGTATGTAGTGTATGTTCGATTTAGTATAAACGGTGACACCTCCATGATTGCTGCTAGGCCTATGCGAGTATTCAGACCTGCATGAGGGGAGACCAAACAAATTTTTGTCATCATCGCTAAGCCAGGTTTCAGAGATGCCGATAAGTGAAAACAGATTGTCAAGAGCAGAGAGAAGAAGCTGTATGTCATCGAACTGTTTACGAATGCTTCTTGCGTTAATATGAATCGCAGAGCGGGAGACAGGTGAAAGGAAGCAATTGAGATGATCTGTTGAGAAATAAGTAGGCATAATTGGAGTCACCTAAGTGCAACAGAGGAAGAAATTGAAATTCAATATGGTTCGCTAGCAGATTTTGGGCAGGTCGGCTTCGCAGGTGATGCGTAGCACCTTGCTCTCCATTGTCCTCCTGGCTTTGACTTGACAGTTCTCTGTCCGCAAGAATTTCCAGTTGTTCGCCTTCTTTAAAGCCAGTGCCTGAGAAAAGAGTGCTTTGTTTTCGGGGGTGAGGTGATCGTTAAAGTAGACAGGGTTGTTGGCGGCTCCAGGCAGTCCAATGTCACTTAGGCATAGTTTGGCCTTCCGAGCCTTGCCGACAAATTCAGCCTTTTTCGTCCGAGAGCAGACGCGAGCAAGCAGGTTCTTACCGCCATCTTTCACTGTTCAAACTTGGTGAACAATGTCGAGATCAATAGGCGCCAGTTTACAATTAATCTTATCACCTATAGTCTGCACGATCGTCGCGCAGTCTTCCCCTTCCGCGCCGGAACGCCCTTGATCTCGACGTAGTTAATCCGTGAATATTGTTGCATTTGCGTCACTTTACGGGATAGTTCCGCATTTTGTGCTTTTAGCGCCTTGTTTTGCGCAATCAAAGAGACATTATTTTTCCGCAAGCTTTCCACGATGTCATTCATGTGCTCAGCGCTTGTTACCAACTCGCTCATTTGTTCTTTCATTTCAGAGAAGTTCAAACCAAATAGCTGTGCTTTGACGATGAACTTGTTAAAGATAGCGTCAACAAAATTATCAGGACATATGTTGAGTATTGATTCAAGTTCGATAACTTTTTTGTTCAGCACAGCAACAGTAGGCATTGCGCAGATATGCGCAGATTGCGCAGTACAGATATGCGCAAAACGACAAGTCATAAAAAGGAATGGTCTAACTAATATGGCAGCAACGACAATGTAACGACAGAGCAAACGGCAAAAAACCTGTTAAATGTACTAACCTGCGCAGTAAAGAATCATGCGTAAGGCCAGGAACAATGTGTTTCTTGCACTGTCGTCACTGCCAATGATGCCTATCCGCGAGATTAGGTTTCTTTATATGGTGGTGCCAGCCGATGTGAAGCCGTCTAGCGGAAATCCAAGGCTCTCCTTCTCCACTTCATCTTGTTGAACATATTGCTCATAACCAGGGTCACTCTTTGGTGGGACGTGCTGCCTGAAATCAACCTTCGCTGCTGCCACATCCTTGCTCTCCACCTTACTAAGAGTGAATGTCTTTTAAATCTTCTGCGCTTCAGACCCAATCACAGTAAGAAATTTGGTGGTTTTTCATGCAAGAAACTTATTTTTGCATATCATGCAACTTCGTTATAATGAAGTTTGCGTGTATACTCAATCTTAGCAAAGGCATGTTAGTAGGCACAAGGCTTTTTTTTTTTTGCTGATAAATACATCACCGTTTCCTTCTCTTTCTCTCTCTATTTTTTACAAAACTGGCCTCTTTGTTACCGCTTTTTGCATACACCAGTCATGACTGCTTGTAGCACACATTCTCATCTTTTAAGTTGAGCAATTTACATCACATGTTCCCAGATTCCCAGAACAGCTCAGCTGTGCTCGTGTTCCTTTCTTGCTCATAGCGAGGACATTGCTGTGGCTGTGCTATTACCATTCTTTTTTTTTCGTGCATCCCTCTTTCTTCCTGTGCCCACCTTTTTTTGACTTTTGTTTGCACCACTGGTGATGCATCGAGGTTGGCCTTTGCACAGTGTACACTCAAACTTTGATATAACGAACCCAGATATAACGAAATATTGGTTTTAACAAAATATATGAAGAATAGGCTTGCAATCAACATAGTGTTAGCAATACACCCTTATAACAAATTTTTGGATATAACGACCTATTTCCATGTAAAATACAATTTTTTATAATGAGGCTTGAGTGTAGTGGGCACCGCACTGCAGCATTTCTTTGCAGCTCTTTTCGCTCGGAAGTATTACATTTGGAACATGGTAGGTGGAATGAAGTGTCCAAGTGTGCCCGACCCCGTGTGGCCTATCTCTCACTTGCCACTTAGCAGTTGACATTGCAAATGCTCGGGACCCCGTTTTGCATTTCGAAGGTGAGCTTGCACTCTGGGTTGCCTATGGAGTTTCCTTCATATGGCCAAAGCGTGTTTTTGAGTAAGAGTCAGAGTGTATTATTCTGCTCGCTAGATTTGCATTATTTTTTGTTTTCTTTTTATCCTTCTCGTTGTAATACGGACATCGCATATTAGTGCCCAATTAGGTGCACATTAGGTGGGCTTGCCACTCGTCTTAAACCCTGTATAAGACAGGTACATTTGTCTTAGACCCTGTGTAAGACAAGATACTACTCGCTCTTTTACTCTCAACCCATTGGCCGAACTCTCAACCGATTGGCCGAACCCATGCCATACGTTGCAATGATCAGTCTCAACTAGCCCAGCTCTCAACCTCATCACTGGTATGAGTCAGCTCATGGAAACCACCCAGATATGTATAACAGCATACTACCGCATGAGCAATTGGTATCAGCCAGCTCATAAGCACCTTGTGGTTTTGTACGATGGCACACCTCCCCATGAGCAATGACAAAGTTAAACGCTTTCACCGTTATCTGAAGGCTGCACTCATGGCAACCAAGGATTTGAATACTTCATAGCATGCAGTGGCAAACATCAGAGAGAGTCTCCACTTGCCTGACATTTTTTTCACCACGTTCATGCTTTTCATGTGGAGAAGCAGAAAAGCTGTTGGTTGGAGTATTTCCATGTTTTAGGCACCCTTTTACAACGTGTGCTTTGAAAATGCCTGGTGCGAGCTGATGCATGAAAGCTTAATAGGTTTGTTGTACACAAAAAATCTTTGAACTATTCAGAGGATTATGTGGCTGTTCGCTATTGTTGAGTACTTCCTCCTGAAGCTCGCTTGAGCTCCTGGTTGATGAACATGTTTCACCCTAATAAAACCACCTCTATGAATATTTTATACAATACAGAAAGTAAGCAAATGAGCTTTGGTTGTTACAATTTTTTTATGACCTCAACCCTTCTTTTGTGTGCAACAGAATGTTGGCATTTTTCTAACCGGATTGAAAAAGTGAATATGAATTGCTGCAAGATTTTTAATTTAAATGAAAAGTATTCGCCATCCCTCATCAAACTGACAGTTGCATACACTGGCTCAATTCCCTATAGTACAGAATTCTACAGGGGCATCTTTTCGGGCCCTCAACACTAACTTTATCAATAGTTACACAGATTCAATTGCAGTATCTTGTTTGACTGATTTGCTCTTGATATTGAATTATCAATCTGCAAATTATAGTGCTCACAGCAGAAGCCCATAGTCGGCAATACAATGTTGTTAAAATTGCGAAAAATAGCAATTTCCTGCACATCCACTGCAGCATGGATGGTTTTAAAGTCTTTTCTGTACAGTTCTCTTTCAGCTGATTTGATTTAGCGGTTTTTCTTTACAGCTGCACCAACATCGCCAAACCAAGCTTCACTGCTCAGCAGGCTGAGGTGTTACACTGACAAACTCAAGGTCACAGGTTCCTTAATTCTTCGCCACAGCAGCTGAATTTTGATAGCGGCAAAATGAAAACAGCACCTGTGTATTCAAATCTCTGGGCACATTAGAAAACCATTCCTAAGTGGAAAAACCAACCCATAATCCACTACTGTGTCTTGCTTCATAATTATTTAGGGTTGGCACGAAACTGCAGTTCGGATGCAATCGATAAAAGTGCTTGTTCTGCTGTAACTGCTGAAAGAGCTGCTCAAGTGCTGCTGCGCTCGAATTTAGCAGGGTACCAAAATCACCAGCAATCCTTCTTTCTCGGATTGGAAGAGCTTGCCTAGTTTCTCATTTCTACTGTTAGAACGTTGTAGTTATTCTATCGTTCTAAAGCTGTGTGTCTGCTCGCAAGTGTTATGCCGAATTTATTGCCTACCTTGACTACGTCTAGCTTCCTTGCTTTCACGTGCAAGTGTAAATGCCCAATTTGTCAAAACAACATCTAAAGTGTCTATCGCTCAAGCAGCACTATATAGAGGCAAACCAGAAAGAGAGAAAAATTTGTTGATTGATAAGTGGGGTTTAACGTCCCAACATCACAATACGATTATGAGAGACGCCGTAGTGGAGGGCTCCAGAAATTTTCTCCACCTGGGGTTCTTTAACGTGCACTCAAATCTAAGCACACGAGTCTACAGCATTTTCACATTCATCGAAAATGCAGCTGCCACAGCCGGGATTCGATCCCATGACCTGCGGGTAAGCGGCCGAGTATCTTAGCCACAAGACCACCGCGGCAGGGCAGAAAATAATTTTAAAAAAAAAAGGAGCCACAAGATGTTGTGAAAGAGGTGTTTGTGAGCCGACAACAATACGGTAAAGAGAGAAAACATTGCTACTGTAGTGGAGCATACGCACCATCGCTTATGCGCCTTCGGAAGACAACGAAAAGCCCTGTGCTCTGCTTGCGCGAGAGTTTGTGCCGCCTTTGCCAGACTTGCCGTACGCCCATTTTCCGTCGCGACCTCGTTGCGACTTCTCTGCTCGAATAAACGTAATCACACTATAATAGACTCGTACTGAACATGACCTGAAGGGACCAGGAAAATATGTTCCATTTAACAAGAAATGTGTTCACTAAGAGATTAACACAAATGCTAAGACATAAACAGTTTGCTTTCAATTTCGGCAGAGAACATTAGCTTGTCCCACATTTCTGGTACCAGTAAAGCAGGGCAGCAGCGTAACATATTATGTTATGTGTCTATGCATGTATGGGTCAAAAAACAATACCATAAAATGGAATGGATGAAAACTGCATCGTGTAACTGTGTTTTTTAATTGGGCTGCAATTTACAGATGTGGCCAAATTTTCTCATTAAATTTACGCTAATCATGGTCAATACTTTATCAGATGTATTACCAGTTTAAGCTCACTTAAATTGAAAACATTTTACAATGTGATTTAATTATCAGCACCAAACCACTGAGATTACTCCTTGATTTACACTCTGCTGCTTCAAAGTTGGCAACGTTAAAAGAGACGACTGAACTTATTTCACTTTTTTTTTAACAGATTCTTGAGCACAGAAAGTGCTGCCCTAGAGCAGCCATAAGTATTTTTGGCACAGAAAAACTGCTAGTTAAGAGCAGCTACTGCTCTTTTAGGAATAAATGGCAAAATATGTCATATGATTACTGGAGTTTAAAGCATCCCCAAAGCATCTCACATATATGAATATTTAGTAAGACACGTATGGCACATACAATAATCAGAACTTATTTCCAGAAGTAAACAATCAAGAGTATGGCGGACTACTGAACAAGCAGTAGAACAAAATATGTGTGTGTGTGTGTGTGTGTGTGTATATATATATATATATATATATATATATATATATATATATATATATATATATATAGCCCCACATTATAAAATTAGCAGACAACAGTTGCCAAAGCAGCAGTTGATAATCGGTAACACAGTACGAGATCAAAGCAACTTTACGCAATCTCAGATTTCGACAAAATAGCCAGCACAACAAGTCGAAAAAAAGAAAAACAGCTGAGTGAGCTATATACATCAAAGACGAGTTCTTGTGGCTTGAATGAGAATGGAGCAGGCAAAGCTCAGCATAGCAATGCAATGGCATTCGTCACACAACAGTTGACACTAGTAGCCAGTAAGTAGTTTGATAATGAACTAATCTCACAGAATGTTTACCGAGTCTGCTACCTTGGGTTATATTACATAGCTAAACCAGGACTAGCGGCATTGTAGATATACTATTGTGTAAAGCTAGCACATTACATGCATGCTAAGAGCCACTTTGGAGAAGGTTTGGAGCAGATATCAAAATTTATAGGTTGGAGGAGCATGTGGTAGCACTCCTTTTTTTGGAGCTATTGGGGAAAAGCACTTGCATAACTGCTTAGTGAGAAACAAGTTTTATTATGGAATCAGATAAATGCTTGCTTAAAATTAAACACTTTCAGGCCCTTCTTCAGAAAAGTAATTTTAAATGCCTAGGCACAATGCAGAAAACCGATTGTAATCGATCTAATGGCTGTGATGACAAGTGGTGAAACACTGCACAAATCACTGGATCGTTGTGTGTACATGCAGCATTGAGCCGGTGGTGTCCATTCATATTTGCTGGAAAGGAAATGTGTGAATTGTCTCAATGTGCTCGCATGCGTACTGGGAATTCCTCACAGTTTGCCAACAGGCTTGTGGCAGTGCTGAATGAGCTCCTTTCACGATATTTGCCCACGAGCCCAACAATGTATTGCCCGATCAGAAAATGAGAAGACAGTAGCTTGTGCCCAGACACGTACACAGGAAAGGGTGACAGCAGCGACAAGGTGTTTGCAAAGTAAATGAGTGAATATAGCCTATCGGTGGGATGAACCATTGTCTTCTAGCATCAAACCCTGACCTTATAAACACAACATTGCAGGTACGTGCACTACTAGGTGAAATGTAGAGTGTAGGACAGAATATTTTAAAATATTTATCAACAGTTCTGGCACGTAGACTTCACAGTTTTTCAAATATGACAATTGTACATCAGCACAGCATTTCCAGTGACTCTGTTAAACGCTGAAGGCTCTCTGGAATGCAGAAACTGAAATGCTCTCCAGCTCCTTCGTTACAACCTCCTGATTGGGCTGGACCGAGCTTCAATGTATTTTTTTATGCCTCTTTTCAGTCGGAAGAAGAGTAGGAAGACCTTTTAGCAATATCTGAGTGGTAGGGTCGCTGGGGAAGCCGAGTTCCATATTTGGTCAGGAAGTCGATGACAGCAAAGGTAGTGAAGCTGGGCCTACTGTTGTGACTTTTTGCCATTGGAGGACGTCCTCACCATCTCTCAATATCAACTAGCTCTCTTCCATCTCAAAACATTTTGTTCCACCCAGAAGCACTCGAACGACTCATGGCATCAGTACTGTAAGAAGCCTTGATCGCATCAGGGGTCCCGCTCACACTTGCACTAAGTTTGGCGCACAGCTTCACCACACAACACTGCTCTAATAAATTATAAACTGTCAAGACAACAAGGCACCATGAAAGTGGTTTACCTTACACTCGATGTACACTCCACGAACAATAGAAGACGACTGGTGCACTGGTAGCTAAGACCCCCCACCACCGAACCAGCAGAGTAACATCCTCCTCTTTCACCATGTTTTTAGAGGAAAATATCAGTCCTACTACTCCCTGGAAGGGCGTAGTAAGACAGATTAAACAATGTTCAGCATACAAGCGAGACACAGAAGCTTGACGAATTTTCCACAGCAATAAAGGCTTTGTTTGTGAAAGCCGGTGCACTGAGATGCTCGGCGTTCACACAGCTAAGAAGGTTTGCTTAGACATACGTCGTGTGCACACGCATCTTTTGCATGTCAATATCTATTCCAATGAACACCTTGCATTCACTTTAATTCTCTCAGTGCTGCAGTATAACGCATTCGTTGACAACATACAACTTGCAAAAAGAAATTAATCTCAAACATTAATTAGTTGCACTACGCTCTGCTTTTCCTTCATATTTGGCACGCATACAACTCATAATTTACTTGCAAATGAACCACATTGCCCCTCCTCAATTGTACGATGTCAATTGTAAACTGAGCTTTATGTATATTTACGTCAGAATGATCTGATTTTGTCTATTCATCAGAATTTTTGACTTCCACAAATTCGTCCGAACACAATAGTGTATTGCTGTGAAGCTGAAACTATGAGAAACATACCATAGTGCAGAAAACATATAACTGTCAACATATTCATGCATTTTCAAGACTATATTTTTCTGGCATGTTCATCGCTTCAACTACTTAACCAGTAGAGCACAGAGAAATCTTAACTTTGCAATGTTTTTGTTAGACTGAAAGAGTGAAGAAAGTCTTACAGAACAAATTCTACAAAAAAGGGTGATCTAATAAAATGTAGTCATCACATTTGTTATGCACATCACTGTTCATTGCTTCAAAGTCACCAATGAAAAATGCTCACTTTGTGGGAAATTAATAAATAAAATTCAGGTGTGTTAAATAAGCACAAGTTAAACCTTTCACATAAATAGCAACTAAATTTGTTCATTTTATTTTGCTTAGCACTGAAGCACAAGACTGAAAAATCTAAAATCAGGACAAGCCAAACCTCAACGTTTTGCAATACTTGCAAAGTCATTTGAAGACATTTAAATTTGCATAGACAACGATGGACCTCTCGTTAGGCATAGACTGCAAAAAAAAAAAAAAAACCTCAATAGTTCAAGGCTCCAGAACATTTTTAAGTCACTTTAGAAGTTACATTCCACCATTATGAACAAATGAGTTAATAATGCACCACAGAAAGACCTTCGAAACCCTGATCATTTCCGCTTCTTGTTTAGATGCGTTGACATGTGGCGAAGGAGGTGGCTTCTTTGTGAAAAAGATGCGTTGCAGCGGACACACGAAAAAGGACGCTCTCCTGTGTGGGTACGAATGTGCTGTGCGAGTTTGTCGGCCTGGACGAACGCGGCCGGACACAGGTGGCACTTGAATGGGCGCTCGCCAGTGTGTCTTCGAACATGTACGACCATGCTTCCCTTGTGATTGGTCACGTAGTTGCACTGACGGCAGGAATGTAGTCCGTCTTTTACGGACACAAATGAATCGTACTCTTTCACGGACGCTGTAGATGGGAAACCTGCATAGCCACAGGAAGGCGATGCAAATTACGAGTCACGCAATACAAGGAGCTGGGTGGCACCGCTAGGCAAACAAGAGTTGATGAACTTGTAAGTGCAATGCATGGTAGAGTCGACCTACCCCTGATGAATGGTTCTTTGAGAAAAACAGTGCACTAGCGTATACATCTCACGTGTTCCAATCTCTCCTTACATTAACACCAAGGGGCTTAAAATATGTGAACTCCTATTTCCGACTTATAAACTACCTTTCAGAAGCAACCTTAATGCTATACCGAAACAGGCAAGCTATAATTTTGAAGCATTGCCCACCCTTAGACATAATAATAGGCATCATGATATATACATAAGCAAATTTGATTCATGAATTAAATCTAACAGTGAGTGGTGGAATGGTCTGTGTATTCAGCGATCATGGTTGGAAGGTCTGCTCATTCTTAGGGTTCTTCCATCAAGGTGACACAGAGGCTTCTCAGTAATACTAATTGATGATGTTTAATGTCCGGAAACCACGACATGATTACAAGAGGTGCTGTAGGGAGAGTTTTAGAGATCTGCGTACATGGCCCTTGAGGCTTTTCGCCACCCATCGAAAATCTGCCTGCTGCAGTTGGGACTTGATTCTGTGACCTGCCGGAAGGTTCTCTGCGTTTCTTGCCATTGTAAATGTTTCATTGTTTTATTTTTGCAGTTTACAATTGTATCCTTAAGGTTGTATCGTTTCTCTCACAGCATTACTTTACTTCTTGTGAACAGATGCTTTCTTTTATCCACTCTGCATGGACTTCGTATTCATTGCAGTGGCGTAGCCAGAGATACTTTTCAGGGGAGTGTTATATGCCCCCAAGTGAAAAAATAAAAAGACAGAGATTCTGTGCCCAAACAATATCTCGGTAATTTTTTCCATTAATAAAACCGAAAGTTTAGGTCTTTTTTTTTGTTCACTGGGACTTCCACATCAAAATACACATGGAAAGAATAAGGAGATGGGCAGTGTATGCAGGTTGCAGAAAATTAGAGGAATTGGTTTAAATAAGAAACACCCCCCTGGTTTCACTGTTAGTACGCAGTATCTATTAAATGAATAAATAAATATGTATCTTTTCATTAGACACTAAAGCACTGAACTAATTGTTACTTTTTTTAGCACTGCTTCATTTACACAGTACAGCAAAGTAAAAGCATCACTTTATATCCAAACAGACAAGGCATACAAATAAAATATGAATGAATGAAAATGGAAGTTTATATGAAACTGATAAGAAAACATTGAAGATAGAAAAATTTACAAATATAATCAATTGATGGCAGCAGCTCATAAACAAGGATAAGTCAGCATCACAATGTTACATTGAGACGAAAAATACACTGAGAGGAATTTAACACGAGCAGCAAACGAATGATGTCTAAGAAGGGGCTTGTGCGACGTGAAGCAAGGAAAGTTCGAAGCCCGGAACTTCTCTGATGCTCTGCAGAAAAACAGACACACCTGGAAAAGAGTGAAAACTGCTGTTGATGTCGGCACGAACACTCATAGTACACCCGCACCAAGTTTAACATTTTTCGCCAACCAGTGGTGCGGGTAAAAAATTGTAATGAATTACATTTCACAGTAGTAGCTTTGTGATGTGGGGGCAATATTACGAGCCTCTAATTGAATGTAACCATGAAGTCAGGTTATTTAATTAAAGGACAGCTCTAGTGCACAACATAAATTGCAGTGCCTAAATTCGGCGGGAAGTACACGTTAGGTGAGGGCAAGCTCAAGATTATTACATGAGGCTTTACTCCTGCGGGGGGCATAAACAAACTGAGAATGATGATGATACAGCGGAACTTCTGCACTCATTATATCCTGCAGTATAATGAATGTGAATGTAGAGATAGCAAAAGTATTTCTTTCATCTTGGCGCTCCTTATTGGCCAACTATCAAATGAGTGGTGCTCCTATAGCTTGATAACGACGACCACACTTGGTGTTGACGAAAAGAAATCAAGTATGAACAATCTTTTTTGCACTTTCCGCGAAGACTTCGGTCATCGAGCACTAATTACGATCTCAACCATACTGTTACAGTATGATACCAGCTTTCCTTTTTGAAGGCACATGAAGCAAATTTTCGTTGTGACTGCTGGAATGAAATTTCCTCGATGAAAGAAGCAGATAGACACAAGCTTTGAGAAAACAGCTATTAGCAAACATAAACAGTACATCGAGGATGCAGCCAAAAAGACACAGCCTAGCTACTTCTACATACTGAAATATTAATGTTGGAAGTGAAATAGTGCAAATCGAATAGAGGAAAAAAGAGTGAGGAGGCGAAAAAGAAATAAACATACACAAACACAGAAAGAAAGAAACAGAGGAAGAAGGACATTATTTTCGAAACTTAGTAAAACAGCAAAAGCCAGGACTTCAAGGTGCGCATCAGCTCTGCTCTATCTTAACATAGAACCTCCAATGTAGGCTAATCATTTTTTTTAAATAACTAACCACACTCTTGCATGAATGATAATTTGTTGAACAGGAAATGGTGCTCAAGTCGAGGTTTTAACAAATGGTGTTGTTTTGCATTACTATTACGTACTGTATGAAACCAAGGCAAAAGCTTTAATTATAGTATCATTGATCATGGTCGCCACATTTACACATTACTAACATCTGTTGCTTGCATTAAGTCTGTAGGATTGAGCCAGACTAAACACTGTTTTGCCAATTTTTTGTTGCTGCTATGCATTCAATCAATCGAAGTATTGTAAGTCAGTTTTAGCACTGAACACGCAGTTTTAGAGTTGGGAGCACTGCAGGAGGTTACTGGAGAAACCACAAAAGAAAATTGAGGTGGCGACCTGCTGTATAAGCAGTGCACTTATTCATTCAATTTATAAAGATCTGATTTCATTACAACGTTGTTACGTGGAAAACAACAGTAGTAAGTCCGCAGCCACAACGCAGCTCACCGACAACATCCACTTCTTGACTCTCAGTCTGAGGCGCCTTTTTTGGGTATGTCCCAGTATGCCCCGTTTCTGTCAGCCGAAATGACGTAACACAACCCCCGGCGGCAAAATTGCCGACCCGGCGAGCTTACGGGACCACAGCAGGAGAAGTGTGGTAACGCTTGAGCCATGATACGTGGACGATGTCCCAGGACAGCAGACCAGAAGAGGTTGATGGATTATCAGGGACAATTTCATATGTAGTGTCAGTCACTCGTCTAAGCACGCAGTATAGGCCCATGAAACTAGAGAGAAGCTTCTCTGAAAGGCTGGCATGTCACGTAGGGGACCATAGAAGAATGAGAGAACCTGCTGGAAAGTGTTCGTCACGCTGCTGTTCGTCGTAACAACGTTTCTGCGAGTCTTGGGACACCGTTAATCTGCTGCGGGCAAGCTGACGAGCATGGTCACTCGGGCAATAGCGTCGCGTGCATATTAAGAAGTAGACTGCGCAGTGGCTGGCAGGAAGGTATCCAACGGCAATGTTGGTTCAAGTCCAAACAGAAGGTAAAATGGCAAGTACTCGGCAGTGTCATGCCGGGAGGAATTCTGTGGAATATCACATAGGGTAATGCAAGGTCCCAATCACGATGGTCGGCCGAGACGTATTACGATAGCATGTCTGTCAGGGTGCGGTTTAAACGTTCTGTAAGCCTATTATTCTGGGGATGGTACGATGTCGTAAGTTTATGTTAGGTAGAGCAGGAACACAGGATATTGTCAACGACTTTCGAAAGCAACGTACAGCCTCGATCTGTCAGCAGTTGACGAGGGGCCTCATGCGCTAAAATGAGATCGCGTAGTAGAAAATCAGCGATGTCTATAGCGCAGCTTGTTGGCATGGCTCGGGCAACTGCATAGTGGGTCACGTAATCTGTAGAAACCGTGATCCACCTGTTTCCGGAGGCAGATGTTGGGAAGGAACCGAGAAGGTCCAAACTAACACGGAAGAATGGCTCCGAAGGGACGTCGATGGGCTGAAGATACCCGGAAGGGAGTCACCATAGCTTCTTGCGGTGCTGGCAAATTTCAAGAGCGTTGACATAACAATGTACAGAGCGTGAAAGGCCAGGCCAGTAGAAGCGGCGGCGCACACGGTCGTATGTGCGAGAGACACCAAAGTGACCCGCGGTTGACGCGTTATAGAGCTTGCGTAGGACTGTGGAGCGCAGGTGCTTTGGTATGACCAGAGATAGGTCGTCACCCCTGGGCGATAAATTACGCCGATATAAGGTGTGGTCCTTTAAGGTAAACATGCGAACAGAAGCGTCTTGCAGTGAAGATTCGAGCTGTTGTATTAGGCGGCTGATATCCGGATCGCGACGCTGCTTGTCCCCGAGATGAAGCAACTGGGAGATGGAAAGGATGCAACTCACAGAATCAGTGCTTGTAGGATCACAGTTGGCCACAGGGTAGCTTGACAGACAATCCACATCTTTATGCTGTTTTCCTGATTTATACACTACGGTGCAAGAATACTCTTGGAGGCAGAGTGCCAAGCGGGTGAGACGACCTGTGGGATCTTTGAGGGAGGCGAGCCAGCAAAGAGCGTGGTGGTCGGTGAGAACTATAAATGGTCAGCCGTATAAGTAAGGGCAAAACTTCGCGACTGCCCACAACAGCGCTAGGCATTTGTGCTCTGTGATGGAATAATTACGTTCCGAGGGAGACAGCAGCCTGCTGGCATAAGCTATCACGCGATGCTCCCCACATTGTTGCTGAACCAACACAGCGCCTATTACGTAACCACTGGCATCGGTGCGGACTTCAGTCAGTGCCGTAGGGTCGAAGTGAGCCAGAAGAGGAGAGGAAGTGAGCAAAGTGGTGAGGTCGGAGAATGCTGCTACTTGCAAGAGACCCCAGGTAAACGTCTCATCTGGTTTGAGTAAATCTGTTAGGGGCGGAGCAATTTCCGCAAAGTTCTTGATGAACCGCCGAAAGAAGGAACAGAGCCCCACAAAGCTGCGGACAGCTTTGGCGGTTTTTGGCACAGAAAAGTCCTTCACAGCTCGAACTTTTTCTGGGTCAGGCTGTACGCCGTAAGCGTCAACAATATGCCCAAGTATTGTGATGCGGCGGCGACCAAACCTGCATTTGGATGAATTCAGCTGAAGGCCGGCGAGATAGAATACGTCAAGAATTTTGGACAGTCTCTCAAGGTGCACTTTAAAAGTGGGAGCAAACACAATCATGTCATCCAGATAACAAAGACACGTAGACACTTCAATCCATGGAGTAGGGAGTCCATCATTCGTTCAAAGGTGGCAGGGGCACTACATAAGCTGAAAGGCATGACTTTGAATTGGTAGAGGCCATCAGGTGTTACAAAAGCCATCTTCTCTTGGTCCATAGGGTCCACGGCAATCTGCCAATAACCAGAACGAAGATCGATGAAAGAACAGTAGGCGGCACCATGGAGGCAACCAAGGGCGTTGTCAATTCGTGGCAGAGGGTATGCGTCTTTCATGATGATGTTGCTAAGGTGGCAATAGTTCACACAAAATCGCCACGATCTGTCCTTTTTTTTTTTTAACTAATACCATCGGGGATGCCCAGAGACTGGAGGATTGTTCAATAATGTCCTTCGCTAACATCTTGTTCACCTCCTTCTGAATGATGCTCCGCCAAAAAAGCAGACTCTCTGTAGGGACGGCGGTGAACAGGGTCCGCATCACCTGTGTGTATGCGATGCTGGACAAAGGACATCTGCCCTAGAGGCCGGTCACCAAAATCGAAAATATCCTGGTAGGCCTCAAGAAGATGCTGTAGGGCTTCAACTTGAGGAGATGGAAGATCAGCGGCGATCATGTCTACAATTTGACGACTGCCCGAATGTGCTGCGAGTGGTGTGCGCTGCGTTGAAACAAGTGTGTCTGAGGCAAGCACATCAGTTTTTGAATAGAGCAACAAACACAGGTGGGCCACAGAAATGCCTCGTGAAAGCACTTGATTCATGTAGCCTAAATTTACAAGTGGTAGACAAGTTCTGTTATCTGTGATGCTGAGTACCGTGTAAGGCACTGCAACATTGTGTGCAAGGAGTACGTCGGTGAGAGGCGTAGCGTAATAGTAACTGTTGGGCGCAGCTAATGAGCACAGAAAATCAATGTACGTCACAGTTTTGGAGGGCAGGCGAACAAAGTCGCTGCATTGTAATCGGCATGTAGGTTGGTACGGGGAGTCACTGATTTGCGGCAGGTCAAGGCGGAGCACGCCAGCGGAGCGATCAATCAGAGCAGAATTGACGACAAGAAAATCGAGGCCTAGTATGAGGTCGTGCGGACATGTTGTAAGCACGGTGAAAATTGATGACCGACTACGGTAAGTTCAGCTATGCACATACTGACGACAGGGATTGTTGCGCCATCTGCAACTTGGACGACACTGGTCAAGGGGGGCGTGAGGACCTTCTTCGTGTGAAGACGAAAATGCGAACTTATAATAGAGACGTGAGCACCCGTATCAATCAAAGCTTCAACAGGTGTGGCATCAACATATACTTCAAGAGTGTTCCGGTTCAAACGTAAGGGCAACAGATAATTTTTGGGTAAGGTCGACAGGGCAGCTTCACTTCCAGAAGCTGCGCAGCCTAGTTTTCCCGGGGAAATGCGGCAATTAAACGATGGCGAGGGAGAGCGGCGACGGGTATTTGAACTAGAAGGGCGGCTTTGAGACGGGGGCGACGACGGGACAGGGTGGCCGTAGTCCTGAGGGGCAGTAAATGCTGTAGACTCAGTGCGGGCCGGATAACAGTGGTTCAGTGGACGGAATCAGTTTACTGTAAGTGGGGTACGAGCCAGAAGGCATAGATGGCCACTGGCTGTGGCAGTAACGAGCGATGTGTCCCACACGACCACAGCGGAAGCAGATTGGCTTATCATCAGCTGTTCGCCATTCAGACGGGTTTCTGGTTCGTAGAGAGTACGGACGGCAACGTTTCATGTCCACAGAAGCTATCGAGGGATCAGTATTATCAAGGGTGGGTGCAGTGGACAGGATACCCAGGTTGGCGAATTCCTGGCGAACAACAGCTTAGATCAAGAAAACAGCTGGTGTTGAGGCGTCGGGCAACCTCGGTTTATTGGCAGCCAGGTAAGCGGCCTCGAGTTCACGTTAGACGATGCACATCTCGTCTTCGGTTGTAGATGGCTGACAAGGAGTGGCTTCGCAAGACGACGTTGCAGCGATGTTGGGTAGTCGCTGGAACTGGTGTAAAATGCATCGACTGTTCGCCTGCTCGAGATGGCAGCACTCTTTGATCACGGTGTCGATGGTCGTTACGTTGGTGAATACAAGCAGGCTGAACGCATCGTCGGCGATTCCTTTTAAAACGTGCGATATCTTGTCGGCCTCAGTCATGTTGGGATCGGCCCTTTGACACAACGCTAAGACGTCTTGAATATAAGTCAAGCAGGGCTCGGTGGATGTCTGTGTACGTACGGCCAATTGCTTTCGGGCATCAAGCTGTTGACCAAACAGGTTGCCAAAGAAGTCGCGGAGCTGTTGTTTAAACATTTCCCAACTTGTTATTTCGTGCTCGTGGGTCTCAAACCAGATGCGAGGTGTCTCATCAAGATAGAAAATGACATTCGCAAGCATAACGGTTGGTTCCCAGCCATATTGCTTGGTGACGCGCTCATGAATACTAAGCCACTTGTCCATATTTGGTTGCCCTCTGCAGTAAAGGTACCGGGATCACGGGGTCGCGTAAGGGCATGTACCGGGTTGCTGTCAATGCCAAAGTAGGTGGCGAAGTCATATCCTCACCCGGAGCCATGGTAGCAGACTTAAGGAGACGTCCACTGCGTAGCTCTGTTGTCAAAAGAGTACCCAACACCCCCACCAAAATGTTACGTGGAAAATAACAGTAGTCAGTCCGCAGCCACAACGCATCTCACCGACAACATCCACTTCTTCATTCTCAGTCTGAGGCACCCTCTTTGGGTATGTCCCACTATGCCCTGTTTCAGTGAGCCGAAATTGTGTAGCAATATAAATATCTTTACCTTGTATATTTTTAACTCTGAAAGGTCCAGAGGTAAAAAATGTCAGTGGAACTATTATTAAAATGTCTTTTGGGACTAGCTGGTGAAAAATGGTCTTTCTTGCACCATTTGTTGCCAACTAAGGTTAGAAAAAAACTGAGTGAATACAAATTACGTAACAGTACTAAGAAAACAAGACTTATATTAGATAGGGCTTATCATTAGGAGTAAGTTCAAAAAAAGATGTTCCCATTGCTTGAAATTAAAAGGGTACTGACAAAAAAAACCTTGGCTTCCTTTTTTTTTTTCAGCAATATGTTGCTGGGAGCCTGCTATTAATAACACGGCACATCGTCTGCTGTAGCGCACGACAGATAATTACAGGCTCTTCATTGCCAACCAGCCTAAGTTTCAGTTTGAAAGAGCTCCAAGAACAACAAGCCGCTGGGTGCAACTATCACTGCCTAACGTGTGCAATGCTCGACCAGGTCGGCATACACAACTACGACACATTCCATGCAGTCTGCATCAAAACGTCCTTTCAAACAAGAAACTGAACCACAATGTCGCCAAATACAAAACTTAAAACTTATGTTACATGTGCTCACACTAGCGACCAGCAGCTGAGAAGTATAGACTCCAGGAACAAACGCGGCAAAAAAAAAAATATTTTGGCTATGATGTCATCACAAGTTGTTTTGTTGACTGCAGCGTGGCGACGTGAGAGAAGTAAGAGTGTCCCCATGTGGTGTCTTTTGATGATGACAATACCTTCAAAATTATTGTGAAATATTCTCAGAGCTATATTCGGAGTTGATATTTTGCATATGATATACGCATGTTCATGGAAATGGATCCCGCACACTGTCTAGGACACAAAATTTTGTCAGTATCAGTACCCCTTTCAACATTTAAGAACAAATATAACAGTAGTATCAACAAGATTTTGATACCATCAACAGTGCATACTTCACTAACACAATGAATTTTTAAACGATTAGTTTACACGTTACATAAAATGAGAATTACACCTGGTTATACAACATGACTGTGTGATGCACATACACAAGTATATTTAATCATCTTATGTATTCTGTTATTGAAAATAATTTCACGAGCTGCCAAAAAATGTGGTAAAGTCCATAATTTATCAATTCATGGCAAATACTAAAACAAAATCACAGAAATATTAGCCAAGGTACTTAATATTTATTTCGAGAACAAAGAGATTTCATTAAGAAAAACTGTTTTATATGTATTGTAACATTGCATTAGGAGAAGTAACGGAGTGGCAACGTCGTTTCCGCTCCTAAATAATAAAGGTCCTAACGAGTTAAAATATGCAAGCTAACGGTAGAACTTAAATGTGCAAGAAATGTATTTTGGCCTTATTTTACATATATTCTATTTATTTTGTTCTATAGTAACTACATCATAACAGATCTACTTTCAGGCAATCTACATTCAAGGTAAAGCAAACATTGAATATTCGCACATAGTTGTAAAGCGATTTGAAGGCGCCCCTACAGATATTTTTTATTAATTGGGACTCACACATTAATCAGAAAGAAATTTTCATTAAGAAAAGATTTTTTTCTACACAATATACTGTAAAAATGCCATTTCTGCGGCATCCAAAAATTCTTGGATGCACTTTAGAACCTACCACCGGTCATAAAAATTTAATCAGTGCCCCCCCCCCTTCATTCTCTCCGAAAAATTGTATACGCTCTTGGCTTTTTCAGCTTCTTTGCATGACGACAACACATGTGGTCTTTTAGTACGTCTTTCTGCACAAAGCATGCATTGGAATGGACTGAGGAAAAGGAGAAATCACCCATATAAATGTTGTGAATATGACTTTCGATATCTCTGTTGCGAGTAAACGAATGATGGTGCGTCTACAAAAGTGCGCTTTTCCTTTGTGCATTGCTGACAGAAATGCGGCCAGCATTGTATGGACATGAGTGAACTGTACTTCTCCTGCTTCAAAGACGCCTCAGAAAAAGAACCTGCAAAGCCACAGAGGGAAGAAGAAAGCAACACATATCATGTTATATATTATGCATAAATAGACTGTGGCACCAGGCAACCAAAGGTTTTTCGAATAGCAAGATAAGTACTACCAACAGCAAAACTTTGCGGGAAAAATGTTTGAACAAGCTGAATTCTCGCTTTCTCTGGGAACGTATTGTCGAAAAGGCATACCGACCTACACAGTCACCAGCTTCATTACAAGCATTAGGCAGTGATAAAGCAAAAATTGCCTTTGTTGTGGATACAACATCCCACAAATTTTTGCTGTTGAGAGTACATAACTTTTGCATGCCCAAGCCATGCATTACTGTAATGATGACACTGCACCAACCCCGATAGGCCTTTTACTAATTGGCATGGCTAAATACATAAACATAGCAGTGCACAATGCATGCCATTATAATACTGTAGATGGATGTTGTTTTAGACAGTATACTTCTAAAAATTTAATGACAGTTAAGCCAGTTTAGAACAGGAGCACCATGTTGAGTAGAACTAAATTTATGTTGACACAATTGACAAAGACTTGTTTGAGCTTATTATTTATTTGAGTACAGTTGGTTAAAATAGAGAGTTATGGTGCATGCTAATTTAAGGCATACCAATGAATTTTTAGAAACCATAAAAGTTGCACATAGCTTGAGGTATTCATCATTGAATATCAAGGACAAAATTGTAACCGATCATGCCTGGTGCACACGAAGTGCGACAACTACGGTTTGTCAGACCGGACCTGCCCATGAAGAGGAGTCATGAAGTCAGTGGTCAGGTCACCATGAAGTTTTTCACAAACGTCATTCGAAATGCCTACGATGGTCCTGTCTCTCAGAAGCTTGTCGGTCAGGTTTCCAAATTAGCTTTTCGCAGCCTGCAACCTCGCTGCAGTCAGGTTCAGAAATGTTCAGAAATGATTTTCTCATCGAATCAATTACAAAAATTTGTGTATACAGAAGGAGGTCCCATATTCAGAGACTGAATCGGAACCTCCTACAGTAGTGAATATATAAAAAAATAATTGATGCAGCAAACAGTGGTACAGAAAACAGGTAATGAAATACATCGCAGGTAAAAAGGAAAAAGGAGTTCGACTTAAGAAAAACATTAACAGAAAGCAGCAACAAAAACTGAAATGAGACAACATAAAAAATAGAGGTAATTCAACTCTCCTAAGTAGTTTTCAGATAATTACCATGATGAAAGATAGTAAAAATAAACTATGAGAAAAGAAAACTAAACAGTGACATCTGATATCAGCAATGTAAGATGACGATGTGATGCTTTGTTAACATTAGGTTGTGAGAAAGCATGAAAGCGAGCAGGAGTAATAGAAGTCACCAAAACTATCGAGATAATGGAATGGATGACAGGAAAGTCTTCATATCTTTTTTGAATATGCCGATTGATACCGGGGCTTTTATTCCTGAAGGTATGGTGTTCCAGAGATGGATTCTAATGAAGTGGGCTGTTTGTTTGCCATAGTTAGTATAAACTATAGATAAGATAAACTTGTGATTTTGTGCAAACCTTGTCAAGTTTGTATTCTCTAGACTAGATGGAGGGATTATACACAAAGAAAGCTAATTTTTTATTTGCTTCAAAACTAGTATGCCTAGATTATATTTGAAAGTGTTCTCGACTGTTAAGATGTTGTTGAAATGCAGGAGTGCTTTAGCATCACTGCGATAATGACTGTGGCTAAGAATTCTAATAGAGTGATTTTGCATAGTTTGAAGGGAGACAAGATGACTGCTGTAGGTATTGCCCCAAGATGTGATACAGTAATTAATATGAGAATGAATAAAAGCGTAGTACAATGAAAGTAATGTGGGTTTAGAAAATATATCACGAGATTTAATTAGAAAACGTTTGCAGTATGCCTTTTTTTTTTTTCAGGTATGCAACATGCGAATGAAATTTCAAATGACAGTCCAGTCTAATTCCCAAGAACGTCACCACATCGCCTGCTTCAATTGCGAATTGATTTAGGAATATTGGCGGGTTTATAATTATGTTCACGTTGCCGAAAGTGGAAAACAACGAATTTCGTTTTGGTGGGACTTATTTGTAAGTTATTATGGATACACCACGCAGCCAAGCCTGAAAGGTCATAATTAAGTTTCTGTGTCAGAGATTGGAGGCATTTATCCGTGTTCACAATTGTGTCGTCTGCATACAATAAGCATTCTGAGCTGGCAAGGCAAGATGGCAAATCATTTATGTAAATAATGAAAAGAAGTGGGCCGAGAATAGAACCTTGAGGTACTCCTATATTTGTTACTTTTGGTATAGAATTATGACCTGACAGACTGACAACTTGGCTTCTATTGAGAAGGTAGTTTTTTATTAATGATAGTGCAGGACCAGTTACGCCTATTGCTTCAATCTTCATAAAAAGAATGTGGTGGTTGATAGTGTTGAATGCTTTGGTGAAATATACAAAAACGGAACCTGTGTAGTAGCCTCCATCGATTGCTTTCTTCAACTTTTCAGTTAAAGACAACAAAACGAGGTCAGTGGAATATGCTTCCCGAAAACCAAATTGGGAAACAAATAAAATCTGAGACTTATTGAGGTATTTCTCCACACAAATTTCGAGCAATTTTTCGGATATTTTACTGAGAAATTGTATTATGCAAATGGGTCTATAGTTGAATATCAGTGTATGGTCACCTTCCTGAAAAACGGGGACGACTTTGCCACTTTTCAATTCTACAGGAAAGATGCCAGTTTTGAAAGCTAGGTTGATGATGGATGCCAAAATATCAGAAACAACATGAGCAATCATTTTTACGTGGGTTGGGTGAATACCATCAGGGCCAGCACTTGTTGTGTTCAGGTGACGAATGACATCGTGTACTTCATAAGATGTGGTAGGAAATAGGAAGAAAGATTGTGACATACGAGAAAGGGGAAGATCATAGTCAGCGTTGGGGATGACATCAAAGTTTAAGAAGTAGTTACTGAAGGCCTCCGCAATTTCTAACGGGGTATCATACGTAACGTTTTTATACTGAATAGTAGTGATGCTAGAATGCCTTTCATTCCTGTTCAGGAATGAGTTGACAATTTCCCATTTTTTCTTACCATTTGAAGCAGCATCTTCAATTTTTCGTTCATAATAAATCTTTTTTGCATTTTTCAGATGCAACGTAAGGGTATTGCAGAATTTTTTGTGATGCGCGAGTAATTTTAAATTAAAAAGCTTTCGTTTTGTTTTTCTCTAAAGGTTCTCTTTGGCTCTCAACTCTTTAAGTAATTTTTCAGTAACCCAAGAGTTTCGAGGACTGGCGTACGTTTTTTTACATTTGCGAACCTCAGTATGACGCTGAATGTGTGACAATAATATGAATGAAAGCTCTGAAAATGCAATTTGTGGATCATCCAAGGGTATTGCTGACGACCAATCAGTGTACACGATATCATAAATGAACAATTCTTTGTCTAGAACACACCTGGTGTAAGATATGCTAGTCGGTAAAGAGATACAGTTGAAGTGCAGAAAAATCGGGTAATGGTCAGTGATGTTGACGTTAAGAACCCCTGCATCCGGCGCTTGTGGAAAGTGCATGATAAATCAAGGTACTTGCGCCATTCATGCAGCGTGTGAGAAGGGAGATTAAACATTCATAGCAAAAACTCTGATAGACACTGGAGTAATTCAAAGAACTAGAAGAAGATAGGTCAAGTATATTAATGTTGAAATCACCCATAATCACTTCATTTGTATGACTAAGGGATAGTGTGTATAATACTTTGTGGAGGGCTTCACAGAAATTTATGACCGATGAGGATGGGGATCGATAATTGCATCCAAAGATGAAGCTCTTGCTGTCTAGCTTAAGGAAATTGTGGTTAAATTGTACCTAAACACTTTCGCAGCCAGTTACATTTAACTCAATGTCAAGTCGTCGTATGTAGTGTATGCTCGATTTAATATAAACGGTGACAACTCCATGATCACTGCTAGGCCTATGCGAGTATTCAGACTTGTATGAGGGGAGATCAAGCAAATTTTTGTCATCATCGCTTAGCCAGGTTTCAGATATACCGATAAGTGAAAACAGATTCTCAAGAGTAGACAGAAGAAGCTGTATGTCATCGAAGTGTTTACGATTGCTTCTTGCATTATTATGAATCGCAGAGCGGGAGACAAGTAAAAGGAAGCAATTGAGATGATCTGTTGAGAAATAAGTAGCCATAATTGAATGGCCCTAAGTGCAACAGAGGAAGAAATTGAACTTCAATAAGGTTCACTAGCAGATTTTGGGCAGGTCGGCTTCGCAGGTGATGCTTAGCACCTTGCTCTCCGTTGTGCTCCTGGCGTTGATTTGACAGTTATCTGTCCACAAGAATTTACAGTTGTACGCCTTCTTTAAAGCCAGTGCCTGAGAAAAGAGTGCCTTGTTTTCGGGGGTGAGGTGATCGTTAATGTAGACAGGGTTGTTGGCGGCTTCGGGCAGTCCAATGTCACTTAGGCATTGTTTGGCCTTCCGAGCCTTGCTGACAAATTCAGCCTTTTTCGTCCGAGAACAGAAGCGAACATGCAAGTTCTTTGCGCCAGCTTTCACTGTTGAAACACGATGTACGATGTCGAGATCACTGGGCGCCAGTTTACAATTAATCTTATCACCTATAGTGTACACGATTGTCGCGCAGTCTTCCCCTTCTGTCGCCGGAACGCCCTTGATCTCGACGTTGTTAATCCGTGAATATTGTTCCATTTGCATCACTTTACGGGATAGTTCCGCATTTTGTGCTTTTAGCGCCTTGTTTTCCGCAATCAAAGAGACATTATCTTACCGCAAACTTTCCACGATGTCATTCATGTGCTCAGCGCTGGTTACAAACTCGCTCATTTGTTTTTTCATTTCAGAGAAGTTCACACCAGATAGCTGTGCTTTGACGATGAACTTGTTAAAGATAGCCTCAACAAAATCATCAGAACATTCGTTGAATATTGCTTCAAAATTGATAACTTTTTTGTTCAGCTCAGCAACAGTAGGCATTGCGCAGAATTCAGCAAAGCAGTACAGATATGCGCAAAACGACAAGTCACACAAAGGGATGGTCTTAACAGTATGGCAGCAACGACAGTGTAACGACAGAGCAAACGGCAAAAAACCTGTTAAATGTACTAACCTGTGCAATAAAGAATCGCGTGTAAGGCCAGGAATGATGTGTTTGTTGCACTGTCGTCACTGCAATGATGCCTATCTGCGAGATCCGGTTTCTTTATATGGTGGTGCCAGCCGATGTGAAGCCGTCTAGCGGATCCCCAGAGCAACTATCCCTGCTGTGCGAAGACAGAAGGATGACCGCAGCTATACACGTGTCGTCAATGACAGTGCAGCAGGCTTGCTTCCACGATAAAGCGGCTGGCTTCCACGGCTCCTTGTTGATGCTTTGAAACACGGATAACTGCGCAGTAAAGAATTGTGCGTAAGGCCAGGAACGATGTGTTTGTTGCACTGTCGACACTGCCAATGATGCCTATCCGCGAGATCCGGTTTCATTATATGGTAGTGCTAGCCGATGTGAAGCCGTCTAGCGGAAGTCTAAGGCTCTCTCCTTCTCCACTTCATCTTGTTGAACATATTGCTCATAACCAGGTCTGCTCTTTGGTGGGACGTGCTCCCTGAAATCAACCTTCGCCGCTGCCACATCCTTGCTCTCCACCTTACTAAGAGTGAACGTCTTTTAAATCTTCTGCGCTTCAGACCCAATCACAGTCATAAATTTGGTGGTTTTTCATGCAACAAACTTATTTTTGCATATTATGCAACTTCGTTATAATGAAGTTTGCGTGTATACTCAATCTTAGCAAAGGCATGTTAGTAGGCACAAGGATTTTTTTTTTGCAGATAGATACAACACCATTTCCTTCTTTTTATCTTTGTATTTTTTACAAAACTGGCCTCTTTGTTACTGCTTTTTGCATACACCAGTCATGACTGCTTGTAGCATACATTCTCATCTTTTAAGTTGAGCAACTTACAGCAGATGTTCCCAAAACAGCTCAGCTGTGCTCGTGTTCCTTTATTGCTCATAGGGAGAACATAGCTGTGGCTGTGCTATAACCATTCATTTTTTTTCGTGCATCCCTCTTTCCTCCTGTGCCCACCTTGTTTTGACTTTTGTTTGCACCACTGGTGCTGCGTCGAGGTTGTCCTTTGCACAGTGTACACTCAAACTTTGATATAACGAACCCGGATATAACGAAACATTGTTTTTAACATAATATATGAAGAATAGGCTTGCAATCGAAATAGTGTTAGCAATATACCTTTATAAAAAATTTTAATTATAACGACTTATATTCATGTAAGATACAATTTTTTTTTAATGAGGCTTGAGTGTAGTGGGCACTGCACTGCAGCATTTCTTTGCAGCCCTTTTCGCTCAGAAGTATTGCATTTGGAACACGGGAGGTGGGATGAAGTGTCCAAGTGTGCCCGACCCCGTGTGGCCTATCTCTCACTTGCCACTTTGCAGTTGACATTGCAAATGCTCTGGACCCCGTTGTGTATTTCAAAAGGCGGTGAGCGTGCAGTCTGGGTTGCCTATGGAATTTCCTTCATATGGCCGAAGCGTGTTTTTGAGTAAGAGTTTGAGTGTGTTATTCTGCTCGCTAGATTTGCATTCTTTTTTGTTTTCTTCTTATTCTTTGTAATACGGACATCCCATATTAGTGCCCAATTAGGTGCACATTAAATTGGCTTGCCACTTGTCTTAAACTCAGTATAAGACAAGTGCATTTGTCTTAGACCCTGTGTAAGACAAGATGCTACTTGCTCTTTTACTCTCAACCGATTGGCCGAACCCATGCCATACGTTACAATGATCAGTCACCAACTAGCCCAGCACTCAACCTTATCGCTGCTATCAATCAGCTCATGGAAACCAACCAGATATGTATAACAGCTTACTACCCCATGAGCAATTGCTATCAGCCAGCTTATAAGCACCTTGTGGTTACGTACTATGGCACACCACTCCATGAGCAATGACACAGTTAAGCGCTTTCATCGTTATCTGAAGGCTACACTCATGACAACCAAGGATTTGAATACTTCATAGCTAGCAGTGGAAAACATCAGAGAGAGTTTCCAATTGCCTGACATTTTCTTCCCCACATCCTTGCTTTTCATGTGGCGAAGCAGAAAAGCTGTTGGTTGGAGTATTTCCATGTTTTAAGCACCCTTTTAGAATGTGTGCTTCGAAAAGGCCTGGTGCAAGCTGATGCATGAAAGCTTAATAAGTTTGTTGTACACAAAAATTTTCTGAACTATTCAGAGGATTATGTGGCTGTTCTCTGTTCTTGAGTACTTCTTCCTGAACCTAGCTTGAGCTCCTGGTTGATGAACGAGTTTCACCCCTAATAAAATCACCTCTATGAATATTTTATACAATACCGAAAGTAAGCAAATGAGCTTTGGTTGTTGCAATTTTTTCGTGACCTCAACCCTTCTGTTGTGTGCAACAGAATGTTGGCATTTTTCTAACCGGATTGAAAAAGTGAATATGAAATGCTGTAAGATTTTTAATTTAAATGAAAAGTATTCACCATCCCTCATCAAACTGACAGTTGCATACACTGGCTCAATTCCCTATAGCACAGAATTAGACAGGGGCATCTTTTCGGGCCCTTACCACTAACTTTATCAATAGTTACACAGATTTCATTGCGGTATCTTGTTTGACTGATTTGCTGTTGATATTGAATTATAAATCTGCAAATTATAGTGCTCCCAGCAGAAGCCCTTAGTCGGCATTACAATGTTGTTAAAATTGCGAAAAATAGAAATTCCCTGCACATTCACTGCAGCATGGATGGTTTTAAAGTCTTTTCTGTACAGTTCTCTTTCAGCTGATTTGATTTAGCAGTTTTTCTTTACAGCTGCCTCAACATCGCCAAACCAAGCTTCACTGCTCAGCACGCTGAGGTGTTACACTGACAAACTCAAGGTCACAGGTTCCTTAATTCTTGGCCACAGCAGCTGAATTTTGATAGCGGCAAAATGAAAACAGCACCTGTGTATTCAAATCTCTGGGCACATTAGGAAACCATTCCTAAGTGGAAAAAACCAACCCATAATCCTCTACTGTGTCTTGCTTCATAATTATTTAGGGTTGGCACGAAACTGCCGTTCGGATGCAATCGATAAAAGTGCTTGTTCTGCTGTAATTGCCAAAAGAGCTGCTCAAGTGCTGCTGCGCTCGAATTTAGCAGGGTACCAAAATCACCAGCAATCCTTCTTTCTTGGATTGGAAGAGCTTGCCTACTCTCTCATTTCTACTGTTAGAACGTTGTAGTTATTCTATCGTTCTAAAGCTGTGTGTCTGCTCGCAAGTGTTATGCCGAATTTATTGCTTACCTTGACTACGTCTAGCTTCCTTGCTTTCACGTGCAAGTGTAAATGCCCGATTTGTCAAAACAACATTTAAAAGTGTGTAGCGCTCAAGCAGCACTATATAGAGGCAAAGCAGAGAGAGAGAAAAATTTGTTGATTGATATGTGGGGTTTAACGTCCCAGCATCACAATATGATTATGAAAGACGCCATAGTGGAGGGCTCCAGAAATTTTCTCCACCTGGTGTTCTTTAACGTGCACTCAAATCTGAGCACACGAGTCTACAGCATTTTCACCTTCATCGAAAATGCAGCTGTTGCAGCCGGGATTCGATCCCATGACCTGCGGGTCAGCGGCCGAGTACCTTAGCCACAAGACCACCGCAGCAGGGCAGAAAGAAATTTTAAAAAAAAAAAGGAGCCACAAGATGTTGTGAAAGAGGTGTTTGTGAGCCGATAACAATACCGTAAAGAGAGAAAACATTGCTACTGTAGTGGAGCATACGCACCATCGCTTATGCGCCTTCGGAAGACAACGAAAAGCCCTGTGCTCTGCTTGCGCGAGAGTTTGTGCCGCCTTTGCCAGACTTGCCGTACGCCCATTTTCCGTCGCGACCTCGTTGCGACTTCTCTGCTCGAATAAACGTCATCACACTACAATAGACTCGTACTGAACATGACTTGAAGGGACCAGGAAAATATGTCCCATTTAACAAGAAATGTGTTCACTAAGAGATTAACACAAATGCTAAGACATAAACAGTTTGCTTTCAATTTCGGCAGAGAACATTAGCTTGTCTCACATTTCTGGTACCAGTAAAGCAGGGCAGTAGCGTAACATATTATGTTATGTGTCTATGCATGTATGGGTCAAAAAACAAAACCATAAAATGGAATGGATGAAAACTGCATCGTGTAACTGTGTTTTTTAATTGGGCTGCAATTTACAGACGTGGCCAAATTTTCTCATTAAATTCACGCTAATCATGGTCAATACTTTATCAGATGTATTCCCAGCCTAAGCCCACTTAATTCAAAACATTTTACAATGTGATTTAATTATCAGCACCAACCCACTGAGATTACCCCTTGACGATTTACACTCAGCTGCTTCAAAGTTGCCAACGTTAAAAGAGACGACTAAACTTATTTCACAATTTTTTTAACAGATTCTTGAGCACAGAAAGTGCTGCCCTAGAGCAGCCATAACTATTTTTGGCACAGGAAAACTGCTAGTTAAGAGCAGCTACTGATCTTTTAGGAATAAATGGCAAAATATGTCATATGATTACTGGAGTTTAAAGCATCCCCAAAGCATCTCACATATATGAATATTTAGTAAGACACGTATGGCACATACAATAATCAAAACTTATTTCCAGAAGTAAACAATCAAGAGTATGGCGGACTACTGAACAAGCAGTAGAACAAAATATGTGTGTGTGTGAGTGTGTGAGTATATATATATATATATATATATATATATATATATATATATATATATATATATATATATATATATATATATATATATATATAAATATATATATAGCCCCACATTATAAAGTTAGCAGACAACAGTTGCCAAAGCAGCAGTTGATAATCGGTAACAAAGTACGAGATCAAAGCAACTTTACGCAATCTCAGATTTCGACAAAATAGCCAGCACAACAAGTCGAAAAAAAGAAAAACAGCTGAGTGAGCTATATACATCAAAGACGAGTTTTTGTGGCTTGAATGAGAACAGAGCAGGCAAAGCTCAGCATAGCAATGCAATGGCATTCGTCACATAACAGTTGACACTAGTAGCCAGTAAGTAGTTTGATAATGAACTAATCTCACAGAATGTTTACCCAGTCTGCTACCTTGGGTTATATTACATAGCTAAATCAGGACTAGTGGCATTGTAGATATACTATTGTGTAAAGCTAGCACATTACATGCATGCTAAGAGCCACTTTGGAGAAGGTTTGGAGCAGATATCAAAATTTATAGGTTGGAGGAGCATGTGGTAGCACTCCTTTTTTTGGAGCTACTGGGGAAAAGCAATTGCATAACTGCTTAGTGAGAAACAAGTTTTATTATGGAATCAGATAAATGCTTGCTTAAAATTTAACACTTTCAGGCCCTTCTTCAGAAAAGTAATTTTAAATGCCTAGGCACAATGCAGAAAACCGATTGTAATCGATCTAATGGCTGTGATGACAAGTGGTGAAACACGGCACAAATCACTGGATCGTTGTGTGCACATGCAGCATTGAGCCGGTGGTGTCCATTCATATTTGCTGGAAAGGAAATGTGTGAATTGTCTCAATGTGCTCGCATGCGTACTGGGAATTCCTCACAGTTTGCCAACAGGCTTGTGGCAATGCTGAATGAGCTCCTTTCATGATATTTGCCCACGAGCCCAATAATGTATTGCCCGATCAGAAAATGAGAAGACAGTAGATTGTGCCCAGACACGTACAGAGGAAAGGGTGACAGCAGCGACAAGGTGTTTGCAAAGTAAATGAGTGAATATAGCCTGTCGGTGGGATGAACTATCGTCTTCTAGCATAAAACCCTGATCATATAAACACAACATTGCAGGTACGTGCACTACAAGGTGAAATATAGAGTGTAGGACAGAATATTTTAAAATATTTATCAACAGTTCTGGCACATAGACCTAAGTTTTTAAAATATGACAATTGTACATCGGCACAGCATTTCCAGTGACTCTGTTAAACGCTGAAGGCTCTCTGGAATGCAGAAACTGAAATGCTCTCCAGCTCCCTCGTTACAACATTTTGATTGGGCTGGACCGGGCTTCAGTGCATTTTTTTATGCCTCATTTCAGTCGGGAGAAGAGTAGGAAGACCTTTTAGCGATATCTGAGTGGTAGGGTCGCTGGGGACGCTGAGTTCCATATTTGGTCAGGAAGTCGATGACAGCAAAGATAGTGAAGCTGGGCCTACTGTTGTGACTTTTTGCCATTGGAGGACGTCCTCACCATCTCTCAATATCAACTAGCTCTCTTCCATCTCAAAACATTTTGTTCCATCCAGAAGCACTCGATCTGCTCATGGCATCAGTAGTGTAAGAAGCCTTGATCGCATCAGGGGTCCCGCTTACACTTCCGCTAAGTTTGGCACACAGCTTCACCACACAACACTGCTCTAATAAATTATAAACTGTCGAGACAGCAAGGCACCATGACAGTGGTTTACCTTACACTCGATATACACTCCATGAACAATAGAAGACGACTGGTGCACTGGTAGCTAAGACCCCCCACCACCGAACCAGCAGAGTAACATCCTCCTCTTTCACCATGTTTTTAGAGGAAAATATCAGTCCTACTACTACCCGGACAAGCGCAGTAAGACAGATTAAACAATGTTCAGCATACAAGCGAGACACAGAAGCTTGACGAATTTTCCACAGCAATAAAGGCTTTGTTTGTGAAAGCCGGTGCACTGAGATGCTCGGCGTTCACACAGCTAAGAAGGTTTGCTTAGACATACGTCGTGTGCACACGCATCTTTTGCATGTCAATATCTATTCCAATGAACACCTTGCATTCACTTTAATTCTCTCAGTGCTGCTGTATAACACATTCGTTGACAACATACAACTTGCAAAAAGAAATTAATCTCAAACATTAATTAGTTGCACTACGCTCTGCTTTTCCTTCATATTTGGCACGCATACAACTCATAATTTACTTGCAAATGAACCACATTGCCCCTCCTCAATTGTACGATGTCAATTTTCAACTCAGCTTTATGTATATTTACGTCAGAATGATCTGGTTTTGTCTATTCATTAGAATTTTTGACTTACGAAAATTCGTCCGAACACAATAGTGTATTGCTCTGAAGCTGAGGCTATGAGAAACATAGTGCAGAAAACATATAACTGTCAACATATTCATGCGTTTTCAAGACTATATTTTTCTGGCATGTTCATCCCTTCAACTACTTAACCAGTTGAGCAATGAAAAATCTTAACTTAGCAATGTTTTTGTTAGACTGAAAGAGTGACGAAAGTCTTACAGAACAAATTCTACAAAAAAGGGTGATCTAATAAAATGTAGTCATCACATTTGTTACGCACATCACTGTTCATCGCTACAAGGTCACCAGTGAAAAATGCTCACTTTGAGGGAAATTAATAAATAAAATTCAGGTGTGTTAAATGAGCACAAGTTAAACCTTTCACATAAATAGCAACTAAATTTGTTCATTTTATTTTGCTTAGCACTGAAGCACAAGACTGAAAAATCTAAAATCAGGACAAGCCAAACCTCAACGTTTTGCAATACTTGCAAAGTTATTTGAACACATTTAAATTTGCATAGACAATGATGGACCTCTCGCTACGCATAGAGTGCAAAAAAAAAAAACCTCAATAGTTCCAGGCTCCAGAACCTTTTCGAGATGCATTAGAAGTTACCTTCCACCATTATGAAGAAATAAGTTCATAAAGCACCACAGAAAGACCTTCGAAAGCCTGATCATTTCCGCTTCTTGTTTAGATGCGTTGACATGTGGCGAAGGAGGTTGCATCTTTGTGAAAAGGATGCGTTACAGTGGACACAGGAAAAAGGACGCTCTCCTGTGTGGGTACGAATGTGCGGTCCGAGTTTGCTGACCTCGACGAATGCGGCCGGACACAGGTGGCACTTGAATGGGCGCTCGCCAGTGTGTCTCCGAACGTGTACGACCATGCTTCCTTTGATTTTGGTCACGTAGTTACACTGACGGCAGGAATGTAGTCCGTCTTTTACGGACACAAATGAATTGTACTCTTTCAAGGACGCTGTAGATGGGAAACCTGCATAGCCACAGGAAGGCAATGCAAATTACGAGTCACGCAATACAAGGAGCTGGGTGGCACCGCTAGGCAAACAAGAGTTGATGAACTTGTAAGTGCAGTGCATGGTAGAGTCGACCTACCCCTGATGAATGGTTCTTTGACAAAAACAGTGCACTAACGTATACATCTCACGTGTTCCAATCTTTCCTTTCATTAACACCAAGGGGCTTAAAACATGTGAACTCCTATTTACGACTTATAAACTACCTTTCAGAAGACCCCTTAATGCTATACCGAAACAGGCAAGCTATAATTTTGAAGCATTGCCCACCCTCAGACATAATAATAGGCATCATGAAATATACATAAGCAAATTTGCTTCATGAGTGAAGTGTAACAGTGAGTGGTGGAGTGGTCTGTGTATTCAGCGATCATGGTTAGGAGGTCCGCTAATTCTTATGACTATTCCACCAAGGTGACACACAGGCTTCTCAGTAATACTAATTGATGATGTTTAATGTCCCGAAACCATGACATGATTACAAGAGATGCCGTGAGTTTTAGAGATCTGAGCACATGGCCCTCGAGGCTTATCGCCTCCCATCTAAAATATGCCTGCTGCAGTCGGGATTTGATTCTGTGACCTGCCGGAAGCTTCTCTGCATTTCTTCATATTGTAATTGTTTCATTGTTTTACTTTTGCAATTCCACAGTATAACATTGTATGCTTAATGTTGTAGGTTGCAGTTTACAGTTGTACCCTTAAGGTTGTATCGTTTCTCTCACAGCATTACTTTACTTCTTGTGAACAGATGCTTTCTTTTATCCACCCAGCATGGACTTTGTATTCATAGCAGTGGCGTAGCCAGAGATACTTTTCAGGGGAGTGTTATATGCCCCCAAGTGAAAAAATAAAAAGGCAGAGATTCTGTGCCCAAACAATATCTCGGTATTTTTTTCCATTAATAAAACTGAAAGTTTAGGTCTTTTTTTTTTGTTCACTGGGACTTCCACATCAAAATACACATGGAAAGAATAAGAAGATGGGCAGTGTATGCAGGTTGCAGAAAATTACAAGAATTGGTTTAAATAAGAAACACCCCCCTGGTTTCACTGTTAGTACGCAGTATCTATTAAATGAATAAATAAATATGTATCATTTCATTAGGCACTAAACCACTGAACTAATTGTTACTCTTTTTTTGCATTGCTTCATTTACACAGTACAGGAAAGTAAAAGCATCACTTCGTATCCAAAAAGACAAGGCATACCAATAAAATATGAATGAAAATGGAAGTTTATATGAAACTGATAGGAAAACATTGAAGATAGAAAAATTTACAAATGTAAGCAATTGAAGGCAGCAGGTCATAAACAAAGATAAGTCAGCATCACAATGTTATATTGGGATAAAAAATACACTGAGAGGAATTTAACATGACCAGCAAACAAATGATGTCTAAGAAGGGGCTTGTGCGACGTGAAGCAAGAAAAGTTCGAAGCCTGGAACTTCTCTGATGCTCTGCAGAAAGAACAGACACACCTGGAAAAGAGTGAAAACTGCTGTTGATGTCGGCACAAACACTCATAGTACACCCGCACCAAGTTCAACATTTTTCGCCAACCAGGGGTGCGGGTAACAAATTGTAATGAATTACATTTCACAGTTCTTTTGATGATGATTATACCTTCAAAATTATTGTAAAATATACTCAGAGCTATATTCGGAGTTGATATTTTGCATATGATATACTCATGTTCATGGAAATCGATCCCGTACACTGTCTAGGACACAAAATTTCTCAGTATCAGTACCCCTTTCAACATTTAAGAACAAATGTAACAGTAGTATCAACATAATTTTGATACCATCAACAGTGCATACTTCACTAACACAATGAATTTTTAAACAAGTAGTTTACACATTACATAAAATGTGAACTAAACCTGGTTATACAACATGACTGTGTGATGCACATGCACAAGTATATTTAATCATCTTATGTATTCTGTTATTGAAAATAATTTCACAAGCTGCCAAAAATGTGGTAATGTCCATGATTTATCAATTCATGGAAATACTGAAACAAAATCACAGAAATATTAGTCATGGTATTTATTATTTGCTTCGACAACAAAGAGATTTAATTCAGAAAAACTGTATTATACGTATTGTAACATTACATTAGGACAAGTAGCGGAGTGGCAACGTCGCTTCCGCTCCTAAATAATAAAGGTCCTAAGGAGTTAAAATATGCAAGCTAATGGTAGAACTTAAATGTGCAAGAAATGTATTTTGGCCTTATTTTACATATATTCTATTTATTTTGTTCTACAGTAACTACATCATAACAGATCTACTTTCAGGCAATCCACATTCAAAATAAAGCAAACATTGAATATTCGCACATAGTTGTAAAGCGATTTGAAGGCGCCCTTACAGATATTTTTTATTAATTGGGACATTGAACCTCAAACATCAATCATAAAGAAATTTTCATTAAAAATTGATTTTTTTCTACACAATATACTGTAAGAAATGCCATTTCTGAGGCATGCAAAAATTCTTGGATGCACTAGAACCTACCACCCGTCATAAAAATTTAATCAGTGCCCCCCCCCCCCCCCCCTTCACTCTCTCCAAAAAATTGTCTACACTCTTGGCTTTTTCAGCTTCTTTGCATGACGACAACACATGAGGTCTTTTAGTACGTCTTCCAGCACAAAGCATGCATTGGAGTGGACTGAGAGAAAGGAGAAATCATCCATATAAATTTAATGAATATGGCTTTCAATTGATTGATTTATTGCTTGATATGTGGGGTTTAATGTCTCAAAACCACCTTATTATTATGAGAGACACCATAGTGGAGGGCTCCAGAAATTTCGACCACCTGGGGTTCTTTATAGTGCACCCAAATCTGAGCAAATGGGCCTACAACATTTCCGCCTCCATCGAAAATGCAGCCACCGCCGCCGGGATTTGAACCCGCCACCTGCGAGTCAGCAGTCGGGTGCCTTAGCCACTAGACCACCATGGTGGGGCAATGAATATGGCTTTCCAGATCTCTGTTGCGAATGAACGAATGAGGGTGTGTCTACTAACGTGCGCTTTTCATTTGTGCACTGCTGACAGAAATGCGGCCAGCCTTGTATGGACATCAGTGAACTGTACTTCTCCTGCTTCAAAGATGCCTCGGAAAAAGAACCTGCAAAGCCACAGAGAGGAGAGGAAAGCAACACATATCATGTTATATAATATGCATGAATAGACTGTGGCACCAGGCAACCAAAGGTTTTTCGAATAGCAAGATAAGTACTACCAACAGCAAAATTTTGCGGGACATAAAATGTTCGAAGAAGCTGAATTCTCGCTTTCTCTGAGAATGTATTGTCGAAATGAATGTTCCATACTGCACTAGGCATACTGACGTACACAGTCACCAGCTTGATTACAAGCATTAGGCAGTGATATAGCAGAAATTGCATTTGTTGTGGATACAACGTCCCACAAATTCTTTCTGTTGAAAGTACATAACCTTTGCATGCCCAAGCCATGCATTACCGTAATGATGACAATGCACCAACCCCAATAGGTCTCCTACTAATTGGCATGGCTCCATACGTAAATACCACTACGGTGTTCAATTCATGCCATTTTGATACAATATAGGATGTTGCTTTAGACAGTACATTTCTTAAAAATTTAATGACAGTAAAGCCATTTTAGCACATGAACGCCATGTTGAGATAGAAGAAAAATTATGTTGACACGATTAACAAAGACTTGTGATTAGCTTTTTATTTATTTGAGTACAGTTGAATAAATTAGAGAGTTATAGTGTGTGCTAAATTATGGCATACCCATGATTTTTTCGGAACCATAAGTTATACATAGCTGGAGGTATTAATCATCGAATATCAAGGACAAAATTGTAACTGATCATGCCTGGTGCACATGAAGTGCGACAACTGTGCTTTGTCAGACCGGACCAGCCCATAAAGAGGAGTGATGAAGTCAGTGGTCAGGTCACCATGAAGTTTTTCACAAACGTCATTCGAAATGCCTACAATGGTCCGGTCTCTCAGGAGCTTGTCGGTCAGGTTTCCAAATTAGCCATTCGTAGCCTGCAACCTCGCTGAAGTCAGGTTCAGAAATGTTCAGAAATGTTCAGAAATGAACCTCCTACAATAGTGAATATAGAAAAAATTATTTGATGCAGCAAACAGTGGTACAGAAAACAGGTAATGAAATACATCGCAAGTAAAAACGAAAAAGGAGTTCTACTTAAGGAAAACATAAGCAGAAAGCAGCAACAAAAACTGAAATGAGACAACATAAAAAATAGAGGTAATTCAACTCTCCTAAGTAGTTTTCAGATAATTACCATGATGAAAGATAGTAAAAAAAAAACTACGAGAAAAGAAAACTAAACAGTGACATCTGATATCAGCAATGTAGGATGATGATGTGATGCTTTGTTAACGTTAGGTTGTGAGAAAGCATGAAAGGGAGCAGGAGTAAAAGAAGTCATCAAAACTATCCAGATAATGGAATGGATGAGAGGAAAGTCTTCATATCTTTTTTGAATATGCCGATTGATACCGAGGCTCTTATTCCTGAAGGTATGGTGTTCCAGAGATGGATTCTAGTGAAGAGGGCTGTTTGTTTGCCATAGTTAGTATGAACTATAGATAAGATAAAATTGTGATTTTGTGCAAACCTTGTCAAGTTTGTATTCTCTAGACTAGATGGAGGGATTATACACAAAGAAAGCTAATTTTTTATTTGCTTCAAAACTAGTATGCCTAGATTATATTTGAAAGTGTTCTCGACTGTTAAGATGTTGTTGAAATGCAGGAGTGCTTTAGCATCACTGCGATAATGACTGTGGCTAAGAATTCTAATAGAGTGATTTTGCATAGTTTGAAGGGAGACGAGATGACTGCTGTAGGTATTGCCCCAAGATGTGATACAGTAAATAATATGAGAATGAATAAAAGCGTAGTACAATGAAAGTAACGTGGGTTTGGAAAATATATCCCGGGATTTAATTAGAACACGTTTGCAGTATGCCTTTTTTTTTTCAGGTATGCAACATGCGAATGAAATTTCAAATGACGGTCCAGTCTAATTCCCAAGAATGTCGCCACATCGCCTGCTTCAATTGCGAATTGATTTAGGAATATTGGCGGGATATAATTATGTTCACGTTGCCGAGAGTGGAAAACAACGAATTTCGTTTTAGTGGGACTTATTTGTAAGTTATTATGGATACACCACGCAGCCAAGCCTGAAAGGTCATGATTAGGTTTCTGTGTCAGAGATTGGAGGCATTTATCAGTGTTCACAATTGTTGTGTCGTCTGCATACAATAAGCATTCTGAGCTGGCAAGGCAAGATGGCAAATCATTTATGTAAATATTGAAAAGAAGTGGGCCGAGAATAGAACCTTGAGGTACTCCTATATTTGTTACTTTTGGTATAGAATTATGACCCGACAGACTGACAACTTGGCTTCTATTGAGAAGGTAGTTTTTTATTAATGATAGTGCAGGACCAGTTACGCCTATTGCTTCAATCTTCATAAAAAGAATGTGGTGGTTGATAGTGCCGAATGCTTTGGTGAAATCTACAAAAACAGAACCTGTAGAGTAGCCTCCATCGATTGCTTTCTTCAACTTTTCAGTTAAAGACAACAAAACGAGGTCAGTGGAATATGCTTCCCGAAAACCATATTGGGAAAGAAATAAAATCTAAGACTTATTGAGGTATTTCGTCACACAAATTTCAAGCAATTTTTCGAATATTTTACTGAGAAATGGTATTATGCAAATGGGTCGATAGTTGGATATCAGTGTATGGTCACCTTTCCGAAAAACGGGGACGACTTTGCCACTTTTCGATTCTACAGGACAGATGCCAGTTTTGAAAGCTAGGTCGACGATGGATGCAAAAATATCAGAAACAACATGAGCAATCATTTTTACGTGGGTTGGGTGAATACCATCAGGGCCAGCACTTGTTGTGTTCAGGTGACGAATGACATCATGTACTTCATAAGATGTGGTAGGAAATAGGAAGAAAGATTGTGACATACGAGAAAGGGGAAGATGATAGTCAGCATTAGAGATGACATCAGAGTTAAAAAAATAGTTACTGAAGGCCTCCGCAATTTCTAACGAGGTATCATACGTAACGTTTTTATACTGAATAGTAGTGATGCTAGAATGCCTTTCATTCCTGTTCAGGAATGATTTGACGATTTCCCATTTTTTCTTACCATTTGAAGCAGCATCTTCAATTTTTCGTTCATAATAAATCTTTTTTGCATTTTTCAGGTGCAATGTAAGGTCATTGCCGAATTTTTTATAACGCGTGAGTAATTTTATATTAAAAGGCTTCCGTTTTGTTTTTCTATAAAGGTTTTCTTTGGCTCTCAGCTCCTTCAGTAATTTTTCAGTAACTCAAGAGTTTTGAGGACTGGCATGTTTTTTTTTTTTTACATTTGCGAACCTCAGTATGACGCTGAATGTGTGACAATAATATTGTCATGGGGGTGAGAGAATGAATGAAATAAATATATTTACAAAATATGCAGGGAGAGTCAGAGGCAGCTGCAGCCAAGATGGAGGCCCAACAGCAACAACAACACGAGCACAGTCTCTTTCATCGTCTTCGTCGTCTATGATGCTCTTTCGTTGCCGATGTCGTGTAACAATATGAATGAAAACTCTGAACATGCAATTTGTGAATCATTCAAGGGTATTGCTGATGACCAATCAGTGTTCATGATATCATCAATCAACGATTCTTTGTCTAGAACACACCTGGTGTAAGATATGCTAGTCGGTGAAGAAATACAGTTGAAGCGCAGAAAAATCAGGTAACGGTCAGTGATGTTCACATTAAAAGCCTCTACATCCGGCGCTTGTGATAAATTAGAAAGTGCATGGTCAATCAAAGTACTTGCGCCATTCATACAGCGCGTGGGAAGGGAGATTAAACATTCATAGCCAAAACTCTGATAGACACTGGAGAAATTCAAAGAACTAGAAGATAGGTCAAGTATATCAATGTTGAAATCTCCCATAATCACAACATTTGTATGACTAAGAGATAGTGTGTATAATACTTTGTGGAGGGCTCCACAGAAATGTGTGACCGATGATCGATAAATGCATCCAAAGATGAAGCTCTTGCTGTCTAGCTTAAGGAAATCGTGGTTACGTTGTATGCAAACACTTTCGCAGCCAGTTACATTTACCTCAATGTCATGTCGTCGTATGTAGTGTATGTTCGATTTAGTATAAACGGTGACACCTCCATGATTGCTGCTAGGCCTATGCGAGTATTCAGACTTGTATGAGGGGAGACCAAACAAATTTTTGTCATCATCGCTTAGCCAGGTTTCAGATATACCGATAAGTGAAAACAGAAGAAGCTGTATGTCATCGAAGTGTTTACGATTGCTTCTTGCGTTATTATGAATCGCAGAGCAAGAGACAGGTGAGAGGAAGAAATTGAGATGATCTGTTGAGAAATAAGTAGCCATAATTGAATGGACCTAAGTGCAACTGAGGAAGAAATTGAAATTCAATATGGTTCGCTAGCAGATTTTGGGCAGGTCGGCTTCACAGGTGATGCGTAGCACCTTGCTCTCCGTTGTCCTCCTGGCTTTGATTTGACAGTTATCTGTCCACAAGAATTTTCAGTTGTTCGCCTTCTTTAAAGCCAGTGCCTGAGAAAAGAGTGCTTTGTTTTCGGGGGTGAGGTTATCGTTAAAGTAGACAGAGTTGTTGGCGGCTCCAGGCAGTCCAACGTCACTTAGGCATAGTTTAGCCTTCCGAGCCTTGCTGACAAATTCAGCCTTTTTCGTCCGAGAGCAGACGCGAGCAAGCAGGTGCTTAGCGCCAGCTTTCACTGTTTAAATACGGTGAACAATGTCGAGATCACTGGGTGCCAGTTTACAATTATTCTTAACACCTATAGTCTACACGATTGTCGCGCAGTCTTCCCCTTCTGTCGCCGGAACGCCCTTGATCTCGACGTTGTTAATCCGTGAATATTGCTCCAATTGCATCACTTTACGGGATAGTTCCGCATTTTGTGCTTTTGGCGCCTTGTTTTCTGCAATCAAAGAGACATTATCTTTCCACAAGCTTTCCCTGATGTCATTCATGTGCTCAGCGCTGGTTACCAACTCGCTCATTTGTTCTTTCATTTCAGAGAAGTTCACACCAAATAGCTGTGCTTTGACGATGAACTTGTTAAAGATAGCGTCAACAAAATTATCAGGACATTCGTTGAGTATTGATTCAAGTTCGATAACTTTTTTGTTCAGCTCAGCAACAGTAGGCATTGCGCAGAATTCAGCAAAGCAGTACAGATATGCGCAAAACGACAAGTCACAGAAAGGGATAGTCTCGACAATATGGCAGCAATGACAGTGTAACAACAGAGCAAACGGCAAAAAACCTGTTAAATGTACTAACCTGCACAGTAAAGAATCATGCGTAAGGCCAGGAAGAATGTGTTTTTTGCACTGTCGTCACTGCAATGATGCCTATCCGCGAGATCCGGTTTCTTTATATGGTGGTGCCAGCCGATGTGAAGCCGTCTAGCGGATCCCCAGAGCAACTATCCCTGCTGTGTGAAGACAGAAGGATGACCGCAGCTATACACGCGTCGTCAATGACAGTGCAGCAGGCTTGCTTCCACGATAAAGCGGCTGGCGTCTACGGCTCCTTGTCAATGCTTTGAAACACGGAAAACTGCGCAGTAATGAATCATGCATAAAGCCAGGAACGATGTGTTTATTGCACTGTCGTCACTGCCAATGATGCCTATCCGCGAGATCCGGTTTCTTAATATGGTAATGGCAGCCGATGTGGAGCCGTATAGCGGAAGTCTAAGGCTCTCCTTCTCCACTTCATCTTGTTGAACATATTGCTCATAACCAGGGTCGCTCTTTGGTGGGACGTGCTGCCTGAAATCAACCTTCGCTGCTGCCACATCCTTGCTCTCCACCTTACTAAGAGTGAATGTCTTTTAAATCTTCTGCGCTTCAGACCCAATCACAGTAAGAAATTTGGTGGTTTTTCAGGCAACAAACTTATTTTTGCATATCCCTCAACTTCGTTATAATGAAGTTTGCGTGTAGACTCAATCTTAGCAAAGGCATGTTAGTAGGCACAAGGTTTTTTTTTTTTTTTGCTGATAAATACATCACCATTTCCTTCTCTTTCTCTATTTTTTACAAAACTGGCCTCTTTGTTACCGCTTTTTGCATACACCAGTCATGACTGCTTGTAGCACACATTCTCATCTTTTAAGTTGAGCAATTTACAGCACATGTTCCCAGAACAGCTCAGCTGTGCTCGTGTTCCTTTCTTGCTCATAGCGAGGACATTGCTGTGGCTGTGCTATTACCATTCATTTTTTTTCGTGCATCCCTCTTTCCTCCTGTGCCCACCTTGTTTTGACTTTTGTTTGCACCACTGGTGATGCATCAAACCTGTCCTTTGCACAGTGTACACTCAAACTTTGATATAACGAACCCGGATATAACGAAATATTGGTTTTAACAAAATAGATGAAGAATAGGCTTGCAATCGACATAGTGTTAGCAATACACCCTTATAACAAATTTTTGGATATAACGACTTTTTTTTATGTAAAATACAATTTTTTATAATGAGGCTCGAGTGTAGTGGGCACCGCACAGCAGCATTTCTTTGCAGCCCTTTACGCTCGGAAGTATTGCATTTGGAACATGGTAGGTGGGATGAAGTGTCCAAGTGTGCCCGACCCCGTGTGGCCTATCTCTCACTTGCCACTTTGCAGTTGACATTACAAATGCTCGGGATCCCGTTTTGCATTTCGAAGGCGGTGAGCTTGCACTCTGGGTTGCCTATCGAGTTTCCTTCATATGGCCAAAGCGTGTTTTTGAGTAAGAGTCAGAGTGTATTATTCTGCTCGCTAGATTTGCATTATTTTTGTTTTCTTTTTATCCTTCTCGTTGTAATACGGACATTGCATATTAGTGCCCAATTAGGTGCCCATTACGTGGGCTTGCCACTCGTCTTAAACCCTGTATAAGACAGGTACATTTGTCTTAGACCCTATGTTAGACAAGATACTACTCGCTCTTTTACTCTCAACCAATTGGCCGAACTCTCAACCGATTGGCCGAACCCATGCCATACGTTGCAATGATCAGTCACCAACTAGCCCAGTTCTCAACCTCATCACTGCTATCAGTCAGCTCATGGAAACCACCCAGATATGTATAACAGCATACTACCGCATGAGCAATTGGTATCAGCCAGCTCATAAGCACCTTGTGGTTACGTACGATGGCACACCTCCCCATGAGCAATGACAAAGTTAAGCGCTTTCACCGTTATCTGAAGGCTGCACTTATGGCAACCAAGGATTTGAATACTTCATAGCCTGCAGTGGAAAACATCAGAGAGAGTTTCCACTTGCCTGACATTTTCTTCACCACATCCTTGCTTTTTATGTGGCAAAGCAGAAAAGCTGTTGGTTGGAGTATTTCCATGTTTTAAGCACCCTTTTACAATGTGTGCTTCGAAAATGCCTAGTGCAAGCTGATGCATGAAAGCTTAATAGGTTTGTTATACACAAAAATTTTCTGAACTATTCAGAGGATTATGTGGCTGTTCTCTGTTCTTGAGTACTTCCTCCTGAACCTAGCTTGAGCTCCTGGTTGATGAACGAGTTTCACCCCTAATAAAATCACCTCTATGAATATTTTATACAATACAGAAAGTAAGCAAATGAGCTTTGGTTGTTGCAATTTTTTCATGACTTCAACCCTTCTTTTGTGTGCAACAGAATGTTGGCATTTTTCTAACCACATTGAAAAAGTGAACATGAATTGCTGCAAGATTTTTTAATTTAAATGAAAAGTATTCGCCATCCCTCATCAAACTGACAGTTGCATACACTGGCTCAATTCCCTACAGTACAGAATTCTACAGGGGCATCTTTTCGGGCCCTCAACACTAACTTTATCAATAGTTACAGAGATTCAATTGCAGTATCTTGTGTGACTGATTTGCTCTTGATATTGAATTATCAATCTACAAATTATAGTGCTCACAGCAGAAGCCCATAGTCGGCATTACAATGTTGCTAAAATTGCAAAAAATAGAAATTCCCTGCACATCCACTGCAGCATGGATCGTTTTAAAGTCTTTTCTGTACAGTTCTCTTTCTGCTGATTTGATTTAGCGGTTTTTCTTTACAGCTGCATCAACATCGCCAAATCAAGCTTCACTGCTCAGCAGACTGAGGTGTTACACTGACAAACTCAAGGTCACAGGTTCCTTAATTCTCCGCCACAGCAGCTGAATTTTGATAGCGGCAAAATGAAAACAGCACCTGTGTATTCAAATCTCTGGGCACATTAGAAAACCATTCCTAAGTGGAAAAACCAACCCATAATCCACTACTGTGTCTTGCTTCATAATTATTTAGGGTTGGCACGAAACTGCAGTTCGGATGCAATCGATAAAAGTGCTTGTTCTGCTGTAACTGCTGAAAGAGCTGCTCAAGTGCTGCTGCGCTCGAATTTAGCAGGGTACCAAAATCACCAGCAATCCTTCTTTCTTGGATTGGAAGAGCTTGCCTAGTCTCTCATTTCTACTGTTAGAACGTTGTAGTTATTCTATCGTTCTAAAGCTGTGTGTCTGCTCGCAAGTGTTATGCCGAATTGATTGCCTACCTTGACTACGTCTAGCTTCCTTGCTTTCACGTGCAAGTGTAAATGCCCGATTTGTCAAAACAACATCTAAAGTGTCTATCGCTCAAGCAGCACTATATAGAGGCAAACCAGAAAGAGAGAAAAATTTGTTGATTGATATGTGGGGTTTAACGTCCCAACATCACAATACGATTATGAGAGACGCCGTAGTGGAGGGCTCCAGAAATTTTCTCCACCTGGGGTTCTTTAACGTGCACTCAAATCTGAGCACACGAGTCTACAGCATTTTCACCTTCATCGAAAATGCAGCTGTTGCAGCCGGGATTCGATCCCATGACCTGCGGGTCAGCGGCCGAGTACCTTAGCCACAAGACCACCGCGGCAGGGCAGAAAATAATTTTTAAAAAAAAAGGAGCCACAAGATGTTGTGAAAGAGGTGTTTGCGAGCCGACAACAATACGGTAAAGAGAGAAAACATTGCTACTGTAGTGGAGCATACGCACCATCGCTTATGCGCCTTCGGAAGACAACGAAAAGCCCTGTGCTCTGCTTGCGCGAGAGTTTGTGCCGCCTTTGCCAGACTTGCCGTACGCCCATTTTCCGTCGCGACCTCGTTGCGACTTCTCTGCTCGAATAAACGTCATCACACTATAATAGACTCGTACTGAACATGATCTGAAGGGACCAGGAAAATATGTTCCATTTAACAAGAAATGTGTTCACTAAGAGATTAACACAAATGCTAAGACATAAACAGTTTGCTTTCAATTTCGGCAGAGAACATTAGCTTGTCCCACATTTCTGGTACCAGTAAAGCAGGGCAGCAGCGTAACATATTATGTTATGTGTCTATGCATGTATGGGTCAAAAAACAATACCATAAAATAGAATGGATGAAAACTGCATCGTGAAACTGTGTTTTTTAATTGGGCTGCAATTTACGGACGTGGCCAAATTTTCTCATTAAATTTACGCTAATCATGGTCAATACTTTATCAGATGTATTCCCAGCCTAAGCTCACTTAATTCAAAACATTTTACAATGTGATTTAATTATCAGCACCAACCCACTGAGATTACCCCTTGACGATTTACACTCAGCTGCTTCAAAGTTGGCAATGTTAAAAGAGACGACTGAACTTATTTCACTTTTTTTGAACAGATTCTTGAGCACAGAAAGTGCTGCCCTAGAGCAGCCATAAGTATTTTTGGCGCAGAAAAACTGCTAGTTAAGAGCAGCTACTGATCTTTTAGGAATAAATGGCAAAATATGTCATATGATTACTGGAGTTTGAAGCATCCCCAAAGCATCTCACATATATGAATATTTAGTAAGACACGTATGGCACATACAATAATCAAAACTTATTTCCAGAAGTAAACAATCAAGAGTATGGCGGACTACTGAACAAGCAGTATAACAAAATGTGTGTGTGTGTGTGTGTGTGTGTGTGTATATATATATAAAAATATATATATAACGTATTTACTCGCATAATCGGCGCACCCCTAGTTTTGTCGCGGAAAATTCGATTTTTTTTAATTCCGCGCATAATAGGCGCACCCCGAACTTGGCCGTGATCAGAAACGATTCTACCCCCCAGCGGTACAGTTGGAACGCGGTCCCCGTACCCTTAAGAAAAAAAAAAGGCAAATCGACGAGCAAATAAAAAAAATTCGAAGTGCAACGACCTAACCAACGTGTTTGTCGAAATAAAACTTGAAAAAAAAAAATAAGCGTCCATGAGCCCCCCCAAAAAAAAAAAACGGCTGTTCCATCAATTACTGATACCCCCCAAATTGCCGCGCTTTTAGGAGGTCACGTGTACAACGCCGGGGGCTCGATCGCCATCACCACCATCAGAGAAAAAGAAAGAAACGCCATTTTGCAAGCGGTGTGCGTATGTTGTGGTCGTGTATTGAACTTTGGTTCCACCATGGGGAAGTACGCGAGCTACACGGCTGGGTTTAAACTGAAGGCAGTGCAGTACGCGCTGGAGCACGGCAACCAGGCTGCAAGCAGGCATTTCGGCGTTGGAGAAACCAGTATTCGGTACTGGAGGGACCAAGAAGAAAAACTTAAGGCGACGAAGAAGACACGACAGGCCTTCCGCGGCGCCAAGACCGGCAGGTATCCGAACGTCGAAGAGCATTTGGTCCGGCATATACGGGAGCTACGACAAGACGGCTGTGCTGTGTCGTGGCAGGCGATCTCCGAAGAAGTCGTCAGGAAAAGCTTCAAGAAGACGGGTATCTCGAACGCACTGGATGCGAGTGAGGATGACATGTTGTGGGGTGCGGATGATTCGGACACCGAAAACGAATCCCCGCTCGGCGAGGATGAATGTGTGATCTCCGACTCGGACTCCGAATAGGAAAAAGGAGGAACAGCTACGACTTTTGTGTAAATAAATTTTACGTGTGTGTGTGCAGTTGACGGCTCTCGCTTGTTCATTAAAAGGTACGTAGGTATGTTTGTTTTATGCTGAATTAATTGGTAAACGATAAAGTCGCCTTTTACTTGACAAGTGTGCAGATTTAAAGCGCAAGAACCGAGTTAAAAAAATTTTCAAAAATTTTACCCCGCGTAATTGGCGCACCCCTAACTTCGAGCCAAATTTTCTGAAAAAAAAGTGCGCCTATTATGCGAGTAAATACGGTATATATATATATATATATATATATATATATATATAGCCCCACATTATAAAGTTAGCAGACAACAGTTGCCAAAGCAGCAGTTGATAATCGGTAACAAAGTACGAGATCAAAGCAACTTTACGCAATCTCAGATTTCGACAAAATAGCCAGCACAACAAGTCGAAAAAAAAGAAAAACAGCTGAGTGAGCTATATACATCAAAGACAAGTTTTTGTGGCTTGAATGATAACAGAGCAGGCAAAGCTCAGCATAGCAATGCAATGGCATTCGTCACATAACAGTTGACACTAGTAGCCAGTAAGCAGTTTGATAATGAACTAATCTCACAGAATGTTTACCGAGTCTGCTACCTTGGGTTCAATTACATAGCTAAATCAGGACTAGTGGCATTGTAGATATACTATTGTGTAAAGCTGGCACACTACATGCATGCTAAGAGCCACTTTGGAGAAGGTTTGGAGCAGATATTAAAATTTATAGGTTGGAAGAGCATGTGGTAGCACTCCTTCTTTGGAGCTTTTGGGAAAAAGCACTTGCATAACTGCTTAGTGAGAAACAAGTTTCATTATGGAATCAGATAAATGCTTGCTTAATTAAACACTTTCAGGCCCTTCCTCAGAAAAGTAATTTTAAATGCCTAGGAACAATGCAGAAAACCGATTGTAATCTATCTAATGGCTGTGATGACAAGTGGTGAAACACTGCACAAATCACTGGATCGTCGTGTGTACATGCAGCATTGAGCCGGTGGTGTCCATTCATATTTGCTGGAAAGGAAACGTGTGAATTGTCTCAATGTGCTCGCATGCGTACTGGGAATTCCTCACAGTTTGCCAACAGGCTTGTGGCAATGCTGAATGAGCTCCTTTCACGATATTTGCCCACGAGCCCAACAATGTATTGCCCAATCAGAAAATGAGAAGACAGTAGCTTGTGCCCAGACACGTACACAGGAAAGGGTGACAGCAGCGACAAGGTGTTTGCAAAGTAAATGAGTGAATATAGCCTGTCGGTGGGATGAACCATCGTCTTCTAGCATCTAACCCTGATCTTATAAACACTACATTGCAGGTACGTGCACTACAAGGTGAAATATAGAGTATAGGACAGAATATTTTAAAATATTTATCAACAGTTCTGGCACATAGACTTAAGTTTTTAAAATATGACAATTGTACATCGGCACAGCATTTCCAGTGACTCTGTTAAACGCTGAAGGCTCTCTGGAATGCAGAAACTGAAATGCTCTCCAGCTCCCTCGTTACAACCTCTTGATTGGGCTGGACCGAGCTTCAATGTAATTTTCTATGCCTCTTTTTAGTCGGGAGAAGAGTAGGAAGACCTTTTAGCGATATCTGAGTGGTAGGGTCGCTGGGGACGCTGAGTTCCATATTTGGTCAGGAAGTCGATGACAGCAAAGGTAGTGAAGCTGGGCCCACTGTTGTGACTTTTTGCCATTGGAGGGCCTCCTCACCATCTCTCAATATCAACTAGCTCTCTTCCATCTCAAAACATTTTGTTCCACCCAGAAGCACTCGAACGACTCATGGCATCAGTACTGTAAGAAGCCTTGATCGCATCAGGGGTCCCGCTCACACTTGCACTAAGTTTGGCGCACAGCTTCACCACACAACACTGCTCTAATAAATTATAAACTGCCAAGACAACAAGGCACCATGAAAGTGGTTTACCTAACACTCGATGTACACTCCATGAACAATAGAAGACGACTGGTGCACTGGTACTAAGACCCCCCCCCCGCCCCACCACCACCACCACCGAACCAGCAGAGTAACATCCTCCTCCTTCACCATATTTTTAGAGGAAAGTATTAGTCCTACTACTCCCCGGACAAGCGCTGTAAAACAGATTAAACAATGTTCAGCATACAGGCGAGACATAGAAGCTTGACAAATTTTCCATAGCACTAAAAGCTTTGTTTGTGAAAGCCGGTGCACTGAGATGCTCGGCGTTCACACAGCTAAGAAGGTTTGCTCGGACATACATCGTGTACACGCATCTTTTGCATGTCAATATCTATTCCAATGAAAACCTTGCATTCACTCTAATTCTCTCAGTGCTGCTTTATAACACATTCGTTGACAACATACAACTTGCAAAAAGAAATTAATCTCAAACATTAATTAGTTGCGCTACGCTCTGCTTTTCCTTCATATATGGCACGCATAAAACTCATAATTTACTTGCAAATGAACCACATTGCCCCTCCTCAATTGTACGATGTCAATTGTCAACTGAGCTTTATGTATATTTACGTCAGAATGATCTGATTTTGTCTATTTATCAGAATTTTTGACTTCCACAAATTCGTCCGAACACAATAGTGTATTGCTGTGAAGCTGAAACTATGAGAAACATAGTGCAGAAAACATATAACTGTCAACATATTCATGCATATTCAAGACTATTTTTCTGGTATGTTCATCGCTTCAACTACTTAACCATTAGAGCACAGAGAAATCTTAACTTTGCAATGTTTTTGTTAGACTGAAAGAGTGAAGAAAGTCACACAGAACAAATTCTACAAAAAAGGGTGATCTAATAAAATGTAGTCATCACATTTGTTACGCACATCACTGTTCATCGCTACGAAGTCACCAGTGAAAAATGCTCACATTGTGGGAAATTAATAAATAAAATTCAGGTGTGTTAAATAAGCACAAGTTAAACCTTTCACATAAATAGCAACTAAATTTGTTCATTTTATTTTGCTTAGCACTGAAGCACAAGACTGAAAAATCTAAAATCAGGACAAGCCAAACCTCAACGTTTTGCAATACTTGCAAAGTCATTTGAAGACATTTAAATTTGCATAAACAATGATGGACCTCTCTTTAAGCATAGACTGCAAAAAAAAAAAACTCTATAGTTGAAGGCTCCAGAACCTTTTTAGGGCACTTTAGAAGCTACCTTCGACCATTATGAACAAATAAGTTATTAAAGCACCACAGAAAGACCTTCGAAACCCTGATCATTTCCGCTTCTTGTTTAGATGCGTTGACATGTGGCGAAGGAGGTGGCATCTTTGTGAAAAAGATGCATTGCAGTGGACACAGGAAAAAGGACGCTCTCCTGTGTGGGTACGAATGTGCTGTGCGAGTTTGTCGGCCTCGACGAACGCGGCCGGACACAGGTGGCACTTGAATGGGCGCTCGCCAGTGTGTCTTCGAACATGTTTGACCATGCTGCTCTTGTGAGTGGTCACGTAGTTGCACTGACGGCAGGAATGTAGTCCGTCTTTTACGGACACAAATGAATCGTACGCTTTCACGGACGCTGCAGATGGGAAACCTGCATAGCCACAGGAAGGCAATGCAAATTACGAGTCACGCAATACAAGGAGCTGGGTGGCACCGCTAGGCAAACAAGAGTTGATGAACTTGTAAGTGCAGTGCATAATAGAGTCGACCTACCCCTGATGAATGGTTCTTTGAGAAAAACAGTGCACTAGCCTATACATCTCACGTGTTCCAATATCTCCTTACATTAACACCAAGGGGCTTAAAATATGTGAACTCCTATTTCCGACTTATAAACTACCTTTCAGAAGCAACCTTAATGCTATACCGAAACAGGCAAGCTATAATTTTGAAGCATTGCCCACCCTTAGATATAATAATAGGCATCATGAAATATACATAAGCAAATTTGATTCATGATTGAAATCTAACCGCGAGTGGTGGAATGGTCTGTGTATTCAGCGATCATGGTTGGAAGGTCTGCTCATTCTTAGGGTTCTTCCATCAAGGTGACACAGAGGTTTCTCAGTAATACTAATTGATGATGTTTAATGTCCGGAAACTACGACATGATTACAAGAGGTGCCGTAGGGAGAGTTTTAGAGATCTGAGTACATGGCCCTTGAGTCTTTTCGCCACCCATCGAAAATCTGCCTGCTGCAGTCGGGACTTGATTCTGTGACCTGCCGGAAGGTTCTCTGCGTTTCTTGCCATTGTAAATGTTTCATTGTTCTACTTTTGCAGTTCCACTGTATAACACTGTATTCTTAATGTTGTAGGTTGCAGTTTACAGTTGTACCCTTAAGGTTGTATCGTTTCTCTCACAGCATTACTTTACTTCTTGTGAACAGATGCTTTCTTTTATCCATTCTGCATGGACTTCGTATTCATAGCAGTGGCGAGCCAGAGATACTTTTCAGGGGAGTGTTATATGCCCCCAAGTGAAAAAATAAAAAGGCACAGATTCTGTGCCCAAACAATATCTCGGTATTTTTTTCCATTGATAAAACCGAAAGTTTAGGTTTTTTTTTTTTTTTTTTTGTTCACTGGGACATCCACATCAAAATACAAATGGAAAGAATAAGGAGATGGGCAGTGTATGCAGGTTGCAGAAAATTAGAGGAATTGGTTTAAATAAGGAACACTCCCCTGGTTTCACTGTTAATATGCAGTATCTATTAAATGAATAAGTAAGTATGTATCTTTTCATTAGACACAAAAGCACTGAACTAATTGTTACTTTTTTTAGCATTGCTTCATTTACACAGTACAGCAAAGTAAAAGCATCACTTCATATCCAAACAGACAAGGCATACAAATAAAATATGAATGAATGAAAATGGAAGTTTATATGAAACTGATAAGAAAACATTGAAGATAGAAAAATTTACAAATATAATCAATTGATGGCAGCAGCTCATAAACAAGGATAAGTCAGCATCACAATGTTACATTGAGACGAAAAATACACTGAGAGGAATTTAACACGAGCAGCAAACGAATGATGTCTAAGAAGGGGCTTGTGCGACGTGAAGCAAGGAAAGTTCGAAGCCCGGAACTTCTCTGATGCTCTGCAGAAAAACAGACACACCTGGAAAAGAGTGAAAACTGCTGTTGATGTCGGCACGAACACTCATAGTACACCCGCACCAAGTTTAACATTTTTCGCCAACCAGAGGTGCGGGTAAAAAATTGTAATGACTTACATTTCACAGTAGTAGCTTTGTGAATTTGGGGCAATATTACGAGCCTCGAATTGAATGTAACCATGAAGTCAGGTTATTTAATTAAAGGACAGCTCTAGTGCACAACATAAATTGCAGTGCCTAAATTCGGCGGGAAATACACGTTAGGTGAGAACAAGCTCAAGATTATTACATGAGGCTTTACTCCTGTTGGGGGCATAAACAAACTGAGAATGATGATGATAGAGCGAAACATCTGCACTCATTATATCCTGCAGTATAACGGATGTGAATGTAGAGATAGCAAAAGTATTTCTTTCATCTTGGTGCTCCTTATTGGCCAACTATCAAATGAGTGGTGCTCCTATAGCTTCATAACGACGACCACACTTGGTGTTGACGAAAAGAAATCAAGTATGAACAATCTTTTTTGCACTTTCCGCTGGACTTCGGTCATCATCATCATCATCATCATCATCAGCCTGACTACGTCCACTGCAGGACAAAGGCCTCTCCCATGTTCCGCCAGTTAACCCGGTCCTGTGCTTGCTGCTGCCAATTTATACCCGCAAACTTCTTAATCTCGTCTGCCCACCTAACCTTCTGTCTCCCCCTAACCCGCTTCCCTTCTCTGGGAATCCAGTTAGTTACCCTTAATAACCAGCGGTTATCCTGTCTACGCGCTACATGCCCGGCCCATGTCCATTTCCTCTTCTTTATTTCAACTATGATATCCTTAACCCCTGTTTGTCCCCTAATCCACTCTGCTCTCTTCTTGTCTCTTAAGGTTACACCTACAATTTTTCTTTCCATTGCTCGCTGCGTCGTCCTCAATTTAAGCTGAACCCTCTTTGTAAGTCTCCAGGTTTCTGCTCCGTCGCTAAGTACCGGCAAGATACAGCTGTTATATGCCTTCCTCTTGAGGGATAGTAGCAATCTACCTGTCATAATTTGAGAGTGCTTGCCGAATGTACTCCACCCCATTCTTATTCTTCTAGTTACTTCAATCTCGTCGTTAGGCTCTGCGGTTATTACCTGCCCTAAGTAGAACTAGTCTTTTACAACTTCAAGCGCACTATTACCTATCTCGAAGTGCTGCTCCTTTCCGAGGTTGTTGTACATTACTTTCGTTTTCTGCCGATTAATTTTAAGACCCACCTTTCTGCTCTCCTTGTCTAACTCCGTAATCATGAGTTGCAATTCGTCCCCTGAGTTACTCAGCAATGCAATGTCATCGGCGAAGCGCAGGTTACTAAGGTATTCTCCATTAACTATTAACCCTAACTGTTCCCATTCTAGGCTTCTGAAAACCTCCTGTAAGCACGCGGTAAATAGCATCGGGGAGATGTCCCCTTCTGCCTTACAACCTTCTTGATTGGTGTTCTGTTGCTTTCTTTATGAAGCACTATGGTAGCAGTTGATCCCCTGTAGATTTCTTCCAGAACGTTTATATATACTTCATCTACGCCCCGATTCCGCAGTGTCTGCATGACGGCTGATATTTCTACTGAATCAAACGCCTTCTCGTAATCTATGAAGGCTATGTATAGTGGTTGGTTATACTCTGAGCATTTCTCTATTACCTGATTGATAGTATGAATGTGGTCAATTGTTGAGTAGCCTGTTCGAAATCCTGCTTGTTCCTTTGGTTGATTGAATTCTAATGTTTTCTTTACTCTGTTAGCAATTACCTTTGTAAATAGCTTGTATACTACAGAGAGCAAGCTGATCGGCCTGTAACTCTTCAAGTCCTTGTCATCTCCTTTCTTATGTATTAAGATGATGTTAGCGTTTTTCCAAGACTCTCCATCAGGAGACACCTCGTAAACAGGGTGGCTAGTTTTTCTAACACAATCTGTCCTCCATCTTTCAGCAGATCTGATGTTACCTTATCCTCACCAGCAGCTTTGCCTCTTTGCATGCTCTCCAAAGCTTTTCTGACTTCTATCATTACTGGTGGGGTGTCATCTGAGTTACTGCTAGTTCTTATAGTAATAAGGTCGTGGTTGTCTCGGCTACTGTACAGATCTCTGTAAAACTCCTCCGCTATTTTAACTATCCTATCCATATCGGTAGTTATTTTGCCTTCTTTGTCCCTTAGTGCATACATCCGACTTTTGCCTATCCCAAGTTTCCTCTTCACTGCTTTGATGCTTCCTCCGTTTTTCAGAGCGTGTTCAATTCTCTCCATGTTATAACTTCTTACATCGCATACTTTACGCCTATTAATCAACTTCGAAAGCTCTGTCAGTTCTATTTTGTCTGTTGTACTTGAAACTTTCATGCTCTGACGCTTCTTAATTAGGTTCTTCGTTTCCTGGGAAAGCTTGCCAGTGTCCTGTCTAGCTACCCTGCCTCCAACTTCCACTGCACACTCCGTAATGATACTCGTTAGATTATCATTCATTGTATCTACGCTAAGGTTGGTTTCCTCACTAAGAGCCGAGTACCTGTTCTGCAGCGACACTCTGAATTCCTGTACTTTCCCTCTCAGTGATAGCTCATTGATTGGCTCCTTGCGTATCAGTTTCTGTCGTTCCTTCTTCAAGTCTAGGCGAATTCGAGACCGTACCATTCTATGGTCACTGCATAGTACCTTGCCAACCACTTCCACATCCTGCACGATTCCTGGGTGTGCAGTCATTATAAAGTCTATTTCGTTCTTATTTTCGCCATTAGGGCTCCTCCATGTTCAGTTGCGGTTTTTTCGTTTTCGGTAGAAAATATTCAAAATCCGCAAATTATTGCGTTCTGCGAATTCTACTAGTAGCTCTCCTCTGGCGTTTCTAGTGCCGATGCCATAATCTCCTACTGCCTGGTCTCCAGCCTGCTTCTTCCCTACCTTTGCATTAAAGTCGCCCATCACTATAGTATGCTGTGTTTTTACCTTACTCATCGCCGATTCCACGTCTTCATAGAAGCTTTCAACTGAAGCATCATCATCGCTGGATGTAGGCGCGTAAGCCTGTACTACCTTCATCTTGTATTTTTCATTCAGTTTATTTACAATACCTACCACCCTTTCATTAATGCTATAGTATTCCTCTATGTTGCCAGCTATGTTTCTGTGAATTAGGAACCCCACTCCCAGTTCTCTTCTGTCTGCCAAGCCCCGATAGCAAAGGACGTGCCCATTCTGTAGCATAGTATAGGCCTCATCTGTCCTCCTAACCTCACTGAGCCCTATTATATCCCATTTAACACCCTCTAGCTCCTCGAAGAGTACAGCTAGACTTCCCTCACTAGATAAGGTTCTAGCGTTAAACGTTGCCACGTTCAGGTTCCAAAGGCGGCCTGTAGTCCAGAGATTCTTAGCACCTTCTGCTGCGTTGCAGATTTGACCGCCGCTATGGTCAGTTGCTTCGCAGCTGCTGGGAACTGATGGCCGTGAGTTATTTGACGTATGCATGTGGGAGGTAGTGGCCAGATACTGCACCAGGGTGGCCAATCCTTCTCTGGTGAGGGAGTGCATTCGCGGCGGTGGTTACCGGTGAGGTTGCACCCCAGGCCTTTTAATGCAGTTCCATCAACACGCGGATTTTTTTTTTTTTTTTTCCCGGTTGGGAACTGCGCGGCACCGGGATTTGAACCACGGACCTCTTGCATGCGAGGCGGATGCTCTAACCACTACGCCATCGCCGCACCCCGGACTTCGGTCATCGAGCACTAATTACGATCCCAAGCATACTGTTACAGTATGATACCAGCTTTCCTTTTTGAAGGCACATGAAGCGAATTTTCGTTGTGACTGCTGGAATGAAATTTCCTCGATGAAAGAAGCAGATAGACACAAGCTTTGAGAAAACAGCTATCAGCAAACATAAACAGAACATCGAGGATGCAGCCAAAAAGACACAGCCTAGCTACTTCTACATACTGAAATAATAATGTTGGAAGTGAAATAGTGCAAATAGAATATAGGGAAAAAGAGTGAGGAGGCGAAAAAGAAATAAACACACACAAACACAGAAAGAAAGAAACAGAGGAAGAAGGACATTATTTTCGAAACTTAGTAAAACAGCAAAAGCCAGGACTTCAAGGTGCGCATCAGCTCTGCTCTATCTTAACATAGAACCTCCAATGTAGGCTAATCATTTTTTTTAAACAACTAACCACACTCTTGCATGAATGATAATTTGTTGAACAGGAAATGGTGCTCAAGCCGAGGTTTTAACAAATGGTGTTGTTTTCCAATACTATTACGTACTGTATGAAACCAAGGCAAAAGCTTTAATTATAGCATCATTGATCATGGTCGCCACATTTACTCATTTCTAACATCTGTTGCTTGCATTAAGCCTGTAGGATTGAGCCAGACTAAACACAGTTTTGCCAATTTTTTGTTGCTGCTATGCATTCGATCAATCGAAGTATTGTAGTCAGTTTTAGCACTGAACACGCAGTTTTAGAGTTGGGAACACTGCAGGAGGTTACTGAAGAAACCACAAAAAAAAATTGAGGTGGCGACCTGCTGTATAAGCAGTGCACTTATTCATTCAATTTATAAAGATCTAAATTTCATTACAACGTTGTTACGTGGAAAATAACAGTAGTAAGTCCGCAGCCACAACGCAGCTCACCGACAACATCCACTTCTTGACTCTCAGTCTGAGGCGCCTTTTTTGGGTATGTCCCACTATGCCCTGTTTCTGTCAGCCGAAATCACGTAACACAACCCCCGGCGGCGAAACCGCCGACCCGGCGAGCTTACGGGGCCACAGCAGGAGAAGTGTGGTAACGCTTGATCCTTGATACGTGGACGATGTCCCAGGACAGCAGACCAGAACAGGTAGATGGATTATCAGGGACAATTTCATATGTAGTGTCAGTCACTCGTCTAAGCACGCAGTATGGGCCCATGAAACTAGAGAGAAGCTTCTCTGAAAGGCTGGCATGTCACGTAGGGGACCATAGAAGAATGAGAGAACCTGTTGGAAAGTGTTCGTCCCGCTGCTGTTCGTCGTAACAACGTTTCTGCGAGTCTTGGGACACCGTTAATCTGCTGGGGCAAGCTGACGAGCATAGTCACTCGGGCAATAGCGTCGCGTGCATATTCAGAAGTAGACTGCGCAGCGGCTGGCAGGAAGGTATCCAACGGCTATGTTGGTTCACGTCCAAACAGAAGGTAAAATGGCAAGTACTCGTCAGTGTCATGCCGGGAGGAATTCTATGCGAATATTACATAGGGTAGTGCAAGGTCCCAATCACGATGGTCGGCCGAGACGTACCACGATAGCATGTCTGTCAGGGTGCGGTTTAAACGTCCTGTAAGCCTATTAATCTGGGGATGGTACGATGTCGTAAGTTTATGTTAGGTAGAGCAGGAACACAGGATATTGTCAACGACTTTCGAAAGCAACGTACAGCCTCGATCTGTCAGCAGTTGACGAGGGGCCTCATGCGCTAAAATGAGATCGCGTAGTAGAAAATCAGCGATGTCTATAGCGCAGCTTGTTGGCATGGCTCGGGCAACTGCATAGTGGGTCACGTAATCTGTAGAAACCGCGACCCACTTGTTTCCGGAGGCGGATGTTGGGAAGGAACCGAGAAGGTCCAAACTAACACGGAAGAATGGCTCCTAAGGGACGTCGTTGGGCTGAAGATACCCGAAAGGGAGTCACGATAGCTTCTTGCGGTGCTGGCTAATTTCAAAAGCGTTGACATAACAACGTACAGAGCGTGAAAGGCCAGGCCAGTAGAAGCGGCGGCGCACACGGTCGCATGTGCGAGAGACACCAAAATGACCCGCGGTTGACGCGTTATAGAGCTTGCGTAAGACTGTGAAGCGCAGGTGGTTTGGTGTGACCAGAGGTAGGACGTTACCACTGGGTGATAAATTACGCCGATATAAGGTGTGGTTCTTTAAGGTAAACATGCGAACAGAAGCGTCTTGCAGTGAAGATTCGAGCTGTTGTATTAGGCGGCTGATATCCGGATCGCGACGCTGCTTGTCCCCGAGATGAAGCAACTGGGAGATGGAAAGGATGCAACGCACAGAATCAGTGCTCGTAGGATCACAGTCGGCCACAGGGTAGCTTGACAGACAATCCACATCTTTATGCCCTTTTCCTGATTTATACACTACGGTGCAAGAATACTCTTGGAGGCAGAGTGCCTAGCGGGTGAGACGACCTGTGGGATCTTTGAGGGAGGCGAGCCAGCAAAGAGCGTGGTGGTCGGTGAGAACTATAAATGGTCAGCCGTATAAGTAAGGGCAAAATTTAGCGACTGCCCACAACAGCGCTAGGCATTTGTGCTCTGTGATGGAATAATTACGCTCAAAGGGAGACAGCAGCCTGCTGGCATAAGCTATCACGCGATGCTCCCCACGTTGTTGCTGAGCCAACACAGTGCCTATTCCGTAACCACTGGCATCGGTGCGGACTTCAGTCAGTGCCGTAGGGTCGAAGTGAGCAAGAATAGGAGAGGAAGTGAGCAAAGTGGTGAGGTCGGAGAATGCTGCTACTTGCAAGAGACCCCAGGTAAACGTCTCATCTGGTTTGAGTAAATCTGTTAGGGGCGGAGCAATTTCCGCGAAGTTCTTGATGAAACGCCGAAAGTAGGAACAGAGCCCCACAAAGCTGTGGACATCTTTGGCGGTTTTTGGCACAGAAAAGTCCTTCACCGCTCGAACTTTTTCTGGGTCAGGCTGTACGCCGTAAGCGTCAACAATATGCCCAAGTATTGTGATGCGGCGGCAACCAAACCTGCACTTGGATGAATTCAGCTGAAGGCCAGCGAGATAGAATACATCAAGAATTTTGGACAGTCTCTCAAGGTGTGCTTTAAAAGTGGGAGCAAACACAATCATGTCATACAGATAACAAAGACACGTAGACACTTCAATCCACGAAGTAGGGAGTCCATCACTCGTTCAAAGGTGGCAGGGGCATTACATAAGCCAAAAGGCATGACTTTGAATTAGTAGAGGCCATCAGGTGTTACAAAAGCCATCTTCTCTCGGTCCATGGGGTCCATGGCAATCTGCCAATAACCAGAACGAAGATCGATGAAAGAACAGTAGGCGGCACCATGGAGGCAACCAAGGGCGTTGTCAATTCGTGGCAGAGGGTATGCGTCTTTCTTGGTGATGTTGTTAAGGTGGCAATAGTCCACACAATATCGCCACGATCCGTCCTTTTTTTTTTAACTAATACCATCGGGGATGCCCAGGGACTGGAGGATGGTTCAATAATGTCCTTCGCTAGCACCTTGTTCACCTCCTTCTGAATGATGCTCCGCTAAAAAGCAGACTCTCTGTAGGGACAACGGTGAACGGGGTCGGCATCACCAGTGAGTATGCGATGATGGACAAAGGACATCTGCCCTAGAGGCCGGTCACCAAAATCGAGAATATCCTGGTAGGCCTCAAGAAGATGCTGTAGGGCTTCAACTTGAGGAGGGGGAAGATCAGTGGCAATCATGTCTACAATTTGACGACTGCCAGAATGTGCTGCGAGTGGTGTGCGCTGCGATGAAACAAGGGTGTCTGAGGCAAGCACTTCAGTTTTTGAATAGAGCAACGGACACAGGTGGGCCACAGAAATGCCTTGTGAAAGCACTTGATTCATGTAGCCTAAACTTACAAGTGGTAGACAAGTTCTGTTATCTGTGATGCTGAGTACCGTGTAAGGCACTGCAACATTGTGCGCAAGGAGTACGTCGGTGAGAGGCGTAGCGTAATAGTCACTGTCGGGCACAGCTAATGAGCACAGAAAATCAATGTACGTCACAGTTTTGGAGGGCAGGTGAACAAAGTCGCTGCATTGTAATCGGCATGTATGTTGGTACGGGGCGTCACTGATTTGTGGCAGGTCAACGCGGAGCACGCCAGCGGAGCAATCAATCAGAGCAGAATTGACAAGAAAATCGAGGCCTAGTATGAGGTGGAGTGGACATGTTGCAAGCACGGTAAAAAGGACTACCACTTGATGACCGACTACGGTAAGTTCAGCTATGCACATACTGACGACAGGGATTGTTGCGCCATCTGCAACTTGGACGACACTGGTCAAGGGGGCGTGAGGACCTTCTTTGTGTGAAGACGAAAATGCGAACTTATAATAGAGACGTGAGCACCCGTATCAATCAAAGCTTCAACAGGTGTGGCATCAACATATACTTCAAGAGTGTTCCGGTTCAAACGTAAGGGCAACAGATAATTTTTGGGTAAGGTCGACAGGGCAGCTTCACTTCCAGAAGCTGCGCAGCCTAGTTTTCCCGGGGAAATGCGGCAATTAAACGATGGCGAGGGAAAGCGGCGACGGGTATTTGAACTAGAAGGGCGGCTTTGAGACGGGGGCGACGACGGGACAGGGTGGCCGTAGTCCTGAGGGGCAGTAAATGCTGTAGACTCAGTGCGGGCCGGATAACAGTGGTTCAGTGGACGGAATCAGTTTACTGTAAGTGGCGTACGAGCCAGAAGGCATAGATGGCCATTGGCTGTGGCAGTAACGAGCGATGTGTCCCACCCGACCACAGCGGAAGCAGATTGGCTTATCATCAGCTGTTCGCCATTCAGACGGGTTTCTGGTTCGTAGAGAGTACGGACGGCAACGTTTCATGTCCACAGAAGCTATCGAGGGATCAGTATTAAAAAGGGTGGGTGCAGTGGACAGGATACCCAGGTTGGCGAATTCCTGGCGAACAACAGCTTAGATCAAGAAAACAGCTGGCGTTGAGGCGTCGGGCAACCTCGGTTTATTGGCAGCCAGGTAAGCGGCCTCGAGTTCACGTCAGACGATGCTTGTCTCTTCTTCGGCTGTAGACAGCTGACAAGGAGTGGCTTCACAAGACGACGTTGCAGCGATGTTGGGTAGGCGCTGGAACTGGTGTAAAATGCATCGACTCTTCGCCTGCTCGAGACGGCAGCACTCTTTGATCACGGCGTCGATGGTCGTTACGTTGGTAAATACAAGCAGGCTGAACGCATCGTCGGCGATTCCTTTTAAAACGTGCGATATCTTGTCTGCCTCAGTCATGTTGGGATCGGCCCTTTGACACAACGCTAAGACGTCTTGAATATTGTCATGACGCAGACACAGCAGGAGTTCGATATAGAAGAGCTCACTTTAATTAAAAATGAAAGGCGCTCGTAAAGAGGACCGGGCAAGAGCTTCGTCTTCTTCTCTGGCTGTGCGAGCTCTCCTCTGCAGGTTGAATGCGGCATTTGCCTCCCTCCAGGAAGAGCATCGACCCGATGCTCGGCTACAGAATACGCGGTGTATGTAGTTGACGTATTACGCAACTGACTCACTGCAATATGGCTTCATCCGCACAACGTGTACGATTTCAGGTTTTTGAACTCGCGAGGAACTGTCAGGGATGACCTCATAATTCACGTCACTTAGGCGCCGTATAACATTGTAGGGACCAAATTACTTCTTCAATAACTTTTCACAAAGGCCGCGTCGGCGAATAGGGCTCCAGACCCACACTTTCTCGCCTGGTTGATAAGTGATGTATCGGTGTCGCAGGTTATAACGTTGTGCGTCATAACTCTGCTGTCGGGCGATTCGCACGCGTGCTAGCTGCCGTGCCTCTTCAGCTCGTTGGGTAAAGGCTTGAACATCCGTGTCTGTATCCTCGCAGTCGTGCAGCAGCATGGCATCAAGCATTGTCGTCACTTCACGGCCATAAAGAAGACTAAATGGCGTGCTCCGCGTAGTTTCCTGCTGCGCCGTATTATAACAAACGTCACGTATGGTAGAACGTCGTCCCAATTTTTATGATCCACGTCGATGTACATACTAAGCATATCAGCGATTGTCTTGTTGAGGCGTTCTGTTAAGTCGTTGGTTTGTGGGTGGTAGGAGGTAGTTTTTCGATGCGCTGTTCCACTCAACTCAAGCACTGACTTGAGGAGCATGGCCGTGAAAGCGGTACCTCTGTCTGTTATTACAATTCTAGGAGCACCATGCCTCAGAACGATATTTCCAATGAAAAATCGTGCCGCTTCTACTGCGGTTCCACTTGATAAAGCCTTTGTTTCTGCGTAGCGAGTAAGATAGTCCGTAGCGACAATTACCCACTTATTTCCAGTATGCGAAGTCGGAAATGGTCCAAGGAGATCCATTCCGATTTGTGCAAAAGGCATGGTGGGCACTTGAACTGGTTGCAACAATCCGGCTGGTTTTTAAAGTGGCGATTTTCGTCGTTGACAATCGAGACACGTGCGGACGTAATGCTTTACAGTGCCTGGAAGCTTCGGCCGGTAGTACTTTTGTTGGATTCTGGCCAATGTGCGTGTGTATCCGAGGTGGCCGGAGGTTGGCTCATCGTGGCAAGCGCTCAGGATCTCATCGCGAATGGATGTCGGGACGACAAGTAAGTGGGCATTTCCGCTGGGGGCAAAGTTCTTCTTGTATAGGACACCACTGCGCAAGCAGAATGATGGCAGGCTCCTTGCAAATATCTTGGGAACGCTTGTAGACTGGCCGTTAAGAAAATTAATGAGAGGGAGCAACTCACTGTCTTCTTTCTGCTTAGACGTAATGGTGACCGTGTCGACCACTCCTAAAAATGCCATGTCATCATCTTCTGAGACATCATCTTGCTTTATAGGCGACCTGGATAAGCAATCAGCATCAGAGTGCTGTCGTCCCGACTTATAGACGACCGTCATATCGTATTCTTGTAGGCGTAAGCTCCAGCGCGCTAGCCGACCGGATGGGTCCTTCAAGTTGGTCAGCCAGCAAAGAAAGTGGTGGTCGCTGACTACGTGGAAGGGACGGCCGTAGAGGTATGGGCGAAACTTCAGAACTGCCCATACTACAGCAAGACATTCCTTTTCCGTTGTGGAATAATGGGACTCGGCACGGGAAAGCGTCCTACTTGCATATGCAATCACTCTCTCGGCTGAGTCTTGCCACTGGACGAGTACAGCGCCTAAACCTACGTTGCTGGCATCAGTGTGGATCATGGTTGGAGCGTCCTCGTCAAAGTGAGCAAGCACAGGGGGTGTCTGCAGGCGCTGTCGTAGACCGTCAAATGCTGCTTGTTCCTCTTCGCCCCATAAAAATGGAACATCGTCTCTCGTTATGCGTGTTAAGGGCGACGCTATGTGCGAGAAATTGGCGATAAATCTGCGGTAGTAGGCGCAAAGGCCAAGAAAACGTCTTACGGCCTTCTTTTCTGTTGGCACCAGAAATTTTCGGACGGCGTCGATCTTGTCGGGGTCCGGACGAACACCTTCATGGCTCACCACATGTCCTAAGAATCGGAGTTCCTTGAAACCGAAATGACATTTCTCAGGTTTCAGCGATAAGCCAGCGGACCGTATTGCTCGAAATACTAATAGCAGCCGTCTTAGATGTTCCTCGAATGTTGGTGAGAAAACAATGACGTCGTCGAGGTATACCAGACACGTCTGCCACTTAAGGCCTGATAGGACGGTATCCATCAGTCTCTGAAATGTTGCTGGGGCTGAGCACAATCCAAAGGGCAAGACTTTAAACTCGTAAAGCCCGTCAGGCGTAACAAAAGCAGTCTTTTCTCTGTCCCGCTCATCGACCTCGATTTGCCAATAACCGCTTTTCAGGTTCATCGACGAGAAGAAGCGTGCATGCCTCAGCCTGTCAAGTGAATCGTCAATACGCGGTAGTGGATATACGTCTTTCTTTGTCACGCGGTTCAGCTTGCGGTAGTCCACACAGAAGCGTAAGCTGCCGTCTTTCTTCTTAACTAGCACTACCGGTGATGCCCAGGGGCTTTTTGACGGCTGAATGATGTCATCATTGAGCATTTTATGGACTAGTTCTTGGATTGCTTCGCGTTCTTTCGGCGCCACGCGGTATGGGTTTTGTCGAATTGGTCTTGCCGTCTCTTCCGTTATAATTCGGTGCTTTGTCAGTGGCGTTTGATTTACCCTCGAGGTCGACGAAAAACAATCTTCAAACTGGCCGAGAATATCTAGAAGACTCTGCCTCTGCGCTGGCGATAAATCTGTGCTCACGTCGACAGGCAGTGGTGTTGAAGCGGCCGGTGTCTCTGCCTGTTGTACTGCGAAGCACTCGCGGAATTCTACAATTTCTTCGAAGTATGCAACTGTGGTACCCTCTGCAATGTGTCGACGCTCGTTGCTGAAGTTTGTCAACAGGACCTCTGCTTGCCCAGACACTACACTGACGAGACTTCTGGCAATAGCGATTCCTCGAGAGAGTAAAAGCGTCGATATTTGTTTCGCGACACCTTCTCCACTATGCTGCGTGTTACACGTGACAGAGACGAGGCGGCATGACAACGGTGGCATGGTCACGTCGTCAATCACGCGCATGGGCTTGCGCTGCAGCGCTGCGCTATGGTCCGCTGAGAAGGTCAGTACATCGTCCGGTATATTTATAATGGCACCGTACTCCCGCAGGAAATCCATACCCAAGATGGCCTGTTTACAACACTCAGAAAGAATAATGAAGGTTGCCACGAATGATGAATCCCCGATCTTGATTCGTGCGGTGCACTTTCCGGTAGGTGTCAGCAGCTGGCCTCCGGCTCCTCGAATTTGCGGCCCCGTCCGTTCCATTTTTACCTCCTTGAGTTGGTCGGCCAGATTCGCACTCATTATTAAAAAGTCCGCACCAGTGTCGACCAGTGCGGTCACGTCGTGACCGTCAATTGAAAGTGTAATGTCGCCGGTGACAATCTCGTCTTTCGTCGGTTCATTCGAAATGTGTGGCACTTCATGCGGCGGCAATGGGGGATTTTCAAATCTTCGGCAATTAGCAACCTTCCCCCCTAAGGTCGCTGCTTTTAGTTTCCCCGTCGTGGACTGGGAGACCTTCCTCTCGCCATGTCCGTGGTGCTACCTCTATTAGATCGAAGAAAATGACCTGGAGAGGGCGAGCGTGACCGGAACCCAGGAGAAACGTCTCGCGGGATCGTCGCGCTTGTTTCAACGTTGCGTCTTCCGTCGAAATAGCGCCGAGGGGTAGTGGACGGAAATCCTTGATACCCGGCAACGCGATGAGGACAATACCGCACGATGTGGCCTGCTTCCCCACAATGGAAGCACAGGGGCCTGTAGTCAGGGGTACGCCATATGTCGGTTTTGCGGAGTGGGGGTCGCATCGGCGTCGACGTTTCCCTGTAGTACCAAGGCACTGTCGGCGGCTGTTGCTGGTGGTACTGTTGAGGTGGCGGCACGTTAGATCTAGGCTGTCGACGGAGAATATCTGCATATGTTGGCCTAACTATTTCAGTGTACGGCTCGGGAAGTGAAAGCGCTTGCCTTATTTCTTGGCGAACAACTTCTGTGACCAACGCAATCGCGCAGTCATTCGGTGTGGCGGTGAGCTTCTTCACCTCTTCTTGCACAATTTCGCGTATCAGGTCACGCAAAGAACGCTCGTCAGGAGTCACCGTGGTCACGGCAATTGCGCTGATTAGTCCGCTGTTGTTTGGACGGTCGTACTGGCGGTACCGTAGCTGTAGTGCGCGTTCTATGACGGTCGCCTCCTTCGAAAATTCGTCGACGTTTGAAGGTGGGTTCCGTACGAGACCAGCAAACAGCTGCTCTTTAACACCACGCATGAGGTGGCTGATCTTTCTGTTCTCGGACATGTCGGGATCGGCTCGATGAAAGAGACGAGCCATGTCCTCAACAAACATAGCAACAGACTCATTTAGTTTTTGAATCCGTGATTCAAGGAGTCGTTGTGCATGCTCCCGCCTTTCGGTGTTTGCGAAGGTGTCCAGGAACTTCCGCCGGAACTCGTCCCACGTTGACCACACGCGATTCGTGAACCACGTGCGAGCCCCATCTTGAAGAGGGAAATACACGTACCCCAACTTCTGTGCGGCGTTCCACCCGTTAACGTTGGCTGTGCGCTCGAACTCCTCAAGCCAGTCATCTGCGTCCTCATATGAGTTGCCATGGAAGTCCACAGGAGTTTTAGGGGTGAAAACAGTCACCTGTGTCGTGCTTGGGCTCGTCATGGTGGGGCAACTGCTTCCCGGCGCGGTCATTTTTTCCGTCCAAGGACCGAACTCTGGGCTCAGGCCTAACAGGCGGCGGCTGGCGCGGTGAACGGGTGTTTCGACGAGCGGAAGTCTTTGTGGACTAGATCCCGGGCTGTTGGAAGGTGTCCTGGACATGTACCTCGCACCTCCACCAGTGTCACGACGCAGACAAAGCAGGAGTTCGATGTAGAAGAGCTCACTTTAATTAAAAATGAAAGGCGCTCGTAAAGAGGACCGGGCAAGAGCTTCGTCTTCTCCTCTGGCTGCGCGAGCTCTCCTCTGCAGGTTGAATGCGGCAATATAAGTCAAGCAGGGCTCGGTGGACGTCTGTGTACGTACGGCTAATTGCTTTCGGGCATCAAAGAAGTCGCCAAAGAAGTCGCCGACATTGCCAAAGAAGTCGCGGAGCTGTTGTTTAAACATTTCCCAACTTGTTATTTCGTGCTCGTGGGTCTCAAACCAGATGCGAGGTGTCTCGTCAAGATAGAAAATGACATTCGCAAGCATAACGGTTGGGTCCCAGCCATATTGCTTGGTGACGCGCTCATAAATACTAAGCCACTTGTCCATATTTGCGTTGCCCTCTGCAGTAAAGGTACCGGGATCACGGGGTTGCGTTAGGGCGATGTACCGGGTTGCTGTCAATGCCAAAGTAGGTGGCGAAGTCGTATTCTCACCCGGAGCCATGGTAGCAGACTTAAGGAGGCGTCCACTGCGTAGCTCCATTGTCAAAAGAGTACCCAACACCTCCACCAAAATGTTACGTGGAAAATAACAGTATTCAGTCCGCAGCCACAAGGCATCTCACCGACAACATCCACTTCTTCACTCTCAGTCTGAGGCACCCTCTTTGGGTATGTCCCACTATGCCCTATTTCAGTGAGCCCAAATTGTGTAGCAATATAAATATCTTTACCTTGTATATTTTTATCTCTGGAAGGTCCAGAGGTAAAAAATGTCAGCAGAACTATTATTAAAACATCTTGTGGGACTAGTTGGTGAGGAATGGTTATTCTTGCACAACTGTTACCAACTAAGGTTAGAAAAAAACTGAGTGAAAACAAATTACGTAACAGTACTAAGAAAACAAGACTTATATTAGATAGGGCTTATCGTTAGGAGTAAGTTCAAATCAAGATGTTCCCATTGCTTGAAATTAAAAGGGTAGTGACAAAAACCTTGGCTTCCTTTTTTTTTACAGCAATATGTTGCTGGGAGCCTGTTAGTAATAACACAGCACATAGTCTGCTGTAGCGCACGACAAATAATTACAGGCTCCTCATTGCCAACCAGTCTAAGTTTCAGTTTGAAAGAGCTCCAAGAACAACAAGCCGCCGGGTGCAACTATCACTGCCTAACGTGTGCAACGCTCGACCAGGTCGGCACACACAACTACGACACATTCCATGCAGTCTGCATCAAAACGTCCTTTCAAACAAGAAACTGGACCCCAATGTCGCCAAATACAAAACTTAAAACTTATGTTACACGTGCACACACTAGCGACCAGCAGCTGAGAAGTATAGACTCCATCCAGGAACAAATGCGGCAAAAAAAAAAATATTTTGGCTATGATGTCATCACAACTTGTTTTGTTGACTGCAGCGTGGCGACGTGAGAGAAGTAAGAGTGTCCCCATGTGGTGTCTTTTGATGATGACAATACCTTCAAAATTATTGTAAAATATACTCAGAGCTACATTTGGAGTTGATATTTTGCATATGATATACGCATGTTCATAGAAATGGATCCCGCACACTGTCTAGGACACAAAATTTTGTCAGTATCAGTACCCCTGTCAACATTTAGGAACAAATATAACAGTAGTATCAACACGATTTTTATACCATCAACAGTGCATACTTCACAAACACAATGAATTTTTGAACGATTAGTTTACACGTTACATAAAATGAGAATTAAACCTGGTTATACAACATAAGTGTGTGATGCACATACACAAGTATATTTAATCATCTTATTTATTATGTTATTGAAAATAATTTCACGAGCTGCCAAAAAATGTGGCAATGTCCACGATTTATCAATTCATGGAGATCGTAAAATAAAATCACAGAAACATTAGTCATGGTACTTAATATTCGTTCGAGAACAAAGAGATTTACTTCAGCAAAACTGTATTATACGTATTGTAACATTGTATTAGGAGAAGTAGCGGAGTGGCAACGTCGCTTCCGCTCCTAAATAATAAAGGTCCTAACGAGTTAAAATATGCAAGCTAACGGTAGAACTTAAATGTGCAAGAAATGTATTTTGGCCTTATTTTACATATATTCTATTTATTTTGTTCTATAGTAACTACATCATAACAGATCTACTTTCAGGCAATCTACATTCAAGGTAAAGCAAACATTGAATATTCGCACATAGTTGTAAAGCGATTTGAAGGTGCCCCTACAGATTTTTTTTATTAATTGGGGCGTTAAACCTCACACATCAACCATAAAAAAAATTTCATTAAAAATAGATTTTTTTCTACACAATATACTGCAAGAAATGCCATTTCTGAGGCATCCAAAAATTCTTGGATGCACTAGAACCTATCACCCGTCATAAAAATTTAATCAGTGCCCCCCCCCCCCCCTTCACTCTCTCCAAAAAATTGTCTACACTCTTGGCTTTTTCAGCTTCTTTGCATGACGACAACACATGTGGTCTTTTAGTACGTCTTTCTGCACAAAGCATGCATTGGAGTGGACTGAGAGAAAGGAGAAATCACCCATATAAATTTAATGAATACGGCTTTCAATGGATTGATTGATTGCTTGATATGTGGGGTTTACATCTCAAAACTAGCATATGATTATGAGAGACACCGTAGTGGAGGGCTCTAGAAATTTTGACCACCTATGGTTCTTTATAGTGCACCAAAATCTGAGCAAACGGGCCTACAACATTTCCGCCTCCATCAAACATGCAGCCACCGCCGCCGGGATTTGAACCCGCGACCTGCAAGTCAGCAGCCGAGTGCCTTAGCCACTAGACCACCATGGTGGGGCAATGAATATGGCTTTCGATATCTCTGTTGCGAATGAACGAATGAGGGTGTGTCTACAAACGTGCGCTTTTCATTTGTGCACTGCTGACAGAAATGCGGCCAGCCTTGCATGGACATCAGTGAACTGTACTTCTCCTGCTTCAAAGATGCCTCAGAAGAAGAACCTGCAAAGCCACAGAGAGGAGACGAAAGCAACACATATCATGTTATATAATATACATAAATAGACTGTGGCACCAGGCAACCTAAGGTTCTTCCGAATAGTAAAAGAAGTACTATAAACAGCAAAAGTTTGTGGGACATGAAAGGTTCGAACAAGCTAAATTCCCGCTTTCTCTGGGAATGTATTGTCGAAATGAATGTTCCATACTGCACTAGGCATACTGAAGTACACAGTCACCAGCTTGATTACAAGCATTAGGCAGTGATATAGCAGAAATTGCATTTGTTGTGGATACAATGTCCCACAAATTATTTCTGTTGAAAGTACATAACCTTTGCATGCCCAAGCCATGCATTACCGTAATGATGACAATGCACCAACGCCGATAGGTCTCCTACTAATTGGCATAGCTCCATACGTAAATACCACTACGGTGTTCAATTCATGCCATTTTGATACAATACAGGATGTTGCTTTAGACAGTACATTTCTTAAAAATTTAATGACAGTAAGGCCATTTTAGCACATGAATGCCACGTTGAGATAGAAGAAAAATTATGTTGACACGATTAACAAAGACTTGTGATTAGCTTTTTATTTATTTGAGTACAGTTGAATAAATTTCAGAGTTATAGTGCATGCTAATTTATGGCATACCCATGATTTTTTACAAACTATAAAAGTTATACATAGCTGGAGGTATTAATCATCGATTATCAAGGGCGAAATTGCAACTGATCATGCCTGATGCACACGAAGTGCGACAGCAGTGCTTTGTCAGACCAAACCTGCCCATAAAGAGGAGTGATGAAGTCAGTGGTCAGGTCACCATGAAGTTTTTCAAAAACGTCATTCGAAATGCCTAGAATGGTCCGGTCTCTCAGGAGCCTGTCAATCAGGTTTCCAAATTAACCATTCGTAGCCTGCAACCTCGCTGCAGTCAGGTTCAGAAATGTTCAGAAATGATTTTGTCATCGAATCAATTACAAGAATTTGTGTATGCAGAAGGAGGTCCCATATTCAGAGACTAAATCGGAACCTCCTACAGTAGTGAATATAGAAAAAATTAATTGATGCAGCAAACAGTGGTACAGAAAACAGGTAATGAAATACATCACAGGTAAAAACGAAAAAGGAGTTCTACTTAAGAAAAACATTAGCAGAAAGCAGCAACAAAAACTGAAATGAGATAACATAAAAAATAGAGGTAATTCAACTCTCCTAAGTAGTTTTCAGATAATTACCATGATGAAAGATAGTAAAAAAACTACGGGAAAAGAAAACTAAACAGTGACATCTGATATCAGCAATGTAGGATGATGACGTGATGCTTTGTTAATGTTAGGTTGTGAGAAAGCATGAAAGGGAGCAGGAGTAATAGAAGTCACCAAAACTATCCAGATAATGAAATGGATGAGAGGAAAGTTCTTATATCTTTTTGAATATGCCGATTGATACCGAGGCTTTTATTCCTGAAAGTATAGTATTCCAGGAATGAATTCCAGTGAAGTGGGCTGTTTGTTTGCCATAGTTAGTATAAACTATAGGTAAGATAAAATTGTGATTTTGTGCAAACCTTGTCAAGTTTTTATTCTCTAGATTGGATGAAGGGATTATACACAAAAGAAGCTGATTTTTCATTTGCTTGAAAACTAGTATGCCTAGATTATAATTGAAAGTGTTCTCGACTGTTAGGATGTTGTTGGCATGCAGGAGTGCTGTAGCATCACTGCGATAATGACTGTGGGTAAGAATCTTAATAGAGTGATTTTGTATAGTTTGAAGGGAGACGAGATGACTGCTGTAGGTATTGCCCCAAGATGTGATACAGTATTTATTATGAGAATGAATAAAAGTGTAGTACAACGAAAGTAATGTGCGTTTGCAAAATATATCACGGGATTAAATTAGAACACGTATGCCGTAAGCCATTTCTTTTTTGCAGGTATGCAACATGCGAATGAAATTTCAAATGACGGTCCAGTCTAATTCCCAAGAACGTCGCCTCATCGTCTGCTTCAATTGCGAATTGATTTAGGAATATTGGCGGGATATAATTATGTTCACGTTGGCAAGAGTGTAAAACAACGAATTTCGTTTTGGTGGGATTTATTTGTAATTTATTATGGACACACCACGCAGCCAAGCCTGAAAAGTCATGATTAAGTTTCTGCGTCAGAGATTGGAGGCATTTATCAGTGTTCACAATTGTTGTGCCGTCTGAATACAATAAGCATTCTGAGCTGGCAAGGTAAGATGGCAAATCATTTATGTAAATAATGAAAAGAAGTGGGCCAAGAATAGAACCTTGAGGTACTCCTATATTTGTTACATTTGGTATAGAATTATGACCTGACTGACAGCTTGGCTTCTATTGAGAAGGTAGTTTTTTATTAATGATAGTGCAGGACCAGTTACGCCTATTGCTTCAAGCTTCATAAAAAGAATGTAATGGTTGATAGTGTCGAATGCTTTGGTGAAATCTACAAAAACGGAACCTGCGTAGTAGCCCCCATCGATTGCTTTCTTCAACTTTTCAATTAAAGATAACAAAGCGAGGTCAGTGGAATATGCTTCCCGAAAAGCAAATTGGGAAAGAGATAAAATCTGAGACTTATTGAGGTATTTCGTCAGACGAATTTCGAGCAAATTTTTGAATATTTTACTGAGAAATGGTATTATGCAAATGGGTCAATAGTTGGATATCACTGTACGGTCACCTTTCTTAAAAACAGGGACGACTCTGCCACTTTTCAATTCTACAGGAAAGATGCCAGTTTTGAAAACTAGGTCGATGATGGATGCCAATATATCAGAAACAACATGAGCAATCATTTTTACGTGGGTTGGGTGAATACCATCAGGGCCAGCACGAATGACATCGTGTACTTCATAAGATGTGGTAGGAAATAGGAAGAAAGATTGTGACATACGAGAAAGGGGAAGATCATAGTCAGCATTGGGGATGACATCAGAGTTAAAAAAGTAGTTACTGAAGGCCTTTGCGATTTCTAACGGGGTATCATACGTAACGTTTTTATACTGATTAGTAGTGATGCTAGAATGCCTTTCATTCCTGTTCAGGAAAGAGTTGACAATTTTCCATTTTTTCTTATCGTTTGAAGCAGCATCTTCAATTTTTCGTTCATAATAGATCTTTTTTGCATTTTCCAGATGCAATGTAAGGGCATTGCAGAATTTTTTGTAACGCGCGAGAAATTTTAAATTAAAAGGCTCCCGTTTTGTTTTTCTATAAAGGTTTTCTTTGTCTCTCACCTCCTTCAGTAATTTTTCACTAACCCAAGGGTTTTGAAGACTGGCATATGTTTTTTTTTACATTTGCGAACCTCAGTATGACGCTGAATGTGTGACAATAATATTGTCATGGGGGTGAGAGAATGAATGAAATAAATATATTTACAAAATATGCAGGGAGAGTCAGAGGCAGCCGCAGCCAAGATGGAGGCCCAACAGCAACAACAACACGAGCACGGTCTCTTTCATCGTCTTCGTCGTCTATGATGCTCTTTCGTTGCCGATGTCATGTAACAATATGAATGAAAACTCTGAAAATGCAATTTGTGGATCATTCAAGGGTATTGCTGATGACCAATCAGTGTTCATGATATCATAAATGAAGGATTCTTTGTCTAGAACACACCTGGTGTAAGATATGCTAGTCGGTGAAGAGATACAGTTGAAGCGCAGAAAAGTCGGGTAATGGTCAGTGATGTTGACATTAAGAGCCTCTGCATCGGCGCTTGTGATAAATTAGAAAGTGCATGATCAATCAAAGTACTTGCACCATTCATGCAGCGCGTGGGAAGGGAGTATAAACATTCATAGCCAAAACTCTGATAGACACTGGAGTAATTCAAAGAACTAGAAGAAGATAGGTCAAGTATATCAATGTTGAAATCTCCCATAATCACTACATTTGTATGACTAAGAGATAGTGTGTATAATACTTTGTGGAGGGCTTCACAGAAATTTATGACCGATGAGAATGGGGATCGATAAATGCATCCGAAGATGAAGCTCTTGCTGTCTAGCTTAAGGAAATCGTGGTTAAGTTGTACCCAAACACTTTCGCAGCCAGTTACATTTAACTCAATGTCACGTCGTCGTATGTAGTGTATGTTCGATTTAGTATAAACGGTGACACCTCCATGATTGCTGCTAGGCCTATGCGAGTATTCAGACTTGCATGAGGGGAGACCAAACAAATTTTTGTCATCATCGCTAAGCCAGGTTTCAGAGATGCCGATAAGTGAAAACAGATTGTCAAGAGCAGAGAGAAGAAGCTGTATGTCATCGAACTTTTTACGAATGCTTCTTGCGTTAATATGAATCGCAGAGCAGGAGACAGGTGAAAGGAAGCAATTGAGATGATCTGTTGAGAAATAAGTAGGCATAATTGGAGTCACCTAAGTGCAACAGAGGAAGAAATTGAAATTCAATATGGTTCGCTAGCAGATTTTGGGCAGGTCGGCTTCGCAGGTGATGCGTAGCACCTTGCTCTCCGTTGTCCTCCTGGCTTTCATTTGACAGTTATCTGTCCACAAGAATTTCTAGTTGTACGCCTTCTTTAAAGCCAGTGCCTTGGAAAAGAGTGCTTTGTTTTCGGGGGTGAGGTTATCGTTAAAGTAGACAGAGTTGTTGGCGGCTCCAGGCAGTCCTATGTCACTTAGGCATAGTTTGGCCTTCCGAGCCTTGCTGACAAATTAAGCCTTTTTCGTCTGAGAGCAGAAGCGAGCAAGCAGGTTCTTTGCTCCAGCTTTCACTGTTAAAACACGGTGAACAATGTCGAGATCACTGGGTGCCAGTTTACAATTAATAGTCTGCACCTATAGTCTGCACAATCACCTATAGTCTGCACGATTGTCGCGCAGTCTTCCCCTTCTGTCGCCGGAGCGCCCCTGATCTCGACGTTATAAACCGTGAATACTGTACCATTTGCGTCACTTTACAGGATAGTTCCGCATTTTTTGCTTTTAGCGCCTTGTTTTCCGCAATCAAAGAGACATTATCTTTCCGCAAGCTTTCCACGATGTCATTCATGTGCTCAGCGCTGGTTACCAACTCGCTCATTTGTTCTTTCATTTCAGAGAAGTTCACACCAAATAGCTGTGCTTTGACGATGAACTTGTTAAAGATAGCGTCAACAAAATTATCAGGACATTCGTTGAGTATTGATTCAAGGGATGGTCTTAACAATATGGCAGCAACGACAGTGTAACGACAGAGCAAACGGCAAAAAACCTATTAAATGTACTAACCTGCGCAGTAAAGAATCGTGTGTAAGGCCAGGAACAATGTGTTTCTTGCACTGTCGTCACTGCCAATGATGCCTATTCGCGAGATTCGGTCTCTTCATATGGTGGTGCCAGCCGATGTGAAGCCGTCTTGCGGATCCCCAGAGCAACTATCCCTGCTGTGCGAAGACAGAAGGATGACCGCAGCTCCACACGTGTCGTCAATGACAGTGCAGCAGGCTTGCTTCCACGACAAAGCGGCTGGCGTCCACGGCTCCTTGTCGATGCTTTGAAACACGGATAACTGCGCAGTAAAGAATCGTGCGTAAGGCCAGGAACGATGTGTTTGTTGCACTGTCGTCACTGCCAATGATGCCTATCCGCGAGATCCGGTTTCTTTATATGGTGGTGCTAGCCGATGTGAAGCCGTCTAGCGTAAGTCTAAGGCTCTCTCCTTCTCCACTTCATTTCGTTGAACATATTGCTCAAAACCAGGGTTGCTCTTTGGTGGGACGTGCTCCCTGAAATCAACCTTCGCCGCTGCCACATCCTTGCTCTCCACCTTACTAAGAGTGAACGTCTTTTAAATCTTCTGCGCTTCAGACCCAATCACAGTCATAAATTTGGTGGTTTTTCATGCAACAAACTTATTTTTGCATATTATGCAACTTCGTTATAATGAAGTTTGCGTGTATACTCAATCTTAGCAAAGGCATGTTAGTAGGCACAAGGCTTTTTTTTTTTTTTGCTGATAAATACATCACCATTTCCTTCTCTTTCTCTCTCTATTTTTTACAAAACTGGCCTCTTTGTTACTGCTTTTTGCATACACCAGTCATGACTGCTTGTAGCACACATTCTCATCTTTTAAGTTGAGCAATTTACAGCACATGTTCCCAGAACAGCTCAGCTGTGCTCGTGTTCCTTTCTTGCTCATAGCGAGGACATTGCTGTGGCTGTGCTATTACCATTCATTTTTTTTTCGTGCATCCCTCTTTCCTCCTGTGCCCACCTTGTTTTGACTTTTGTTTGCACCACTGGTGATGCATCGAGGCTGTCCTTTGCACAGTGTACACTCAAACTTTGATATAACGAACCCGGATATAACGAAATATTGGTTTTAACAAAATATATGAAGAATAGGCTTGCAATCGACAGAGTGTTAGCAATATAAGCTTATAACAAATTTTCGGTTATAATGACTTATTTCCATGTAAAATACAATTTTTTATAATGAGGCTTGAGTGTAGTGGGCACCACACTGCAGCATTTCTTTGCAGCCCTTTTCGCTCGGAAGTATTGCATTTGGAACATGGTAGGTGGGATGAAGTGTCCAAGTGTGCCCGACCCCGTGTGGCCTATCTCTCACTTGCCACTTTGCAGTTGACATTGCAAATGCTCGGGACCCCGTTGTGCATTTCGAAAGGCGGTGAGCGTGCACTCTGGGTTGCCTATCGAGTTTCCTTCATATGGCCAAAGCGTGTTTTTGAGTAAGAGTCGGAGTGTATTATTCTGCTCGCTAGATTTGCATTCTTTTTTGTTTTCTTTTTATCCTTCTCTTTGTAATACGGACATTGCATATTAGTGCCCAATTAGGTGCACATTAAATTGGCTTGCCACTTGTCTTAAACTCTGTATAAGACAAGTGCATTTGTCTTAGACCCTGTGTAAGACAAGATACTACTTCCTCTTTTACTCTCACCCGATTGGCCGAACCTGTGCCTTCACCCAACATCCTCTATCTACGGGGTGTTGGCTGAACTCCTTGGGCAGCTCCTAGCCTTCGCAGCCTGCACGCAAATATGAGGCCCGACAGCAGCGCAAGAGCTTTACCGATGATGTCTCGCTGAACTTTAGAGTGTAAGACAGCCTCCCAGGATTCCAAAGTGTGCGAGATAGCGTCATATGTTTCTGCTGTCCCATCAAATTTCCACTTTGATCTGAATGCCACTAGCCTTACAGATCCACACAACCACTTATTTCTTAATGAGCATTATAGAGTTTTATATTTTGATTCTCTATGCTGAGCGTTAACTCCTGCATCACCTCGGGGCCTGCGCCTGCCGTAAACAAGTGGTAACCCCTCTTCTGCTCCTTAAAAAGAAAGCCCTGCCGGCTATGACAACAGCACTATTTTTTTTTTACTCCTGCGCAACTGTACACACATCTACTTTTCAATAGATTGGTGGTTCCACCTTTCTATACTCGCAAATGCCTAGTCCAACAATTAAAAGGGAAGCCAGAAATTGCGAGCTGACAAAATATGCACTGAACCTTGATCCGCACGGCAGTAAGACCCAACATACTACTAGGTAACGCCACGCCGTAATGGCGGTCTGTTCGCATGTGCCGCCCATAGTGTCCGTACGAGAGCGTACATGTGGTGTTAACGGTGGTCCCAAGTTCATGAAAGTCAGTCAGTATATTGACTCTATGCCTTAGTTTACCAAGTCACTGTACGGATTTTGGACACAACGCTCGCGGTCCTTAGCAAACTCCATGGCCTGGAGCAGCCACAGTAACCAACGCTGATGGCAACAGCAATGCGTACGGCAAGTGTGTGGGCATTCAACTTGGCGACCACTCAGCTGGCGCTCCTCACGGATGCACACTCTTTAGACTGCTTGTAAATGCAGAACTATTTTATACTAGCACACATACAAATGCACAAATGAAGATATATGAGATGTTATTAGAACAACTCCCATTCCCCAAAAAATTTGTCTACACTCCCAATATTCATTTCCAACCCTAATATAACCTCTTCGAGTTGAGTTCTTCAATCTTAAAATATGATGTTGCTGAGATATTCTCCATTATTCTTTATGTCTCGTTCTTTACAATGCATATACTCACTTGAATAGAGCATGCAGTGAACAAAATAGGAGAGATTGCCTCTACTACATGCTTCCTAAGAGCAACTTCTTATTGGTTTTCTTGTGGAGAAGTTGGATATCTGTAAGGTTGACGATTCCTCCTAGACTAGATGCCTGCGACGTGAGCCGAAGAGCTGGTTCCCGGCCCTTTCCTGTTCTCTCCTCCTCTGCTCCTCCAAACGGTGGCGGCCGCTTTAAACCTTGCAGCCTCTGAGATTAAAGCAATGTCTACTGCCATCCTAGAGGCAACATAGTCGTGCCTCTGTGTCACTTCCGAATCAAGCCGAAGTAGCAGTGTAGGCTGCAAAAACTCCTCGCGGAGAATGCACTGAACCACGGGGAACCTCCTGTCCTCATGAGAAAGCGTGTGATGTTGCAGGCATTTTTCTAGAGGAGGTGTTGGGTTGTACATTGTGCATGTATAATCTTAGAGAAGTGTAGTGGGTACGTCCTAGACTTATAGAGGCATAACAGGCACTTTGTAAGTGTAGCAGTGGGTGCCTTCCAGAGACAGTTGTTTCCTCACAGCACGGTTGAGCTATCCACCAAGAAGCTAAGCGTGCAAGTGCATGAAAAAGTGACACCAACGGGGCCCGATAACCCAACCACATTCCACTGTTAAAGGCAAACGTTTAGCATCCTCCAGGTTTTTATTTGTTTTAGGCAAAACGTAAGAAGCGAAGCTCACCTTCGAGGACCTGAAAGACCAGTGGCGACTCGTCGCCCGGATGAAGAGGGCCGTTAAAGCCAGAAAACTCCTAAACTAGGAAGCCCTCCCACCTCATGCTGATACCGGGCATTGCTCGAATAACTGTTTTCAGAATAAATATTTATTTCTCTCTCTCTATCAGGACTTTTGCATGTCCATTTCATATTTCTATGCCTTCTAAATATAATGTTCATAATGGAGTCAATTTATTTTTCTGAATTCCACCCATACATCTTTCTTGTTTTATTCCTTGCGTTTATGCCATAGTTGCAGATAGCTTGTCTTCCTCCTGCTTTCTTCCTACTTTCACATCAAAATGATTCGTAGCTACCATGAACTGCATTTGCACATTTTGCAGAGCTAATATTCAACATTTTCATCAAGTCAGTCCACTTCGATCCAGATCATCATGGCTGGTCAACGGAGCATACCCTTCTACTACTTCCAGTTTACATCTCCTGCTTAGTTTGATCATGCCACCGGTTCATTAGTGATCATCAATGTTACCAGCAATGCCTTTATAGATTACAAAACTCACAACATACTCTCTCTACATAAAGGTACTCAGTAACACATAACGTGGCCTAAAGTCAGCATTGTGCGCACTTCTGCATTTTTCCTTACATCTCCTGCTTAGTTTGATCATGCCACCGGTTCATTAGTGATCATCAATGTTACCAGCAATGCCTTTATAGATTACAAAACTCACAACATACTCTCTCTACATAAAGGTACTCAGTAACACATAACGTGGCCTAAAGTCAGCATTGTGCGCACTTCTGCATTTTTCCTTACATCTCCTGCTTAGTTTGATCATGCCACCGATTCATTAGTGATCATCAATGTTACCAGCAATGCCTTTATAGATTACAAAACTCACAACATACTCTCTCTACATAAAGGTACTCAGTAACACATAACGTGGCCTAAAGTCAGCATTGTGTGCACTTCTGCATTTTTCCTGACCTTCATAAGGGCAATAACACAGCCTTAATTTCACATAATTCAAAACTCGACTAAGCTGGTTTTATTTGAAAGGGTCCATGCGTAAAACGCAGCCAACATCAATTTGTGGACATGGCACTTCATAGCTCCCTTTGTTACATTACAAGTCAAAGTGCCATTATGAGAGAATGCAGAACCTGTCAGTTATATATCTTTTTGTGATTAATTTTGATTTCACCAGTCAAGTGCGGTTTTCTACTGGTGTACAATGGAGGTGGAACCCCACGTGCGCCCAATGGACACTGAAGTGGCAGCGGGTGTTGCTTCAAATTTTACAGCAAGGGTGAGCTTATCTGCACCTCGTAAACCGACAGACGAAAGTGGACAAGTTCTTGGCATGGTAAGCACCCTAGTCATTGGTATTCAGTTGCTGCTGAGGAAGGTGCAGACGTGAATAGCTCGGAGCGTACTGCAACTGCTGGACACTATCACTCCACTTCTCGCAAGCTTACAGAAGTCTATTGCTTGAGAACACCAGCAGCACCACCATGGCTTCACCGTCGACATGATATTGAAAGTATGGGACTGTGCATACAAGTTGTGTCAATCAATGAATGCACTGCTGCGATTTCAGACACGAGACTGGCCTCACCATCTGTGATGTCAGGTGCGAAACTGCTGTAGCACTGTTGGCTACAGTGCTTTTTATGTCCTCTCTAACTTTCCTTTCCTCTTACCCTTTCCTCAGTGCAGGGTAGCCTACTAAGCTCAGCGCTGGTTAACCTCCCTGTCTTTCTTTTATCATCATGCTTTCTCTCTTTGACAACTCCAGGTAGTCCACTGTCGAATTACAGAGTCATAAAACTTTCTATACATTGTGAGAACGACTTGTTTCCACAAAAGAAAAATCACTAAGCACATTAGGCATTGAGCGCTTCTTTCTTGCATGCCAAGACGTGTCGGTTGAGAATGTCTGTCCGCGAAAAGGAGACAGCACACTGGACACAGCGAAAGGGGCGCTCTCCCGTGTGCCTTCGTACATGCCTCTTGAGATAGCCACCACTGGAGAATGCGTGCGGACACAGGTGGCACTGGAATGGGCGCTCGTGTTTCGACATGTGAACTGTCATGAGCCTCTTGGCGTTAGTGACGTAGGTGCACAGCTGGCAGCAAAGCAGCACACCGTGCGCGGACATAAGCAACTCTTGCTGGTCCGAGGCATCTGCGATGGAACGCGGAGCTCACGAGTGCAGAACAAATGTCATCATCATCAGCCTGACTATGCTCACTGCAGGGCGAAGGCCTCTCCCATGTTCCACCAATCAAACTGGTCCTATGCTTCCTCCTGCCCCGTTAACCCTGCAAACTCTTAATCCAGAGTTCTTAAACACGTAACCTATGAGCACATGTGGCTTGCAGACCTTTCGTCGCGAGCGGCCCACCCCACACATAATCGTAACCCAATTTTTTTTTCCAATTTTCTTAGTAAGCATGTTTACCAGTCATGCAGACCAGAATGGTCTTAAGCATTTTGTTGTGAAGCATCCCATGCGGTCACCATGTGTCAAAATATAACTGTGGAGCAAAAACTATATATTTCAGAGCCGACATCCAGATTTCAGTCATCCTGGAGATCAGTATGTATACTTCTCAAATCTCAAAGTCAAATTCGCTTCAGAAAAGGCTTTCTCTCAAATGGCAATGTTAGCGGACATTTTGTCCTCATGCTCTGCCCATCTATATTATTTTCACTGCTCTGGCCCCTGTGAGATGTGAAATTTCGGGACTGCGGCCCGTCAACTGAGGTGAGCTTGAGACCACTGTCTTAATCTCATCTGCCCAATTCACTTTCTGCCACCCCTTCACACACTTGCCTTCTCTTGAAATACAACGAAATACACTGAAGTGGTTTGAGAGTCTATGAACAGTTAGTTTAGAACCACTCACGCACATGCCACATACAGAATACCGAAATTAACCATCAGTTCATTTATCGTCCCTAGCACTTTCTCCTCTTAATGCCAACTAGGATGTTTGTTAGCCCTGTTTCTTTTTTTTATCTAGTCTCTTCTTTTACAATCTCTTAATGTTATGCCTATCATTTTTCATTCCATCCCAAGAGCATGTTTTTTTTTACTTTCTTTCTCGAGCTTCTTTGTTATTCCCCAAGTTTGTGCTTCGATGTTAGTAATGGCACTACACAATCATTGTAGACTTACAGCTTTTTAGGAGATCGGTACATTACTTGTCATGATTTGGAAATGTTTCTTATCAGTGCTCCACCCCATTCTTGTTCCTTGGAGCATTTAATTTGGTAAGCACTTCTTTTTCATTTATAACATCCTCAAAAGTCCTGTATGAAACTTTATCATAATCATATGGTGGTTTTGGGACGTTAAACCCCACATATCATCATGTATGAAACTTTACACGAGGAGTGGGCGACATAAAAAAGGCGGTATAAAAAGTAATGGTTATGACACAGCTGAGTCTGCTTCTTAGACAGCATTCTTGAAGCACGCAGAATCGCAGACGACTGCCATCTCTTCCACAAGGCCATTTCAGTCTCGGGCGGTGCGCAAGAAGAATGACTGCTGAAATAATGTGGTGTGAACACATGGCAGAATCGCAGCATTTGGATTGCTTCCGCAATAACTTCGATGGACTGGTTGAATGAGCTGGTCGTCACGTGTGGCTGAATGAATTTGTGGAAAAGACAGAGACGCACTATACAACGATAAAGAGCCCATATTAGTAACTGACTTAGACGTACATACTCTTGCACATATTTCAAAGTCCAGTTGGCAATCTCAAACTCTCATTCTTTTGCTAGAAAAGAGCGGCAGCTATGGGACCGGTTGTGAATTTTTTCTGCTTCATCGTGCAGATTTTGTTTCTTGTCTACACGTGACCATGCGCTACTTCTGCAGCGTCAACGAACGGGTCTACGCCAACGATCATCCTAATCGCTGTCCCCGCTGCTCATCAACCCGATGCCTGTGCTACAACCGTTTGGATGGCACCATTCCACCTTTTGGACCAGCCGATTCCTTCGTTGACGTCAGCACATCCTGCTGATTTAAATGTCCTCCCGTCGTCGGCGCCTTTCGGTGGCCAGGAAAGAGCGGCAGCTATGGGACCGGTTGTGAATTTTTTTCTGCTTCATCGTGCAGATTTCGTCTCTTATCCACACGTGGCCATGCGCTGCTTCTGCAGCGTCAACGAACGGGTCTACGTCAACGATCATCCTAATCGCTGTCCCCGCTGCTCAACCCGATGCCTGTGCTACAACCGTTTGGATGGCACCGTTCCACCTTTTAGACCAGCCGATTCCTTTGTTGACGTCAGCACATCCTGCTGATTTCAACGTCCGCCCGTCGTCAGCGCCTTTCAGTGGCCATTAAAGAGCGGCAGCTATGGGACCAGTTGTGAATTTTTTCTGCTTCATCGTGCAGGTTGGTAACCGCCCGTCTTTGTACTCAAAGCGCTCCAGTGATATATGTTTGCTGCTCTTCCTTGGCCCAAGTGTTATATATGACAATGTCTCTGAGTGCTTTCATGTCCTCAAGTTACTTTTGTGTGGGGATATTGAATCAAACCCAGGATCGGACGATAAGGTGCTGACAGCTATTGCTAGCTTTTCAGCTAAAGTAGACTCACGTCATGCGGAACTTCTTGCAGTACTTAACCAAGTTCAAACCAATCAATCTTTATTAGAACAGAAAGTAATCGACCTTTCTAGCAGGCTAGCGACAGTTGAGACGATGATAGAATGATATAACTCGGGTCACCATATTCCTGATCTTCCGCAAGCAGTAAATACAGCCATAAGAAACGAAACGACTGCTCTTCATTCCCGACTTGACGAGTTGGAAGATCGGTCTCGTAGAGATTTTATATTTTTTGGCATTGCTGACAATGTTTCTGAAGGTTGGGCGCAGAGTGAAAAAAAATTGCCCGCAGCTTCCCTCGGGGGAACACTGAGGAGGATGCGGACCATATAATTGGTTAACGGGGTGTTAAAGTGCGACTTACTTGGGTCGATGGCTAAATTGGTTAACGTGGTTGTGAAATGGGGTGTTAAATTGCGACTTACTTGGGTCGATGGCTAAATTGGTTAACGTGGTTGTAGGAGGGGGTGTTAAATGAGTGAACACGTACACACGTATGCGAAAGGGCGGCGCTGGTCGAAGGGACGTCGATCATTGTGTTTGTGGATTCGTTGGAATTCATTTCACCGCGACCTTGGACGTCGACGCACCGTACAAACCAACCGACGAGCGGCAACTGAGCGAGCGAGCGCCGACCTTGAGTATATATAGAGCACGACGGCGCATGCACTGTCAGCTGTTGAATGTTCTCGAAGCGCGACGCCACATGCGCGTCCACTGGAGAATCAGGAGAATTGTAGATGTCGAACGCGGTGTGTAGAGGAGGAAGGGTGCACAGATGGTGGAGGAGTGAAGCGCGCGCGGTGTGTAGAGGAGGAAGGGATGCACAGATGGTGGAAGAGTGGGCGACGGCGCATGCGCGCGCGTCAGCTGTCGAATGTTCGAGAAGCGGTGCGGACGGCGCACTACAAGGCGCGAGTATAAGATGCTCCGCATCTAAAAATAATCACTGACCTTATATCTCAAAAACTTGACCTCAACCTATCAAATGAAGCAATACAGTGTGCGCATAGGCTTGGTGCCTATGTTCCCAATAAGTGCCGGCCTATTATTGTTAAATTTCAGTCGTCAAAAATAAAGGATAACGTTTTTTATCAGCGGAAGAAGTTTCAACCCTCTAAGATGTCAGTTAGTGAAGACTTCTCAAAGGCAACACGACAATGCCGGAAAAAGTTACATGAATTTGGTAAAAACTCTGGACAGCCGTACTCGCTACAAGTAAACGAATTGTATTTTAACAAGACTGTCTATGTGTATTGCCATGTTATCGACTGTGTGTGCGAACTTGAGACACGCGAGGAGCGCAACAACAGTAACATTGGTAATGCTTCCCCCGTCACTCTTCCGGCTGCTGCCAGTTTACCTGCTCCAGCAACATAGCTAGCACGAACGCAATCAGCCATTCAGGTGTCCCTGCTGTATTTCAATGTGCGTAGTGTATGTAACAAGCGCGACAACGTATCTTCCGTTATCGACACGTGTTCTGCGGATGTGGTACTGCAGATGTGGTACTGCTCACAGAAACTTGGCTCTCTTCCGCTATTCATGACTTTGAAATATTGCACTGCGAAGCGGGCTACAAAATTTATCGTTCGGATTGTACTGATAGTCGAGGCGGTGGTGTGTTGTTAGCTGTCTGGGATAGTTTCATCTTTAGTGCGATTATGGTCGACACCAACTTAGAATTTGTTAGCGCATGTGTATTTACAGGGCATTGAAAGTTCATCTTCAGTGTGTGCTATAAACCGCCAGTCTTCAACAACATTTTGTCAAAAATTACATGATGTCCTAAATAAGTTGACTGTGCGGTTTCGCAAATGTCCTTCATTTCTTTTTGGAGATTTTAACTTGCCTGCTATAATGTGGTCTACTGACCTGCCAAGTCTTGTGGAAAATTCAATAGAATGTTCGTCATTTTTGAATGTTTGTTTAGATTTCAACCTTAAGCAACTGGTACTTCAGCCTACTCGTTGCTCACCTCATTCTGCCAATGTACTAGATTTGCTGCTTACGACCACTCCAGAACTCGTCTCACCCCTAGTCTTTATGCCCGGTCTAAGTGATCCCTGTTTTATTCACTGTAGTATTCATGTCCATTTACCTTGCACAAAGCAGATTAAATTTATTAAAGATTATATAAATGCCAATTTCACTGCAATAAATAATAAACTTGCTAATTTCATCACAGACTATATGCCTGGTTTTTATACATGCACCATTCAAGAAAATTGGTTTATGTTTAAAGAAAAAGTCGCTTTTTTGATTGACCGCTACATTACTTAAAAACAGATCCTTTCTTCTTCTAAAGCCCCTTGGTTTAACGCCCATTTGAAGTGCTTACTAAACAAGAAGAAAAGGATTTTCCGCCGAGCAAAAGTGGTGATAACGCCTGAGCGTTGGCATGCTTACTTCGTCGCTGAACAAGAGTACAAAAACGCTATTGCGCAGGCTAAAACTGTATTCCAGAACATTACCCTACCCCCCCTATTGAACAATAATCCCCGGCAATTTTGGAATGTAGTTCGTGGCAGCAGATCTACAACGTTTCACCTACTAGATAGCAATGATGATGCTGTTTCCGATTGTGACTGCTGCAATGTGATGAATGATGTATTTGTTTCTTGTTTTTCTGGGGCAACACCCTTTTCTATGCTTTCTGTCAAAGAAGACCTTTCCTTTTTTCCTATAAATTTCATATCTGTTGATTCATCTAGAGTGTGCCGTATAATAAAAAAAATGAAATTGTCTAGCTCTGCAGGCAACGACGGCATCAATTCAAAGTTCTTAAAGAACACAAAACTTTATTCTTCCATTATACTCGCTGAAGTTTTTTCGCAGTCTCTGCAGTCTTCCACTTTGCCAGATGATTGGAAGGTGGGTAAGGTGGTTCCACTTCACAAATCAGGTAACACACACTCTCCCCTCAATTACAGGCCAATATCTTTAACCAGTGTGCCCTGCAAACTTCTTGAGCACATCATCTATTCAAACTTAGTATCTTTTCTCGAATCCAATTCATTTTTTTCCCCTTGGCAACACGATTTCAGGAAGCACTTCTCTTGTGAAACGCAGTTACTTTATTTAACTAACAATCTTTTTCGTGCTTTCGACAATAATTTCATTATCGACTGCATCTTTTTAGATTACGCTAAAGCCTCCGACAATGTTTCGCATACTCCCCTTCTTCTTGAAATGAGCAAGGTAAGTATAGATCCTAACATCCTTGACTGGATTCACTCTTTTCTAACAAACCGTCTGCAGTATGTTCACGCTAATAATTATAACTCTCCTGCCGTTGCTGTAACATCAGGCGTACCACAGGGTTTGGTTCTAGGTCCATTGCTTTTTCTTATTTATATTAATGATTTGCCTGTCGGAATTAATTCTACCATAAGGCTTTTTGCTGATGATTGCGTGCTGTATCGTGGCATTCATAACCCACATGACGTTTCTACATTGCAGTCCGACATTGACGCTGTTCTAACTGGTGCGACAAGTGGCTCATGAAATTAAACATCCGTAAGTGTACAGTTATGAGAGTAATGCACCACAATAAAGTCAATGACCATTTTTTTTTTCTATACCCTTAAGAACTCCTCTTTAAACCCCGTTACTAGATACCGTTACCTTGCCGTGCATATAACCTACAACCTCTCTTGGAATATGCATGTTGAACATGTAATTATTAACGCTAATCACATGCTTGGATTTCTCCGCCGTCATTTTTCATCCGTTCCTTCAGATTTAAAACTTAAATTGTACACAACACTCGTTAGATCGAAATTGGAATATGCTTGTTCTATTTGGGATCCATTTAGCTTTGTATTAACTACAGCCCTTGAATGCGTTCAGAACCGTGCAGCTCGTTTTGTGCTGTCTAACTACAACCGCTACGCCAGTGTTTCTTCAATGAAAGCTACCCTAGGTTTACCAACACTTAAGTCACGCCGTAAGCACTTCCGTCTCAACCTATTTCACAAAATCTTTTACACGAATCCAACACTTAAAAACGATATTTTCCTTCTCCCAGATTATGTATCACCACGGTTCGACCATCATGTTAAAGTTAAAGTTCCCATATGCCGCACTAACACTTGTCATGCTTCTTTTTTGCCTCAAACAAGCAGTGACTGGAACCACCCTTCTGCCTCCATTGCTGCAATCGAAGAATCTGCCGCCTTCAAAATTGCAGTTATTGATGTATTGCTGTCAGACCACTCCTCTCTGTAATGCCCTTGGGCCCTGAGAGTATGAAAATAAATAAATAAACATTATACTCGTTCTGTCAGCTCAACCTACCATTTATGTAATCATGTTACCGACACTAACGTACAAGCACAAAGTATTGAACCATTTTTTTGGTGAAGATCTTGGTAAAATTATGACACAGCACGCAGGTTTGAATTGCGCCTGTTAAGCAGCAGAATACCATTGGTGATGGGTGGCGAAGTCAGCACATTGGCCATAGATCAAACGTCAGTGTCATGCAACAAAACAAACAGGATGCTTTTTTTAGAAAAATACATTGAGCTGGATTCCTAGTAGAGTCCGAAACAACACAGCCAGTTGGAGGTACTGTAGGAAGCATCGATGCACGTGTAACAGCACACATCTCACTGTCAAGGCCAGCACATACATTAACAGCACACCTGCAAAAACCCTATAGTTTTTTCATTAGTAGACATACTTTAAGTTCCTAACATGGTGCTACACGTAACATTGTGTTAGAAATATTATACATTTGGTACAAACAATTATTTGCTTACTTGTACTAACACACCTCCATGAAAATGAAATACCTTTATTCTTTTTATAAGAAATCATTATTGTTTTAAGCACTAACATTTCTACACCTTCAATTTTGACCACAGTCACCTTATTTTTATATAAAAACTATATAACATTCCTGCAGCACTTTTCCAATCCACTGAAACTTTCATTCAAAAGTACTGAAGAAGGTTTTCTGAAGTCACCAAACACAACGTTCAATAAAACTGTTTGTAACTATATAATTATAAAAAAATTAATTATCCTTAAAATCTAGCTTCCATCATTAGGTCTACATTCTAGACAATAAACTAACGACTATCACCATTATCAGAATTGATTTTAGTTGCATTTCTCTCGGCTTATTGACTGTTAAAGACCGCTGAGAAACAAAGATGGTTTATTCATTATGCAAGTTCAGGTCATGTTTCTATTGGCTGTGTTCAAATGAAGAAGACTTCAGCCAAAGCTGCAGCCTGTGCAAAGGATAAACACCAGCTGGCACAAACTCACATATTAAATGCTTGTAAAGGTATGCATGCAAAACTGCACATTTATTTTTAATAAGTGTTAGGCTTTTTATACACCAAAACTGTGATCTAACCTTGAAGGACACCATAATGGAAGGGCTCCAGAAATTTTTATCATCTGGTTTTATTTGGTCTTTATGATTAAAGAATAATTTAATAAAATCTACACTAGCATAAAACATGTACAGTGGCTGTTTTCACTGCAGTGAAAGTGCTAGCCAATAGGATAAACCTGTATACTAGCATGTTCAAAGTACACGAGCACTGAGATCTGGCTATTTGGTACTGATCCGTGTTATGTGTCCTTCATTTGTACTACGCGCCTTTCGCAATTACAGAAACTACGGAAAAGTATACAAGTCTGAATGGCACAAGGTTCCTGGCACTGCCTTTGCTGATGGACCTTGCCCTAAAGTACAAGGCCCACTCAGAGGTCTAGAGAATTTGGAGTACTCTGACTGCATGTTCTATAGCATCATTTTCTAACAAACTGTGCACTAGGGCAATACACAAAAAGATGGATGAGTGCAGACTCGTCACCGATTTATTCGAAATACTTTGTGACCTTTGTTTGTTAGGAAGCAATCTCATAACCCTTGAATGACAGTTTTAAGGCATATGTATTGATGACACATTCCACACTGTTATAAAAATAGGGCTTATCCCTACCATACTATCAACCAATATATGTGTAAGTACATCTTCAGCACAACACCCAACAAAATGAGAACGGCAGCTGCACACAATTACTTAAACAGCACTTACTGTTTCTTGAGAGAATATGGTTGATTGTAAATAAAAATGCTTGAAATATGTGCACAACTATTGAAACTGAAAATTCATGCGTGACATATCTTGTACAGTTTCACGCTGAAACCCAAAGTAAGCACACTGGCAAGCACTAAGCACACTGGCAAGTATTAAGCATTGAAGCTCTAAGTATGCTGCAATAAAGAAGCATAAGTGAAGCCATGGATCTGAATGCAAATTTCATGCGCAGTAAACTGTCATGAATTCTACCTCAGAATAGAAGCATTTGACCATTTCTTATGTCAAAGCTGTCCTATCAGTATAGTGCACACATCATCATGCTGCATTCCTTAAAGTGTTTCACACATTTTTCTCCCAGCATATGTCAACATGCGACCAGAAATAAAAAGCCCCTGACAAAATTCTGATGTTTCAAAATGGATACCAATTGAAAACATCACAGAAAATCAATCCAAAGTTATCAGTGCACTTGGTATCACATGGAGCAAAAAGGAAGCTGAGACAAGGCTTAATAAAACTATTTCACTGAACTCAATTCAGCTTCACGCTTTCAAGTTAGTAGCTTGTAACCTTCTCCTGTTACTTTCCACTTTATCTAGCTTGTTGGCCCTTAAGGTCTATATCTGTGTGGCATATCTGTGTGGCATAAAGTGTAGCATTCATGTGGGCTATCCCTTGATGGGAGTAAGAAATCGAAATCTAATGCCAATGTCTGCTCATACTTAGAAAAAAAGGAATGTTTCAGTAAATACTGACAAGACTTTAGCCCTTTACTAAAAAAAATTATGACTGCGGCAAGCACAGCATAGGAGCAATATGTAAAAGATTTGAGATATACTTCTTCAAATTAAAGAGAAAAAAATTATGTGGTACTAGGCAGATGTGTTTAGGGACGATTAATGAACACCAGAAATGTACAAAGGGCAAACAAACATGGTTCAAAGAACCAAGTACACGAATGCGACAATGTACAAAGGGAAAAGGTAGTATGTACAGAAGGCCAGATGACTTGTCTTTTGTTGGCTTCAGAAACGCCTCATTTTTGCAGCCATAGGCGCAAATCTCTTGCCAAACATTTTCTCAGAGAATCGCATATATTGTGGTAGCGGGTCATATTTCTTTACAACACAAAATATGACAGTTCAACGAAGCCACTCCATCAAGGTGCTTGCAAGGGAGTTACACTTTGTTCTATTCTTCTTTTCTCCCTTGCACTAGATTTAAGTCGAAGTAAACAAGTGCAAAACAACTCATTAGTATTATGACTGCGCAATTTTGTAAAAGTAACAACGCAACCAAACAGAACTGAACAAGCGGCAAAAGGCAGGCTAGTTGGTACACTGTCCAAAAGGGGAAAAACAACACAAACACAAGTTAAAAGCAGACGGCGCCGATCCTCCTGTCACCTTCCTTCATCCTGTGTGTGTGCACTGTTTTCTTCACTTCTGATCAAATGGAAGCACTATAGTTATAAATTTTTCTGATAGACACCTCCTCCAGACGCGCACTCTGTTGAATAGACTCATTAAAGGAGCACCGACACAAAAAATTCGCACATAGTTTTTTTTTTTTTTTGCAATAGGTAGCCTATGACCCACTTATCATGGCTTGGAACCTCATTTTCTTGAGTGCGTGACTGTTCTTCATTTTCATTTTCAAAAAGCATCGAGCTAGGCAGGTTCAGTTCTGGCTAGGAGGTAAACACGGCTGCCCACGTGGCCACGCAGAACTGTGATGGGAACGTCGTGCGCGCCACACTGGAAAAAGCAGTCCAGCTAGCACAGCTAGCAGACTAAGGAAGAAATCGCAGGTAGCACAAGGCGCGTGCCAAGAAAACAGCCAACACAAACCCGTGACGTAGGTTCGTTTAAACTCCCATTGTGTTGATGTCCGCGTTGCAAGAGGCTCTGCATCTCGCTTCGTCACGTGACGTGTGCTTTGAAATTTATTTTAAATATCTTCTAGGCTACATTCGCCATTGATATTTTGTAGATGTTGTGTATGTCTCCACATAAACCTATCACATAAACCTGTCTCCCTTATTATCTCACCTTTGAAATCTTGTGTCAGTGCTCCTTAAAGCATGCCCGAATTTTGTTCCATGTATTACCTTGAGAATATATCATACATAACTACACCTGGGTGCATCTTTTTTCCTGATCTCAATGATTATAACTTAAGTCAGTGAAACATAACCTGTTACTTTCATTTTCAAGATTGCAAACAGGATATGGCATCAAGATGATTTGCTGTTTCACTTATTGCAATGTAGCCAAGTGGAGGCAGGAGTGAATAATCCCATCACTCTCCTGCTGTCAAGTCCATAATATGGCAAACAGCGATGTCGTATAATAGGGCAAGCAGGTGGAGGCTTTGTAAGAAGATTGCGAGATGCATATTAGGCAAAGTGCAAAGCGATGGTATTGAATGCTTTGCAACAAAAGACTGTTGCATCAATAACAGCACAAGTATACGAGTCAAAGTAGCACAAGCACAACATGTACACACAGACCTTTCTTCTTTGTATTGATAAATTGATTTAAATTATAAGTAAACTGCTACATACAGCAGGACAGTATAGTTTCCATAATTACTACAAGCAATTATATAATTACACTTAAACCCCTTCATAAGATCGGAAAAACTTTCCTTTCTGCCCAGAACACCAATTTCTGTGTCCAGGGTGCATCAAAATGTCTTCTAATTGGAACATCATGCCTCAAAGTGCATCTACTGCAACTCACTTAAGAGGATGAATAAATGTGACTGCATTAACAGACATTGGCGAAATCTGCAATGGTTGATTGGCACTGCAGTATTCAAAGTGGAAACATCACTCATCTTTGGTTGGTGTGTCTCTTGATTTGTAAAGCCTCCTCATAGTATGAATAACTTAAAGTGACACTAACGCGAAAAAATGACTTGGTTTAGATTGACAAACCACGCTTTGAGAACACTAATGTCACATGTCCCACTATGACTATGACAAGCTCATTTTTAGTGGAGAAAATCAAGGTTCAAGTTTAATTTTCGAATTTCGAGCTGAAATTTACGCGCGTGACGTCAAATTTCTAAATATATTTTTCGCATTTTCGCGACACAGGCTCGATGAAATTTTCTGAAACTTTGTATAGCTAGGTCTATGGCACCGACAGATGACAATGTACTCAATTTTATTGATTAGAAGCTATGTAGGACCCAGTAGACACCTTTAAAATTTGACGTCACGGTGCCTGGTGTGGGAATCTCAAGGTGGCATCTTCACCCGCATTTACATTTTGCACGTTTTTTAGCTTACCAAGTGTTGTGTCATGGTAAGAGTGGTATTTGCAGGATTGTGAAATTGTACTTTACTAATGCATAGAAAATCATTTTGCTCTTTAGAGTCTCTTTAACACGAACCCATTAGATGCCTCGTAAAACACGAAAAGTGACCAGCATTCCGCATGGGCGTCAACATGAGTGATCCAAAGAAATCATCACATGATGACATCATCATGTGATGACACTGCAAGTTGCTATTTGCTGCGTCATCATATGGCATTGCAGCTTGGTCGGTGACGGGCGGGTCACGGAGGCGATGCAAAACCACATGATGCGCAGAAAGCTTTCGGAGACTGGCGGGGCAGGAACAACAGATCGAACGAGAAGAAAAGAAAGATGACTTGTGCCTTTCTTAGGTGAATGCATAAGGGAATCTGCGAGTTTTTACACAGAAACACACAGTCACCGTGTCCTTTGTTCAGCTTCGTGCTATACGACCTTAACAAAAGTTTGAAAACCAACATAAGGCGCTCTTCCAAGCCTCATTAGTACTTCCAAAGCTAGTGAGAACTGATTGATATATGGGGTTTAACGTCCCAAAACCACGATATGATTATGAGAGACGCCATAGTGGAGGGCTCCGGAAATTTCGACCACCTGGAGTTCTTTAACGTGCACCCAAATCTGAGCACAAGGGCCTACAACATTTCCGCTTCCATCGGAAATGCAGTCGCAGCAGCCGGGATTTGAACTCGCGACCTGCGAGTCAGCAGCCGAGTACCTTAGCCACTAGACCACCGCGGCGGGGCAAGCTAGTGAGAACTGTATATGCCCCTTCGCTCTCTATTACACGTCAGTTGTCAGACCGGCATACAGCTGTGAAAATTATTTTGAAAATGCTGTGAAGTTTACCCGCACTTTGCTTTAAGGGCAGCAACTTAAGCTGATGAATGTCAGGGTCAGTAAATTGAGCTGATGCTGGTACGGCTTCTCGCCCCTGTTTGTCTATAGGCGGAATGCACTGAGCCTTGATTCACAAGGAAGCAACACTACTGCCATGCCATTTTGAAGGTCCGTTCATACACACCGGCCAGCTGTCTGTGCTTCGGCATGCAGAAGGTGTTCAGAAGGTTTGCGACACTTGCATGTTTAGACATGCAAGCTGCTGTGTGGATCTCGTACACAGTGCGTATAGCGAGTGTTTTGTGCGTGCGGGGACTTCCAATATAACGACCTCGACGCTAGCGATCTTCGCGGATGACGTCATGTGTATAACACCCGAGACATTCAGTATGTTGAATCAGCTGCACACAGCTGGCTGTACAGCCTGTCCAAGCACATTCTCCCCACCACAGTGAAAAGAGATGTGAGAACAATTTTTCTTGACTCTAGAATAATGGTACATGTGGTGCCAAGAGGCTGCACAGCTTAGCGCACACTGTACGGAAGTACAGTACAGAACGATGCACAGTCAGTGTTGCAGATGTGTGCATAAATTTTGCTGCATGCGACCTCTGTGAGTCTTGCCTGCTTTTCTGACACAAACGTTGCATAATCAAAGGCACTGACAGTGAAAGCAAGTTGTCACAGACTGAAATGTGACATTACTTACCTTAGTTTGATGACTTCTAGGAGAAACTGCTCGTAATAACCATGCAATGTTGCTGCAAATCTAGCCCCCAAAAGGCAATGTTGGCTCTGATAAAACAGTTGAAGTCGAATTTATGTTGATATGATGCAAAGTCAATGTTGGCTCTGATATAACTGTTGAAGTCGAATTTATGTTGATATGATACAAACTGTTGACGCTGATGAGGTTGATTTATATGTAGGGTTTAACATAAACTGTTGATGTTTGAAACGAAAGTATGCGCATTACTTAGTTTAAACTTTTGCATGTCAATTAGTGAGTGCTGTATGCCTTTACCATTGGGCAGGTGTCTGCAGTCACTACTTCAGTCGTTGACGTGCAAGAGATAAAGACCACGTAGTAAGAAAGCTGCATCTGAAGCTACATGATACTAGGTAAGGGTCAACACACCAGCAAAGTTGCGTAGGTTTAGAGTAACTGATGAAAGGTCAAACAGAATGTCAATGAATGTCAAACAGAAATGATGAATTTCAAACAGAAAAACACAAAAAAGCACCACAAGAAATGCAGCTCCGGAAAGTAGTCACTTGCAACAAAATGACAGAGGAACACGACCAGAAGTTTATTTGATTATAGAGTACAGACAGAGCTTTAGAATGAGCGATGTTGGACGAATTGGGGCACAGCTTAAAATATTTGTGGCACAACTAAGACAAGAGAAAACTATCTCTTCATACTGGAGTGAAGGCCTATTTTTTTAATATTGCTGTTCAATAGGTCTTTTTATTGTACCATGTGATAGTTCCTTGTGTTGCACACTAGCTGTGTATGCATATGTGGAAACATTGGACGATACGCACGAAATAAACTAGTTAAAAGTATGGCGCCCTACAGTGTTTTTTTTTTTCCTTCCTGTTTCAGATGCGCCACAAATATTTGGTTAAGCAGTGGTCAAGCTGTAAATTCGTAATAAATTTAGAATTTTTTTTTTTTAGCCTGTAGTCAGGATGCCTAAAGAGGCAGGCCCCTCCCCTACAATTTAGCCCTGCTTGTGTCAGAAATGTACTGTTTTTGCTTTAGTAATTATTTAGGTAAAATGTTTGTGAGGCAAGAACGAAATCTATACGCATTCGTAAATTTCACGGATACACCGTGTTTGCTATGCTACAAGCTGAGATTGCATGGCCTCACAGGAACGAATTTACACGTGCGCGCACACACACATTCAGTCGTGAAAAATAAAATTGAAGCGTGCATACATTACCTTTCAGAACGAATTATACCTACCTGCCGCCCTACCGCCAACACACCGTCGATGCATCCATCGTGGTCTACGAGTATCCACGAGTTCAGATATCCCGCACTTCTTGCGTCGATTTCGCAGCTGTGACGTGTACAGCATGGGCACAGTCTATCGTCGAGGCAGAAGTTCATCGGAAGATGTAAACTTGAAGTGATGACACATCCATTGAACCTGGGGTCTAGCAGCCTCCCGTGTTCCAAGGATTTTTTTCATCACAATCTATCGTTGCCACTGCGCGTCTAGAACAGCACTTGAGAGAGTTCGGCCGGCGGTACACGCTCTACACAACACCCAAAATACGCATTCAAGGATTTTTTCGGCGATCCTGTCTTCTCTCGCTTTTGTTGCTTGTGCTCAGCTAACGACACACCACAGACAACGACCACAGAACACAAAGGGAACACCTAGGTCACACCCTGCAAAAACGCGGTCAAGTGGTACCAAACAATACTCGGAAGTTCCCTGACTTGTGGGTGGCACAGAAGGCAACATTAGCAACATCAGGCTGGCGCTGGAGCACATGCTGGAGCAGAACACATGGTTCTGGCTGGTGGTGGAGGTAGTGGTTAGAAGATGAGAAAAGGCACCTAATTTCTGCGACCCGGTCGGGAGCACGGCGCAGTGCCTTGTTTCTGGCTGGCTGGTGATTTGTCGCGTGCGTGAACTGAAAGGTTGGTTAGTGGTTCGTGAGGAAAAGGAAGAAGGCACCTAATTTCTGTCTGCCTACAGGCGACACGGCGCAAGCAAGGAGAGCTTTTTCACTCTCTCTCTTATCGGATGAGCGCTCCGTGAACAGGTTTTGCACTCGTATGAAAGCGCGAATTTTGGATTCGACGTGCTGTTAGGTTCGCATGTTGGTACGCTTGTGCTTACACGTGCGAGGCTGTGTTGTTGCAGGCATTGGCCCGGGCCACTTTCGTTGCCCAGCTGCCAGTTGTGCCGCTGCACGTCTTGGGCAAAAGCGTGTGTACTGCTACGAAATTCGTGCGACCTACCTGTTGGCTGGCCGTAACTTGATGAGAATTTCTGGAAGCTGTGATAGTTCTTGCAGGATAATTTACTGTTTCGTGTCTCAAATAGATACTTCCTCGGTTTCTACGCACTGCTGTGTTAGAAATCAGTGACATGTGTGTGTGTTGTCTACAGCGACAGCTCCTGCTTGTCAGCGTATGCATGCACTCACAAGTAATGCCGGCAAATGCAGTCGAGATTAGGCTTCTTTTTCTCCACCTCTAGCGCTTGTGTATCGCATTGTTTGTTTCGTCGTTGCGTTCTTAATTACGTTGTAATTAACCATATTTAATTGTCAAATGCATTACCTCCATTGCTGCATGAGTGCTACGATAGTTATTACCATGAATTTACCGGGTGTTCCGCTACAGTTCTTTAACTCTATTACTACTTTTTCGAAACCAGTTAATCTGACAATGTTACTTGAGACTTTGCAGATTCTTTGTCATCAGGGTGAAGGAGTGCCATTACTCGTGACTGCCCAGCGCAAGTATTCGCTTTGCATGCACACAAGTATGGGCAAGTTCTCCACTCAGTAAATAACTCACAGCACTTGGACAGGCTTCACTCATGTTTCTTCCAGCATCAAACTACGCCCCCACATGTTGCTTGTGACTTTTATCCGTTTTCTTTCTGACAATGGACGCTGCAATACACATATTATTCTGTGACACAACTCTATCAATTTACAACTGACTTGTTCCTTCAGTGATATTTTATATTTGGAGGCTTTTGATGGCGAGTATACCTAGAAAATTTGTGTTTGAGGGAAATAAGGGGCACGGTATTGTGACTGTGTGAAACCAGCCTTTCTTGATCTTTTTCTTTCCTTCTTTGTTTTGTTCTTTAATTACGTAGTTTGCACGAAAGAAGCCCTTCATAGCTACCTTTCATCTAAATGCTCTCTATTATTGCCACCCCCATTTTTACATCAGTTGTCCCATCACCATAGAGGTGATCAATTTGGCTTAGGCGACACTGCTGATTTGTCTGCGATTAGTGTTCCCCTTGTGTCCCGACGTGGGAGCGGCCTGCGGTCCTCCTGCAATAAAAACTGAGGAACACTTCGGGACCTCAATAAAGTTTAGTACTCACCCACCTAGAGTTTCCTCGCTTTAGTGTTGCTCGTGTCTCCGACTTTCCTTTTACTCTCTCCTGCAAGATATCAGCGCCCTTTCTCTGCCTCTAGCTGGACCTGTCTCTCTTTGTCATTGAAAGTAAGACTACTCTTTGCCCTTGAACTGAGATGCATTACTTTGCACTTATGAAATAGAATCTTGACAAGTAAATGGTGTTCACAAATGGGGTTGGGGGTAAGGCTAGTACTTGTTGGAAATTCATGACGGTACGAGGACACATGGACAATAAAGTACAACACTCTGCACTGTGTCGTGCTCTTTATAAGGGGGCTGTATTACATTATAAAATGTCGAGCCATGCTTCATACAAAAATAAGATTATCGATACAGAGGTGAAAATTTTGTGCGTTAACATTTGTGCTGGCTTTAACTCATATATCTGTTCTGTTACAAATGGGACCATGCTTCCTAAAAAATGACCAAGTTGCGTGTGCGGCCACTGAAACTAATTCTGCTTCTGGCGAAGCATCCGCTTGTTTGCTTTTACATGGCACGCTCATTTGATATGAATAAAGAGAGCTTTGAGGGCTCTTTTCCTTGCTTGACACCACCCTAATGAAAACAATCATATAATGAAGCCTAGGAAGGTACAGGGGATGTAAATTGCAATGTTTTAAATATAATCATTTTGATCCTGTGCTACTAACATCTCTCATTCCTTTCCTGGCTTCATTATCAGCTGGTTTCTATTGAAGCGATTTAGTTTAGTTGTTATTGTGACAGCCATATAACCACTTCCCTTTTGCCCCTGTGCCCTGTTCATGTTTCCACCAAACTGTCGTGTTGAATTTACTTCATGTCCTGTCTTTATGCTGAAGTGATGAAGTAATGAAGAGCTTTCATAATAGTGCTTATTGTTTGGGTAAATGAAACACTCTGTGCATCATCAAACGGCGTAGCTCCGTCAACATGATGTGTGGTGTGAAGTTGTTCCTGTCTTTAGGCGTTTTCTTTGCAAATCAAGCATCTGTTTCTGGCTGTGCTAGAAAGACTGATGAGTAATTTGTGTTATGTAAATGCTCTCTAGCAGCACATAACATACACTGAAGCAAGCGAGCACACTCGTATACAAGTGCGATAATAGAGGAAAGTAAATTTTTGTATTGAACAAAAATATGGCATAATCCTGCTTTATCTACAAATGTGCTGCCATTGATGCCTCAGAAAGGTTTTGCATATTCCTTTTGAATTTTATGTATTTTTCTGTATGGTACTTCTTTATTCGATATTTGTATTTCATTTTGAACTCTTGATGCGTTAAAGGACCTCGGTGCCTTTGTTGTGCCGCATTGCATGAATCACTGGCATAGCCAGGGGTGGTTGGTTCAAACCAAACCCCTGCCTGAAATTTTCACATTTTGTCGATGTATATACTTATGTGCGCACAAAAACACATACACAATCCTACGTGTAGAAGTGTGGAATGCCCCTCTAAAAATATTTATGGCTGTGCCATGGCATAAATACCTTTATTATAAAAAAAACTGTGGCACTTTGTTTATTAGGTGTGTCTTTTGTATAAATAAAAACAATTTTTTTGCATTTGCCATTTTAACATGAAAATTGTGTTCAGTGTTCCTGATCTCCACCAGTAGTGTAAGCGCTAATGCACGTTTTAAACATGGTTGCCTATGTGGTGAGAAGGGAGAATTTGGAGGAGATGTGTCGCATTACTGCCCTGTCACTGTAACATTGTTGGGTTGTTTAGGTTCTACAACATTATCACATGCATTGCAAAAAAGCATGGCAATCCCCTGCAAGTGTAGCATTCTTGCTCCAGTGTACCATATGTCTTTTGCATTATCGTCTTATTCTTTGGGTCACTTTGCAGATTCTTTCGCACCAGCATCGCTGCCGCCGCATGAGTCTTGTTTTTAAACATTACAGGACGCATTCCTGCCGACGGTGTGGCTATATGACAACCCGCTCGCACAACATGAAAATACACATTCACATGCACACAGGTGAGCGCCCCTTCCAGTGCCACCTGTGTCCGGCCACGTTCTCCCATGACGGCAACCTCACCCATCATGTTGAGACCCACAAGAAAAAATGTCGTTTTTTTCCGTGCGCCTTGCAATTCATCATTTACAAAAAAACACAGCCTCAAGCGCCACATATCCTGCCATCTAAAGGAGCCCTAAAACAAGGTTGTGTTCTGTTTTTGTACAATGTTAGATCCAGTAGCATGTGGCGTTGCAATGCACCATAGGATTTCTAGCTGAGTCATGCATAAGAGCTCCTCATACAACCCAATGCAACTGCCTATAGTTAGATGAGCCTCTGTTTCCATAAACATATTGCCACTTTGTACAGCTACTGTTGTTTGTCTTAGTACCATTCACACAGAACAAATATTGTACACCTTATGTATCCCATACAAGGTAGACTTTCAGTGCACAAAAATCTCTTGAAATTTCTGCTTGAGTGGAACTACTGCTTCTATTATGATTGGTTTCATTCTTGAATTTTACACCTCTGTTCTCCTCTCAGTAAATGTAACTTCTGTTAAATAAAACATATTTTTCTGGTTCCTTAAGGTTTCACTTATACAAGATATTATGCACATCTCACCAGCTGCTGTGACACCGGTCCCGATTGTGATCACTGTCCAGTGCTGAAAGCACTTGAGCAGGTATCTTGCGGCTGCCCAACATATGTGCATGAATGACAAAGACTTATTTGGTTTATTGAATGATATCGTCATAGGTTCCTAAATGATGAGGTGGTGCTGGGCCCTTGGCCTGATGCCAACAGTGCAACTATGGTCATAAAAGCGGTTGGAGCCTTGCTACATGCAACTAAATTGGACACCAACTTGACGGGACTGTATGTAATCACCTCCTTACCTTCCATATTTCATTCATTACTCTTTTACTTCCCCTGGTGTAGGGTAGCAGGCTGGAGCATACTAACGCTCAGGTTGACCTCTTTGCCTTTGTGCTAATCAACCTCTTTCTCTGTGTTGCAACCATTTACATGGTTACAACAATTTCTCAAGATTTATAATTCTGTTAAATGAGATCCTGCTCTTTCTCTGTGTTGCAACCATTTACATGGTTACAACAAGTTCTCAAGATTTATAATTCTGTTAAATGAGATCCTGCTTACTTTTGTCAAAATCCAGTTTCAGCACTTGTCAACAAAAACTAATCATAGCCTGTTACACACTTGCAAAACCTTAGCCCAAGATTTTTGATGCCTTTTTCCACCCTCATCAAACTTACCTTATTAAAATGACTCAATAGTAGCATGCTGCAGACAATCACCATTAATCATCCCAAACGTTTTGCACTGATAAGCATTTGAAAAAAACCTTGACCAGCTACATCATTGCGGATAAGATAAGTCTGGCCATGAGTACCTGGTATATGGTCTGAGCTTGATGTTTTGTAGATTAGGATGCCTCTTTGAAACTACTTTTGCATGATAAAATTATTCTGTCTTTGTACCTATTTCTTTTTATCTCTCTCTCTATCCAAGCCTTTGCTTTCTGGCTGATTTTCTGGAATGACTGTAACAGAAATCAAATTTCTGTTAGGCTTATTCTAAACTTTGCCTTCCACTTTTTACTTTTCCTTCTTTTAGCCATGACGGCTCATTAGTTACTATGCTTGGCTGCTGGCTCAGAAAACACGTTTTATCGTGCTCTTGGCAGTCACATTTCAATGGAGGCGAAATGCTGGCGGCCGACGTACTGTGCTATGTCAGTGCATATTAAAAAACCCCTGGTGGCATAAGAAATCAGCCGTTTACTGCATAACTTTAGGACACCAAGCCCTGTAAACCCAATCTATTCTTTTGCTTCTTCTTGTAAAATTCTACCTCGTCATAAAATTCTCGTCTTTATCATGAAAAAATTTTGGCTGCTCGCAATCAGGCTATAATATTTTTGTCACATTGATCTATCAAGAGTTATGCCAAAACTCGCAAAATTTTGTTTACTCAGAGTGAATGACAAGAGAACTACACTCAAACCTCGCTATAACGAACCCACATATAACGAAATATTGCTGATAACGAAGTAAATGAAAAATTGTCTTGCAATATATGTAAAGAATAAACCTTCATAACGAATTTTGAATATAACGAACTGACAGATGAAACTTTGTTATAAGCAGGTTTGAGTGTAGTATCAGTTTCTAACTATGGCACATTACTAGTATACGCTTCCTGTTTGCAATGATATATCAAGAGATTGTACACAATGATAAAGGTGCATTCGCTTGCATACAGAAAAAAATTAGGGGAAATTAGGGGAGAGGGGTTAACACTCATTTTTCTGCATTTTAATATGATAAACAATGCTTAGTAATAGGTTAAACTTTCTGTTTACTTTACGAAAATATCATAACTGATCATTTTGACTCTAACTTGAATGTTTCACAAGTCTGAGTGGGACCTTTGTTTTGATTTTTTGTAAAGTAATAAATGTTTTTACTTGTTACACAAATTCTTGGTTAACGACCTCCCGTTTCAGCCGCTCGTTCGTTGGCAAGAGGAAATACTTATGTCAAAAGTTTTCCTACTATACGAAACCGAAACCAAACCACAGCTGAGACATTGTCAGCAGCCCTACCGTCAGTGCATCGCCATAACAACACATCACGTGTTTTTGTTGGCATATGTCGATGGCGGCGCGCCACTTTCATTGTAGAAACTCATTTGAGGACGTTATTTTATTTGCGAAACCCACTGGTGTGGCTGTGGCGCTCCGGGGTCTCGCTTGGATACCAGGGAAAGCGCGCATAGCTATTAAGCGAAAGTTCAACTTGAGTCGCCGTGGTTTTCGGGGCGTCGCGAGGCGCGCGGACTCTCAAACTCAAGGATGAGGACGTGTTGTGCATCGACTGTTCTGTTGTGCGAAAACATTGTATCCTTTTGGGGACTGTGCAAATGGAATGTCGGTTTCTGGTTCTTGTGAAACTATCTGTTGCGTCCTGTCCAGATTGGAACAAATGCTGAAGCGCCTTAACCGAAACGATAAGTAGCGTTGCAATGCGACGTATCCGCTTGCGATAGGTCTTGGCCGCTACGCGTAATGGCCCGTTCGGATTCGTCGTCACGCCGCCGAAACGTCTCGGTCTTAAATGCGCGGACCGAGGTTTCATAGCGGAGTGTCGATCAGACGTACTTGGTGCGCCACCCCCCGATTTGCATCAAACGCAAACGAATTTTATCATTGTTCAAACCGTTCGAAAGCGTAGTTGTGGCAAGATTTGGTTGACGGTGTCGGATCGCCCATATCCACCCTCAACAGTGAGGTCGAATACAGAATCATTCAACTACAGTTCTACTACATCTGTTCTTATTACCTTATTTGCAACTATCAAAACAGTAGCTCAACATGCTTCCTCGAAAGAGTGTGCCACCAGGATTGATAATCACAGTTCGTTGTACTGGCTTTTTTCGGGTGTATGCGTTGTCTTACCTGTCGACCCGTTTTCAGTTGCAGATTTCTTGAGGAAAAGGGACTTTATATCTGACACTATGCAGCTTTTATTCCAGTATTCCCATCACTTTATGCACATAATGCTTGTGCATGATAAATAAGCTCGTATCTTCCTTCTGTGCTGCTACAGATATCTCCGCGCATCCTAAGAAATGTCAACGAAGCTGTTTTGTGTGGACATTTCCAGGAATCCTGTTCACAAGCTTTCTGAAAACCTTTCATTTCTTGGCTGTTTTACATAACATTGCAGTTTGATCATGATTCATTTACAATTGGCACCTCCCAAAATGGTTTCCATACGTGTGCGAACAATTGCTTTCCATGTAAACAGACCAGCAAGCAAACTATATGTATATTTTTTCAGACATTCGCCCCTGCTTTTTTTTGTTGTTGTTGTTGCTCTTCCCTTCCTCTCTATACACCATAGAGTTTACCATCAAGCATGGCGTTCTGACAGTGATATTTAAAAAGCCTGTAGTGCTTGCGCATCTTCACTCGACTGCGGAGGGGTGAATTCACGTAGAGTGAAAACAAGCACCTTGAAAAAGAAAAAAAATCAATCTCGAAAGTGTTTTTGCGGGAAAGCCAACTTTCAGTACTTGCAAAGTGTGCAAAGGAGCGCTCACTATTCTGTGAAGTGTCAGTTGTGAAAAATCACAAAACTGTTCAACCTTTTCCCTCGATGTCTTTCTCTTGTCTCAACAAGGTGCAAGAGCATTTTTGTTCATGGCCGACTTGAATCATAGAAAAATGGTTTTATATCGATGAACAGTGTGCTGTTGTACGGGTAAATAAAAAAAAAAGCTGCAGTGTATCAGCGCCGACATTATTCAGTCATGGTGGTCTAGAAATAGGAATTAGGCTCATATTTACATATAAATTTTGTAGATTGTGTACGAAGACATAGTATCATCAGTAATGGTTATTTTCAAGACTTTGAACTGTCATATAGCTTGCAATGATTGAAAAAACATGAAACAAGTACTAATTCATTTAAAGAGACAAATTCTAGATTAGTGAATAGAAATCTGAAAGCACCCTTCTTCAGCTGCCACTGTGATACCATTCATGCCTTATAAATATAGATACTGTATATACTTCTTTTGTACTTGCATATGCATTTTTTTTTCTTAATTATGTATTCTTTGTACATTTGATGGGCTCAACATGTGGTTCCTGATTTTATTTTGTGTGTCATACATGCAAAATATGAACTAATCGCCATGTATTGAGAGCTGTAATGTACTTACTAAAGGGGCCCTGCAATACCTTATTATAGTCATAAAATGCCAATCAGTAGTCGAGGATCCAGAAAACACGCGAGACAAACATCTTAGAAGGGAATGTGGTCTAGTATTTATAATTAATTCTCAGAGTCAGCTAGATATCGCTCCTTCTACTCTCTACGAATCATGCCACACACCCAAATTTCTATGACATGTGCCCACGTCCATGGCAGCTGGCTAATTTGTGTATCGTTAGCTGTGTAGTTACAGCAGCCACAGCAGGACGACGCCACATGCCCGCCGGCGTCCTCACGCTTAGGCATTCAGGGACAAGAGAAGGCATTACCTGAAACCCCGATGCACAGAGAACTATACAGTGAATGTGGCACTACATGTACATTAGGACAGCTTACCTCTTAAAAGAAGGTTTAGGTTTATTTTTTAGGTCTTAATTGACTGTACAGGCTACTCTACCAGTGCACTTGTTAATAAAACTGATTGATTTTCTCAGTGAGCACTGATAGCAGCACCGTGGTCCTGAGCTAGTATATTTTCATTAGTAAAGAGGGAAAAAAATGCCCACTTTTGTATCACGAGTGTCTGCGCAGGAGTTCACGGTGATGTTTGTCTTCTTCCAGGTCTGTCTATAGAAATTGACAAAGAAGCGGTATTGTTTTGACTGTGCCAAGATTCCAGCTCACTGGCTTCTCAAGCAGGCTCTGCGAATTTTTTTCGTTACGTGACACAGAAGCTCTTAAAGGGGTTGATTAAGTATGACTGCTTCCCAATTCATATGTATTGCCTTTAGCTGTTAGGTGACACAGGATTTCAACATGCTATGAGTTTTCCGTTGTGATAAGGGCTCGAGTGTTTGTTTACTACTCCATGTGCCCGTTGCCTCTCTTACGTGACATAGTTGATTTATTATTGTGGCGGTGATATGACGCGTTGCCCCGTGTGCTTTTTTTTTTCTATGAGCCAAGTTCACTCTTGCCATTCTTTCGAAATTGCGAGAAAAAAAAAGGCTTCATGATCCTAATCTCTATTCGCTTATCAGAACAAAAAAAAAAAAAAAAAAACTCCGTGATGCTCTAGCGGACAACATAGTTGAGTCAAGCCGAAGTATTACGTTGAATTTTGCCTATTTCTTGTGGGGTCTGTAGATGATCTGCACCCTCGGAACACACGGAAATCATATAAGCTCAATAAGTGTATCACTAATTATGTAAAAGTAGTTTAATAAATTTACACGGGCTGGTTTGCCCGAGAGCATGCTTGTGTCTGTGTGTTCCGATAATGCGGAACATCTTCAAGACCCACATTCTATATATCCGTTCAGTAGTTTGCACTTATGTTTCCAGGTAGTACTGTCACTTGTAGAAACATTGATAGCTGGATACGCCTTCAGCATTTTCTAGTAGCACTTAACGTACATTTTAGGGAGTGAGGTAGAAAAAATTATGGATTAATAAATGCTCTTCTGGTGGCATCCTCCTCCATCAGCAAATGTGATTTAATTAATACTCCAGAAATGGCATGTATTTGTTTATATCTGCAAATTCTTTTGTTGTTGTTATTTCATTGTGACTTTCTTTTTATACTCCAAATCAATTTATCATTCTGTTATGCTACATTGCATGAGTACTGTTGAACGCATGACCCCCAAAACACCAGGAGTAGGAAGATGAAAGTTCGGGACAAAGGAAACTGTACATAGGGGATGGATGATCAAGCCGACGTTTCAACTTGTGGGCTTGTCTTCTCCAAGGCTCGAACTGGACCCAGCCTTGAAGAAGACGGGTCTACTTGCCGAAATGTCTGCTCGAACGCACTCCCCAGGCTTACAAATTTTATCATTGCATGCATAAAGTACTGTCAGCGTTTTTAGCACAGTATCAAACTCTGTGCAATATCTGACCCATATCTCTGTGTATTGAAAACAAGAAATATGTCCTAAGCGCAGTTAGCCGATTACACAGATATTATCTTGTGTGACATCTGCTGCATCGTTGCACTGTTGGCATAATGCTGACTTTGTAAGTTTAGTATGGGTTATTACTGTTTTTACCAACAAATGTGGTGATCAGAGTAATTGCTTGAGGGCAGCACTCACTCTTGGTTGGGTTTGGTGGGTCACATTTGGCATAATTTCTTGCGTTGGGTTCTTGTATGTGTGCAGTTGTTGTCTGTGGGTTATTTCATGCCTGTCTAACTCAGTTGAAAGTCGTGTCTTTTGCGGTCTATACTCCCTTTCGTCAAATTAGTTTCATCGTTAAGGGGAGATGGGAGTCTAATAATGCAAGTTCACCTAAAAGTCAAATATTTTTTTTATTTCGTTTTCACAAGTTCACTTCATCTACTTTCATAACAAAAAAACTGAAGATTGTAATTAAACTCAAAGTAGGGCTTAACTCGCTGTTAATAAGCACAAGGTGGCTACTAAAAGCTAAGATGAGCTCATTGTTTAGAGTCCTCTGGAAATTACTACCTGGCTGCTTGCCATTGCATTTCGCATGGGGAGTTCACTAAAGCCATATGCTTAAAATAATAATGTTTGCCAAGCTTGCATGGAGGAAGAAATTGTTAAAAAAATCTTTGTCACATAGATGAGCTTTCACTTATACCTTTAAAATGCATTTTTCTCAACATTCATTATTGGACAACTACTTGAGCTTAAATATTATGTTTTTGGTACCTCAGATAGCCAATAGAGGATCAAATTTTGGCCACATATTCCTTAACATGTGAAGGGTGCAAGTATCTCCTTCAAAACTTGATCTTGTCTGTATAATTGCAAACCTAAAGCAAGCAACCGTAAGGATTCCAAAAATTCTTGCACAACAATTTTTTCTTCCTTAAAAGTCTTTTATACGTGCTTTCTTCATAGTTACTTGCATTCTACATTTAATGTGGAGCTATATGACCCATTAATGGCTCAGAACCCTAAATGTTTAGAGGCATAAAAAGGTCATCTAAAATGAACTATACGTTACACATTGTCATTGCACAAAGCAAGAACTCTGCAACTCACTTTACAACTAATTACATATTTGAAATAAGCATTAAAGTATATACTCTCAAATCTCACTATAACAAAGTTGCATCTTACATGAAAATAAGTTCGTCATATCGAAAGCTTGTTATGAAGGTATATTGCTAACACTGTCTATTGGAAGACTATTTTTCGTTTACTTCTTTATAACTGATATTTTATTATATTCATGTTCATTATACTATGGTTGGAGTATATACTACATGAATTTTCATTGCGAAACCACACATTTCTTGCATTCCCCGTCACACTGCAGGCTTCTCGCTGTCGGCTTCCCCAGAGCTGTACAACTCTCTCGTGTCCATCCAAGGTTGCCAGCATTGCTGCCGGCTGTGCGACTACACGACCGAAAGAAGGGATCACATGTGTAGGCACCTGTACAAACACACGGGCGAACGTCCCTTCAAGTGCCACTTGTGCACTAAGGCATTCACTCAGGAGTTCAAGCTCAACCAGCACATGCGGACCCACACAGGAGAGCGTCCCTTCTCCTGTGACCTCTGCAATGCGTCCTTTTCACGAAGAGACCACCTCAATTACCACTTGACCACCCATGCGAAAAACAGGCCCTAAAGATCATGTACGCGTATTATCTCATAGATCAAGCGCTTCATTCTAACCTTAACAGTAGAGTTGTTTAAGCTCAAAGAAAGTTCAAGTTGCGAACCAGAATGTTCATCATAATAAATCAGCATGCTTTCTCTTTGGCCTCTTCGTCATCTTCTGCTTAACTCCAAAAAGAGTTGCGTCTATTTGTCCGGCGTAGGGTACGATGACTCTGATACGTGAGCCAATGATTGCAGAGAAAGTGGTAGCGAAAAATGTAAAGAAAAATAGAAATAACAAGAAACAAAAGATTCAGCCGATCTCACGTACCATAGGAAATGGTTTTATGTGAAGCATGCAAAGGGAAGGTAACTGCAGTGTAGTTTTTTTTTTTATCCAAACGCACCTTCCCCCTCTGCTTAATTGACTTCGTAAGCAAAGTAAGAAATGCATTCCATGTTCTAAGCACTACATAAGCAAGCATTCTTTCTTATCTTCAACCATAGCCTCTGTGGCTAACTTATGATGTGCCATTGCTGGAACTAATCAAGCTGGCCAAGTTTCAGCAGTGCTGTTGCTGGGACATACCGACAATGACGTCATCGTGTTCGCTTGGCGTCCTAAGAAGCCTGGCGGCCACAGCCTCTGTTTTACAGCGAAAGCTGTTATGAGATCAGAACACTGGTCACGTGCACAGCCGTAGTTGTCCGCCGCTGGTGTCTGTTACTAGTATCGCAAGAAATAAGAAAAAAACATAAGGAAATAAAACACCAAGGACACAATGGGATTCTGACATGGGTCTCCTGCATACCAGCCCAGTATTCTACCGCTGAGCCATGCCAGTGCTTGGAACTCGTTTCCAAACTCGCTTGATATTGGGAAAGGAATTGTGGTATAATGAGTAATAAACCGTTTTAGAGCATGAAAGGGACAACCAGGCGTCACAGAATGTGAATTGTGTAATGAGTGAGTCGTGCAATACTCTAACCCATTACAAAAGCCTGTTCGTGATCACCTATTAACTGTGGCGCATACCCACTTCAGGCATATTTCTTTGTCGTCGTCAGCCACTTAATAAAAAAATTGGACAAAATCCTAGCAAGTGTGTAGCGGATACCACGCTCCTCCGAAAAATGACGAAGGATAGCATAGTGTATGCCTGCCTACTAATAAAAAATTATGACTGTTTACGGTGTAGGAGGTACTGAGCAAGTGTGCTTGTAGCAGTTACCCAAACAGTATTTAGAAAAGGCTCTGAAAGGCCGCTCTTCTGGCTTCTGCTGTGACTGTGCAGTGCATTCCCTACAGACCTGGCTGTTTTTTTTACCAAAAAGTGCTATTTGCGTCCACTTTTGTGGGCTCTCACATTGCTTTTTGAATTCAGCAGGAATCAAACTGTCCTTACACGCTCCTAAGTCATTTTTAAAAAAAAAAGTGCTTCAGCTCCCCTTTAATAGACTGGAATCATTCTCTTCATATGCTTCAGATGGTGCAAGCAGTCAAAAATGCTTTTTTGAGCTCAAATACTAACATTTGCAGCACATTTTGTAGCCACAGTACGAACTAAACTTTTTAATGTCACAGCCACTTTTTTTTGATAACCTCTATATCTTTTTGCTTTTTATGCTAAATTTCAGGTTCTGACTCTCATGCAAACCAAATGCTCCCTCACTACAGCCAATATTACGGCTGCTCTGTCGTTTTTGGTTTTGTTTCATAATTAATGAAATATCACTGACAAGCTTGACCAGCCAAAGTTTTTATTTAGTTTGCTATATCAATAGTACTGGTAATTTGCTATACTGATGTTTGAGATAATGAGGTTCAACAGTACAAAATTATTTCCATCTTTGCGAGAAGTGTGATAATCTGTCTCAATTGTTAAGGGCGACTCCCCCCCTTCGTGTGGTTGTGATGGCTGCTGTTTGCGTCGCCCTATCGTGTTTCTTGCAACCTTGCAGGTTCTTTGACATCGGGGGGTCCCTGGAGCTGTACCAGTCGCTCAGGTCCATTGAATGTCACCTGCGTTCTTGCTTGCTGTGCCCGTACACAGCTGTGAAAAAGAACCACATGGATAGACACTTGTGCAAGCGCATGGGCGAGCACCCCTTCAAGTGTCATGTGTGCAAGAGGGCGTTCTTCGAAGCTGTCAATGGAATGAAGCACATGTGCACCCACACAAGATTGTCATTTTTCCTGAGACCCATGTGTCTTTTTCTTTTTTTTCAAAATGGCAGGCTTATGGACCACATATAAACCAACACGTGAGGGCGTCTGTTTACCTGCGAACGTTGCTGTACATACTTTTTGCACAAAGGCTACCTCGTTCGCTACGTGCGAGCTCGTGTAAAAGCAAAAGAGAATTCCTAATGGTTAAGTACTACATGCCACACTTTTGAAAATTGTATGTGAATCATTGATTGAGCTTCGTTTTAGGACATTTCTGAAGAGTGTGCGTACTTTCTTTTTTCGAAGTTGGCAAAGCATCTTCTTTAAAATATAAAAAGTAGGCTTGAGGCACTGATCCTGCCAGGACATACTTGTCTTTCTTTTCATTCCTATCGAACGTACTTCCTTAAATTTATTTATTGCACGCATACAACACATTCTGTATATTTCCTCCTCTATCATTCTATAAACTTGTTGGGCAATAGACTGACATATATGTATGGCTTCTTTCTCATTTTTTTTCATTATTTGCGAACAATATGTGTTGCTAGGCTTGCAGTGTTATTATTGTGCCTTCTATACAAGTGCACCTTAAGTCCTCGTACACTCACTCATTCATAATACCTTCATGGTGTTCTGCATAGTATTTCCATCTTGAGCTATGACATAATGACTTCTTTTTGTTTTCGCTATAAAATTTGAGTGTCTTTCCTCAGTTCGGACCGTCTGTAAACATGGTTGCTCATAAAACGGAGCGGTTGCTTTATTCTTTATGCTGCTTCTTCAGCACATTTCCTTTGTTTTCAAAAAGGCATAGTGTGTATTCTCAAAATTGCTGAATAATTATGACGGCTTCTGATCTGTCAAAATCAACACAACTGCAAGAAGCATCGAAATTCTGTTCCCAGTTGTAATACTCAAAAGTTAAACAGCTTGATTTTCTTTCTGTCTCGTGAGGATTCATTGAGTTGCCGAGAACAGCAAATAATCTCGGGACATCCAATCGTAGTACGGCAGTACCAACATTGCGTACACTGTGGTATCACAGCACTGGTGGCACGGCAGTGCACAAAAAGCTTGACTGCGAGTTTCATGACATAATACAACACTAGTGGTAAATGGTGAGGTGGCAATACAATTGAGGCCGTATCCTTTTTTTTGATGTGCTCTATCCACTTGCTGGAATATTGCACAAAGTTTAAAGATCCATCAGGGGTCAATACAAAAGTTTGAGAGGTTACCTACTGCATATACCTTAGTACATATTAGCAGAGCCAAGACAACCTACATTGCACAGCAAATGTGTTTGAGTGCGGTTACAGTGGTGCCCCATAACCTGAAAGCATTGTGCACGGATCAAAGTGGTATGCATATCTGAATGTCTTCTTCTCTACATGTTTAAAAAATTTCACCATCTCTTGCTAAAAAGAACCATGTGTAGATGCGAAGCAGCGGGTGCTAACACCTACACTGATGGCGGCGTTGACGCTGGCGCTTATCGCGGTGTTGCGCAGGAGAGAAACCTGGGGAAGTGCAAAGCACACAGTGATGGACCGGTGTTTTTTACTGGAACGTGCCAATCGCTGCTAATGGGCAACGAGAGACGGAAGACACCGATTGGACACGATTTTGTGCAGTCCGCTTTTAGTTACCGCGCACTCAGCGAACTTTTATTGTTCAACAATGCACAGGAGATATTTTCCACTGGCACTGCCTTTGAGGTTAAGAAAAAGAGAGAATAAAGCGAGAGAAAGGCAGGGAGGTCAACCAGGTATTGTAGCATCGGGTTTGCTACTCAACACTAAAAAGAGGGGGAATGGAAATGGGGAAGGAAGATGAGAAAGAAATCGAAGAGAAAAGTAGGTGTGCGAAAAAAAAAGAAAAAAGAGAGCGTAGGTGCTATAGCCTATTCAATAGGCCACTACAGCGCAAAAAGTTCAACAAGGCCTTGACTGATTTTTCGTTCGAAGACAGATCGTGTCGGCTTTCGAGCACTGACTGTTCTTACAAGGGTCTTCCATTAAGGTGGGCTAATGCAGCAGCTAGCGGCAGTTTGTGCGCGCAGTAGCATGGGTAGTGACACAGAATATGCTCTATCGTTTTATCGCTGCTGCAATGCCGCTGTTTTCTAAATTGACGCCATCGCTTTAACTCGAAAAGTGAGGGTCAAAGCATGGCACCTCCCCTCTATTCGAGCTGTTAATGAAGTTATGGAGGTCAAGATCCAGTGCCTATATATACGGGGTGACCAGTGAATGGTTGTGCAGCGTGAGCTGTAGATTCTTTAACAAAGAAACTAACTAGCAGACACTAGCTGTGTAAGCATTGCAAGGCAAGAGAGTGGGAGGGGACATGCATGGTCAGTAAGGGTGGTCACACCGCACACCAGAGTGAACTCGACCGTAAGATGCCTCACATCTGAAATTGGTTGTATAGGGCCAACATACAGCAAATGACAAACTGATGAGTGGGGAGGATTGGTAAGCATCAATTTACATGGAAAGAGTAAATGGACAAAGATTGCATAAAAGAGGATAAATGCATTCTGATCATTTTGTGACACTGTTGCCCCTTCTCTATTTCATAATAACGAAAGTGAGGGTGTGCCTGCTGAATGTGAACGATTCCATTATTGATAAATCACCATAATATCGGATCCCCCAACTCCCCGACAAAAAAAAAAAGAAACATGTATGTGTCGCGCACCAGGCGTCAGATTTGAGCAAGCAGTGTTCAAGCAAGCCCCTGAAGCCTGTGCCTAATTATGTGTGGACAACTTCAATTTATTCTAAAGTGCATGCTGTTGTATTTCACCAACATGGTAGCCTTCTATAATTTTTGTAGTATGAAACTGTGGTCTTGTTTATTTTTCGCTGGTGGTACATTCGAATGGATGCCACCATGCTCAGACCCAAATTGCAACAATCTAGAACCACCTCATGATCTGAGCTGAATGTGCACGCCACTTAATTGCCAGGGCAATACAAGGTCACAAGGGTAGTATTCTGAACTGTAGTTTGATCAGGAATACTGGGGAAGCAGCCAAAGTGCTGTGCGAACACTATCGCAAAACACTAGCATTGAGGCACCCTATACCCAGTAAAGTTACTGTGAGCTACCTTGAGGTAGGAGATTTGTGCATCTTCCAAACACTGCTAGCAACCGTGCATTGCAGAAAAGCTGATGTCCGGCCCAGTATAAGTGTGGAGCACTAAGGTAACTAAGGGTCCAGGGTTGCCGTCTCATCTTTCATATCGTCTGCTGTCATATCTCACGTCATCGCTTCGCATCAAACAGAATAAACCGTACCCAGGGTACGGTAAACCATATATCAGGGTGAGGAGGAGGAAGGCAAAGCATATATGCATAGTATAACTTGTGGACAGGAATAAAGGGCAGTGAGGAGAAAGAGGAAGGTAAAGCATAGATGTGCCGTCGAGAAGGGTAGGAAGGAGTGACGTGAGGGTGCTGTGAATAGATAAGATTGCCATGACCCTCACCATATGCTATACCTGTGCAAGGGGCGAGAAAGAGAAGCGAGGGCAATATAGTAATGCAAAACAAAAAAAAAGCTAGGAGGTGGTAGTGTAAGGCATAGCATAGCAATGCGTAAGGTAACATAGCAATGTGGATCGGGCACGCAGCCGGCCGTGAGCAACGCTTGGAAAGATGAGAGCGTTGCCACAGAACACGTTTAATTTTCACTCGTGCCTTGTCTTTAGCCACCAATCAGATAACCTCCTTCTAGTTAATTCTATTCGCTTAAAGTCTATTTTGCCCTCACTGTCCCTAAACCCCAGTGCTTTTAAAAACTCTGCGCCATCATCCTGAACTACAGGGTGAAGCCCTTTACAGAATATTTTCAAGTGTTTGGCAGTTTTTTCCTCCTCTTTACATGCACTGCATGCCATGTCTACCCCTTCGTAATTGGCCCGACATATCTTGGTTCGCATTACTCCCGTTCTAGCTGGCCTCAAACAGTAAAGAACTACCTAGAGTATTATCATAGATCCTCTCCTCGGCAATTTCCTGCTTAAAAGTTCGATAGATCTCTAATGCGGACTTCTTTGTCATGCCACTTCACCTCATATCGGTCTCCGTTTTTTTTTCACCTTCTTATCTTAACCGATATAGTTCTTTTTGGTTTGGCCCCCTGCTGTTTTTTAAGTATTTACACGTCTGTTTTCTTGTTCGCTCCCTCCATTTTGTATCGACGTTCTTCATGTATAAGTAGCTGAAAACCTTCCTAGTCCAATGCTTCTCCCCCATTTCTGTCAATCACTTCTCAAATTTTATCTTGCTGCTAGCTTAATTCTCTGCCCTCAAATGATGTCTATCCCATATCACCTTGTACTCCCTGATTTGGTGTAATCCCGTGAGCTTCTAAAGCATACCTATTCCATGTTGCTTAATTTTTAATCTTGCTTGAACTTCTGATCTCATGCACAAGACCGCTTTGCCGATTGCACTATATGATCTGCGTACATCAATGCTGGTAGTGCCTGTTCAATGAGTCTGTTCAATGAGAACAGATTGTCTTCCAACCTCCTGTGTTTCCAAAACCCGTTCTGCAGTTCCCCCAGCACCCCCTCATCCTCTATTCATGCCTGCAGTCTTTCCTTTATAATCTGCATCGCCAGCCTGTAGATCACTGATGTCACTGTTATAGGACGGTAGTTGTTTATGTCAGCTTTGCCCCCCTTTCCTCTATAGATCATGCTCATCCTGCTAAGTTTCCATCCATCGGGGACTTCACCATCAATTATTGTTTTGCTCACTGCCTCTCTCAAAGTCTGCTTAGACTCCGGACCCAATGTCTTTATCAGCATAATTGGAACGCTATCTGGGCCTGTTGATATACTACCAGGAACCCTCTTCTCAGCTTTTTCCCACTCTTGTGAAAATGGAGCCATTGCCCCACTTGATTCATCCTTGTCTATTGTGGTGCACAAGGCACTTCTTTGTTGAAAATTTTTCTGTCACCCTTGTTCTTATATATTCAATAGCTTCGTCCCCTTCTAGCCTAGCACCTTGAGCTGAAGTTATAAACCTCTGCTCTAGGCTTGTCTCATTTCTTAGAGAGTTTAGATGGTTCCAAAATTTCGCAGCTGTCTTTCTATCCTTTTTATGTACTTCTGCCAGCCACTGAGCCCCCTTTCTTCTAATCTTTTCATTGATCAGAAGAGATGCTTCCCTTTTATAGCTTAGAAGGATGCCCCATTTTTTTTCAACATCATCTGTCGGTTCACCCCACTGCTTAGCATGTCTGTGTTCCCTAGAGGCTTCCTGACATTTTGCTATGGCTCTCCTAACTTCCTCATCCCACCAACACTTGGGTTTGTGTCTTCTTTTCCGGGGTGACTTGACATGTGCCTTAGCGAGCTCTAGCTCAAACAGTCTAATTAGATTCGTGTATGTTCACCCTGTCTTATTATCCTCGGTAATTACTTTCTCAATTTGTTTAGTAGCTATTTCTATTTGCCTTTATGAATGAAAATTTTCGTGTAGTTGCTCATCTTGTCTCCTTCTCAATTTCACTGCTCTTCCAAAACATAGCTTGATACGTTTGTGATCACTACCCAGACTTCTGGAGCCACATTCATCTATGTGCATTCTCCTGAGCCTATTATACATCCTATGTGACATCAGTGCGTAATCTATCGTCGACTGCAGCCTTCCAACCTCCCATGTTGTTTGCCCTTCACAGTTCTCAGTACTGTTGCAAATGATCAAATCATGCTTTTCACACATATTCATGATCATTTTGCCTGTTGAGTCAGTATACGCATCTATATATTCTATGTGCGCATTCATATCTTCTAGTATATTTATCTAACACTCTCCTCCTAATTCCTCAATGTCCTTTGATATACACTCCCCCATCGCCTGGTTTTCCTCTCTGGTCTTTGCTCCCGTCCACAAGTACACCAAACCAAGGAGTGTCATCTGCCCAGCCACTTTCCCTTTTAATTATAAATGTTCTATGCACCCCTGCTTGACTCTTTGCCAACCCATACGTTTATGTATAAATGCACCAATTCCATCCCCCCCCCTTTCTCCTGCCTTCTGGTCTATTTCAATATTCCCATACGTAGTCCGGATTGGAAGATGGTTGCTACATGTCCTGAAGATGTCTCTCCACAACCCCATATACCATCAGCTTCTCCTGCCTCAAATGCTCTTCTATCTCTTCCCACTTTAATCTATTCCTGCCACCCTGCATGTTAATATAGCCCATGTCTGAGTTAGCTCGGCCATTGTGCTTGCGTCGATTTCTTCTCCCACGGACTCCGTGTGGCTTGAATATTTGTGCCCCTTTAGAACCGTCTTTGGCTACACTGTTGGCCTCAGGGCTGTGGGTCTCCCTAAAAAAACTGTGGCTTGACGACCCATTCTGTTACCGACCCTCCTGCCCGTCGCACCACTGTAATGAATGCCATCCTGTGCAAAGGGGCGAGCGCCGGGCTTGTGCATGTCTTGGTTCACCTCCATTACGCTGTATCCGTGTTGCCGGCTCATACCCTTGATCACACAGTTGGCCTTCATAGCTCGCTTCATAAAAGTAGCGCCCCCCATCGCTGCGCCGGCCATGATTGGGTAGTGCTCAGAGAGCCGTCCGGTAGTGAACGTGCATAGGCCCTTCTCTTTCGTTGGTCTTGAGGGACGGTTTCCTGAAAATCAAGGACCTGGCAAGCTTCTTCCTTCAATCCAAGCTTGCTTCATAGTAGTAGGAAGCGCATAAAAATGAAATGCGGGCAGAATGCAAAATATGTTTAATTTATTTCGGCGTGCTGCACGTTGCAATTTATTGATTGATTTGTGGAATTTAATGTCCCAAAACCACTATTTGATTATGAGAGACGCCGTAGTGGAGGGCTCCTGAAATTTTGACCACCTGGAGTTCTTTAACGTGCACCCAAATTTGAGTACACGGGCCTACAACATTTCCGCCTCCATCGGAAATGCAGCCGCCACAGCCGGGATTTGATCCCGCGACCTGCGGGTCAGCAGCCGAGTACCTTAGCCACTAGGCCACCGTGGTGGGGCAACACCTGGCAATTCAAGTACAAGCGAACATTGCATGACATCGAGTTCAAGGCAAGTACTAAACTTAGGCATACACATGATGCTAAAGTGGTGAAGTGCATACACAAAAAAAAAATCTATGTGATCAGTGGTACGAAGCTTGTTTTATTCGACAGAAACGGCCATGGTGATTTTTGCTTTGCAGTTGCAATCTCCATCAATTTCTCGTTTGCTGTGCATTTAGGAGTTTCATAACGCACGCACGAATGCAGCTGTTGACAGTTGTCTTCCGTTTCTATATACTGCGAATGGGAATACATGCGTGTCCACTTTTTCAGTGTAGCCCCGCCGCAGTGGTCCCGCAAGCCGCAGGATCGAATCCCGGCTGCGGCAGCTGCATTTCCGATGCAGGCGGGAATGTTGTAGGCCCGTGTGCTCAGATTTGGGTGCACGTATATTAAAGAATCCCAGGTGTTCGAAATTTCCAGAGCCCTCCACTACGGCGTCTCTCATAATCATATGGTGATATTGGGATGTTAAATGTACCCCACATATCAATCAATCAACTTTCTCAGTGTACAACGAAAGGCAAAACTGATGCCTTTGGATAGCTCCGATAATCGCAGAGACCAACGGCAAAAAAAAAAAAAACTGTTTGTGGTTTTACCTCTCGCACTTCCTTCAAAACCCTAGTGAGCGTAATGCTGTGTGATGGCGACAACTTCACATTATCGGTGGCCGCAGCGTGTGCAATGTTTATCGCGGTCGGGCGCCACCAGTCTGTTAAGCTTCATAATCAAAGTTACCACGATTCTTCATCAAGGCTACTGAAAACAATAACTGGAGACCTACCTTATCACACTTACTCAAGCGAACAGATGTGGACAATGCGAGTATTTACTTACCCAACATGACGTGAACATGTTCGCAACGGCCTGTATTTAGCACTCTTGCCATTCTGCTTTGCCAAAGCTGCGGAAATCGGTAAAACTGAAGTCATGTATGTTCGTGGCAATTCCCGACACGTAACAGTAGCGTCGACCGGAGTCTTTTTTGTAGAGCGCAGAGATGTTGCATCTGCTCTTCTTTTCGCCATCGTTTAGGCGAGTGAACCAGCAAGCACTTCACACTGATTTGGTAACGTGCGTCCAACTAGCGGAGTGAACTTCGTAGCTCTTATTCTGAGTGTTCACTGCTCAAATACATTCAATATTTAGTTCAATCGTTGTTTCGTACACTGTATTTGCACATGGTTCCACAGCAAACTGTGCAAGGGAGTTGGGCTTTGCACTACTCAAAACTGCGTTGACAGGTGGTGCTGCATGTGCGCAAAACTCCAGAGTCGGACGTCTATTGATTCGATGCTGTTGCGGGGTGGTATTCGCGCGCACGGCACACTAACGTTACTATAAATATTTCCGTTATGCCGCCAGGTGGCCGAAAGGCCTGAACTGGCAAAAAACACGCCAAGCAAGTAAGCTTACATAATTTATTGACAATCGTGAATGTAGCAGTATACATGTAAACAAGGAAGACTGTCTCTCACAGAGTTTAACAATACATGAAAAAAAAACAGTAATAGCCATCTGTTTAATAAAATGACCCGCTGAAATTTTGTAACTTTGTCTCTGTCAGTCAGACAACGATATTTACACTGGACACCCCTTGCACAGTACTTGGTAACGTGCTGCCCGTTGTTTTTCTCACCACACATGCCCTCAAAATGTGCAGTGTCAGTACGATTAGCCTGAGCCTCAATATGATACTTGACAACACATTGGCGAGAAGCACATCGCGTCGAATTAAGAGAAATGACCCCACGATGTGCTAGGTATCCCTGCATATAACATGGTTCTCTATATAAAGTTTAGAATCTGTGTTTTTACCCTGCGCATCCAATCTTTTTACGACTAACTAGATCAACTTCAGCTGTGGTAAGCCCATGCATCCCGGGAAAACACCATTTAAAGGATCACGTTGAAAGTGAAACTTGGTTTACGTTGCAAAAGAGGTAAAAGGGTTGCAATGACAGGCACTTTAATTGAGTAACAGTTGGCGAATAATGAAAGCCTGAGTCAAACATTACAGCAAGTCAACATTTTTGTGAAAGTTGTCACGGATGACAAGTTAAGAAAATTAACTACCCTTGCCCTTGCTCGCCTACTGTAGATCAGCTGACACACGAGATAGAGGATGCCTGTTGGTGCTTCCAAAAGCACTCATTTGTAAAAAAGAAATTATGCACCAGTGGATAGCACTCGCAATACACTGCACATGACATATACACATACAATAGGGCATATGGAACACTACATAGTAACACTAGATAACTAAGAAGTGCTGGAAGTCATGGTAGCAATGTTAGAAAAATAGGCAGTGAATAATCATTGCAGTCAAATCTGCATAATAAAATTTTCTACGATGTTTATTCACAAAGTAAGGGCCACTTCCTAATCTTTAAGTATTTGCACGTCAGACTGAAGAGTTATGTGCACAACACAATCTGCTACTTCTCAATGAAAGTACCAAAGTGATTGTTCTGGCTCAGTCATCTGCTTGACGGGGAACGCAGACAACAATGTTGACGAATATTGTTGCTCCCGCCTGTTATGGGGCGCACACTGTATTTACATATTTGCATGCAAAAGAATCGCTAGCTTTTCCAATTTACGAGGAGTTGTGCACAGTTCATGGACCAATTGTGATGATTGAAACAAGTGTCGGAACATGGTGTTCCGAAATGGCTGCACAAGTGCATACAAAAAAGAGTGCAGCATCACGCCAAGCATCGAGACCAACGAAACTTTTCCAGTGGACAAGATATTGCAATAAATTGAGGACTAACAGTTACTGGTCTGTAAGACTAAGTTCCCCTTGTTGGCCTCGCTACAATTTGCACAATGGTAGCCGATATGCCCAGATATCACAAAGCTAGGTTCCAAAAATGCTCAAGTTAACAACTCCCCCTACGCTCTCTCTCTTTTTTTTTTTCATGTAGTAGGTCGTCCCAAGCATCCTTTTTAATCGTTTTTTCCCGTTTTTTTTTTTTGTCCTTAGCTGGGGGTTTTTATACTCCTGTATTTTTTTTATTGCCAAACCAGTTTCATACACATGCACCACATCATCATCAACCAGTGACTTACCATCATTTTGTGAGAAACTATGATTTTACTCAAGCAGGTTTATATAAACATTAACCTCTTTGATTTTAGTATGGCCCCTAGAACCATTATGTGACGCCAAAAGCCTACGTCTTTTCTTTTGCGGTCTGTTGATGGTCGCAAAGTACTAGGTGTTCTCTGATGATCCTGTAGGCAGTCGCCAGAGAATGGAGGCCACACGCTCACGTGTTCCCTTTCATAAAGGAAGACAGTGTACATGTGTGTGTCATTTCAATGATGGCTGTTAAAAATAAAGTGGTACAGGGGCTTGTGGAGAGGGGCGAGAGACTCGGAGAATAAGGACTAAGTAAGAAGGCGAAGCTAGCACTGACAGAGTAAACATGATCGTTGTTTAGAGTCGCGACCACCGGTCCTTGCTCTCGAGAAAGGCAACCGAAGCACATTTGATATTTTTAGAGAAATTCAGATAGAGCATGGCCCTTAATTACGCTGGAAAAGCATGCCTCACAAATGATTAGCACCGCAGCGCTCGAAAGTACCTTGTACTGACACCGATGCTGCAATGCAAGACCAGAAAATATATATATATATATATATATATATAGTCGCCGCTTGAGAAAATACACGCAGTGTTAAGATACACGATGCAGCTGGCTGCAAATATTGATATTTTTAGCCCTCCTGGTCATCTTGTGCTCATTTCGAACCATTTTTGCTTTCTCAGAAATCATATTTTCAGGTATTTTTTGATAAGCGAACAGTCGTAACTCTATTGCGAATAGTCATATTAATTGCAGCTTTGTACACTTCATTATATAGGCGTGCAAGATCGTGTCATAAGATTTAATATGACATAGGTGGCCTGGGATATGGCTGGAAAGGTGCCCCAGTGTATGGGATGTATGGTACACCCCATACACAAGGGCCTCACGAACTCATGAAGTCGTTAAGGCGTGCGTGGCCTCTCCGGTTGGCAGTGTAGTGCTTTGAAATTGTTATCAGAAAAAGAAACAGAGAGAGAGAAAAGAAGGAAAGTAAAAAAAAAGCGTGGAATGTCAAATTCTTGGTCAGCACACAGTGAATGTGTTGTGTATGATATTGTCATCGGTCTCATGCTGTGATATACAGGTTTTGTGTACTTACAACAAAAACATAGCATTGCCTCCCGATTCTAGTTCTTTGGTGTTGCTTCGTAACACGCTCGCTCATAAAAAGCATCTCACAGCTTACGTCACCACAACTTCATCTTCAATGCTTGCTGCACCATGCTCCATTTTGTTTCACATTCAGCATGAATGCTTTCTATAATTGTGATGCAAATGAATGTCACTCCCAATGATCAGCATAAAGGCTATAAAGGCATAAAAGATCTATTGAGTATATTTATTTACATTACAGTGGTGTAGCCAGAAATTTTTTCAGGTGGGTTAAACCATGCTTGATGTATGTGCATGAATTTGTATGTGTGCACGTATACAAGGTCCACTATGAAAGTAATGCACATGATTTCATGACGCAACTATCCGTGGCAATGTGATAAATAACAAAGAAAAAGCAGCGCAAAAGTCTGACAGGATAAAGTATAAAAAAGGCACAACTTGACCTCCTCCATCATTTTGTGTCCTGTCATAATTCTGTGCTTTTTTTTTTCCTCTGTAGTAAGTATGAACAAGCTACATACCCCAAGCCTCAACCTTAGCAAGTGTGGTAAAATTGGTTGGGCAATGCGTAGGGGGGTCTGCCCTCTGGCACAGCCAGTCTCAAGTATATTTTGGCCAGTGCAAGCGGAAAGACATGCCTCCACGTGAAACTTTTTTTTTACTATGTAACATGACGTGATGGAGCATTTGATTGAAAAGCAATACACTAACAAGTTTTGCGTGAAGCTTGAAAAGAATCTAACTGACACATTCAGGATTGTTCCAGAGGCCTTCAAGAATGACTGCATTTTAAGGTTACAGTCTGGTGGTGGCACAAGGCGTGCAAGAAAGGCTAGAAGGAGGTCGCCGTTGAACTTGATTCTGGACACCCAACAATCGGCCCGAGAAAGCGTGAATGAGCAAGTCTCGCATCAGAACGATGCTCATTGCCATCTTTGACACCCCAAGAATCACCCATTTTAAGTTTGTACTACAAGAATAAACTCGGACTTTTACCTGGAAGTGCTCAAGACTGAAAAGCCAGGTGTCGCGTGTGAGGGCTGGCATCAAAGAGATGGTCAAGCTCCACCATGACAACGCCCTTAGCCACCTTTCCTTCATCGTTACCAACTTCCTGGGCTGGAGCAAACACACCTGGGCATAGTTTGTGAGAAACTCTATGCCCCTGTGGTCCCCTATCACCCTTACAGTACCAACTTGGATCCGTGCATTTTTCAAATGGGGAGCTTTTTTTAGTCACACAATGTTGCGGATCAGGCATCGGCAGTGCCGTCCGCACCCCCATTGCACGTGCTCACATCTCTTGCCGGCCCAGGAAGACACCCGCAGAATCGTCGCTCCAGGATAAAGGATAAGACACGCCGGGCGTTCGGCAAGCCTAGCATGCGCAGTGGGGGTGTGGATTTCTCCCCCGAACTCTTCTCTCTCAAATGCAGGTGGTATGTATATACGACATAGCCAATGCAATTAATGAGAACAGTCAATTAGATGCCATTTTTTTTTAGCCTTTTCTAAAGCGTTAGACGCTGTTTCACAAAAGAATTTAATAACAAAAGTATCGGCCTTTGGTATTGATGTGAAAGTAGTAGCGTGGATTAACAGTTTTTTAACCAAACGAAAACAGGGAGTAACAATCGACAACCATCTATCGCAACCGCTTGACGTTTACACTGGAGGACCTCAGAGATCGGTACTTGCCCCACTTTTGTTTTTAATGTTTATCAACAACATTCAATTTTTTGTTAATAATCCTGTTCAGATGCGACTGTTTGCAGACGACTGTGTCGTGTACACAGTCGTACACAATTTAAACAATCAAGTAAAACTGAACAATTGATTGCAAATGATCTATTCCTGGTGCGATACTTGGGGCATGAAATTAAACACAACCAGAACTCACTTTATTCACAAATAAGACCAACCCCCTTAACTTTACATATACTGTAGGAAACACAACTATCGACAAAAGCCACCAAGTAAATACTTAGGCGTTGCTTTCTCATCGAACCTCAACTGGGAAACACATGTTTCAGCCATATATGTCATAAAGCGGAGAGGAAGTTATCCTTCCTGAGGAGAAAATTGCACGCTGCACCATCACATCTTAAACTCAATGCATACAAAACACTAATTATAGCATGTTTAGAGTACGCCGATCTCATCTGGAGTCCACATCAGAAGCACTTCATTGATAAAATAGAAAGAATACAAAAATTGGCAGTTAGATTTGTATATTCAGACTTCTCGAGGCAATCCAGTTCTGCAGGCTTGCTCGCAAGGACAAACTTAAAACCTCTTTTGCAATGCAGAATTATTTTGCGATTAAAATTTCTTTACCAATTATATGGTCAATTTTGCATATCACGATCTCATGACCTGCTAGACCCACCCAAACACTCATCGCGACTGAACCATTCCAAAACTACCCACCAACCTTTGAGTCGTGTTAATGCTCACAAACATTCCCACTTTCCGTCAGCTATCCACCATTAGAATAGACTAGACAACAATATTGTGTGCTGTAACACCATTCAATCATTTAAGAACATAATACAGTGTGCCCATTTTGAATTATAAGCTGTTTGACATTGTACCTTCTTTCTTGTTATTCCGTTAGGTATTTTCTTTCGATGCTTAGTATGTATTTTCTTGTCTCCACTACTGCATGGGCCGTGAAAAGCCTACAGTATATTCAAATAAATAAAAAATATAAACGGAGGAGCATGCGTTCGGAATTCAGTCAAGGGTGTCTTTACTTGACTTTCGCTTGACTTGATGCTTTGCTTGACTCGAGTAGATGCGATAGAAGCAACAGTACCTTCAACCAGTAGTGACACACAACCCAATATCACACCACTTGTTGAACGCTTCTTCATTCAATTAATAAGGATAGTAAAAAAATTAAAGAACAATTAAGCATTCCCAAATCATACCCAACTAAGCAACATTAACCTGATACCTCCAACACACTGCAACGCGTTTACTTGAGTTCTCCCTGTGGGAAGATGCAGGCGGCTTTTTTTGTTGTCGTTGTTTGTTTCCTCTACTGAAGAAAGAGCTGAGAGTAAAGCATTGGAAGAACGTAGAAAACATCGAAAAGCACCTTACAACGTTTTTGAGACTTTCACGTCAAGTACTTTCACGGTGGCTTCCATGCGTGGCAGACATGTCTCCGTAATTGTACTGATGCAGGGAGAGAGTAATCGAAGAAAATCGAGAATTCGATAAAAAACCCTCTCATTAGGATGACACTTGATGAAAACAAAAAAAAAACTTTCCGACTTCCCTATAGAAAACCTTGTTCACAACCATTGTAAACAAGACATTTGTATGAAAGCCGTAACATCATTTTCTTTCAGGCCTTTATTTGGTGCACTTCGTTTCTCTGATGGAAGAATTTCAATCATTGGTACAGGAGCAATCAATAAATGAATTTTTTTTCTCAGAAAATGCGCATCCCCTTTGTAATGGACCCTGCATATACACATCCACTAGTCAAAAGCATTGACAAATATAAATGGCCACCTCTGACCCCTTGGCTATGTCAGTGCTACATCAGCATCATTAATTATTTTTGTAGACTATAAATTTGGACATCTGAACATCACTCACCACTGCAAAGCTAAAAGTACAACAAAACAGTATCAAGAACAGTTTTATCTGCACATGTTTTATTAAATTCTTGGTATTTTTGTTCTTGGATTTCATGCTTATTCTACTTAATTAGTCATACACAAGCAAATCCAGACTTTCTAATTTTATTTCTTGGATTGAAGTAGTGATCAAACATTTACAGAAATTTTTTTGCCAATCATGATAATCTAATGAAATGTGCAGTTGCCTTAAACTCTATACTCCTCATTACTGAAAGAACCTCGACCCGCCATAGTGTCATGGTGGTAATGGTGTTGCGGAATAAAATCTGGCTGTGACAGTCGTGTTTTCATGGAGGCAAGAATGCTAGAGGCCCGTGCACTTGGATTTAGGCACACTATAAAGAACCTTAGGTAACTGAAGGTTCCAGAACCCTCCACTACAGCGTCTGCCGCAACCAAATTCTGGTTTTGCTACTAACCCCTGCTGGAAAAAAAAAATCTGCAAGAACATTGAACATCATTCAGAAAATGGGCCCGCTTACTGTTGAAGCAATGAATTAAGAGATTCCCGGTTACGCTGAGCATACTAATATGCATGTGTGAACATAAGCAAGGCAATTAATTATTTTCCAGTGCTTAGCACCATAGCACTGTAAACACTCACATAATCCACTTTCATGGCAAACCAAACCTAAAACTTCTTTGAACATCTGGAATGTCACCTGATGGCACGTAAGAAATTGTTATGCATAATGACTTGTCTCTAAACTTAACAGCCAAGGGTTTTGAAAACATTAAGCACATTAAACCTTTCTTGTGTGAATTATGAAACCAGCAAAAAAAATCATTTTCCAGTTTTACATAGCAACCTTGCATTGATTTCGCACTTACATAATCTAAAATTCAACCTGAACGCATACTAATAGGTATGGTGCAAATTTGCGACATGCCACAAAAGCGAGGACCTTGCAATAAAAATGTACTTAACTTTGTAACATGTTGTGTGCTACCTCTTGTGTGCGTAGACACCAAAAAATTTATAGAAGACTGAAGTTACATCACTCAGGTGAGAAAATATGAAACGAGAGATGTTTACATGCATTGTGCTTTCCACCATCAGCTACAAAACACCTGCTTTGAGAATTAAATTCTTTACACAAGAGAGTGCTAGATTTTTCCTGCTGTAAGCTATGTTCCTAGTGAGTACTTCACAACTGGCGTTAAAAGCGGCACACATTTCGTCGCTTGGTTGCTCAGAGTTTTCCGGTATGTCACAAATTTGCGACACACATCAGTAAAGGTTTTTGTAAAAGATCACATTTTAGCAAAACAAATCAGTGATGTAACCTCCACATTAGAAACACTGGCAACCCTGCCCTTCTATGCTTCATTTGAATGACGTCTTGAGATATGGCGACTGAGAGCGATTTTCTGTGAAAACAATTTATTGCAGTATATGCAAGAATAGGGATGCTCTCCTGTGTGGGTATGTATGTGGTCTGTGAGGTTGATTTTTGTTTAAAGGATGCATCACAGTGAACACATGAGTAAGGGCGCTCTCCCGTGTGGGTGCGCATGTGTAGCTTGAGGTTGCTTTTTTGGGCAAAAGATGCATCACAGTGGCCCCAGGAAAAGGGCTGTTCACCAGTGTGGGTGAGCATGTGCTGCACGAGGGTGTTCCTTCCTAAAGGCTGCACCACATCGGTCACAGGAAGACGAACGCTCTTTTAAGTGGTTGCTTATGCTTTTAAGTGGTTGCTTATGTGTTTCATGAGGTCGAGCTTTAGTGGAAAGGATGCATTACATAAGGGACAGGAGAAAGGACGCTTTTCTGTGTGTGTGCGCAAGTGTTCCGTCAGGCTGTGTTTCAGTGAAAAGGATGCATTGCACTGGGTGCAGGAGAAAGGACGCTCTCCGGTATGGGCGCGCATGTGCTCTGTGAGACGGATATTCGCAGTGAAAGCAGCAGGGCACAGGTGACACTGGAAGAGATGCTCCCCTGTGTGTTGGCGAAGGTGTTCTTTCATTTTTCTTTTAATCTTGGTCGTATAGGCACACTGCCGGCAGGAATGCACATCATCTTCTACAGAGACGAGCAAATGGTACTGGTCACGGGATGCCCCAGACAAGGAACCTGCATAGCCACAGGAAGGCAATGGAAATCATAGATCCCACAATATATATATAACTAGAGTTGAGCAGCAAAATAACAAGAGTTGCTGCACTTAATAAATAAGTGTATATGATAACCTTTGCGAGTGCAAACGTGTTACTTTAACAAAGCAGTACATTGATTCAGGACACGCCTCATACAAGTTGCCATCTATCTATGCACAGATACTTAACTTAATCGGTGCAAGTACCACCAAATTTCAATATTAGTACACCAAGATAGGCAATTTTCTCTCTGTAGATAAAATTATTTCTGCAGTTTCACTTGACAAAACCACACGATCATGAGACATACTACTGCACGGCTTCAGAAATATAGACTAGCTAGGGCACTCTATCGTGCACCTATGTCCAAGTACATATGTCACTGTAGCATTTCGCCTACACCAAAATGCGACCACTGCTGCCGATATAGAACGCACGTTCTCACACTAATTCATTCAACTAATTATTAGTGTTTTGCACAGAAGCATATCTATACGCTCGAGCAGACGAACAGCCGCAGATAATAAAATATGAGCAACATTTAATTTGAAACAAACAGGACAACTGCATATTGTGCATTCATTAAACACTTCCATTTCACAGCTATAACGCGTCTGCAATAAGCCTGAACCTAATGAAACAAGCACCACATTGAATAATAATATTTAAAAAGCACTCCTCAGTTTATTGCAATCATGCCAAAGATAACCGAAATGGGTGTACGTTACCTTCACAGAAAGTAACTGCATTCACATCATGCGGATCATCAACCCTCAGCTTCTCGTCCACCAATGCCGCAACTTCATTCGCAAAATGATTTACATCAACCACGTCTTCAACCTTCGGATTCTCATCCGTCGATGAACTAGTGTCATCCATTCCTTCCTCCATTGTGTCGTTCATTGCCAATGCCTCCCAGATTTCCCGTGCCTGCCGGATGAGCGCGAAACGCCGGTCATCTATGGCGGCGCTGCCTACGTAGAGGAGGGATTTTTGTCTTGGCCTTTGAGATTGGCATTTTTGGCGTTTGCTACTAGTTTCAGAGGATGCCTTGTATTAAAAAAGCTGCTTGCTGAATGACGGCGTCACTTACGTATGGTTAATTATAACTACGTTTGCGCCTTTTTAAAATTTTTATACGTGATTTTTGTTGCATGTAAGCTCCAAAAACGTAAAAACCTATTTGAAGACACCCCTACCTGAGTAGCGCCACCACCGTAGTTCCGACGACCGCCGCTTCCCAAGTGACCGCCGATAATCCGGCAGGCACAGGAAATCTATAGGAGGCGTTGACAGAGGTGTTCTGTGCAAAGAAGACGGAAGAAGGAAAGGTGGCAGAGAAGCATAGATCACCGTGGCATAGATACAGTGTCACTGTAGCATAGAGGTTCCTCTCTCATGGGGTAGATAGGTGGAATAATATGGCTGTACCCTTTAAATCGAGTGGCGGCTGTCGCCTCCTAGCCGTAATACTTAGTGAACCAAAAACTAGATTTACCTTCTTTTTTTCTCGTTTAAATAGTCAAGTTGAGGACTGGTACTTTGCATTGAAGGGTTTAATTTTCACTCGTGCCTTGACTTTAGCCACCAATCAGATAACCTGTCCCTAAACCCCAGTGCTTTTAAAAACTCTGCGCCATCATCCTGAACTACAGGGTGAAGCCCTTTACAGAATATTATCAAGTGTTCGACAGTTTCCTTACCTCTCCACATGCACTGCATGCCATGTCTACCTCTTCGTAATTGGCCCGACATATCTTGGTTCTCAATACTCCCGTTCTAGCTGGCCTCAAACAGTAAAGAAATACCCCGAGTATTATCATAGCTCCTCTCCTCGGCATTTTCCTGCTTAAAAGTTCGATAGATCTCTAATGCGGACTTCTTTGTCATGCCACTTCTCCTCATATCGGTCTCCGTTTTGTTCACCTTCTTATCTTAACCGATATAGTTCTTTTTTGGTTTGGCCCCCTGCTGTTTTCTAAGTATTTACACGTCAGTTTTCTTGTTCGCTTCCTCCATTTTGTATCGACATTCCTCATGTATAAGTAGCTGAAAACCTTCCTCGCCCAACGCTTCTCCCCCATTTCTCTCAATCGCTTTTCAAATTTTATCTTGCTGCTAGCTTCCCTGCCCTCAAATGATGTCCATACCATATCACCTTGTACTCCATGATTTGGTGTCTTCCCGTGAGCTACTAAAGCAAGCCTACCTATTCCACGTTGCTTAATTTCTAATCTTGCTTGAACTTCTGATCTCATGCACAAGACTGCAGTGCCGAACGTCAGTCTAGGAACCATGGCCCCTTTCCATATTACTCTCACAACATCATACCTATGGTAATTCCTTAATTAGTGCCCTATTTTTCATCACTGCTGCATTCCTGTTACCTTTAGTCACTACGTATATTTCGGGTTCCCTTAGGTACTCGGTCCCGTTGCTTATCCATAAGCCCAGATATTTGTATTTATCTGTTACCTCTACTGTGACCTCCTGTATTCTAAGCTCACTGCCTTCGTTATCATTAAAAATCATGACTGCTGATTTTTCCTTACTGAATCTGAAATCTAATCTATCTCCCTCAGTACCGCAGATGTCCATCAATCTCGGCAAATATTCCTTGTTGTCTGCCATTAGCACTATATATCATCTGCGTACATCAATGCTGGTAGTGCCTGATCAATGAGATTTTCTTGCAATGTTTGATGAAACAGAGGTTGAAGCCAAATCCACTTCCCTCTAATTTGGCCGCTAATCCTATATGCACACCATGAATAACAACGGTGACAGGACACCCCTGCCTAAGCCCTCGTTTTATGGGCTTGGACACCTGTTTTTCCCACTTTATAAACTACCTTTACTTTTATAGATATCATTTAAAAGATTAGTGTCTCTATCTTTCACACCTATAGCATGCTTATAGTGTGTCCAGCATTTCCCACAAGTCCTCATCTTGAACCACGCTATCGTACGATCCCTTGATAGATATAGAAAAATGCTAGCCATAGACTGCCACGACCCAAGTTACCACTCACACCATTAATAACACCATCATAACACATTCAAAATTTCTCCCAGATCCATAGAGGAAGAAAATGACTTCCCATGCATGCCTGAAGTGATGACTTTTTTTTTGTTTTTACCAGCAGAAAAACCCCTTCATAGGCTAAGTATACACTGTTACAAGTAAGTGGAAAACTGTGATATCATGCAAGTATCGTAAAGGTGCTCGAAACAATGCGATCTGGCGAGATACAGCGTTTTGTAAAGATACAAAGCGAAGGTTCGGTTAGGTTTTATGTGTGCTCACAGTGGTTTCACTTAATTGCATGTAATTGTTGAAAGGAGGTTGAGTGCTGCTGCAAACATTGGGGGCTAATCTCTCCCAGCCCCTCTCCACTTTTGAGGGTAATTAGCAGGTGAAAGGCAAAACATAGCATGGAGAAAGGTAGTGGAATAGGCCTGCGTGGGTGATGAATAGAGAGGAGAGAGGAAAGGGTGTCACTAGCTATTTTATTTTTTAAATGCATCTTAAATTTGTTATGACAGCGTCGTTGAAATTAAGGCAGGCAAATCACTGCTCCACATTTTTTAGGTGCACAAATAATTTGTATTACTCAACGTCGTCGCTCACTGGTGTGGGGCGCTGGATTGATTAACTATCAAGTTTATTGCTGGTAATCAATGGGACGGTTATTTGTTACCCAAGTGTATAGGTGACGACAAGAACTCTTAATTTATTCACCAGTAAGAATTCGAAGAATATATATGTCTAGAGCGGCTAGCCTTATGAAAAATATTACTAATAAAGTAGAAAGAACATGCAAAAAAAGGTTTAACTAGAAAAAGTTCTGCATTTAGCCCACTTGGATATGAAACTGAACTACTTGCAAGTTGCGAAACAGCGCAAAACGCACGTGGTCGTGGTTTGTTTTCCATGTGGATGTACTCATGGAGGAAGGAAAGTAGTACCCCGGCCGCTCGTAGACGCGCTAGTTTTTCAAACTCGCTGAAAGAAAAAAAAAATGGGGGCCATCCCACCCACACATTCTTATAGAGAGGTATGTCTTACTGATAATTGCTTTCACAAAGTTTCTGATCACTTTGTGGTCGCTGTGGTGGACTGTGTTCTCATTGTTCTCAATGTTCACGGGTGCCTTATCATTCACCACACGCTTTTTATTCTTGTTTGTGGAGCTCTAATACTGTATGCCCGATTGCAGTGGAGGATACAGTTCGAAATTCAATTACTTGTGGCTTTGCAGTTGTGCACGAGTCTACAGCGAACGCCAGCAGATTTGCGCGTTTTTATCATCGACCAACCAACCTCATCAGTTTTCTTCTTACATTATGTGCTACTAAGTGAGGTACAATTGTTTTTTAGGTATGCTTAAATGTAGCCATCATGTCGACGGCCACAAAGCTTATGTGTGGTGCACTTTGTTTGCTTGCTTGCACCCAGGTACGACTACTTGTATCCCATTTCCTCCAGACCATCTCGTATGTGATGGCGACTACCTGATTACCCCTTCCTTGGACATTCTTCTGACGTGATGTGTAGCTCTGCTTCACTCACTTGTCACTATTTCGATGAACCACGCATGCATACCTGTACTAAATTTTAGATGTTGTGCACAATTGCTTCCCGAAGCTATCGCGCTGGCACACAATTTGTTGACCTGGCCATTAATGCACCACTGCCAACACTTGATTATATAGCTGTCCAACAACAGTATTGCCCTCAACCTTGCCCCTTCCTTTAGCAAGAGCCTACACCTTTTGTTGGCGTCATACTGCAATGTTTACAATTGCGCCTATCGCCAGCTTGGCCAAAACATCTATGGTAACCCATCACATTGATTCCGGGGACGCTAGACCTATTCAACGACGTTCTCATTGTGTCTCTGCGACCGTGTGCACCGTTATTCAAACGTAAATTCACAAGATGCTTGCTAAGGACATCGTCACGCCATCTTCAAGCCCTTGAATATCGCCTGTGGTTCTTGTGCAGAAAGAAGACAACACTTTGCGGTTCTGCATCGATTATCGGTACCTCAACAAGATGACCAAGAAAGACATCTACCGTTTGCCGTGAATAGACGACGCACTTGATTCTCTGAATGGCACACAGTACTTTTCTTCCATAGACCTTCGCCCAGGCTATTGGGGAATTGCTGTTAATGTAGATAATCAGGAGAAGACCGCCTTTATTACTGCCAGATGGGCTCTGCCAGTTTAAAGTCATGCCTTTTGGTTTGTGTAACGTGCCAACAACATTTTACTGCATGATAGACTCCTTACCTCGGGGTTTCGAAGGGTCCGCACGCCTCTGCTACCTCGACACTGTCGTCTTTTTCTCATCTAAGTTCACAAGTCACCTGCAATGCTTGTTGCCTAATTTGCGAGTCTTTCACCTGCAGGTGTTCAAGCTTAACTCTTCAAAACGCCTTTTTGACCACCAGATATCACTGTGCTTGGCTATACTGTAGACACTGTAGGTATACGAACGGACCCAGTAAAAAAATGTGCCATTACGAACTTCCCAACTTCATATTCTTCCACGCCTGCCTTCTCCCTTTTGTTGCTTTCTTCCTTTTACATTCTTCCAAAGACATTTGCTCACGGCATTAAATGTGAAGTTTAGTTGTGCCAGTCATGCAGTGTGTTCAGCCAGATGACCACTTCTAATTATCACTAAGATATATTAGTGCAAAATCTGAAAATTTGGATAGCAGTGCTCTGTCTTCGTGATGTCTGATAGGCTTGTTTCAGCATTATGTAAAAGAATTGCAAAGTGTCTGTAAATCATGCAGCCTACAAAGCAATATACCTTTATCATAGTTGACCGATATGTTAATTAGGGCAAGTTGTTCTTCTAGCATCATTGGTATTCTTTCATGTGCATGCATATAGGTTGGTTCCAGACATATTGAACACAAAGGGCCGAGTAAGGTGGTACATGTTTGCATGATAAAGTGTTTTTAAATGCGAGCTCCGGCGACTTTGAGCGTATCTATCTGTCTGTCTGTCTGTCTGTCTGTCTGTCCTTCTTTTACTTTTAGTTCTCCTGGCCGTTTCGTTAATGGTATCAATACCAAATTTGGCAAGGCATAACATGAATGTATGATGAGCATAATTCACTAGTCATAACATGACTATCTTGACGTATGTCATTAATATCATGCTTTATATTTCAAGGCCTTGATTCTCTTACGATGGTTTCGTTCTCATGACATGTTGCAAAATTGGCATGGTACGTATTGCATGACTGTATGGCGAACACAAGTCACAGACCCTAACGTGAAAATCATGACATACATGTCATGCATGTCATGATTCATGACTACGTGCCACGCTCATGGTATGCTCGCAGTTGTTTCGCTAGCTTCACATATACCAAATTTTGTTACGAGACGTGAATGGATGACGAAGGTATGTGACTGGTGCAAACATGACAATCATGAGATGCGTGTCATGTAACAACATGACTACATGCCACATTCATGATGCGCTCACTGCCGTTTTGCTAGCTTCACATGTACTAAATCCGGCATTACATGACGCGAACGGATGACATATGTAAATGAGTCATCCAAACATGTTAATCATGACATGCGTGTCATGTAACAACAAGACTACGTGGCCACACTCATGATGCACTTGCGGCCATTTCGATCGCTTCACATATGCCCAATTGGGTATTAGGTATGTGACGTCAATGGATGACGAAGTGTGACTGGTGCAAACATGATAATCATGAGATGCGTGTCATATAAGAACATGATGACATGCCACACACAGTCAAGGCGCCAATACATTTCGACGTGACGCGGTGCGCGTGCTCGCCGGCGTTGTCACGCCAGGCGCCGGTTCTGCCATATACTCGAGGCGCACGCCGCGCTGCGTCGCTTTGGCGCATGCGTGTTCCAGCGCGTCTGGCGTCCCACCATCACGAAAAGAGGAAGACACAGTGTTGTCTGAGTAACGCATCGGCACGAAATGCAGCATGTCTCATTTCGCACCGGTTGTCGTCGGGCCGCGCCGACGGACGCTGGTCGCACCGGTCACGCCTGGCGTCAGACAATATTCGCGTATTGCTAACGCAGCGTCACTGTGCCCAGCGTACGCGGGCGTCAACGCTACATTAGAGTATATTTGGCCCCTCATGATGCGCTCGCGGCTGGTTTGCCAGCTCCACATATACCAAATTTGGTGTTACGTGACGTCCATGAATGACGAAATATATAACTGGTGCAAACATGATAATCCTGACATGGGTGTCATGTAAGAACATGACAACATACTACACTCATAGCGTGCTCGCGACCGTTTCGCTTGCTCTACATATACTGAATTTGGTATCGGGTGACGTGAATAGATGACGAAGGTAAACGACACATCCAAACAAAATAATCATGACATTGGAAGTCATGTACGGCATCATTTCCTTCCACCTCGTAGCGTTGTGCTGATTTAAAATGACATATCAACTTTTCTCATTTGTGCTTCGCATATCACCGATTCCCACTGTACGTGGGATCTGCCAATTTTTTCACTGGAAACGAAAGAAATTTGTACGATTTTGCTGCGAGTGTTTGTTCAAACTTTTACAGTGACTTTTTTTTCGGACATTACATGCCTCCCCAAAATGACTCGGATATATTCGACGTTGGGAAGAGTCCAGTACACCAGCTTCTTCTTACAAAGCATTTACCTTTAAATTTGTGTTACAGCAAGTTCGTAAGTGTGCAACTGACCAATGTGCTGGCGATAATACTGTTTTCTCTTACCACTTCTGCTAGTTTGCTCTGTCATATGGCGCTGCAGTTCGACGTGCAATTGATTTACCATTCTTATAGTGACAGTTCTACCTATTACTGCTAGAGATTCTCTTTTTATTGTTACAATTTAGTAATCGTAAGAAGAAATCAAGTAAATCGTCTCACTCTTACAAGTGCAATAAATTATATTCCTTCACTGATATTTCATGAAAGCGAGATAATTATATAGGCTTGAACTGTGTGATAGTTAATTATCTTTGTGAAAAGAGAAATGGAATTTTATTAGGAGCCAAGGTAGTTCAGTAAGGTAATGTATTAGGACAACTTGTAGTGCTCCTTAAAATATGTACAATAGTTAGTTCAGGAATGAACAGTGGCAAGACGCTTAGTGTTTGGAGAATTAGCCGTCAAGATCAAACTCGCTGAATAAAATTTGTTTTTAGACCGATGATGCCTTGACATTTTAAAATGTTATGTTAGTCCTATTAAGCTGGCTGTTTTAGCACAACGCGATTGCTCAGAGCTGATATTGTGTGAGATTATTCTATATTATGATGCATTGCAACTTTTCTCGAACTGCAATGCGTTTGTGGACACAAAAAGAAACATTTTGTGTTTAGTAAGTTTAAGTTTGCTATTAAAGTAATCTCCCTACTCTCATAGATCTACCCATGCCTCCCAAAGAATGATAAAGGAGTTGTGTTGAAAGGATTCCAACAGGAATGCATCTTACTATTTCCCACCTGATATCATTGTTTTGTAAACATTGATGTGACTGTTTGCCTATCATAAGCACTAAAAAAAAACAGCTGTGTAAAGAGAAAAAAAAATAAGAAAATTCACACGAAGTCCCATGAAGCTTGGCACACTAGAGCTGGTCTATCCTCGAGCCTTTAGACCAACACTGGTTGCTGCTATGTCCTAACTGGTTCTTGCTAGGTTTCGCTATGTTGTAACAAAGTTTTGCATGAAGATCGATCATCTTAGCTGTGCCAGACATTTTGCGATTTGGGGTAAACTTCCCACATTTTCTTTTCTCTTTTTCCTTTCTATTTCTTTCTCTTTTTATTTCCTTTCATTGTTTCACTCTTTCCTTATTTCTCTCTTGCTTCCTCTTTTTTCTCTGTCTTTCTTTGATTATTTGTGTCTCTCTTTCTCATTCTTTATATAGCATGCTTTACCCTCCTCTCTGTGCTCTTTTCTTCTCGCACCTCACTTTCGTTTCTGACCCGATCGCTATACGATATTATGCAAATCTGTGCTTTGTGCCTTTAATGTGCCTGGATAGCGCAGATGCTTGCCTTTGGATCGTGGGCATGCGTGTTCAAATTAGGCTGAGCTGGAACAGCTTCGCCATTCAAAAAAAACAAACACTTGATGTAGAATTGATGCTTGTGTTCGGCCGTACAGAGCTCGCTTGTCTTGAACACTGGAGTGGCACTTTCTGGACTGCATGAACAGTGTTTACCAAGAACACTAAGTTGAAATGGCTCAAACTTATACCCGCACTGCCGCATGATGAGATACGGGCTGTCTAAAGCCAGGCTTAGTTGGTACACGTCGCCAGTGCAGTCCGTCGTCACATGCTTTGTCAAGGAACGAGAGAATCTTCCTAAATCACCGAGTGCAGCACTTTCTTTTATGTTGTATGATACATAATCTTCCTGCCTGTTTTGTAACCTCACAGTTTTCCAATTATTTGGGTTTCTAGTGTCACTTTTTTCAACGCGTGATGGGCAGCATTTCTGCCAGCTCAGCACTTATGCCACTCCGACCAGGTACTACATGGCCAGACACCTGCGCATGCACACGGGCGAGTGCCTCTATCCATGCCACCTGTGTCTGGCAGCATTCGCCGAAGTCTGGAACCTCAGGCGGCATGTCCAAAGCCATTCCAAAGTGTGTCGCTTCTTCTGCGTCATCTGTAATGCATCCTTTTCACAGAAGCACCACCTCATCCGCCACATGTCACATCATGGAAAGAAGAAAGCCTGTAGGTCTGAGCGTTAAGCTTTAGAGCGCAGTTGTCGCAGTGTACTTATAATTGGTACATACTATTTACAGTATTTAAGTTCTTTGGAAGACTTTGCTTGGGTGTTAATACCCCGATTATGAGATTCCCGTGCTTCAATGGTTGCGTGAAAGTCGGCTACCAAGACTTCACGCGGAGACATTAGGAGGATGGCGGAGCACCGTCGAAACGGTGAACTTTCAGGCTTCCCTTGAGGTTTGGGAACAAGAAGAAATCTGCTGGGCCCTGACACCAGGGGTGTGTCAGGGCTACATCGGCTGTGTTCAAATTTCACATTAGAGAGTATCATAATCATCTGTAACTTTTTGCTGGATCAGCCAGCTGATTCATAATTAATAACAGTAAGTGATGCATTCGGTGTGAAACGTCGCCAGCTTTCACAACCAGAGTTTGTTCAGTTGAGGGGAGGTATGCTTCTCTGTCTATGAGAACATCTAGTATGTAGTGTTCCTTACATAGTACCTTTGCTAAATTTTCATTGTGCACAAGAAAATATCTACTGTCCAGACAATGAAATTTTTTCAACTGTCGTTGGCTGTTTTTTATGAATGTAAGAAATAGGACTGTCATTTTACAATTCTACAAAAAGGCAAGCTACACTGTCCGGTTGACACTCTTGTACCTTAAAGGCAAATATTGAAAAGCTCCTTGGCTTCTCTTATGCTTCTGACACAGACAAAAGTCAAATACTTTGCAGTGGACCCCTAAAGGGCCCTGTACAGTCAATAGTTGTGTAGCTGACACACGGCACCTCGCTATTAATGAAGGAGAGAAGGGGAGTTTCAATATCGATGTCTACTGTGCGGTGGAAAACCCGCCTGGTTGACATCTGCATTCTCTATCGCTCAGTATACTACATTGATCATCACTCACGAACTGGCTCAATCATCGACTTTGGAATTTTAAAGACGTCTTTATCTTTGTTACACACAATACTAATGAGAATTAACAGACAATAATACATAGTAAAGTATAGGGAACGTTATATGCAGTACTTTTGATATAAATATAAAAAAGTGGATGAAAAAATAAATCGCTGCAGGCAGGGATCGAACCCGAAACCTTGAAAGTTGCAGGTAAGGTCCTCACAGGTGGCACGCTATCTTTTTGTTCACCTTTCTTTGTTCACACTTATACTGTAATTACTACACACAGCATCTCCTATACTTTCATTGGCATTACTGTCAGTTCTCATTCATCTTGCACTTCATTAGGTCCTTTAGGTGGTTTGTAGCCTACGCAGTTAGCTTAAGTTCCTCACATGAATGCAAAAAAAAAAAGGCACTGCTCCCTAATTAAAACAGCAGGAAAGAATACATTCCTTAAAAAAAAAAACAGACTTCTCATTGGCACTTTTGGTGGTGGCGCCAGCTCCATGCACGCACTACTGACAAAGCGAGTGACAATGCTGGAACGTAATTTGACATTGCTAGTAGGTGACAAGGACGCACAAATAGCGACATCATTGCCTCGACTGCACTTTTTAGAGGTACACTCAAACCTCGATATAACGAACCCAGATATAACGAAATATTGGTTATACATAATGAAGCAAATGGAAACTAGTCATGCAATAGATGTAGTGTTAGAAATATACCTTTATTATGAATTCTCAGATATAGCAAGGATATTTTCAAGCAAGTTGCAACTTTGTTAAAATGAGGTTTGAGTGTATTATGCACATTTACGACAGTGCATTAATACTTGGCAACTTTAAACATGCCAAAAGTTAAAATGTGGTTGTGAAAATTTTTTCACCGAGTGTCATGGGTCCTGATGTATTTCTTAACCACCCCAGCTATAGCGGCTTATCCAATTTCAGTTTGTATGTATCACAATAACATTTTATTGCTCTAGGGTTAACTCAAAGGTAAACTCACTAAAGCCACATTGTATACTGACACTGTGCACATTTACGCATGCAGTACAGCAGGCATTGCACTTTGAAAGCACACTGCTCACTCTTTTTGGGTGACAGGCCAAATGCGCTGTAGCTCCATGCTGCCTCCTCATGCCGGACTGCTAAAGCTTTGCATAGCACATCACTTACAGGAAGCTTGATGCTGCCACATTGACCCAATGAACTACACACAGCACCTATGCACAATAATGAGCGTATTGGGTACGAAAAACACTCAAACTGCAAATACTTCAATTACAAATGGCAACATGGCAGCAACTTCGTGAGCCAAGTTGCTGATGCGTTGCACGGAAGCAGCTAGAGGTGTTCGTTGCCTGCAACAGTGCAGCCTTGCCTGAAACAGCTCGAGTTTTGGCTCAGTTGCAGATAGTAGTGCAGATGCATCAGCATGTGTCACAAAAAGGTCATACACGTGTTTATTCACTCTGTTGCATTGTTAATCGCCTTGTCAGTCTTTGTGTGTTCAGACCCTGTAACAGCTTTTAAATTCTCCTTTGCATCGTCACCGCGTGCCGCCAGATGAAATATTTTTTTTGCAATTTGGCGAAAAGAAATAAAAGGCCTTTCTGTAGGTACCTTAGGCAATATTTTCTCTGGAATTGCATATATTTTTTTGCTGGCGGTAGGGGCACTCATTAGGCAATAGATTTGTTGTACATGATTGCTGTGTTTAGTGCATTGCTACGCCACGTTCCTGGCAGGAATCTATTAATAAGGTTTCATTACTACGAAGAAAGGGAAGTCGTGGTGATTTATCATAGTAAAGCTTAGTCTATTGTGCTGCCCCTTCTCGGTGTTATTTAACATTGCACTTATTGCTTAATGATTCTGCTGGCATGCAAGTGCTGTGTGGTGCAACACTTGTTTCTTGAGTATTTCACGCTGTTCCACACAGAGGTCAACCGTTTAATTGCTCTGTTATCTAGATTCAAGTACTGTGCATCTTTACATTGTATTTCTTTGAAATAAATTTGCGTTTACATTTTGCATTTATGGTATTCATTTACTGCGATTACTGCAGCAGTGTGTCTAAATTTACTTTTTTTTTTCATCCTTCAGTCAAATTATTTATTTTAGGAGACACATTTTCATGAAATTGTTCTGTGAGAATGTTGTGAATGTGTGGTTCTTGTTTACAAGTGAGTAAATAATTATTGACATGAAATATACAATATTCTAAAATGCACCGTCATGTGATGTATAGCATCGTGCTTCCAAATTAAAGTATGTTGATTGGCTCAAAGATGTAATAGTTTGTGAGAGTAGTATAGTGTTTGTACTGAGTTTCACAGTGACCTTTTGATGCTACTGATGTGCCTGTACTCTATAAAACCTTGAAACAGTTTCACTATTCATGCTTTTGCACCAATTCAGCTCACTTGATTCTTGAATGCACATATTAGGATTGTTAAAATTACAAGAATATTATGTTCAGTTATTTAAAAATGTGTATTTCTTTAACCAATAGAGGCGTGGGAATATGGTTCTCCATCTGGAAAGATCAGTAACCTCTGTAAATATTGTTTTGGCAAACTTCTTGGGATGTCACTGTATTCATCATTTCATGCAGTCATATTTTTTATCTCATTGTTATGTTGATATTCTTTCATGTTTTAAATTGTTTGTGTTGGTTGGCACTTCTGTTGCACAGCATTATGTAAACACTGATACCTCATTAAAGCACGTGATACACCGGTGAATGGCTTTCTTTATATGTACCAAATATTCAAAGTAATATTAACAAATCTACACATAATATTCAAATTTCATGACAAATACATAAGCTTATTTGTTATTGGGCTTTCCATATTCTAAATTCTAAGCGTACGAAGAGGGAGTGAAAGTTGGTGGCTATTTTTCAAGCTGATAATCAAGGATAATATTTTTTCGTAGAACGTTTGTGCATTTTTTATATGGAGTTCTAAGTAATAGATTTATAGAAGTCAACTCTTTGGTTACTCTGCAAAAATGGTTGTTTTTCATATGTCTCAGGGAGATTGTTTTTGCCAGTTTGAAAAGCACTCCAGCACGCATTTTAACATACCGAATTTTGCACAATGAAATGCTCTTTCCAAAATATTTTTGTTTTAAAGCAACAGAAATGTTGTGGCATAAATAAAAATGTGAAAAGTGTAATTTTTTGTTTCCAGCTGATAAAAAGTACAATAAGAATATGTGCAGTACACACTATATGTGCAGAAAAAGTACACACTATATGTGCAGAAATATTCAAAACAAAGAAAATTCAAAATAAACATTTTGAATTTAAATGACCCATAAACAGTATAAGATTAGTAAATGCTGCATAAAATGTTTCATTGCTCATTGCTTCACTGCTCATGCCATGGGGTGAAGCAGTGCTTGGTTTTTCGTGAAACACAAGTGAACGCATACACTTTTCTCAGTAAATTGTTGGTGTTTCTTTTTTGCGATAAGATAAGAGTCTGGAAGTGTTCCAATATAAATAGATGCCTGTGATTTGAATAACCCATTCATTAATCAGATGTCCTGTGAACTTTGCTATTTCGTCTAGCGTCATCTCTTTCCATGAGCCACTACGCATAGGTTGACGTTCCAATATATTGTCACGGCTAAAGGCCGGGCAAGAAGACAGAGGACGACGAAGTGATGAGCGTGGACAGCACCTGCGGTTCCTCCAAGAAAGAAAACGTCGAAGCGGCTGCTCTTTTGTTCTGTTACAGACCTCGTTTTTCCTGGTCACACCATCGTCCTGTATTTTGTTATTTTCACCTAGCGACAATATGCATGCAAACATATTTCCTTGCATTTTTGCACATTGTATAAAAAAGGAACAATACAGCATATAGTCCTGAAATGTTTCACGCTGCTCCATAGTCAGGGCCAAGATGTGCTCCAGTCGCCTTCTTGTAGTGAGGAGAAGCTCTGCAGCCAACGCTAGCGTGCAGCGCCACAGCGACGTGTAAGCCTCGCACGTAAACAGGGTAGCTATAAGATTGTGCACAAAGGTTTGTAACTGCGCACTTGCAGCAGAGGAGACAACTTGAGGCCATAAACAAACAAAAACATGAATCATTGCCGTTGTCTCAGGCCGACGCTAAACATTGTCGCCAAAAACTTCGAAGCTAAGTTGCTGTCATCCTCGGACTCTAAGCTTGTCCTCAGTCAATTCAGGTGTGGCTGCAAGACAGTTTTGAGTGGCGCATGTTTTTTACAGTGCAGGTGCGCACCCATGCGCACATGATACGGTCGCCATAGGAGCGACTAGTGACACTAGTTGTGGCTCTGTGTCTGATATAGCAATACAAGCGAAACGAAAGCTGCTGGAAATAGGTTGAGAAAGCCACCTCCACACATTATGATGTGGTGGACCTTTGTAAATATTTTTTTGTAGAATAAATTTTCCCTGACTGTTAGCGTTTACTCTCTATTGAATAGCTGGCATAAATTTCTGGCAATTATTACAGCGCATCACTGTCAGATTGCGAAACTGACACGTTAATTTGATACTTGGCTTGCTCTTTTGATTACAGAGCTTTGTTGTTACAGATACATAACTTTGCTGTTACTGTATCTTTTGTTTTGTTACTTCTTTTTTTTTTCAACATGTTCACTGTTATACCATTTTATTGCCCTACCTGCTTAGACTACGTGTCCACAGTATTTGATAAATAAATAAACAAATAAATCATAAGCACGAGGGGTACGCACGTCTGTCAAGTTCACCAGCCAAGTGCATTTTGTGCAGCCAAAACCAGTAAATTGACATTTATTATGAATGTCGAGTGACTGGACTAACTACTAGAAAGCACTGGGTGCACGAGAAACAAATTCAACGTGCCAGAATCGACGGTCCAAAGTGCCGATCACCGGTGATCAATTTAAATAGGCATGGTAAGAAAAGAGTAAGTAGTATCAGTGACAGTAAAAAGTTAGGTGCTCTTCATTAAGAAATCAGCTGAAAGCAGTGTAGCATCCAAAGTGCTGCGTGCAACTTGTGAAATGAAATGAACTAAATAGGTCACTGGAGTCCTCTTACCTGAGCAAAATCTAATTCCATTGTCTTGAGGCAGGCTAACTGGTGTGTGTGTGCAACATTAAAAAAAAATAGTGAATAGAATGTGGTTTTTTTGAGGGGCTGTGAAAATAGGGAAGCAATCTGGTTCAACACGATTCTCGTGAAACATGTTCGGGGTGTAATAACAGGATTTTATTTACCTGCTAACGAACAGCCCTACATTTACATCGTTTATATGTACATACTACATTGTTGCCGTGACTGTCGTATATGACCTGGGTGAGTGATAATTTTTGTAGATTTTTTTTTCTGACAATCATCTTGATTTCCAGGTAAATCACTTTGATTGCATGAGATGAGTGATACATCACACTTCATTGGTGTTTTTACGACATTGCAGGTTCTTTGCCATCGCAACCTCCGTTGCATTAGCCAAGGGTGGCATAATGGACTTGTTGGTTAGCCGTCATTGAAATGGTATCTGGACAGCACAGTAAAACACAACAAAAAACAAATCTAAGCGCTAAGCATCAACAACAACAACGGTCAGCAAACCATCATTATTATTTTCTGTGAAAGAGTTGGGTTACTTAAGTGTGCCATGAATGCTGTTTACGTTTCCGATGTGTCTTGATGTGCTGGCATCAAATTATTTTCGTGCACTCACATGCATATTTTCAAAGTGCACATGCTTCTCTGGGTGTACAACTACGACGAATCCCTGGAATAAAATATTCCTTGTTTAAAGTTAGCAATTGTTTTTGCCTTTCTTTCTTCTTCTGTCCTTGCTTTCCCATGCTACCCAGGTGCAGTTTCAGCACGTACACAACCACATTGGACAGGATAGCATCCATTCGTCTGTGTCCACTTACATGTCCTTTTTTATGGGGAGATACCGTTGAGAGACAGTTCTCGCACAGAATGATTAACACCCAAGCAAGGGCCCCTTTGACAATATACACAGATTGATTGATTTTTATGAAAGTGTGAGAATTGTCAACACTGCATTGAGGTGTTTTGTACTTCCTCACCCCCAGTTTGTTTTAATGTCATCAATAGACATGTATGACTCAATTATCCATGATGCTTTTCAATATGTGATGGGTCTTTTTACTGCGGTGAACTATCAAATATTCTGACTGTGGCTCTTGGCTTGGTTCGAAGTGATGTCATGTTGGCGGTAATAAACATTTCTAAGAATTGAGTCTTGCAAGCATCATGCTTCCTGAAATACTCAAAGTGTGGCCATCTGCTCTCTCATTATTGGCAGAGAAACCAGAAACATAGGGTATTTACCAGGCTGTACCATGTCCCTAAGTTTGTTGTTTTCATGTAAACACGGCAATGGTAGTATAGCTCACAATAAAGATAATTAGGCCTCGTAGGTCATGTGGCCATAATATAATAAGTTTAAATATGATAACGATCAAAACGTACACTTAGAGAAAAAGCTCAACATCAACGCTGGCATGACGTTCTGCTTTGAAGTCCAAGAGTGATGAGATGCCACTGCGCCCTGTGCCTGACGGTCTTTACGACATTTTTGTGTTTAGTAACTGTCATCACGAGAATTACATCTAGGCATGAATTCTATTAATTTGTCCCACTCGATTGCCCTAATCAATGATGGAGGTAGGTGACAGGAACTCGAGGCAAGTGGTGAGGTAGCTGACACAGGCTTGGTTTTTATGTGTGTGTGGGGGTGATATCCTGCATTGCAGAAAGAAATACTATACACATATTTACATAGTATATTACATAGTAGGCTTTTCGTGCTTGCATGATTGTAATGGTTATTTTGAGTTGTAGGTGCAGCACTATGCTTTAATTTGTGAATAAAAAGAGCAAAAGCTTGCGTATATTGTATTTATGCTGGCTTCTATACTAGTGATGTCGTTCCTGTTACAAATTTTTTCGATACTTCCTGACACCCAAGAAGCTGTGTTGTTTGGGCTATGCCAGGAATCCAGCTCGCCAGTGTTTGAGAAAACATTCACTTAATATCCATGCTGACGGGAGCATTGCTAAAATTGGTTTAAACCTAAGGATAAGTTAATTTTAACAAAGCTGCCATCAGCGTTTACCTGTTGCCTCTTTTTCTTTTCTATTGTCTGATACGAGGGCAATGACATGTGTTAGTACTGACAGTACAAAAAAAAATTGTCAACAGATATTGCATATGAGACTGAGGCAATGTACTTTGCAGAATGCTGGAGGTAGCCATGGTAATTTTGGAAAACATGCTATTTACTTCGACAACTTTAGTCCCGTTAGAAATATAGCTATTAACCCATTAACGTGTTGGCTAGATCAGTACCAGTTTGCTGCATGCAGTGGCCTAGCCTGAAGGGGGAGGGGGGTTTGAATACCGTAGTATTGATTGTCTCTACAATGAATCGTTCAAGCATTGTTTATTTTGTACTCTTTTTTTTTTCTGAATTCAGTAATTCTGCATATATGTCATCATTCGCACATGGGAAACTTGTGGATCTCTACCGCTTTATAAGCCTTCTAGACAGCTCAGTGTTGATCTTGTAGCTCGCTGCTCCTAAGAACGTAGGAGGCCTGTGTGGGAGGTGCCCTGTACACATTGACTAACAATGGTGCGTCCTTGATGACCCTTTACACAAACAAAACTTTACCATCTCCATCGCTTGCAAATGCGTACCATGCTTTTATTGCTTAAGCATTTTCCATGACTCTGAGGGAATGCACCGCCTCTGGCTTCGTATTCGTTCTTTCTATGCAGTCAGACACATGCATCTATGCTATGCATCATTGCTTGTTTTTTTTAAATGGGTGCATGTGCAGCCTGTTTCTGCTTTTTCTTTTAATTTAGTAAATTAATCAAGATAATTGTCAGCAAGTTAATAATCTTGCTTGTTGTTAACAACACGTAATGTCACTTGCAATATTTATTTATTCTGAGGACATATCAGTTTTTTTTTTTTAACTCTTTGAAATGAACACAATGGGCACCACTGCCACACAATGCTCCCTTGGTTGTCAAGCGAAACTTAAACAGGAAACTACCGAAACCAGAATTGCGACTAACATTTAAGGGCCCAAACATAATTTGAAACACACACACACACATATATATATATATATATATATATATATATATATATATATATATATATATATATATATATATATATATATATATATATATATATATAACAATTGTCAGGAACAAAGTAGCTTGAATAGCTTTGACATGCGAGGAAACCGAACTACAACCTGAACCAGGTCAGTTCTAGTGTTTCTTTCTGTTTATTTATTGATTTATTTCTTTATTTTCAAATACAGCTGCCCTGTCCGGGGGCTATTAGGAGTAGAATACATTTTCACAAAGAACATAGTTTACATAATTGACACAAAAGCAATGCAAAACAAAAACGAAACATAAACAACATTATTATCATGACAGTGCATCTAAAAAATATGACAGTGCCAGTTCATGAACAAACCAGGTCAATCGTTCTAGCTCTCAACAACCTTTGAAAAATAACTACATTCAAAATGTTAGCGTGCATAAAGAAAGGCTTTAAGGGAGAACGAGGGTTTTAAATTTTTTTTTATTTGTTACTGTACTATTATTCATAAACATTACCATGCATGCATACAACTGAATAGAGATTTTAAATCTGCAAACAGATTTAAAATAGCTCACTTATAAAAAAGTAATGACAGATTCCTACATAAAATTAGATATATTCTTACGGGTCGTTATGGTAACTCGCGAAAAAAAAAAAGTTAGTTTTCAAAACTACATGTTTCCTCTAAAAGGTACATCTTACGAGCTAAAGCAAACTAGATATCAAACTGGCTATTCCTTTGATAAAATAATATTTAAATTTGGAGCATAAAAATGAGCTTCCAGCAATTAGCTGGTATTTATCAGATAATTACGATTCTATCAAGTTTGAGATATAAAAAAAAGCTCTAGCTTGTAGTTCAAGGCCTGCGGAAAAGAATGGTACCAAGTTTCTTTAGATATCTTCACAAAAACTTGCTCAAAACTTCCGTAAAGCAGATTCACTTCACGAAAATAACAATGCCAAGAAAATTATGTTTCCAGTTATAAAAACATTTGTATCTCATATATTGGGATTTTAACAAAAGGAATGGTATTTTGCGATAATATAAAATTTTTCCAAAACATACTTTAAACTAAAAAATACTTTAAGTTGCAATTTTCGCAAGCCAGCATTTTTTACGATCTTATGCATTTTAAGACCCCCCTCCCACCTTTAAGTAAAGGCAGAGATAATGTCTAGCTGAAAAAGTAATGCCATGCATAAGAAGGTAATTATCTGAATATAGTTAATAAGCTGAATGAATAAATGAAGGCAAGAAATTCAAGGAATCAGTATCCTGTCTGGTGCATAGAAAAGGCGGTTGCAAAGAATTTATTGCTGATTAAGGCACAGTAAACCTGTGGCCTCAAGTTGATCTTTTTCTCTTTAATATACATAAACTTCTTTAACATACATAAACTGGCATCATCACACAAAGTTCACACACATAAAATAATGTGCGGCTATTTGTTGCCAAATATTATACAGGTTTCAACTTTTATCTCATTTTCATACATATTGTTACGAGTGAGAGATGTTTATTGTACAGGTGGGATGATAGATGGTTGCAGAAATAAGGCCTGGCACAGAACACATTTACTTCTTTCTCTTCTACCCCACTTCAATGAAAGTACCGTATCATTTTCCTCGTTGCAGACAATGCCCACTGGGCGAGTTAGTGTCGCGCGTGGTATGGCTTCAACCGGGCGACATGTACGACGCCAGTTTTCCTGGAGCGATGGCCAGAGGATGTGAGGCGTGATATCACGTACGTAACATCGCTAAGGCGCGACAAAGCGATGAAGGGACCTGTATAGCGGGCCAGAAACTTTTGATACAAACCACTCTTGCGATATGGAGCCCACAGCCACACCTTAGCACCTTCGCTGTACAACACATGTCGAAGTCACTCATCGTAGCGAGCCTTTGAACGATCTTGGGCTGCGAAAGTCTGGAGACACGCGAGGCGCCTTGCCTCCTCCGCGCGACAGAGTGTCTCTGCAAGGGACAGGTTTTCTTGCTCTGAAACTGGGAGAATTGCGTGGAGCGTAGTACGTGGCTCACGGATGTAGAGAAGGTAAAACAGGCTAAAGCCCGTGGTCTGTCGTAGCACAGTGTTGTAGGCGTTGGTCATAAATGGTAAAACTTCGGCCCAGTTTTTATGCTTGAAATCAACGTACATAGCGAGCATGTTAATGAGCGTCCTGTTGACACGCTCAGTCAAACCATTGGTTTGTGGATGGTATAAAGTGGCGTGACGAAACTGGGAAGCAGACCGGCGAATCAACTCTTCCACGACGTCGGCTACAAACTGCCGGCTACAGTCGCTGACGATGGCACGAGGGGCCCATGCCGGAGGATGATGTAGCGTAGCAAAAAGTCACAAACGTGATCGGCTGTTGTGGCAGAGATCGCTGCGGTTTCATATACCGAGTGAGGTGGTCTACAGAGACTATAATTCAGCAGTTCCCAGTGATAGATCATGGAAAAGGGCCCATCAAGTCAAAACTGACGACCTCAAAGGGAAAACATGGAGGCGGTATGGGATGGAGAAACATTGGCGGCGCACTTGTTGGACTCTTGTACCGTTGACAATTTTCACAGCTGGTCACGTATTTAGCTGTAGCCTGACGCATGCGGGGCGAGTAGAAACATTTCAGTGTGCGGTGATAGGTATTGGCGAACCCAATATGCCCAGATGCTGGATCGTCGTGCATAGCTTGCATCACGTTGTGCCGCAATGATTTGGGGACAACCAAAAGTAGGCGGGCCCCCTTCGCAGCGAAATTTCACTTGTAAAGAATGCCATCCTGCATGACGAATAGGCTCTGATGCAGCTTATCGATGGCAGATGAGAAAAAAGGAGCCAGACTACGGTCTTGACATTGTTCTGTACGGAACGCTTCCAAATCTGGAAAACGTGAGTCAAAAGCAGCCAGACAGTCATCTAAATTGTCGGCGTCGCATTCAGTCGTGGGAAGGGGAAGTCGCGATAGGCAGTCAGCGTTCGCGTGACGGCGGCCACTCTTGAAGCACACATCAAAGTCATATTCTTGCAAACGGAGCACCCATCGTGCAAGACGACCGGTTGGAACTAGTAGACCAGTGAGCCAACAAAGTGAGTGGGAATCTGTGACGATGGAGAATCAGTGGCCATGGGTGTATGGGCGAAACTTGTGCGCGGCAAGGACAGCTGCCAGACATTCTTGCTCTGTAACAGTGTAATTGCCCTCCGCTTTACTCAAAGAACGACTCGCGTAGGCAATGACATGTTCGGCGGTGCCATGACGCTGAACGAATACTGCGCCGATATCAATTCCGCTTGCGTCACTGTGAACCTCAGTTGGGGCCGATGCGTTGAAATGACGAAGAATAGGCCCAGAAGTGAGTAGAAGCTTCAGCTGCGAGAACGATGACTCTCACTCTTTTGTCCACTTGAAAGGTACATCTTTGTTGAGCAGATGAGTATAAGAGGCTCAGCAACATAGGCAAAGCTAGGAACAAAGCGCCCGAAATACGAACACAGGCCCAGGAAGCTTCGGAGTTCTCGTAGCAAGTGTGGTTGAGGGAAAGTGCTGACCGTGGTGATTTTGTGGGGATCAGGCCGAACGACGTGTTTGTCTACGAGATGGCCAAGAATTAGAGTTTCACGAACACTAAAATGGCACTTTTTGTAAATCAAGGTAAGTACTGCTTTCTCAAGGCACGGGAGAACGACATCAAGTCGTCAATTGTATTCTTCATACATGCTGCCAAAGATTACAACGTCATAAAAATAGCAAAGACATACTTCCCATTTTAAGTCACTGAGAACTGTGTCCATAAAGCGCTCAAACGTGGCTGGAGCGTTACATAGACCAAACGGCATGACGTTAAATTCAAATAAACGATCTGGAGTTATAAAAGTCGTTTTTTTTTATCAGCAAAGTGCATAAGGATTTGCCAATATCCCGATCTTAAGTCTACGGAAGAAAAGTACGAAGCAGAGTGCAAACAATCGATAACGTCGTCGATGCGGGGAAGCGGATATACTTTTTTTTTGTAACTGAGTTGAGCCACCGGTAATCTACACAGAATCTCCAAAACCCATCCTTCTTTTTTACAAGTGTAGCTGGTGCTGCCCAGGGGCTAGACCACGCTTGTATAACTTTCTTAGACAGCATTTCTTCCACCTGCTCAGCAATAACTTTATGCTTTGACGGAGCTACTCTGTATGGTCTCTGATAAATGAGATGGGCGGAACCAGTATCAATCGCATGACGAGTGCGTGAAGGTGATGCAGGAATTCTGCGACTATTCAGTGCGAAATCAAAAACGAATGCATGATTGGAGAGAATTTGAACTAACGCTTGTCTCTTCTCTGGCGATAGCTACTTATTCACCATATCCATTAGTATGTCATCACTAGGACAAGCCACATCAGAGGTATTTTCCTTTTTCCTGTTGTTGCTAATGACTGCAATGTTAACGTTGCTTCTAACAGTGAATTCAAACACAGCCAGCCTCATTCCACCAGGCAGTACAATCAGCTCGGAAGAGGAGTTGACCAACCATACCAAGGCCTTGCCACTACTTGCAGAAATCACGCAATGCGGCACAGCCACATCCTTCTTCGCACAGCTCAGCTGGATTGGGTGAACTATAACGTCAACGTTATCTGCTGTGATACCACAAACATCCACGGGCACTTGAACTATCGATTGGGCCGGTAAAACTGTGTCATCGACGACTGCAACAGTCTGTTGGCATCGCGTGGCCTCTTCACAAAAACCAGACAGTAGAAGCTCGCCAGCTGCGCAATCCACAGTGGCTCCACATTCTTTCAGAAAGTTTATCCTCAGGATAACATCATGAGTACAATTAAGAACTACTACAAAATCTGCTTTAAACAATTTAGCACCGAAACTAAAAGTTGCAGTACAAACTACCACTGGGCGCAACGGTTCTCCACTCATTGCACGAAACGTTGTCTGGCTTCTCCAAGAGAACATCACTTTCTTGCCAAGACGAGTCTTAAAATTTCTGCTCATGACAGAAACAGTTGCTCCTGTATCGACTAACGGGGGCGTGGGGACACCATCTATAAGAACACTGCTCCTGTTTTGTACCATGGAAACTGGCGGAGGCATATCTGTACGCAGTGAAAAATGTCCGGCGACCTCACCTCCATCAGCCGCGGCATCTAGTTTCCCGACGGAGGAGGAGAAGTGAGACGCCGGCGACCTGGTCATGGTGACCGATGCTGGCGGGAGGAGGCCGGTGGCGTCACACTGCAGACAGAAGCCGGCAAATCGCTGCGAAGGTCTGTTAAAAGTCGGTTCGGTAGTAGCCGTTGGGTGGCCAGCGATAGTCTCTCTGAGTACTTGCGCGCCGTGAGAATGCCGAGGGTCGTTGATACTGCAGCAGAGGTGGCTGATGCTGCTCTGAGCAGAAGCGGACTAAATGTCCACGAACGCCGCAGTAAAAGCACACAGGTGCTTCACGCCACACTCGCTACTGAAGATGGTCAGCGGGGATAATCTTGCCACGCTGCCCTATCGAGGGGTGATCTTTGCACGGAGTCGTTTCGCAGATCAGACATATATGCATGACGATGCAACTACACCGGCACCCTTGAGTCGACGAAGCGGAGGGCCACATGGTGTATAAGAACCATGGCCATGTGCTATCGACGGTGCAGTAGCGTCCTGCCGATCAAGTTCTTCACGCACTATTTATCGTATTGTTGACGCCAGATCGCTGAGTGGAGAGACTACGTCGATGCTCGTGACTGTTGTGACGTTGGGGAGTCTTCCGAATTTTGCCGAAATGCGCCGAGCATTAAGGGCCTCAAATGTTCGGCAATATCGGATGATGTCATTGGCCGACTGCAAGTCATCCTTTCCTATAAGGTAGTGATAGCTAGCCTCTGCAATGCCCTTAAGGAGACGCCAGACCTTATCCTCATCAGTCATTAGTGGGTCCACACTCTTGCAAAGCTTGAGAACTTCTTCAATATACATCGTACGTGTCCCCAGGGACTTGAGCACGTTGGCTCAGGGTCTGCTCAGCACGCTTCTTCATCGTGGTCGGATCTCCAAAACACTTCTTGATTTCGTCCACGAAATTCGCCCAGGTAGTCAAATTCTCCTAATGAATCTCGTACCACATCAATGCGGTTCCCTCAAGATAGTTGCGCTGACTGGTAGTGTCCCTGTGGTTATACAGACTCACCCGCTGATAGTGCTTGAGCCATTCATCGACAACCTCTCCAGGTTTCCCAGAGAACTGGCGCGGTTCCCTGTAATGGTGTCCATAGGTGTTAGGCGTAGCTGGTTGGATTTTGCCGTCAGGGTTCATAATGACTCGTAACGGTGGAAGTCCTGCGAAGCTCCAGGGGTGTGTCTTCCGCCGTACTTGTCCGGTGCTCCAAGGCGTTACCCAGCACTCTCCACCAATTATGTTACGGGTGAGAGATGTTTATTGTACAGGTGGGATGATAGATGGTTGCAGAAGTCAGGCCTGGCACAGAACACATTGACTTCTTTTTGCTCTACCCCACTTCAACAAAAGTCCCATATAAATATACGAGTATTTTCCAAAAGAACTATTTGACTTCCCTTCAAAATATCGCTATTTGTACATTCATAAGAATATGTGCTGCTTCACTATTGCTGTGCCCATTGCGCAGAACATGAGTGGTCATGATAACAAAATTAAGTTGAAAAATTAACTACAAGACAAGTCATGTTAAACTACAAGTGCATTCGCTTGAGAAATCATTCCTGCACTGTTCTAGCTTGGCACACTAATGTTGTTGAAAGCACTGTACAGCATGTCATAAATAAGGTTGATACTGTGCCCAACCAGTCTGTTCAGCTGTTTGATGGTTTAAACCAGTTCAAGAGCAACTAGACTTTCATTTCTGCAAAGTGCAAACTGAGCAAAATGACGTGCTTTGATCCCGAAGGCATATACACTAAAGTCTTAATATAATTAGCATAGATATAACAAAATATAACTTATAACAAAATAAATAAAAGATAGTCTTGCAATAGCTATATTGTAACTTTTATAATAAATTTTTTAATGTAACAAGCTTATTTGTTGTAAGATCCAAGTTTGTTGTAATGAGGTTTAAGTGTTTGACACCCTGCTTCACACCCGCTTATGAAGTCCTCATCACACCGATGTTGCTAAGACTCACTCGGCCTTGCACTACGAGAAGCTGACCGTGTATGTGCCGCCTCGTGTCTTCTTTTATAATACTGCCTGGTGAATGCCTTTTGGCAGATGCGGCAATGAAATGGCTTGTCACCAGAATGCTCCCGCAAGTGGCGCGTAAGGCTCTCTTTCTGGTTGAATGTCATGGGGCACAGGTGGCAGGAGTATGGTCTCTCGCCCGTATGAATGCGCACATGTTTGGCCAGGCCACACTTGCGCGGAAACACTTTTCCACAGTAGCTGCAATCGTACGATCGCCCGTTCATTGGCTTTCTCACCCAGGCAGCTGAGGTGTCGCGGTACAGGTGATGCTCCAGAGGACGGCTTATCTCACTTGGTACTTGAGAAAATGGGCTCGGCTCGAAAGGTGCGGTGAAGAAGACTGCGACCAAGAAAAAATTATGCCGCTTGAGCCAAACCATTCACCTGCCGACTCCCTGTGCCGTTGAAGGTTTGCAGTTTCGAAGCTGTTGTTTTTAATGTATTACACAATGAACCAAAAGTTCTACATTACACTTGAAGTGTACTGACTTTGTGTCTGTATATTCTTGCTATAAAGTTTCATAGCTAGCACAATGACGTTACACCTGCATAGAATCTTTTTCTAAAGGTTCAAAACCTAGAATCGCTCTGTGGTAGATTATCTTGCTGCAATTCAGAGAGCTCGGGTTCGATTACTGCTGAGATTCTGACTTTTATTTTTTGCATTTCTATGGTAATTGCTGCCAATGTTGGTTTTTAATAACGCCCTTGCATTTGAATTACACATGTCTGTTCTTGCTGTTCCTGAATAGACATTAACTCTCAGTCACCTGTGGCGCACACTTGCATACTGCAATCTGTTGTATGTGGGTACATGCCAAACTTGTTTGGAGAAAATGGCTTGATGACACACAATGGGATTTTCATGTTATTCATGTCATGACCAGACAGTCATATGCAGATCATTCATATGACCTTAACTAGGTGATGTACAGACCAAGTTAAGGAGGTAGTAACGAGAGTACCCACACAAAAGTGGCAAAATAGGTATATAGATTGAAATGCTTCATCTGGGTGCCTTTGGTTCGCTAAGAAATGCTTCGCATCTAGAACAACGGAAGATTACGGTACACACTACATATGTTACTTCGCTGACATGATCCCAATGTGCATATAGATATGCTATTTTCCTCTCAGATTATGCAATCAAAGGCTGGCTGATGCGTACAATGCTGTTTAGTTCGATCTGTACAGGCTTGACGACTGATTTCATGTTAATATCTCTACGCTTGGGCAGATGGCACAGTGTGACAAGGGTCATGATTCGGTTTAGCAACTACACAGTAACGTGCATTGCTGTTTTGGCAGCGAAGCTTTTTATGCTCGCATTACGGTTGTTGTCACTGTCGTCGTTACAAAATCTCTGTGTGATTGAAATTAGAACAGCACTTTCACAGGCAGCAATGTTCGGGCAGATTCTTGTGACCATTCTTGTTCAGACTTAAAAGGGGGCCCTGCAACACTTTCTGAGGATGATCAGAAAATGCTTCCGATTGGTAGTAGAGGCTTTCGAGAACACGCGATTCAAATATTATGACAAAGCACATGGCCTGGAACTCGCAATAAATTCTCAAATTCAGCTAAAAATTGCTCTCTCTTGACAAATGGCAGAAGAAACTAAAAAATCACTGAGCACAGCCGTTCGATCCTCTATTAGCTGATTTGAACATGGCACACTCAGCCGTTACAGGGATCACTGCAAGAGGCTGCGACTTGTCTACACGTATGTCCATGCAATCGCTTTAAAAAGCCGCTTGATCGAAAAGAAAAAAAAAGTGGTCAAGGTAACGACTCGGGCATGACGTATTTGCTTTCCCCCTTGTTATACCTCCCGGTTTAGTTTCCAGCGCTTTTATTGGGACCAGAGGAGAGAGAATGCGATTGCAGCATCCAAAATATCTTGGTAACTCTGCTCACACTAGATGGATACGAAAACTTTTTTGCGGGGGTAAATTCATGAGGCAATAAGCTTTGCAGTGAATATAATTCTATAGCTACTAGAAGAAGTGTAGCAGGGCCCCTTTAAGACATGCTTCGTGAGCCAAAACATTGATGCATTGCCCCAGCTGTCCTATACATTCCCATCTGCATGAAAGTGAAAAGCAGTATCCAAAATTCGTCCAGCAGTTGGTGTGCTTATGAGCATTATTCGCAATGCTTAGTCATGAATATGGCCTACAGCCAATCTTTCTATTACTGGACACACCGCATGCAGTTTACTGGGAGCCAAATAAACGACTTATACTCTGCACTGAACTGTAAAGATATTGAGGCCACAGGAAAATTTGCGTGCATAAGGCATAACAACCAAGTTCTTGCTCTTACACCTCCTTTTCTGTTTCTCGTTCCTTGACCAATTTCTCGCAACTAGCTTAAATCAAGGTTACTGGGTACAAGGCTTCCTCAAGTCTTGTCACTTGACATGTAAATGAGCCACTAACTGTACGTGCTTGAGCGAAATGTAGGCCAGACACCAGTAGGGGGGGCTCAACTATGTTCGTACGTGCATTTGAATGTGTGAACGTATATATAAACAAAATTGAAGAATTAAAATTTCGTGGGGGTTTGAGCCCCTCCCTTGGCTATGCCCATTCCGGAGACACAGATGACATTATTTGACACTTTGGAATGGTCAGAGCAAGTCAGTCCCTGTCCTGTTCTCTTTTTAACATCATGAAAGAGATACCATAATGTATGCAGCAGTACATAACACTCACACACACTTGCATAAAAGCAGCACAAAGAAACATGACATAAGAGACAGACAACATTTGCCCATACGATAATGCAGGCATGGCAACATGAGCATTTGAGGTGTTTCCCACATGCTAAAGGGACACTAAAAAACGAAATGACTATTTCTGTATTAGTGAATCCCACATTTACAATACCAAAATCACCAAGTTTGCCTCGACAAGTTGCTTGATAAGCGAGAAAACGTGCAGAAAAAAAAATGCTGGTGGCAGCGCCCCTTGAAGTCCCCACACCATTCGACACGACATGACAGACTTTGACAGCGACTTCTAGGGCCTATGTAGTTCCTATTCAATAAAAAAATGAAGCATGTTGTTCTTTGAGGGAGCTAAAGCTTTAGCACATCAAGTTCCAGAAAAAATCCTGGAGCCAGTGTTGGTCGAAATACAAACAAAACTTTTTGAAATCTGTGATGTCATGCGCAGAAATTTCAGTGCAAAATTCAAAAATGAAACTTTGACCTTAATTTTATATGCTATTAATAAGCCTGTAATGGTGAAATTGGCAATAGAGTCAATTGAAGCCTTTAATGAAGCGTTTCATGCTGCCATTAACAGTCCAAGCCTCTGTACAAACTGGATCGTGAACAATTCTTTCAACAAGTTTGTGATCGTAATCATGAACTCATTTCAGGAGAGCACAATGCTGGAGAGGCAGCCATTTTGGTTCCACTAGCACTGACTTGCTTATTTATGCCATTCTTAGCTCTCTTTTCTATACATGCAATACATTTATATCAAGCCTAATAAGATTAAATGCCGCGAGATGAACAAAACTCCAGGATCTCATGTTGCTGCCATTGTCCCGCGACCTGAAAGAAAAAAAAAAGCTGTGTTATATTGGTGCTGCACTTATCATTTAGTAACACAGATGGAGCATAAAGTTTTGAGATAAAGCACATTGAAGTGCGCTAGTGGAAAGCGGTGCAATTATGGCTCTATAGTTTATCTTGCTTGTAGGTGTGTGAACCAATTTTACCAACAATCCACATTCCATACTCTAACGGATGCTCATTATCTCAACATTGTTTAGGCACAATATTGATTAAAAGCAATGTCACAAAAGCAAACCAAAATTTCATCAAATGCCCCCATTTGCAACTAACTTGTCTACCACATCAGTCAACTTGGTCGGTGAAACAATGACAGTCTGTCATTAAGAGACTGTTATATGAATGGACTTAGACATATGAAGGGACCAAAGGACATCAAGCAAGACTGCCCATCGACATGCAACTGCTAGGCATATGTATTATATGAATGAATGGTCAAATTTTCAAAAGCCAAGAAATATGATCGCTGTTATGTCATATTTTCATTTCTTTATTTTAGTTCAGTTACGTCATATTTTAATTTATTTATTTTAGTTCAAAAGCAGCTAAGGTGATAACATGTTTATCACATCAAATGGAACAAGAAGTTCAATAACATGATGGCACTTTTTTTAAACCACACAAGAAGCTACAGCTCTCGTGAAACAAAGACAGGTGCACCTGCAGAGGCAGAGTGCATGCAAAGAAAGCGACGATGCATAGAAAACTTTCGGCATGTTGACACCTCACATGGCTGTTGGGGAGCAGAGGTAAATGTGCTGAGATACAATACTGCTTACTTAGACAGTTCAGGTAAGAAAAATAATGTACTAGTCAGCCAGTTAAATTTTCTTTGCTTGTATTGAAGTTTTTGCTGAGAAAAAACTAAAACAGAACTGTTATATGTCCAAGCCAAAATAAGAGGGGGAGGGGGAGAGATGAATGCCCTTTCCTTAAAATTTTGAATATTGCATCTGTGTATATATATATATATATATATATATATATATATATATATATATATATATATATATATATATATATATATATATATATATATATTGTCACGAGCGGTTGCAATGCACGGCGCATACAGCGCGAATGAACATTCAGAAAAAAGGTGAAGAAGGAAGACGACGTTGGGTGTGCTGTCTCGAGACCCCTTGTGGAAGTAAACGCGAACCATCCAGGCTCGCCTGTTTTTCAACCTTTTCGTGTACTTCTTGCGTGTAACATTTGGTGGAGCTGTGCTGGGTACCTCCCACGACCTACGACGGAGCCGTCAGCACCAGAACTTCGTAGAAGCCGTCGCCTTGCCGGACTTTCGCCATCGCGCCCCGACATGTCTCTGGAGCAAAATGACCCCCTCAGCAATGCCTCGGCAAGACCACCGCTGTATCAGCATTACCGAGAGCCACGGCCGTTCTCAGCCAAGCCAGGGGAAGACTTCGATGAATGGCTGACCCATTACGAAAGGGTAAGCCAATGCAACAACTGGAACCCGGCCAGCCAGCTCAGGCATGTCGTTTTTTATTTGACGGACACGGCCCTGGTTTGGTATGAAAACCACGCCGACACGCTTACTACATGGAGCAGTCTTATTGAAGAAATGAAGAAGTGCTTTAGCGACTCGGACACTAAGAAGAAACGAGCGGAAACAGCTTTAGCTCAGAGAGCTCAGGTGATCGGCGAGACTTGCACGACATATATTGAAGAAGTTCTCAAGCTGTGTAAGACCATCGACTCTCGAATGCCCGAGGAAGATAAAGTGGGACACCTTTTAAAAGGTATTGCGGAAGACGTCTATAACTTCCTCATTGGAAAAGACAACCTGAACACCGTATCAGACGTGATTCGGCACTGCCGCACATTCGAGGCGCTGAAAACTCGCCGAATCACGCCGAAGTTTGGACGGCTAGCCAATGTCACGACTGTGGCCAGCGTTGACGCGAGTCCGCAGACAGACCTCTCAGCTACCATTCGGCAGATTGTCCGTGAGGAGCTCCTGCGGCACGAAGAACAAACGCGTTATGCGGTGCCGCGTTGCGCCTCCGTCGCTTTCCGAGACGCCGTCTGCGCATCTCCTCCGGCTACTTGGCAGCATTCGGTGAATGCTGCGGATTGTAACAGCTACCGACACGACCCGCATTATGGCCAGACCGAACAACGCCACTACGACTCGATTGATCGGCGTTTTGATCAGCATCCACGCGACGTTCGCCCACGAAGACCCAGCACTGCCTACGACATCCAAGGGGAGGGGATGAGTTACTCTCAGCCTGTGGCCGCTGTGGAATATTTCAATCAGCGTCCGGAAGTTCGCCCTCTGCCCGTGTGTTACAACTGTGGCACGCCTGGCCACATAGCTAGGTATTGTAACCGACGTCGGGCATTCAGCAATGGACAGTCGGGATCGTTTATGCAACACGGTGGTCGTGCAATGGACACTAATAGGCCAGGAAACACCACTTTTGAAGGCTACTTCCGAGAAGAAAGAAGCCGTCACTTCCCTCTGGACAGCTATTCTGGAGAACAAGAAAGGTATCGAAACCGTTACCGCTCTCCTGCCTCCGAACGTACTCTGACACCACCACCAGCTTTCCGAGCGTCTCGATCTCCATCTCCCAGACGGCGTGTGACGTCATCATCTCCTCGACGCCGCTTCGCGTCACCACCGCCGGGAAACTAGCCAGCGCGGCCGATGGAGGTGAGGTCGCTGGAAAATCTTTGCTGCCGACTCGGATACCTCCACCTATCTTCATGCTGAAGAATAAGGTTAATGTACTTATTGATGGCGTTTCTACCATGGCTTTAGTCGACACGGGAGCAACTGTTTCTGTCATGAGTGTGGTGTTCAAAAATCTGCTGGGACGCAAGGTTATGTTTCATTGGGACCACAGCACAAGCTTTCGTGGAGTGAGTGGGGACTCATTATACCCGGTTGGTGTGTGTAACGTGGATGTCTCCTTGGGTGGTCAAACCTTTAACACTGAGTTTACCGTGCTTCCGCGTTCCACACACGATGTAATTCTCGGCATTGACTTTTTGAAATTGTGTGGCGCCAATGTTGACTGCCGAACAGGAGAACTCAGTATTTGCGGAAGTGTGTCCTCTGCGCTCTTAGAAGAATCATCCCAGCAAGAGAGTGTGTTTTGTGTTTCTGAAGACACTGTTGTGCCCGCTTTATCCGCGATGCGCGTTCCTGTTGTTTGTTCGTCTTCTGTTAGTACTTCGTTCGATGTTGCGGTGGAACCGGTCCATAGAAACTGTCTTAAGAAAAATGTGTTGGTTCCGTATTGTATGGTTTCAGTTACCGATGGATGCGCAGGGCTATGGACGCTAAATTGCTCCACTGAAGCCGTAGTGCTGTCTCAAGGCCTAAAACTTGCTACGTTTCAGGGAGAGTCATTTATACCTATGGCAGTGCTTACAGAACTACCGGATACAGCACAAACCAGTGTCTCGCACACCGCAAACGAACACATGCTCGGAATGGTAGCTACATCGCTCAGTGACCATGAACGTCGTGTTTTGATGGCCCTGCTCTCGAAACACTCTTCAATATTCGACTTTGCACAGCACGACGGCCCCACATCGATTCCTGCATCCCGTACTCGCCATCGCATCAACACAGGATCCGCTGAACCGATTCGTCAAAAACCCTATCGTGTGTCCTCTGCGGAGCGAAAGATCATCAGCGCTCAAGTCGAAGAAATGATGGGTAAAGGAGTAATTCGGGAATCGTCTAGCCCTTGGGCAGCTCCAGTGATACTGGTGAAGAAGAAAGACGGCACGTGGCGATTCTGTGTCGATTACCGTCGCCTAAATGCCGTTACTAGGAAAGACGTATACCCACTCCCACGAATTGACGACGCCATCGATTGCCTCTTTGCGGCTTCTTACTTCTCTTCTGTGGATTTACGATCAGGTTACTGGCAAATCCCTATGCACCCGGATGACAGAGAGAAGACCGCTTTTGTAACGCCCGATGGACTATTTGAATTCAACGTGATGCCTTTCGGGCTTTGTAACGCCCCCGCAACGTTTGAAAGGTTCATGGACACTATACTTCGCGGTTTGAAGTGGGAAGTTTGTATGTGCTACCTAGACGACGTTGTGATCTTCGGCCGAACATTTCGTGAGCATAACGAGCGCCTGGACTTGGTACTGAACTGCTTGAGGAAGGCCGGCCTTGTGCTTAATTCTAAAAAGTGCCATTTTGGTGAACGACAGACACTTGTGCTGGGACACCTGATCGACAAAGAAGGTATACGACCAGATCCACAAAAGACAACAGCTGTGGAGGCATTCGAGGCACCTCGCTCTGTGAAGCAGCTACGAAGTTTTTTAGGGTTATGCTCCTACTTTCGCCGTTTCATTCCCAAATTTGCTGACATAGCTCATCCGCTCACATGCCTTCTCCAAAAAGGTGTTCCTTTCGAGTGGAGCTCGGAATGCGACTCATCGTTTCGGCAGCTAAAGCTACTGTTGACGTCCCAGCCTATTCTTCGCCACTTCAATCCGTCATCACCGACAGAAGTTCATACCGATGCTAGTGGTGTTGGCATTGGCGCCGTACTAGTTCAGCGTGTCGGCGACAGCGAGCATGTGATATCGTACGCTAGCCGCTCATTGAGTCGCCCCGAGCGCAACTACACTGTCACCGAACAAGAGTGTCTGGCGGTCGTCTTCGCTGTGCAACGGTTTCGATCGTATCTCTACGGGCGCCCCTTTACTGTCGTCACGGATCATCACTCTCTATGCTGGCTTGTGAATCTTCGGGATCCCTCTGGTCGACTAGCACGCTGGGCGCTCCGTCTGCAGGAGTATGATTTCGTTGTTTCCTACAAGAGCGGCCGGCGACACGCTGATGCTGATTGTCTCTCTCGCCTGCCACTCCCAACGACTGAATGTGACGCGGACAACTTTGATGAATACATCGCTTTTGTGTCCACGGGATTTCCGGATATGGATACCTTCATATCAGAGCAGAGGAAAGACGACAGCTTACAGCCGCTATTCGCGGCCGCGCGGGAGTCCGCTGCAGACAATCGTTTTCGCTTACGTGACGGCGCCCTATATAAGACGAACTTCTCGGCTACCGGTGCGCGCTACCTTTTGGTTGTCCCCAAGAGCCTTCGCAGTCACGTATTATCTGCCATGCACGACGAACCAACTTCCGGACATCTTGGATGCACAAGAACACTCTACCGTGCTCAGGAACGCTTTTATTGGCCCCGGATGCGCAATGATACCGAACGGTACGTCGCCAGCTGCACCCAATGTCAACGTTACAAGCGACCAACTGACGCGCCGTCTGGTCGCCTTCAGCCTGTTTCGCCTCCTAGCACCCCCTTTGAGCAAGTTGGTATAGATCTTCTGGGCCCCTTTCCGCGATCCACAGACGGCAATCGTTGGGTCATCGTTTGCGTAGACCACTTAACCCGTTATTGTGAGACGGCAGCACTGCCGTCGGCCACAGCAAAAGACGTTTCCATCTTCTTGCTGTTTCAAGTTATCCTCAGACACGGACCTCCTCGCATCGTAATCAGCGACCGTGGGCGGCAATTTACCGCGGATGTTGTCGAAGAGACCCTTCGTCTGTGCTCATCAAGCTTCCGCCATTCCACTCCATACCATCCACAGACTAATGGTCTAGTGGAACGCACGAACCGAACGCTTGCCAACATGCTGTCCATGTACATCGATTCCGCGCACAAAAACTGGGACACAATCTTGCCTTTCATCACCTATGCTTTCAACACCGCAAGACATGAGACCACTGGTTACTCACCTTTCTTTCTCCTTTATGCTCGTCCACCACGCTATAATCTTGACACTATGCTTCCCTACTCTGCTCATCACAGTGAGCCGATCAACGAGATTCTCTGTAGAGCAGAAGAAGCGCGACGCCTCGCTCGGCTACGCACCGTCACCTCGCAAGACCGGTCAAAGATCCGCTATGACGACCGTCACCGACATGTTCACTTCAATCCTGGAGATCAGGTGTGGCTCTGGACGCCTTTACGGAAACGTGGCCTGTACCAGAAATTTCTCGCTCACTATGTCGGGCCCTACGTTATCCTCGAACGCCTCAGTGAGGTCAACTACCGCATAGCACGGCTCACAAGCACTGGACGGCGCTCGGCTACAACAGAAGTGGCGCACGTCGCTCGCATGAAGCTATGCAATGCACGAACCACTGAGTGACTCGCCCGGCGGGCTTCGTCTGCCAACGGGGAAATGTCACGAGCGGTTGCAATGCACGGCGCATACAGCGCGAATGAACATTCAGAAAAAAGGTGAAGAAGGAAGACGACGTTGGGTGTGCTGTCTCGAGACCCCTTGTGGAAGTAAACGCGAACCATCCAGGCTCGCCTGTTTTTCAACCTTTTCGTGTACTTCTTGCGTGTAACAATATATATATATATATATATATATATATATATATATATATATATATATATATATATATATATATATATATATATATATATATTACGCACCACACAAACACACATGCAAGCACATGCACCAAGATACATCAAGTATAATTTCAAAAATAATTGCGATTACGTATTATTTTTGAGGTGCTCCAATAATCGGACCACTGAAATTAAATTAATAGTGCTTGCGGGTAGCATGGTACAATAAAAGACAGTCATGGCCTTCAGCTGTGAATATCAGCACTATTTTTGGGCACATCATTTTGCAATTATTTGATTTCGATCAGTCTTCAAAGCAACTACATCGCCCTTGACAGGCATCAAGTGTGGCGAAGCAGCTTCTACGCCCGGTAAAGCATGAATGATATGATATGGCCACTGTGCAAATACCAATATTAAATCCCTAGCCACATTACTTCTAGTTTTTACATAGTCACTTCACTAATACTAAAACTAATATTCTGTTTATTTTATTAGGTTCAGACGACAAAGAAATGATTCTACGTGACCATGTCCTTTCTTTTGTTTCTTCAGGAAGAGGGTCTCATTCGAGCAGACCTGAAACCTTCAGCTTGCTAGTGAGGATTTATTCGCCAGCTGTAACCTCGTGAAAAGATTGTGTACTACACGACAGTAAAAGAGTGTTCCTCACTTGCCACCATGGCTATGAGTGGCATTGGCCCACTCCCAAGATTACACGCACATAAAGGTCCAATGAAGTGGATGGGAGAACAAGCGCTGTTGTAGCCAAATTGTTAGCGTGTTGGACGTGAAATTCGAAAGTTGTTGGTCTTGTCCTCATCGATGGCAAGTCGTTATCTTCTCAGCTTTGACTCATTTCTATTTATGTATAACTGCTACACCACAGTTGAAACTACAGATGACGTGCTTTCATTGGCTTCATTAGGTTGAGCCTAACAAAGAAAATAATGAACACCTGGGCCCCAAGTATTGTGCAATCTCATGAAGGTATGTGAAAAAAAAAACCCTCCTCCACCTTCTGCCTCATTGTCAAGATCTCAAAATACCCAGTTGCTCTTAGTCTTAGGTAGATATATGTGTATCTAAGCATACTGTTCGCATTGTATCTGGTAAAGGCAAGTACTTCAATGAAAACTGCTGAATCATGTAAGGGCTAAGTAATGCAGATACTTTTGCTTTCACCTCCTTCAGTTCATGTCATATGTGGTGTAATTTGTATTTGAACACTTGCATCAGAGTCAGCATTACCTTAGGCAAACAGATTCATATGTCACAATGCTGTTACTTTAGGCTATTTAGCATACCAGTCGTTTTACTAAATGTCCCGAAGTCTTGTTTGAGTATGCGAGCAATGCGAGCACTATACATCAACTAAAACTTGAGCCAATCAAGAAGGGTGTGAGGCAGAAGGACACAATCTCCCCAATGCTATTTACTGCGTGCTTACATGAGGTTTTCAGAAGCCTAGAATAGGAACAGTTAGGGATAAGAGTTAATGGAGAGTGCCTTAGTAACCTGCACTTTGCCGATGACATTGCATTGCTGAGTAACTCAGGGGACGAATTGCAACTCATGATTACAGAGTTAGACAAGGAGAGCAGAACGGTGGGTCTTAAAATTAATCTGCAGAAAACGAAAGTAATGTACAACAACCTCGAAAGAGAGCAGCGCTCTGAGATAGGTAATAGTGCACTTCAAGTTGTAAAAGACTATGCCTACTTAGGGCAGGTAATAACCGCGGAGACGAACCACGAGATTGAAGTAACTAGAAGAATAAGAATGGGGTGGAGCACATTTGGCAAGCACTCTCAAATTAGGACAGGTACATCACCACTGTCCCTTAAGAGGAAAGTATATAACAGCTGTATCTTGCCGGTACTTAGCTACGGAGCAGAAACCTGGAGACTTACAAAGAGGGTTCAGCTTAAATTGAGGACGACGCAGCGAGCAATGGAAAGAAAAATGGTAGGTGTAACCTTAAGAGACAAGAAGAGAGCAGAGTGAATTAGGGAACAAACGGGGGTTAAGGATATCATAGCTGAAATCAAGAAGAGAAAAAGGACATGGGCCGGGCATGTAGCGCGGAGACAGGATAACCGCTGGTCATTAAGGGTAACTAACTGGATTCCCAGAGAAGGCAAGCGAGTCAGGGGGGACAGAAGGTTAGGTGGGCAGATGAGATTAAGAAGTTTGCAGGTATAAATTGGCAGCAGCAAGCACAGGACCGGGTTAACTGGCGGAACATGGGAGACGTCTTTGTCCTACAGTGGACGTAGTCAGGCTGATGATGATGATGATGATGAAAACTTGAGCTAATCATTTTCAGAAATGAAACAACTTCTATTTGAAAAGTACACTTGCTTAGAGGTACAAAGGCGATGGCGTCACTGGCAACTAACTCAACAATATCACTCACTCACAACATTTTATCTCACATATGGGTTCTTTCAAACATTTGGAGACATGCAGTGATGAAACACATTATGCACCAGGCCGACAAAACGAACCTGTATCAAGTATAGTTGCCACACTAGAATTTACACTGGAACTGAATGTGCACCCAAACCATATCTGCAACGTAAATACCGCATAAAAGCGGTCCAGATTGCACTTTGGATGTGCATTGACACACCAGTGCTGCCACTTGCCACTGTTATCAATACCAGTGTTTTCTTGTGTTATTCATTAATGTCCCAGATTTCTGAGTGACACATTCACAAAGTATTGTTAAGAAACGAAAGTTCATGCATTTGGCTCGTTGAGGTGGAGCAAGAGAACATAGACATTACTTTCAAGTACAAATTGAAATTTCTAAGCAGCCAGCAAAATAATTCTTTAATAAACTGACACAGTGGCTAGTTAGAACAACTGAAAGTAACTAGACTAATATCAGTATGGCAAACTATTAAAGACATTTATTTTGCCTTAATGGAAATGAAACAGAGTGAGATAATGTACATTGAATCCAAATCCCTGTGAAAATTTTGGGTTTGACATCCTGCTTGATGACCACTGCTTGGATGCTTTTCAGACGAATGATGCTAAAATACATTCAACCTTATACTCTGAGCAGCCTGCCGTGCATGTGCCATCCGACATTATATTTTTTTTTACTTTCAGAAAGCGCATTTGAGCAGAAGAGGCATCGAAGCGAACTGTCGTCTGAATGCATTGTAAGTGGCGAACGAGCGGTACATTTTATCTTTATGTGTAAATGTCATGTTACAGAGAGTGGCAGGTCTTTTGCCAGTGTAGACGCAAACATTTCAGTCACACATTCGTCCAAACAGTTGCCACATAAGCGGCACTTCTGCGGTCACCTACTCGAAACCAGGCTTGTTGCTACAGGTATGTTGAAGCAGACGTCTCCCCCACTGCTTACTACTTTTTAAAGAAATGACCCTTGACTCTATAGGCACGGTGCCATAAAACAAAAGTGATGCGCGTGATTACAAGCCTGTAGATTACCCATGCTATCAGAGAACACTGACTTGCCGGTTTGAAGCTATCTTTTCCACACATAACATTGGAAGCCAAAAGTTCTATACTCCAGTAAAACAATGAGTGTCCTCAAGAGAAAAGAGCTTCAGAGATAGCTTGAGCCACTATGCACCCAAGGATTCACCTAAGCAGCAGAACACACAAATGCAACAAGAATTTGGGCAGATCATGCACTTAAACATGCATGCTATTGTATAAAAGGATACGTAATATTTGCTCACCATATGGTTAACGCTATGGTACGCTTGGCAACACATAGTGAGGAACTTGCTGTACAAGCCATCTCACCTCGTGTTTCCTCTTCTGCCAGTTGGTGGCGAATGTCGCCGGGCAGAAACAACAGCAATGTGACTTCTCACTTATGCGTGTTCGTACATGACGCACAACACTCTTTTTGTGTGGCTACGTAGCTGTTTTTCCAGGAAGCTCTTATGCTTGCACACTTTGCTACAGTAGCTGCATACGTGCGGTTCCCGGCTCTTCCCCTCGCTTTCACAGCTAGGTGTGGTTTCGCTGCACACAGGGCCAGGCTGTAGCTTCATTTCCTCGCTCAAGCCTTCGTGGGGAGACAGCTCGGGCGGTATGTCGATCAAGTCTGCGAGCGTACACAGAAATTTATGAGCAGGACGCAGCAATACCTGTTGTCTTCAGACACAAGCAAGCAATATAGCCTACGAAAGTGGCAGTGGAACATACTCACACACTTGAGTAAAAACAGCACGAAGGCACAGGAAATAATAAAGAAGCAAATGACGCTGGCCACAAGTTAACACATGAAGTACTGTTTGCAAATCTGTCAAAGCTGGCTGACTTGAGCTTAAGGTGTAGGCCGAATCACAGATTATATTTTCTTGGTTCTAGACACAAAAATTAAATGGCATACTGCACATGAACTGGTCCATTACTATAGAATGCCAATGGCCAGTCACACAAGAAGGAAGCATAGAAAGCAGTTTGGCTACTCGATGCTTTTTGAACAAGAAATTATAACTCTCGAGCCACTTTTAGTCTATAGTTCTCAATACTGAAATTAAAAACTGGCTTTATATTCTGGGAGCTATTTGGTCTCTTTTTCAGAGGGCAACTGTCTGGCTGGCTCCGAAACTAGCGACTTTTCTTATTGTTGTCCCCCCCTCCACTGTCGTTCCTAATTTTCAAAACACTATCTTCAAAACCCTGTCGTTTCATACAGGCCAGTAAACAGACATAAAAACAAAGATTCAGGGAATGAATCTTGAAAACTAACATTTAGTTTTTTAAGAAAACATAAAAATTCGTGCTTCCAGAACATATTCAGTTGTGTTATTCAACTTATATTCGGACAGTCACATGTCGAAGAGGCTTAATAGCAAACAGTGGTTAAGGTTTCATATTAGTTGATTGATTATATAATTGATATGTGGGGTTTAACGTTCAAATGTCAGACATTAAATCATCATTGGCAGCTAGGCTCCGCATGCACGAGGAACAATAAAAAAAAGGGCTGCAGGGAAGGCATTTACAGGGATATTATTTACCGTAACAGTACATTCACTTCTTTTAGAGGGTGCATTCAAGATCTTACTTACTCCCTAGATGATACTGTAATACCAGAGGCACTTTACAACTAAAAACATGTACTTTTTGTACTCTGCAGATAAGCTAGGACACTCATTTAAAGACAAATGTGTGAAATGTTTTTGTGCATGCGGCGCTGCTGCAAATACTAGTGCAAGCTTATTCGCAAACTGGTTGAATAACAAGATATAAATAACAGCACATCTCAGTACTTTGCATCAAACAAGCACATTACAGCAAGGACAGCTCTTTTGCTACGATTGTGGTATTAGTTACAGTGTTCTTAATTTTGGTTCTCTGCATATCCAATAGGATTCTATTGATCTGGCAAGACAAGCTTCAATGAGTTGAACAGATCTTCCACGTTGCTGCCATAGTTCCACGACCTGAAAGAAAGGAAATGGTGTGTCATATTGGAGCACCACATTTCCATAGGTGGATGCAATAAATAAATGAAGCTAATGTTTGATGACAATCAGCCCAGCATTGTACTAACAGGAAAAGTTACAACCATGGCCTGAAGGCTTTGTTTGCTTATACCGATCTTCTCGCTAGCTGGTTCATAGCAGCAATTGCAGTTATGACGATGAAATAACAGGTACGTAATGTCATTCTTTTTGTTTTGCTGTAATTTCAGTGCCATGAATTCAATTTGTTCACTTACAGATGTTCATGTTGCTTCAGGAACAACTTTTGTCAGCTATGCACATTGTACGTTATACAAGTGAAGCACATTACCTCCCTACACGTTTTAGGCACAACGATAAAATGCACCATGCATTCACACATCAGTCATCCAATCTAAGTGTGAAATCAGTGCCAAACAGGACACTGAAATTCCATGCATAATGATTAATGACAAAAAAAAGACCATATTGACAATTAAGTTTATTAGATTTTAGTACAAAAAATTAAAATTTTAGATATTCAGATAGAGGTCTGACAGCTCCAAGCTGTAGGTGAACTTCCTGTGTCATAGACAACGAATAATGATAAGTTGATTAGAAATAACAGCAATGTTACAGTCAAAGCTTGTCCTATAACAGAAAAATGATGAGATCAATTAAAGATAAGCAAAAACAATATGAAAAACAATATTCTTAAAAAATAAATATAAACCTAGGAATGTGGTAAGTCAAAAGTCATTTTGTTTCTAAATAAACCAGAAAGTTGATTTTTGCCAGTCAGCTTTCGTTGCCAGAGACCAACAGTCTTTTGCAAGGGTTACAAAATGCGGCTTTAATATCAAAGGTCTCGGCAATGGCATCTTTTTGAGCTTACATTGTCATTCAATGCCTCTTGTTCCATATTCGTTACACACCATACACATGCAGCCCTTGCCTTCGTAAGACCGTTTTTTTCGCTTAGGTACAGGTTGTCATGAATTTATGACAATTTGCATCCAGTGCAGACATATGATGCAATCTAACGGAAAATGCAAGAGGTTGGAAAACATTGCTTGTAGTAGCGTTAGACCACCTTCATAGTATAGTACGAATAAATAATATGATTTATTGCTCAGTTCCACTTTCCAATTATTTTTTTCTTACAAAACAAAAAATTTGGAAAGCATGTAATTAGCTTAAATATTATTAAATTATGTGGTGATTGTCATAAATATCAATATAATCAGTGCAAGATTTTAATTACCATCAAACTTTTGTTCTGCCATAACTAGTTAACTAACATAGCAGGAGCAGCGCTGTCAGGGAGAACGGAAGAGCGGTAGCTCCCTTAAAAATCTCACGAGCTCCACCTTTCACACCCTCAACATAAACATTAACTAAGCAAAACACATAATCTGATGGAATGATGGTGTGTACAACACGGACGATGAAAGAACGTCAACATGAGCGCCGACTAACAACTGGTTTCTGTATTGCACCAAGGCAATACGTAGAAACTAAAACAGCCTGCGCTGGACGTGCGAGACCATACAATCAAATTTATGTAAAAATGATGGAAGCATCTTTTCAGTCGTGATTAAAGCCTTTCGAATCACAAGCCTGAGAAATGCCTTCTAGGTTTGTTATTTCCTTTTTGTTTACAGATATTTAAGCCATGTTGTCACATGAAAAATGGTTTTCGTGGATTGTGTATCACCCCCTCTATCACCCGCACTTTTTCTTGACTACAACTGCACAAAAACTTACATGCACGAAACTCTGGTGCAAACATGCAGGCTGCACAATGAAGAAACAAATTGCTCCCCTGCTTTTCTTTTTACATTCATTGAGATGCGTGTGTGAGGCATCAACTGGTATGGTTGACATACAATCGACCACATATCTTTAAGGACCATGGGAGTGCGTGGCGAAAAGCCTTTTTGTTGCACTTCTACTACGTCAGCGGCAATGGACAGCAACGCAGCGCCCGAGCAGCAACCCTTTCTTAACCTGTGGCCTGTCTCTTTTCTGACTGGGTAAAAAAGAATTTTTTTCTCTCACTTTTTAATGTGAAGTGTTTTTTCGCATCTGCATCTATGTGCTTCTGCCTTGAGAGCAGTCTATGAGCATAACTGTTATCAGCTGCCATCTCTATAATAAACTGATAAGAAGCCAATGGAACGCTGTTTGAGGCACACCGTGATGGCTTTGATCGTGATATCAAAATACAAATGCGACAGTTATACTGCAGATAAAGGCTTTGCATGCGAACTGCGGACTAACAATGCGCTACGCGGCAGTAAAAAATTAAAAGGCCAGTGAATAAGAAGAAGACCCGTTTCCCGCCTAGCACTGCAGTCGAGAGTAGATGACACACCACTAGGTGAAACAGAATGGCAGTTTGGCAGACGCTTGCATGGTCTGCAAGCTTCTGTGGTTGACTGTACATTTTTATGCAAGGAGCAGTCTGGCTCTTCATTGCGCACCCTGTGGGTGCTTAGCGAACTTTCGTGCTCGTAGGACTTTGAGAGACATCACCAAGATAACATGCGTGTGGTAGAGAAAGCATACTCAATTGACAAATAGGTTTTTTCGTGTGTCAGTTGAAATTAAACACCTCTAAGCAAACGGCACATCATGTACCTGAAAGGCACTTTTTGAAGAAGAACCAACATTATTTTTCGAAGGCAAGCTTACTCTGCCACACGAATTTCCTGTATACAGAGACAGCTCTGAGCAGAGATGAAGCTCAGCAATACTTACAATGCATTTTATATTTATATTAAAGTCAATTTTCCCATGGCACCCCTACTGACATAAAGAACAGTTTGACGTTAAGCTAGAATACTAATTCTGGTGATTTAATGCAGCAATCTGACTAGCTGCGATGACGTCAGGTACCAAAACTTAAAAAAACGACCACTTTTGTGTCACCAAAACAATCAAAACGGCCGCTCGTGCATCACCAACAGGGCCACAGTGCGGAGCAGCAGCGGAGTCATCATGAGATGCTGAGAAAGCACATGGCGAGAACGTCATACCGTGTTGTAAAACCGGCGTACAGTAGGGATCACAACCAGATTTTAAAAAATTACTGTAGTTTCTTCTTCTGGGAGCATTCATGCTCAGTAGCACATTTTCTAGGCTCTGGAAGACTTGGCTTTTTATTTGATGTAAAAAAACAACTGAAAAGTTTCGTGTGCGCGCCCCTTAAGCTTGCGATTTGGAATGTTTCAATGACGACTAAACAGATGCTTTCATTATCCTTGTTTAGATTTGAGTATGTAGTCTCGCGCGTGTGGAGAGGGCTGTTTTCGCATGTATATATTGCCTTGCTGCCATAAAGAAAAACGTCGATAGTTAGCGCTAGAGTTGACGTTCTCTGCTTGATTTCCGCGCTATGACTGACTTCAGACAACGCAACACTAATTAGTCCAACGTCGTTTTTCCCTGACCCCTGTTACACGGGCGACACGATATAGAGATCGGTAAAGCCATCAAGTCCAATTATAGGCGCTATTTTTTTTTTTTGCAACGTCCGTCAATTTACGCTGACCATTTCGTTGGACTGCACGAAACAACTGCGTCGCTCACGTGAGGCCCCATCGCTCGAGTGCGGCAAGGACGGCGCAGCCCATCCCCACTACCGTGTCACATTCGCAGCTGCTGGTCGTACCATGCTCGTGGAAGCTTGCTGTCACGGTCCGCGTCATGTGGCAGGCTTTCACACAGTCTAGTAGATCACCTCCGGCACCAATTTCGCGTGACTTCAGCCACAAGCACTGTGTAAGCCACGAACAACACACGGTGACGGTCGCACTCCACCTCGGCACACGCACGTGCGGCAACGAAGATGCACAGGGCGAAAACTGTCAAAATACTAAACACCACTTAAGGCGCCACTGCAAAAGTGTGCTACAATTTTCACTAATCAACACTACAGTGGCTGGAATACCAATACGGTCAGCGAAAGTAGGTGTGGTGGCTGTGGTCGTCAGATTGTTTCCTTCCTCATGTCGCCGAACCAAAACATGGTTGATGTCGGCAGCGATGGCTCTTTATTGGCGTTCTTCATTTGTCAGAGACTCGTTGCGCGGTCTTGCTTGTTGACAGCCTTGGAAACGAAGTAGTAAAGTGACCAAAATACTTCCATGGCTCTCACACGGTAGTGACGCTCTTAAAAAAAAAAAAAAAACTCGAAGCACCGTGTTTTAAAGCCAACATTTTGACAACTCGAAGGCAAAAGCCGTCATTGCTTTTCTTCTCAGTTGAGTGTAATAATCCCTCATCGCTAAAAATTGAAACCTCACTTGGTGTTTTATTATTTCTCCCGATTACGACGTGACGCTACACATAACGTCATACCACGGAGGAAGGAAAAAATTGCCCGCAGCTTCCCTCGGGGGAACACTGAGGAGGATGCGGAGCATATAATTGGTTAACGGGGTGTTAAAGTGCGACTTACTTGGGTCGATGGCTAAATTGGTTAACGTGGTTGTGAAATGGGGTGTTAAATTGCGACTTACTTGGGTCGATGGCTAAATTGGTTAACGTGGTTGTAGGAGGGGGTGTTAAATGAGTGAACACGTACACACGTATGCGAAAGGGCGGCGCTGGTCGAAGGGACGTCGATCCTTGTGTTTGTGGATTCGTTGGAATTCATTTCACCGCGACCTTGGACGTCGACGCGCCGTACAAACCAACCGACGAGCGGCAACTGAGCGAGCGAGCGCCGACCTTGAGTATATATACAGCTCGACGGCGCATGCACTGTCAGCTGTTGAATGTTCTCGAAGCGCGACGCCACATGCGCGTCCACTGGAGAATCAGGAGAATTGTAGATGTCGAACGCGGTGTGTAGAGGAGGAAGGGTGCACAGATGGTGGAGGAGTGAAGCACGCGCGGTGTGTAGAGGAGGAAGGGATGCACAGATGGTGGAAGAGTGGGCGACGGCGCGACGGCGCATGCGCGCGCGTCAGCTGTCGAATGTTCGAGAAGCGGTGCGGACGGCGCGGACGGCGCACTACAAGGCGCGAGTATAAGATGCTTCCGCATCTAAAAACCTTTTCTTCCTCCGTGCGTCATACTATATTTGTGACTTCTTGATGACGCCATCAAATTTTGGCCACCCGTGACGTCATGACGTCACACATTTACGTCACATTTAGCACGCCGTTCACTTACATACATGGTGGCTTTTGACTAACTCTTACCCGTTTTTTTTTTCCTTTTTTTCCCATTTGCCCAACATCAAACCTTGCAAAGTCTCTTGACTTGTGCATGAGGCGTTCACTGACTACTGGCGAGAATGTGTGATTGTGCGTGATGAGATCCTTGTAGAAATGATAAGACCGTGATACAATTCCAGCGTTCTTTTGGCATTGTGCTTAAGAATAACAAAAACTGCTATGGCGCGCAGCCTAGCAAAACGAATTTCAAGCAGGATTATAAAATTTGGAGTCAGCCACTTTGCTGTATGTGGTCGCGTAGACTAATGTGCTGTCATATGCACACCTGTCCTCAAAATTTGAGTATCTATATCATCATCCAGCCGACATAAAAGGAGTTGCGCAGTGAGAAGCAGCGTTGCCTTCATGGCTGCCAGCGCACCAATTTCAAGGCACGCCACGTGCACACAAAGTTTACGCACGCGATGTAAACCACCATGCTTGAACACGAACTGCTCTCACACCTCCCATTTGCAGCATATGTTTTCGCGCGTGTGCATGACTTCATATTTGCTGCAGATAAAAAAAAAATTACGAATGGTTCACAGCAGTTTCTCCTTTATTATTCTGTGATTAAACACTCTAAATGAGTGGTGTGCTTTCCATTGTGCTAAAAAGAGTATACCATAAAAACGCTGTTAGTCTCTGTAAAAGAAGGTAGACAAATGCTCTAGACTGGCTACATTTGACCATGGTCTGCTCCATCATGAATGACCTTGAGGGATTAGATACGCACATCGTGCTCACCTCTAGTGAGCTTATCATGCTCACTTGAGGTGAGCACTTATGGACCAGTCTAGCTTGTTTTGCCTGCTATCCTGTATGTCTTGAGTGACAGGATGTGCACATCCAGCTTACCTCCAGTCTGTTTATATGGGCCAGTTTTGCTTCTTTCGACTGCTAGCCTGTATGATCTGTTGCTCTTTTGTTACATGTGGTAAACTTTTGGATGACTAGGTGAAAAACAATATACATAGCCTGAAAACCAAAGTTGCTTCTCTGTAAACTGCAGCAAATTGAGCTTTGCCTCGGCACGAATTTTCATTGTGATAACATTAACATGGACACACTCAATGGGTTTTTGCCATTGGCATCGCCGTCATGCTTCTGCATAAAGTCCAAAAATCGATAACACCCTCCGCACGTGGCATTTCTGTCAGTGGGTGAAGACACAGGAGTTGGGACGACGAACGTGACTGAAGCAGAGTTCGAACAAGCTGGCCCATCCTGTTACTCAGAGGGTGCTGGTTTGCTCAAGGTCACGTCAATGAGGCTCTCAGCCTCTTTCTCTCTTACCTGTGTAAAACCGAGGAAGGACTTCTTCTAAATATCCACTGATTTCTTATGGAAGTCAACTTCCACAAATCACATAACCTCTAAAACTTGCTCTCGGTAAGCCTGGTTGGGAGTTGTGTCAAACACAATGCTATAACACTTGGCTTTACTGATTTTTCGGAGCAAAGGCCCGCGAACTGTGGCAGCCATCATGTGAATGAATTCAATGATACGTACAATGTGGATCAGAGATGACTCTATGTATGCACAGCGTTGCTTTATGACTAGGTGAAAAACTGGAGGAAATTTCTGAGTTTGCTCTAGACTTTGCACCGAAAGTTTGAAGACTGTCTCTGTGCCCTTGCAATAGCGGGTTCCCTGCAGCAAGGAAATCCATGCAGTGGAGGACTCGCGTAAAAATTTCATGCCACTTGTGCATTTCATTCTCCATCTGGATTTTAAGGTCAACATTAACTACTCCTGCGTCATTCACATTTCTTTCCAATGTGTGAAACGCAGTCAGTGATTCTTAGCATTTATATGAAGATTAATCCTCCCATTTTCCTTACATTGGGTGAATCCCCTCCGTGCTCTAATAATAATACAGTAGCTAATCTGAGCAAACGTAAAATGCCGCTATTTTGGAAGGAGAGTAGGGTCACGACCATCGTCCAACTTCTTCCTAAACCAACCCTTGGTCATTGACGGGTTGTTTGTTGGCAAAACAAAAAGGGCATTGGCAACCTTTTCATTTGGTTGGGTATGCTGGCACCCTATTTGTGTACCCAGACATTGTTGTCTCCGGGCACACGTCGGGCATACTCAGATCGCCGCCCCCTCCCGAGTGGCGCCCAGGGGCCTTTTACCTCCTGGTCCTTCTCCCCCTGTCACACCATGAGGGGTAGTCGATATCCCAGTTGTTGTCGACAGAAAAAATGTGAATGGAGGCAAGACGAATAGGACAGTGCATAGGAGGAATAAATGATGGTGAGTGAGAACAGCGGAATAGATACCAAGGCATGGGAATGCAGGTACAAGGAAGCTAGGTAGAGTGATGAAATGAAAACCTTTTCATTCACAAAGTAGCCAATTCAAATTGTAAATCGTTGAGAATGGCCTTCATCCTGCACTGGAGTTGAAGCAGGCTGATCATGACTAATATAGATAATAACGACTTGAAGGTAAAAACAGAGGTGAGGGCTACATCAGGTCTAGTCAGCCTCATCTAGCCTTGGTTTAAGTGGTCTCAAAAAAGCTACGATTTTTTTTTATTGTGCTTCCACTGTAACCGTAACAGTAAGCATGCACATGGATAATGAGTTTACAAATGAGTTATGCCAACTATCGCCTCACATATGGAGGCTGTTGTATTTTAGAACTTGTTTGAGAGGCTTTTACTGAAAAATTCACTTCATTTGAAATGCACATACAAGCATGCACTGTTGCCATAACGTTGAAACAAAATTCGAAATGTTATGATAACATTTGCAACTTTGAGGCAACATTGCATCAACAATAGGCGCTGCTGTGGCTTTTGTTCGTGGTGGCATCCCAAATGAGATGAAATGAAAACACAGGTTTGTGATCACTAGATGTTCACGGAACTTCACAGTCCCTCAAAACTTGAGTGATACTAGGTTGGAAAGCAGTTTTATTCTTAGCTACGGTATATCCTGTAAATTCCTAAACAAATTGAGCGAGAATCGCCTTCTGAAAAACGACAGTATAATGTCAGTGCAAGCATTATTGCATGAAATGATTAAATTAGTTAGATTAATACTTTCTGTACACACATTGAGCCCCAACTACCATCATGTGACTTCAGAACTAGAGCACTCATATAATAAGAAATCATATTTTAAAAAATCAAAATTGTTTAAAATAAACGTGCAGCTGGGTGAACCCCCTCAGTTTTGTTTCACTCTTTGCCGACATGTCTAGTGGGCTTTCACTTCGGTCTCTTAGAAAATTACCCCTCTGCTTATGTCACACAGAACTGAACGACATAGATGGCTTGCTTCACCGTGTTCTTTCTGTTTTCGCTACGAAACGCTTCACTCTAAAGCCCCGATAAAGATAAACGAATTTAGACTCGGTTTATTTAATGAATTATACATTTACAAGCCGAAACCAAACAAGAAATTCGTGCCGATTCATGCGGCAAGAATTATTAGCAAAGCTGTTTAGCACATTTATTTATTTATTTACAATTTCTGAATTTAGTGTACACTTCTTTAAAGCGATTTCACCTCGATTTCGTGATTGCACGGGGGACAACTGCAACGCTCAAGTTATTTATTTATGTATATGGTAATTTCTTGACAAATTTGTGCATGTATTTATTTGCTTGTTAATTAATTTAACAATTTGTTTATTTTCTTTTATTGATTCTCAGGGAACCAGCCGTGAGTAGTGTAGGGTTTGGCCAAATTCGGCACTACATACCTGCTAGCGATTCTCTGTTGAGCAGGTAATTCTGCACTAGGTAACTCTTCATGATGTTATAATACGACGACGATTCTTATTAATCTCCGAGTCACAGCCACTTGAACCAATTTGCTAAGTTCGCCACCAGCCCTTTGAACTCATTCAGGGTGGCCCCAGTCGTTTCTTTCTACGTCAAACTGTTTTATGTTGGGGCCCATCAAGACTTTAGTGACGTATTTCTGCCACGAAAAAAAAATTACATCATCTCCTACTTGAGGAAACTATGAGTGGCATGCGAAGCAGCGCATGAGTCAACTTGGTGTTCCGTTCATTACGGGCACCTTGCCCGATATTAATGCTTCCTTGCAAGTGGAGGACACCATGAATTCACTAAGTTTACGGCGCTGTTACTCGATCCAAAGTCTTGTTGGAGCACGTCACGCGAGTTATATCGCCACGCCACGGGAAAGCACATGTGTTGTCATTGCGCGTCTGCAGAATATCATTTACCGACGCCATCACGTGAATGCTGAGAGAGTGTAAGGGGGAGAGGCCACAGTCTCTTACACAGGCCCGAACGCGCTAGCACGTGAACGCGTTCTGGCAGTGCTTGGCCCACTTGTTGCGCATGTGCAGTAAGGGTGGTCACGCTGCACATCGGATAGAGCACGAGCATAAGTTTTTTTCAAAATTTTTTATTTACAGATCCTTCAATCCCCATAGGGGATTTTAGCAGGGTGGAAATACATCGTCTGGTAAAAAAAATTCAGCCAGCAAAATATTGAAAGGTAGCAAACATTGCTTCCAATAGTAGAATACAAATAATATAGAATGCATACGAAACATGAACTATATAAGAAATGGCAAAAAATGAAATACATATCTGAATGAGATCATGTTGGAGATTGGAAAGAAATTAGCAGATATTTGCAGTAAATGAAGACATTGAATATTCAGTAACTTGAGTGTTAGTCAAATTATTCTATTCAGTCAAAGTCTTAGGAAAAAAAGAATATTTGAAGCAATTTTTTTTTACTGAGAATGGAGTTATTGTGAGGTGAGGCTGCTTCACTTTTAAATGTAGTAGCTTAAAGATATGAAGTAAACAATATTGTTTTGCAATTAGTCATACAAATTATGCCTGTAGGTTTTTATTGTTTCAGTGGTATGTCATTTTTTTTTGCGTATGCAGGTGCATGATGTAAGGCTCGTCACACGAATCTGCTCAAAATAATTTAAAGACCCATTAGTCATGAGCAGCCAAACGCACATGCACTGCTTCATGCCTCTCTTGATGCCTGATGCTGAAGAATCGTTTTTGGCAAAAGCGGCATTGATACGGCCCATCATTCGCGTGCACTTGCAAGTGGCGCTTGAGGCCCTCTTTCTGCGCACATGCCATGGGACAAAGGTGGCAAGAGTAGGGCCTCTCGCCAGTGTGGATGCGGAGGTGTCTGTCGATGTCACTCTTCCGCCAGAACAGCTTCCCACAGTAGCCGCACTTGCGGGAACACCTGCCACTTCGTGGGCCCCCAGTCGTGGCTGTCGCGTCGTCATCCATCAGATGCCATGCCTCACTCCTGAAACGTTGAAAGGGTGGCTCCAGCTTGACGGGGACAACCGCAGAAACTGCGCATAAAAATAAAATGTTTTCAGCAAGATACTAGATTAGTCAACTGCCACTGAAACTTGATGAATTTTCACTTCTTCATTGTAATAATTTACTTAACCTTGGAGGGGCCCTGCAAAACTTTTTAAGCATGGTCAGAAAATGCTGCCAATCGGGAGTGAAGGATCCAAAGAACATGCGAGCCAAACATAACAGTGCGCCACATGTGGCCTGGAAGTTACACTTGGTTCTTGAAGTAGCTAGATATTGTTCCTCCTTCCTACAAATGATGTCATAACCCAAATTTACAGCCACTTGCTGATTTGAGCACCATAAGCTGCCGAGTTTCTGAAGTCACCACAAAATGCTGCCAAATGCCTGCACATGTGCTCGAAATCGCACTAAGAGTAAACTGCATATTCAGAAAAAAAAGAGAGAGAGAAAAAGTGCTCGAGGTCATAACGCGATGACGTAACTTATTTTCCCTCTGTCATCCCTCACTGCTTCGGTTCCAGCGCACTCATCAGGACAAGTCAAAAAGAAAAGCAATCACAGCATGCAACAAATCTCTGTGACTGTGCTCGTACTTGACAGATCCTAAAGATTTCTGTGGCAGTCGATTCATGCAGCAACTAACTCCTTTTATGAAACCATTGGATGGTTGCTTCAAACAGTGTTGCAAGGACCCTATAAGTGCCCCAATAGGGTATTATATATGTGACGTATGAAGCGATGGTTGGTAGAGGCAGAGAAGGAAGAAATGAGAGATGGAATAAACATGGAGTATGAGCCAGGCCACGTCTCCCATTCATCATAGCGTCACAAGAGTCGACAGGATGGAGACCTGCCTGCCCCTTCATCAGTCGCTCAGCATCGACGCAGTTCTACGCAAGACACCCTGACCACACATGGACAACCGTGCAAGCGCCTAGCATTACGCATCGACCAGCATCATGTCAGAAGCATCTACTGACCTTCCCGTCCCCAAGTACACCGGAGCAGCGGACGATGGACCCGTATAAGACTGGTTCGACCTGTTCGAGCTCCACGCTACCGCTGCATCATGGTCGGAACGGGAGATGATCATCAACTTTACTGACTACATCTCAGGTGAGGCATTCAAATTTTACCTCACCCACATCTTCGAGAACGATGAGTCTTGGAAAAAGATCAAAGAAGAAATGATCATTCGTTTCAAAGAATACGATGAAGACCTGTTCATACCTCATCAGCGGAAGGCTTTTCAACTGACCCTTCACAGTTACGCAAAGTCTTCCCGCAGTAAGCCTATTTTTCAAACGAGACCTCAAAGAAAATATACCACCATTGTACCATCATATGACTCTTCCGAAAAAATGTCACGCATTCGAACACCGACTGGTAACTTGCACGTCACAACAGACAAGGTAAAACCTCCGTATACCGAAAGGAATTTAGACCATTTCGGCAAAAGACTAAACCTAAAGCCGGCTTTCCCAAGAACAATGAAATCGGCATTTTCAACGTGTTCACTGCACCACAACACTTCACATTTTACTGAACCAGCCGAATTCCTTGATGCTTCGTGTCACACACAAGGCCCAGACGGTTTCGAGCGTGCGACTGAATTCACGCGTGACGAGCTAGTGAATCCTCACAATACCAGCCCCTACCCTGACGTTTCGGACCAGGGTCGTTCGACAGACATTGTCAGCCTAACTACGCTGCAAAAAGAAAAACATACGCCATCAGAACCACCTGAAGCCATGTCTGTTGCGCTCTCATCGTCAAGTGACAACACACATGTGAGTCAAAGCACTGCAGGAATTTCGAATCCACCAACGCCGGCGCATTGTCAACTGACAGAAGCATTTACAATCAAGGATGACTCACAACCATCTTGGGAGCGTTCTCATCAGCCTGTCACGCTGCTTTCATCGCAGGACAAGCCTAGCAGTACAGTGTCGACTACCAACAATCTACTTATCACATCACCATCTAAAGAAAAGCAGACTCATGTTCCTGAAAGAGGCCCATCTGACGAACTTTCACAAGAAGACGAACAATTTCAACAAAGGCAACTCCACGAACTCCAAGAACTGCAACGGCTACTCGAACAAGAACAACGATCAAGTGAAACCTCCTCACGAGTACACTTGTGGCTGAAAGATCATCAGAGACAACATCAATTAAAAAAGCAAAGACGAAGTCGATGCCTAAGCCATCTTCGCAGAAAGCAACGTCGACAAAGTTTTCTGCGCCAGTTCTCAACGCCGTGTCTACGATTCAACAAACTGAGAGAAGACCACAGAAAGCTACGAAAGAGACGTGCAGCTACCACGTGTACAATGAAGGAACAAAGGCATCATACCATCAGCTTCAGTTCTCGCACATGCAGGCTGCAAGCACTCGTTCTGTCTCAGCCACGACACAGAAAGCGGCGTCTACGACGGAGAACTCCGTGCCTACGACATCCGACTCTCAAATGCTACAAGTACTTCGACCCTTGTTCATTCATGACGAGAATCGCTGTGTCATCAGTAATTTCTACGTTCAAGGCGTGCTTCAGTTGGCCAGAACGCAACAGTCAACCTCGCCCACCAGAGTTGTCATAAAATTCATCGGACTGCTCCATCGGCCTTGAAGATTTCGTGAGATTGTGGAACTCCGTCTGGACGTGAAACTGTGAATTTGGGCATTGTTTTGTTCATTCACTTCTTTAGTTTGTTATAGTTTGTAACCAGTGCCATCTTTCGGGGGGAGGGGGAATCGTGTGACGTATGAAGCGATGGTTGGTAGAGGCAAAGAAGGAAGAAGTGAGAGATAGAATAAACATGGAGTATGAGCCAGGCCACGTCTCCCATTCATCATAGCGTCACATATAGAAGGGAGGAGGGTTAACGATATTGAAGTTACTACAACAGAGCGAATGCTTATGAGGAAGAACCAAGTGCATAACAAATACAACGCACATAAGAGAAAACAAGGTTTCAGCATTGATGTTCACCAAAACAAAAGGAGGTAAATCACAGAGATGGAAGAGAGCAAGTAATAACAATAACAACAAAAAAGGCCCAACAGACTGACAATTATAGGTGGCATTTAAACCCAAGTCAAAATGGTATATAGAATATAATTTGCGACATTATTTTAAACTATGCAACAACAGTGTTGTAAGAAAAGTATACCTTTTTTTAAACAAAAGGGCGTAGTTAAAAACTTTTCAAATCTTTCTGGATTACTCTCAAGGGCAACTGCTTCTGGAAGGCAAATAAAGTTTTTAGTGGCTGCAGGAAGAAATGACATGAATTAAATGATAGGGTCGAACAGTATTTCCTTCCTCCATGGGGGCGAACCATGAAGGCATTGAACACTGAGTTGAACAGGCAGCAAGGAGTTCAAAAACTGGGTATTCTCTGTTACAACAAAGGGGGTCCTCTAACCAGCTAAAATAAGAACTTGAGTGTGCCATTCTCATGACCACTCCCACTTTTAGGCAGCAGAACATCTAAAAGCTGAAAAATTCGAGCAGATATTACATTCAACACACATACAATGCAATAACACACTCAGCAACAGGTAACATTATAATTGGTAATTAAGCATTTATGCAAGGTATATTAACTGTGCATGTGACTTGGAACAAAACAGAAACAAATTTCAGGCTAAATGCACTGTTAGTACCATCGTGATAAAACAAAATGCAAACAGTGTGGCACCTACATGACGCACTGTTCACACTGCTCTTCAGGTACTTGCAACGTGGCTGGTAGTCTTAAGACACCACAACTGTTTGTGATACAATCAAGGATGTTTCTAGTGTCCTTATTACCACCAAGGTTAGTACATGATGAAAAAAAATGTGAGAACTGGAGCACAAAGCTGCTAAGCTGTTTTCATTTCTTTTCATCGTAATATAACAGTCAAAATAAGAAGTTATTTACATATAAGGGACTGGTAACCATGAAGAATGTGTAACGAGATGTTAGTTTAAATGAAAAAGATTATGAGTTATGATAGAACCAGCCATGCAATTCGCAGTTTAAATAGAAATCATAGTTTGAGCCAACATAAAATTTTAACAGTGGTATGTCATGAGCCTCAGCCCTGAGCATAGGAGGCATTCAAAGTATAGTAATATACTTAGCCTCCTGTTACTTAAGGCCACAACTCTGAGCTCTTAAAACTGCAGTCTTTACATCACATGCTCCATTGCATGTTTCCATGTGTATAATATGTGATCAACAAAGTTCATGCTGACAAAGCAGCACTGCCATGGCAACAACATTAATTTACACTCACTTCGTAGCAGCATGCTTGAGTGATTTCACTAGTGCATGAGTTTTCAAGTGAAAGTGCATGGAGTTCTGCTGTTTCCCTGTGCAATACAAATAGCTGTAGACTGATTCTGCCATTAACTGCTGCCAGCAATACGCCAAGAGCATTACTGGCATATTCTGCCGCTTCCCAACAATGTCAGTATGTAATTTCTGTCATGCCTACCTGTCACTGTTCCACAAATGTTTCCAGCATGACTTCACCTATACATAGTGCTAAAGATTCAGATGAAATGCTTAGCGTTTCTGACTTCACCATGTCATGATTAGAGACTCTAACAACTGAGCTTTGCACTAACAAAGCGAAAAAAAAAAGAAATGCAGGTGATATAAAAATTAGTTCTCTCTTCTAAGTAGTACTTCAAGTAATGGTACTTAAAGTATTCTATGCAAGTAACAATAGCACTGCACAACCAACAACATACAATGCATACACACACACATCTCAGTGACAGGTATTGGAGGGAGAATGTGAAAGTGTGAGAACCGTAATAAAAGCAATAGAAGTAGTCTCTTTTTTGGAGGTGGTATAAATGATCATTTTGTGTCTCTACGATCTTTCTGTTACCTTGCACGATTTTCCAGAACTCATTTACAGTATACATTCTCCATGTGTATTGAATTATGAACTAATTTGCCCTTGTGCTGCCAATTGATAGAATCCCGGTAGGCTAAATTGATCCCCCATGAAAAGGACTTGATGTCAGGTTCAACGCCCATGTAGGACAAATTTTCCTTCAACTAAGAGCCTTTCCTTTCAGAGAAATTCAAAGAAGTTTCCTAGTGGCTTACATAGCTGCAATAATTATAGTCATAAGGGACCAAGAAAGCATAGTACAAAACGTACAAAGTCACTGTGAAGCTTGCAAAAGAGTGCATTCTTACAACACATCACACTGACAGCATCAATAAAACCACATATTATGTGAATTTCAGTATGTGAAGCTGCAATGTGGCAGCTTGGGCTAGTTGGTATGGCATGACGATAGGTATAGAGCGAGAACGAAACGATGACACGGAGACGTGTCCTTCTTGTCTCTGTGTCGTCGCTTTGTTCTCACGCTATAACTATCGTGAAGCTGCAGTTGTAAAGCTGCACTGGTGGCATCAGCTAGCATCCTTCAAGTTTTGTAATTTTATTCTACAAACTTTTGTCGGATCCGTGGTGGTAATACAGCTCGGGGCGTTTCTTGTTCAACCGTCGTTGGCTGCACCTTTGTTTGCTGTGAATCTCCGTCCTCTGAATCTCTGTGTAAGGCAAAAAGGGGTCGCTTTAAACATTTACTGAAGCTATAGACCAGTGAAACACAAATAAATGACTCAGTGGGCAAGTGAACAGAGCTACAAGGTGCTACCACGACCAAGACACCTTCGTCGCCACTAAATGGACAGTCAGCATAAAAAATTTAGGTACCACACAAAACAAGATGATGAATATACCTGCCGCTTTGGCAGACAGCCTGGGATTTAGATTTATGGTGCATATTAAAATGCACTAACAACATGTACTGTATTTTTTTTAAATAACGCGCCCCTGCATACAACCCACGCCCACAACTTTAACGCTACAAGAAAAAAAAAGCATATAACCTCTGCTTATGACATGCACCCTCACTTTTTATAGGCCCTTTTTTTCGGTTTTCTCATGCGGGTTATATGCAAGAACACATGGTACATGTTAATAGGGCAAACGAACACTCCTTTAACTAAAAGTTGACAAATTTAATAATAATTAGAATATGCAGCATCTTTTGGCACAGCAGATATCAAGTCAAAAGGGTGATTTGATTGATTGATATGGGGGGTTTAACGTCCCAAAACCGCCATATGATTATGAGAGACGCCGTAGTGGAGGGCTCCAGAAATTTCGACTACCTAGGGTTCTTTAACGTGCATCCAAATCTGAGCATAGGGTCAAAGGGGTGTAAAGCATAGTGTTTTCAAAAGAATTCTGCAATTTTTAATAAGACAGGAATTCTTAAAGAGCAAGGATAGACAAAGCTGTCCATAGTCTACGTTTTGGTGTGCTGCTTCTGTGACACAGTCTTTCGACTGTCTTATATGCTCTAGAGCACTGGCTAAACACGCAATATTTGAACCTGCCTGCAGAACACAAAAATTTTCTGAATTGATTTCTGAAATGAGCCCAGGTGGGCGAATCAAATGGGTTCATCTGAAATATTCACTATTTAGGTCGTTCAACTGAGAGATTTTTGCATAGAATGTGTAGGAATACAGCTGGGGATTTTCTAAAAGTTGGTTATTGTAAAATAGTCATGTTCGTACAAGCGAGAGTTCACTGTATAACCTGTGCTTTCTGAGACTGCCAGGGCGACAACACACTGCTTTAGGGAGCTAAGCACCAATGACTCGGTGAATGAAACGAACACTCGTACTCAGCAATGATAGGTCTGGAGTGCCGGATGCACACCACACAGTCAAAGGACATATGGCTGAGGCATGAAATAACTTGCATCGCATAACCAACATTTATCACCTAATGCAGCATCTGGCAGACAAATGAAGGGCAACACTGCATGAGAAATTCTTCAAAGCCAAACGAAACAACGTTACCACATTTAACAATGTTGTTAACCTGCTGTACATGTTTGGGCGTTCGTGTGAATGCGACGCAGTAAAGCTCCGCTGAAAATGCCTCACACCTCTGTAAAAGATCGAAATGGCACCTCTAATGAACAAGCTGGTATGTAGAACGGTTACCCGTCTGTAGGGTAAATAAATGTCAGTGTTTCTAATAGCCAAGTAATATGATAAATAGTCGTGAATTGAGCAAGTCGAGTGAAACAGGTTCACTATGCCATTATGTAGCTAAAGAGTTCCTTTATCCAGTAGCAGCCACTTGCATTGGAACACAGACTCAGACCACTGTTTGCAGTCCCTTAAACCCGGAAATGCTTCAGTCAGGCTTAATTAGGACCGTTGGTTTATTTCCTGGTGTCTAACAAAGAATCGAGCCCCTTGAACAGTTCCCCTTCTTTTGTAATTTCCCAGATGGCGGTAGCGTGACGCAAGTCAGGTAGCAGGAGAAAAAACTGCAACGGAGGTCGACCGATTAGAGAGTCTGCCTTATATGCCGCAAGTATTGGATTTGATTCCCAGTGCCACAGAGTCTCCTACCAGCTTTTCTAATGGAGTAAAGCGTGGGATTAGGCTAGTCTCTAATGGACTTGGCACACGGTGTCTGCGGCGGCTCGTTTAAAGAGAAAGTGACCACTTCTGTGGCCCGCCGGGTTTCCTTGTATGGTCGCAGAAATAAGTGTATTTTCTGTACGCATACGACCACCACTACTTGCAGTCGGGTCCATGTTTTTTTTTTTTTTTAATACAAACAGCGCAGCAGCCACTGTCACGAACACTTCGTACACGCGCGGTAAAGGCACAGAACACCTGTAAAGGCCTGACCCCACGTACCCGTCACAGCCCGTGTTTTCTTTCTTTTCTTTTTTTTTGGCGCGACGCCGTGCCCCTACCTTATGGAGAGAGAGGACGCGCAGCGTTGCGTAACCACGCGCCTTCTCCCTTATTAGGAGAGGGGAGCGCCGACGTTCTGCAACGGGAGCAGCGTCAGCGAGTACATTTGTGACGAAGCACGTGTCGTCGCTTCTTTTGGTAGACTACGTGCAGACGTCGGTAAGGTTTCTGGCGATGACAGCAAAAAATTGATCGACATGCGGCTCCACGATCCTTTGGCGAAATGCTATGCAAGAGTAGCGTGGCTATGTGGATTTCAAATTGCATACGACGTCATTTTCCCTCGGTGCGACGTGCCGTTCGTAGAAACACGTTCGCTTTTTGAACGACCACGCCGGCCGCACAAGGGAGGCGCGCGCACGGTTCGTCCCTGCGGTTCCAGAGCGTTTGTTTCTCGAAGCCGTACACACATCTTCTATTTGGGCTGAGCAAAGCACCAACACGCTACGTGAGGCCAAGTGTAGTTTCCTCGCGCTGTTTAAAAATGTCTCCAAGCGTCGCGACAAACTTTTTGCACACAAGAACCCAACGACAACGACCTCAAACTTCCTTCCTCCGCGAACTCAAACATTGCTACTGCTGCGACAGCGATGGAGCTTTTGCGTGGCTTTTGGAGCACAGAATTCACCGACTTGGTCTGATTCTGGTCTTAGCCTTATGTGCCCCGATTCGCGATGGTACAAAATTCCCAGAAAAATGTGGTTACTCTCATGATGCTAATAAGCACTACGATTCGCACTAATTCTATATTCTCAGTTGAAACACGATGTAACAGGTGTGAACCTATAGGGTTATATTAAAAATTGGCGCGGAACACGGAGGAAAGAAAAGAATTTCACGTGGAGTGTATCAACACAACTTACTTACATAGTAAAGTGTTAGGAGGTCAAGTAACACCACTACGCGGAGAAAAAAAGCGTCAATCACGTTTTCAACGTACCACGTGACGCACGCCAGCATGGCCACCGGTGGTGTGCGCTCGCTTATCTTGTTTTCGAAGCTGTGCACGAGCAATTTTTCTTCTCGGCGTGTGTCGTTTCCCTCCATAGCGGTACGCCTTGTGGCATAGCGCATCACTTCGCAATGGTGTTCACATTATTCCCAGAGTTGTGTGTCCCTTCTCGTGCGAGCGTCAGAGAAGATCTTCAATGGAGAGCATCTCGCCGCTTCCACTTGATCTGCTGCTGCTGCGTGTGTGGTGGTGGTGTTTGTGCGTGAGTGTTTGTTTTGTGTGACACGCTGGACGTTCCTTTCGGTGCCTTGGGTGGCCGCCTTCGGTAAGCGTGCATGATGTTTACACATCTCTTCGCTAAAGAGCAGCCGCCTCCTAAATGCTTTGTTCTCGAATATCGGTGCGGCTGGCGCCCTCCAAGGCGAGTGTGTGTTTTCGGGACGTGGCAGTAAAAGTAAAATAATGGCAGCGAAAAGAAAGTAAAGTAAGCGGTTAGAAAATGAGTGCGGGGAACCATGATCTTCACTGCTATCCTGCTTATCGCAGTATGTGCTTGCGTTGGCGACGAGGGTCTGATAACAGGAGCCGCTGCTGCCTCCGCACGTCACCGATATGGTCGTGGGAGCAAGTTCAAAGCGGTACTCGCGTCCTAGGCACCAATGTCATGGTCTTATACACTGTCGACGTAGTGTTTTATAGTCCTGTACGGGCATTGAGGTCTTAAAATGCGTCCGTTCGAGTAAACGAACACCGTACAGTGCATGCACAATTTTTAAAAAGCACGCGCATTGCAAACGTCTAGTGCTACACGGAAGACTCGCGTCCGAAGTGTTTTATCAGTCCCATAGATACGCGTGAATGTTACCGAAGTGCGACTTGTTAGTTCGCAGAATGTTATTTCTCTAAAATATTTGGTCATCGGTGTAGCGCCAGTCTAGATGTAGTTCGCCAATGTGGTGTAATCCTAAATCCCGCGCCTAATGCAGTTTCACTATTGCGAAAGCTGAAGTGCGTAGCGCGGACAGCCCAGAGGTTTCCTTGACAATCGTGCGCTTGCAGAGGTGGTGGCGCCCTCTGTTGCGCGGCGCGGGTACCACTCAGATGTTTCAGAAGTGTTTTTCGCGATATTAGGCTAACCTGCTACGAAAATTTCTGTAGTCTCTAATGTTTTTAATCTTGCATGCTTATTTTGCACTGGTTTCGGGCAATGTCTGTCTTGTGTCACTATGTGTCATTACACAGTGCATGGACAAGCCAGGCCTCTAAAGTCATTGAGGAAGAGAAAAGAAAGACGGGAGCATTGCATCACACGAGTTGAAGCCCATCATGTCGGCCCAACTCGTGACAAAAGCGTCGGAGCGTGCGATAGGCTTTAGTACTCTCGGTGATGTTCGCCTTTTGAACTTGCTGCGTGGGTGGGCCGGTCCGTGCCGAACAAGTGCGTTTCAGATAAAAGCTACTGGGCGCCACACAATCTGCTGTCTCTGCAAGTCTCGTTGCTTGCGTAATCTTGATGCAAAAAATCACGTGTTGGTCCAACTCTGCTGGCTTCAAAATTGGTTGGCTTGCAAAGGCTGGCAACATGCTCCCTCCTTTCTTGTTCTTCCTCCATGCCTGAAGTTCTATGCATTTAAGGGGGGGCGCGGCAAGTAAAGTGCCGATTTTGGTCAAAATATGCGATTTTCTGATTTATTTTTTTTCGTAATCTTCAGACCTTCAACTTCCTTGTTCTAAAATATTACAGCGAAACGTGCGCTACAAATCCCGCAAATAGTGGTTTTGCCGAGGCTAGTCGTCGAAAAGTGCGAAAAAAAAGCCCCTCAAACGGTGTTGTTCACGCCGCACAAACGCGCCAAGTTGTTGACTGTGGGCCGCCATTTTGGTAGCTTTGGAAAGAGGAGAAAGCCGGCTTCCCGATGGTCGCGGTCTCGTATTTCGCCGAGTGAAAATAAAAGCGCGAGGAGCAAGTAAAAAAACGAAAACGAAGAACGGCAATTGGCTGCGCGGGTCACGTGGTAGCAGGCGCGACCTCTTACTGGTCAAAGCTGCGCCGCGCACCTTGGCAACCTTGGAAGCGCGAGCGCATCTGCGGCCGCCGTGTCGAGAATCATCCGGCGTGCGCTTCGTTTTTTGCCAGTTTGCTGTTTTTGTGATAGTTCGCGTGCTTTTTTTACCAAGCTTTGTTTACATCGGTGGTCTCTTCTGAGTGCTTGCTCATACTGCGGTGCTATGTTGCCGCAAAAAAAGTTCCGGAGCGTCCACAAGTACGGCAAGCGTCGGAAAGCTTGGAACAAAGGGCAGACGACTGCGGCTGCCGTCCCAGTCGCAGTTCCGGACGGAGCATGCTCTTCAAGCGTCACGGAGCCTCTACTCAGACCCTTCGCTGATTGTTGTGAGGCCGAGAGTGTGGAAGGTGCCACATCGTCGTATGTCAGACCGCCGGATGCCGTCGACCGTGATGGACGCTCTCGCGAACCCGATTGCGGTGGCACCGCGTCGGCAGCCGTTGCAACTCCGGGCGTGCGCGCGTCGAACATTCTATCGCGAGTTTCGGCCCAGATTCCGAGCAGTGAAGAAATCGCGCAGCGGGCGCAGACAAGGCGGGATGTTTTGGATGCCGTAGCATCGAAGTCCGCTTCAAAGCGGAAGCTCGAGCTTCTGAACGAAGGCTGCGACGAAAATGACGGCGGTAAGGACTCCACATTCTTCATTGTAAATAAGAAGATGCTGAACGGTCTGCTTTCGTCAGTAAAGTGCAACAAGTGCGACGAAGGGTCGATACGCCTCGAGACTACGCACTGCCTTGGACTCGCGGCGAGGATGGAACTTTTTTGTGACAATTGTGGCTTAGTGAACAGTGCGTGGTCGTCCCCGAGGTGCTCCGGGCAACAAAAAACGAACCCCTTTGAGGTAAACGTGCGTGCTTTGAGGGCTGTGCAGTCAGTTGGCAGAAAACAATCTGCCATTAATGACATTTTTTCTGCGATGGACATCTCGCATCGAGCACTGCACCACAAGTCCTACCAGAGACTGCAAAGGAAGTACAGCCACCCTGCCACCACATCAGCTGCCACCCGCATTGAAGCAGAAAGTGCACAGAAGGTGCATGACATTTACAAGGACCTAGGAGGAGTGCCAGGCAACATTGATGTCATTTACGACGGCACGTGGATGACGAGGGGGCACAGAAGTCATATTGGCGTGGGCTGTGTTATCGAGCTGTACACAGGCTTGGTCTTGGACCACTGTGTCCTGTCCAACTACTGCCAAGGCTGTGCTGTTGGCCCCAAGCCTGGTGACGACAACTATGAGGAGTGGCTTGAGAAACACAAGCCACAGTGCCAAAAGAACACCGATGCTAATGCAGGCCAAATGCAAGTAGAAGCAGCTAGGATCATGTTTGAAAGATCGTTTACCAAGTACAAGCTTCGATACATCAATGTGCTCTGCGACGGTGACAGCCGTACGTACCTTGCCCTCACGCAAGACAAGGTGTATGGCTACATGGTGATTAAGAAACAGGAGTGTGTGAACCATGTGAAAAAAAGAATGGGCACTTCCTTGCGCAACCTTCTTGATGAGCACAAATCCAAAGGCCGAGGACTGAGCATGGGTGGCAAAGGCCGGCTGACGCAGGGCCTGATAAAGAAGTTGACGAATTATTATGGCTGGGCCATTAAGAGCCACCCCAACGATGTTCCTGGCATGGAGAGGGCCATCATGGCCACTTATTACCATGTAACATCCACAGATCAGGATCCACACCACGACCTGTGCCCAAGTGGGACTGACTCCTGGTGCCCGCACAATCAGGCATTGGCCAAGGGAGAGCCGCTGCCGCCTCACAAACATAAACTGCCCCCTCACGTGCGAGTGGCACTGCTGCCAATCTACAAGCGCCTCTCGAACAAAGAGCTCCTTGAAAGGTGTGCGCAGGGAAAAACCCAGAACGCTGTGGAGAGTATGAACAGCCTCATTTGGTCACTCCAGTCCAAGAGCCAGTTCGCCTCCCTTCGAAGTGTGGAAAGTGCAGTTGCAGATGCAGTCTGCCGTTTCAATGGTGGCTGCAAGAGTGCGCTGCAAGAGATCACTGCTCAACTGGGCTTCAATCCAGGAGACTGCTCTTTGCGGCGAGCAGCCGAAAAGGATGCCAAAAGGGTAAAGAGGGCTCAAAAGGCGCATTGTTCCACGACAAAGAAGCGCAAAACTGGGTTGCGCTCTACAGAGGCCAAGGCCACAGCATCTCAGGATTACTGCCCAGGAGGATTCTGAGTGTTTTAGGCATGTTGTGAACTTCCAAACAAGAGTGAACTTTCAAAGTCAGTTTTCTCAACTCTTGATTTTCGCCTATGTGCCTTCGCTAGAACATCTGTCATTTTCTAACAAAGACTGATAGAGTCGTTCCGTTTTTTGCACTAGGCTCAGGAGGCCTTTAGCAGTGCAATAAAGCTTTATCTCTCTTCATACTCGTCATTTAAAATTTTTAGAACACATTTTATAATTACTGCGATGTGTGCGCAAAATAACATCCATGTTTTGGAAATTTTATTTATGGTTACAAGAACTAGAAAAATCAACTAATAGCTTCTTTGCACAAGTTGATGCTTTGGGAACATAATAATATGAAAAAATAATTTCATTTAGCAATAATTATCTCTTTAAGTGTAAAGAGCATTAATTAGTATAATTATGCTTGTAACTCAAAAAGTACAAGAGGTATTTGAAAACGGTTTTCATATTTGGAATCCTCACAATCATCCACATACACACACCAAATTTCATCACAAACAGTACATTAATAAAGAAATTAGTTTTACTTGCCACGTCCCCCCTTAAAAGGAAGTGCACACAGCTGGCTGTTTCGACGCAATATGAGAACCTTGGCAAGTGCACCCATCAAGGCTGTTGTTGGCTGTCCTATCACTTGTGTTCCACATCTTGGCACCAGGCAGAAATGTGGGTTTTCAAAAATACAGACAGAATAAGTTTCTCTTCGTTTCAAGCTACCAAAGTAGTGGCTAAGGCACTCAGCTCCTGACTCGCAGGTCACAGGATCGAACACGGACCGCGGTGACTGCATTTTCAGTGGAGGCAAAAATGCTTGAGGCCCTTGTGCTTAAATTTAGGTGCAGGTTAGAGGCCAGCTCCAGCGATTTTTGTCGGTTAGTGGATCTCAATGAAATTCACTGGGTACATTCATTTGCACAATTTGCACCATTCATGCCAAATTGCAATCTTGAGAGCTTCGCAGATTCTTTTCAAATGAATTTTATAGCTCGCCTCGAAACGCTCACCCCGCTTGCCAGAATTAATGACAACATTGTGTGTGTGACGTTTGAGTTTTGCCTGGTGCAGAACGGATGTGCCACTGCAGCGTCTGCTTGTCTGCTACGGATTGTGTGGGTTTGGCCAGCGCTTCCTTGGTTGAGCAAGCGATTTCCACTTCCGTGTTGGTGGGTGTGCGATAGGTGCCAAGTGGTATTGTATTGTGAGCCACACACGATTCGCCATATATTCATCATAACAGCGTAAGCGTTTTAGCCGATCGCTGCGGACGGTGTGGACAGGTAGTGCCATCTGGCGGGCATTATGTGCAATCAGGCCGGTTCCGGTGACGTCAGGCAAAATGTCACACGTAAAAGCGCACTCGGTTGGGTTTCCGTATTGCGGGTTTTTGGTAATTAAATATTATTTTTGAACTTTTTGAGCTTTTCAGTTATCGGGCATGTGAGGAGAGTGTCTAAAGAACATAAAAGCACCATTATCCTGACACGGCAAAAAAATTGCCGGAGTTGACCTTTAAGGAATCCCAGGTAGTCGAAATTTTCGGAGCCCTCCACTATGCGTCTCTCATAATCATATAGTGGTTTTGGAATGTCAAACCCCAACAACTACCAATTCGTCTCCGTTTTAATGTGCAGGTATTATGGTAGGAGGTCCCGTAATTTGAGACAGAATTGGGATTTCCTTGGGAACAGGTTTTCACAGTTGACTTGAGTGCACGTCAAGAGCTTGCCATGTTCTGTCATTTGTTTTCAGCACAACATAACCAAGTGGTGACATTGGGATGCCATCATCATCTGCCTTCATTAGGTGTTGTGTACTCTTAGCATGTTCAAAGTACTTTGGCAGAAGCCCGAATGGTTATGTAAGTGGACAGTATTCATTGAAGCTCATCATGTCTATGCGACAAGCCTTACATCCCTTTTTTTACTCTTTATCAGTGCATTCAAAGTGGTGACATTGTATGTTTAGACTTGATTGAGAAATTAAAATTATGCCATGTTTGGTGATATTGCAAGCCGTGCTTGTTGCTTAGTGGATATATGCACTGTCAGCCACAAAAGTTTGCAGGATCTGCAGCGCGTGGCGGAACGACAAAAAACTGCATTGCCACATAACCTACCATGGCTTGGTGGGTGTTGAGGATATCGGCTGTGGCCTCCGCACTAAGATCTGGCAACGGCACGTTGTCTAAGCGCCATTGATAGCCGCAGAGGCCGATCAAGAGTTCCCTTAGTGCAGAAGGAAACAGTGCTTGTGCTACTACAGAGGTTCTGTTTAGTTAGGCTATTTAATGATTCCAAAATTTGTGTGTTAAGCTGTTATCTACGTATATTAAATAATAGCAGAAATACTCAAAGTTTGCAATTTTTTTAAAACTAACTGGTACTCTCGCTGAGCAATATTAACGTTGATGTGGTTTTAAGGAAATTGTATACTATGGAGAAGTGCTACTTGAAAAAAAAAAAAAAAAAGTTCCTTTATTTGTAGCCTACAGCAATACAATTTGTGCTGGATATATACACTTTTATGCTGACTTCAAGTATGCAATCAGTTTTATAGTAAGGTACATAGTTTTCGCTTTATACCATGATAATGCGTAAAGTTTTTTTTTTGGATAAACTTTTTCTGCCACTAAACTTTTATGGTTCTAAACCATTCCTCCATAGTAACTAAATAGCTAACAAGAAAGTGCCTATGAAATATTTTAATGGACAAGAAAAATTCTTGTGTGAGAAGCCCTGAATGTTTAGCCCATACTAATCGTATACTGTAGGTTCGTAGTAAATATACAAGCGATATCAAGTTTTAAGAAAGATACTTGCACCCTTTACATGTTGTAGAAAATGTGGACAATATCTCATCATGATCTGGCTATCATAAGTACCAAAAACATATCTCCGTCCTCAAGAAGTTGCCCTAAAATGGATCTTGAGAAAAACCCATTTAAAAGGTACAAGTGAAAGCTCATCTATGTGACAAAAATGTTTTTTAAATGATTTCTTCCATCATGAGAGCTTGGGAATCATGGCTATTTTGAGCATCTGGCTTTGGCGAACTGCTCATGCGAAATGCAATGGCAAGCAGCCAGGCGACAATTTCCAGCGGACTCTATACATTGAGCCTTGTTCTCTTTAAAAGCTATGTTAACCTGCTTGGATTTTAATTACTATATTCAATTTTTTTGTATTGAAAGTAGGGAAACAAAACTTGTGAAAGGAAATAAAAACAATGTAATATAGGAAACAAAATCGTTTCACTTTTATCTACCATTGAAAAAATTGTGTTTAGTTGTGAAATGTGCTTCAAACTCGAAACGCACTGTGCATTTGTTTCTCTTGCTACTTGACCACCAAGTACACCGTCACTTTCGCAGCTGACTCTTGTCACGGGACGCAGCAAGGTGTGAAGTGTCAGTGACTCATGAATTCTCAAAAGTCTTGTCACCTTGATGGGAGAATTACAAGTAATGAATGCAGTTTAGAATGTGAGTTTGCTTGGGGAGGGGGGGGGGAGAGAAATGGCAAGAAATAGTCCTGCAGGGCAGTGGCTTATGGTGCCATTGGCACATTGTGCTACAAGATTGTTGTCTGTGCAACTAGTGTACACACATTGAGAAAAAAATAATGCACATTGTCTACACCTTTTTTTGTGTGTGTTTTTCTTGGTGTCAACTTCTTTTAACTAGTAGTAAGCAAAGAATAAGGTGAGGATGCTTAAGAATATGGAGACTGTAATTTGAAGCACGAATTATAGTGCACCTAAACAGTTTAGTAGGCTCACCAAGCCGAGCCACACCTTTTTGCGGCACCAGCACTTGCCACCAGGCGATGCAATGTGCTTGTTTTGGTGACCGTCAAAAGCATTTAAAAATATGAATTCTATTCGAATCGCAAAAATAAGGTTTGATTCTGTCACTATAGTTTACAGTCTTTCCACTTCCATGAGCGTCTTGTGGCATGTTCTGGATTGTTGTCAGTACCTTTATGTCCATCAGGTTTGTTAATACTCATGGGAATTCTTAGCATGTTAGTGACATCAAAGAGTGTTTGTCCAGACGCAATAATTGCACCAGCTCGCATTTGTGAAAACCTCTATAAACTTTTGAAACGCTGATGACTAGGAAAAATAACCTACTGTTCAGAAAACAGGCATCAAAGCACCTCCTGTACAACTGTCTGAGTGCAGAAGACAGTCGTGCACAGACCCTGTGTCTTTTGCTCTTGGCTACAGTTACTTGCCTTTAAAATGGTGGAGGCATCAAATTTGGAGGCCATAACAAGCCTCTTGTGGGTTCCCTCTGCACACAGCGACACTCCACACGAATGGACGGACATAGCAAACATTCAGAATGTATTTTAATTCACTTTCAAAGTGTATCTGAACGTCTAACACTGATGTAGCTCAATAGAAAGGGCAGCAGAATTTGTAATGACGTCATACTAGATCTGTAGTGAGGCGAGTGACCTCTGAACTTCCGCTAGCCACCCTACCTCCACCACGTACATACCGGCATAGCATCGTCGCTGCTGCAACTAGCCATAATAGCTGTCGGCACATTTTGTTTTGCTGGTGCTTGTTTGGCACGTGCGCGCGACAGCAGATGACACTGCTAGACGTGCATCACAGCTTTGTGTAGTCACATGATCAAGCCGCCTACACTTCTATGTCACTGCCCAACTCGGTGCCCAGAAATTGAAACTGAAAATCGTCCGCATATATAGGGCGGTATTAAATTATTTAGCTAGAATTAATGAATCTTAGGGTATGTATCATGCTTTGTGGAGTTATAAAAAATGCCTGCAGCAAAGAACGCGCAAACCATAAATATAGTGGCACCACCCCTCTAAAGGGCCAGTAAGCAGGCTCAGACTTTTTTTTACACCCCCTATACAAGCTCGGCAATTCATAGATTAGGCCGTAGCGATCATGTTTTCTGAATATTACAGCATTGTGTGCTGCGCAAAGCCTCTATTTCGAAAAACGATGCTCGTGCATCTTTCCTACGGCTGACCGACCGACCCCCTTGCACGCGCAGTGACATCAACTCGGCGATCGCTGACGTGACGTAGCACGCAGCTCGCTGATCGGTCTAAATCAGGTGTGAAAAAACAGTAGTGGAGTCGACGTCAGTTCCTGTTCCCACCCACAGCTGCGAAACTGCTCCTTGTTTCTTGGCACAGCGGTTGAAGGACCAGCCTCACAGTTGTTGCGTGCACATGTACACTCCTTGCTCAACTACAGCGCCTGTGTGCACTTACGAACGTACTTCGCCCTTGACATGAGCAACACAGTTTAAAAGCGTTGCTTTGTCGTTGGCTGCAAATTGAGCGACTGGGCAGCGGAGAAGCATCGGCACCGGGTGCCTCATGATGGGGGCCCTGTGCGCTGCATGGCTGAAGCGAACCGGCCATCAAGAGACTTACGTTGGGGACCTGATTGTTTGTGGTCGACACTTCGCACCTGACACGTACACGGTTGACCCGCGGCTGGTGCGGCAAACGGTAAACAAACAACCACGCTTCGCAGCAAGCGGAAGTGCGTTGCGACTGATTGAGTTTGCTGATGACGTCAATCACTGATGTGGTGTCACGTTGCCGAAGTGGGCGGAGTCACGACGATGGGCTACGCCTTTCCCTTCATGGAAGGAAGAAGGGTGGCGAGGCCGCGTGAAAATTTCAAACCAGCTTAGACCGATGTTCTAACCCATGTAACTTCCTTAATATAGCACATATTCGCAAAATTCTTGCGGCAGCATGTTCGCAAAAAAAAACTGCACATATATCTCTTTTTAAAATTGTTGGACATCAAAGCTGTTTACTGGCCCTTTAAGGCAGAAGTGATGCCTGGACAAATGCCTGAAATGTAGGCTATCTTGTTTCACTGTGTTTATTTTGACAGTTGGCATTGTTGAAATTGATCGCTGTTACTAAGCTTTTCTTTCTTTCTTGTTACAGTGGAAGTATCAAGTGTGCCTACATCAGAAGAGCCATTGAACTCTGTAGAAAGTCTGGTCATTAAGATTAGTTGCGATTGCTGTACAGTCTTGCTTGCTTCAAAAGATTGCGTGTGTCCCGAGAATGTCATTTTTGTGTCTGTTTAACAGTTTTTTACATTTATGCTAGACCTGTGACCTGGTTTCACTCTGCTCAAAATTAATCCAGAGGTAAATGTGCCTCAACCATGTATACTGTGAAATCCTGAGCAAGCACCCCTCTTTTCTTTGCGGGATTCCAAGTATATGGCTTATTCTCCCCTCCCGCCATTTTCACTGTTTTCATTCACTTGCCGATGGCCAATGAAAATAGTAAATTAATGTGTATTCAATAAAGCATATGAAAAGGAGCACTTGTGTGCATTCTTTATTTTTAGCGATTCATCTGCCGCTACCTTATAATGGCTATCCATGACCGAGCAAGGGCCCCCCTCTCCAAGTCTTGTCACGTTACCTTTCCCCGCAGGGAATGCACTTGCTCGGGATTTTACAGTAGTGGTTTTGAAATGTAAAACCTCAAAGCTTAATTAATCACCCTTGCATAGCTTGGTAGATGGAGCGATGTTAAGTAAAGTGAGGCGTGAAACCAGCTTTTCAGCTTCAGCTTTTATTTTATTGTTGAAACAAAAATGAACCCAATGCCAGCAGTGCAGTTTGTTCATGTACCTGTGGCCTTAATAGGGGCTCATGTCGCTTGCCCAAATTATAAAGCACTGTGTCTTGCTCTTTTACGAGAGCTGTTTCTATTTGAAATGTGTTCTGTTTCTTTCTGATATAGGTCATATGAGCATTAAAACATTGATATATATATATGTTTAAAATTTTAGATAGTCCAGAGTGAAATGGTACTTAGGGTAGTCGTGTCCATGGTTGTTTGTCTGGTTTGCAAAGTGCTATGACCATTTTTTTGTTCCTGCTACTGTTGTATTGTTGGCAATTGGCCAACTGTCATTGACATTGCTGAAAAGAGTGGTTGGTTTTCTTTTTTTTTTCTCAAGTCGGGAATCATGCTTATATTGCAATGTGCAATTACAAAAATGCTTCTTCTGTAAAGTTTCTTTTTTTTGTGCTCATGTATTTTACTCAATTTTTCGTGCTCGTGTATTTTACTTTGTTGGTACTTTCTTGACATCTGTTGGTATTCTGTTGACATCTGTTGGTACTTTCCTGACCTCTGTTGGCCTGACAGGCCTCCGTGTTTAAACGAAAGCGAAGCGGCAGGTGTGGCTTGAGACAGCTGTCGGCCCTGACTCTCCAGGCTAAGCGCGGTGTGCTCCAATTGATGTTCTTAAATTCAGCTTGTGTTATAACTCCAGCAGTGTGGACCTGCTTGCAAAAGCAGTGTCCTAGAGGCTAGCATTGAAGCCTGTGATCCGTGGGATTCCGAGCAAGCACTTTGCCTCAACAAGTCTAAACTCCTGACACAGTGGAGGGTATTTTGCAGAGTGGCGCCAGAATTCTAGACGATGGGGGTAAAGCCTTCCCACCAGAAAAAGCTTGAGTGCAAGTAAACCTCTCCAGAAGTCATCTAATTGTCATTCATGGCACAGCACATTACAGTGATGACTGTAAAAGGCAAGAAACACCAAGGCATTGCAATTGGGCCATGAAAAAAGTGGTATGTAATTACCTCTGATCCTGAAGGCTGCAGACTGGTTACACCTTAGGGGCCATCTTCTAATTGCAAATGCACATCTCAAAGGCTATGCTTTTGCTTGTAGGTGTCGTGCACCAAGTTCAAAGCATTACCATTATGTGCCAGACAAAAATAACATTTTCACGACAAATTGCAGGCTCAAATGCTTAGAGATCGGGCTTCTAAGCAGGATTGGAAGGGATTTGAGCAGGCCAGTATAGCCTGAACCTGGTATGCTGTCAGAGAGTGAAACAAGGGGGGGGGGGGGGGGCTTCCTAGAATGGCAAGCAAATTTTATATAGGCACTGAAATGGGAGAGTGCACTTGCTCGGAATTTTATGATAGTCTCCTCTACTTTAGTTTCTGTTCTGTGAAATGAAATAAATTCTTCTCTTCTGTTTGTAGACAGATTGATAACCTGCCCCAACCATATAATCAGTTCCACCTTCCATTGTGCCTAAATCTGATAACCGGCTCAGAAGTGACTCAACCCATCCCTGTCAAGTTTGTGTAGGTGCCTTGCAGTACACTGAGCTGCTGCCTGTTTGGCATGATTCTTTCTCTCCCGCAGAAGTCATGAGCCGAGTGGAAATGGCTCGTGCCGCCGCCGTTGCCGTGGCATCGTGCCCAGACGCCCGCGACTGCCCCATGTGCCAATACGTGGCCACGACGCGTTCGTCACTCATCATCCACATGCGCAAGCACACCGGGGAGCGGCCCTACCGCTGCCACCTGTGCCCGGCCGCGTTCGCCAAGAGCAGCGACCGTAGCCGCCATTTCCGCACCCATCAACTTCACAAACCCTTCCACTGCGGCAGCTGCGGCAAGTCGTTTGCGCAGAGGGTGACGCTGCTCTCGCACAGGTGCCTGCACACTGCTGCCACAGGCTTTAAGTGTCAGTGCCAGAAGTGCCTGCAACTGTTTGCCAATGCCGCCTGTCTGAAGGAGCATGCTCGCGAGTGTGGAAGCGATGCGGCGGGGCAACTAGACTAGACACCTGGGTAGGCGCTGCACATGAGGAGCTTATGTGAATTGTTGTGCATGCTTGTGTAGTCAGAACCAGGTGCTGCGACAAGCACTTCCAACTCGGAATCAGAATTTACTGACTGTCCAGTGATGTTGCAGGTATTTTGTATACAGGAAGATAAGCCATAAAAAAAGTGGTACATGGGCATTACTAAAGCTTGAATGAGTTCTAAAATAATGAGACGAATGAAGTGAAGCATAATACAAATGCTGTCTAGTTTGTGAATGTAACACTGTATTTTACTGGTTCCACTATGTCAAAGTGCAGGGGGTCAGACAACTGAATGTGATTGAGTGATAGCATACTTGTTGCTGCTTCTTCACTTGTTCTTTCAAAAGTACTGTTAAACGTGTTGCTATGGTATCAAGGAACCGAGAAACAGTTGATACAATAAATGAGTTCAGTACTTTTCTTCTTCATTCAAGCTATACAGTACTATACTGCATGCCTGTTTGTATTCTACTGTTAATATGTGTTATATTGTGTGCATATACTGCCTTAAGCTGGTAGTCTCATTGTTAAAACGAGAAAGAAGTGGTATGAACTGGTCGATACTAATCAGTTCATATTAATGTTATACAGACGGAAAATGATGCGTATAACTTTAAGAGACCAAAAGATAGCAGAATGCATCAGGGAACAAGCAAAGGTAGCCTATATTCTAATTCGCATAAATTGGGCTGCTCATAGTCATTGGTCAGTTAGAGTGATGGAATCGTTACCAAGGTTTAAGAAAAGAAACGCAGCGAAAAATGGTAGCGAGTAGAGTGACAAAGTTAAGTTCACTGCATCAAATGAAATCAACTTTCACAAAATATGGCATATTGAAGGTCATTGGGAGAGGCCCTTGTCTTGCAGGGTACATAAATGATGCTTATGATAATGACATGTGCTTGATTACGAAAAAGTAATTGAAATACAGTTACTCTTATTAAGTGAGAAGTAATTGACTAATTATAAAATACTAAGAAGTATAATTTATTACAAGCAACTATGATACGTGAATGTAAACATTCGACAGAAATCTGTCTGGTTGGGTATAAAACTGGGAGTTGATTTAGACTCCAACCAAAAGTTTTGAAGAAACCCAACGTTTCGAAACCGACTCGGTTCCTTCCTCAGGGGTAACTGCGGGGACTACGTAGCAGCGGTGTCTTCAAAGCACTCGCGGAGTGGATAATGACCCTCTCTCTCTGTCTCTCGTTTTGCCGTGGAGTGCAGTTCATGTGTATACACTGCGAGAAGGGTTCCGAGAGAGCGGTTGATATGGGCTATTCTGTGTATGTGCCACGACTCGAGTAATAACCTTCTCCACCAGTTCGGCTCACTTTCAAGGATGGCCGTCGCTTCGAATTTATCTGGTGATTTCGAAGTGACAGCCATCCATGAAAGCGAGCCAAACTAGAGGAGAAGGTTATTACTCGAGTCGTGGCACATACAGGGGACAGCCCATAACATTTCGAAGCGACGACCATCCTTGAAAGCGAGCTGAACTGGAGGAGAAGGTTATTACTCGTGTCGTGGCACATACAGAGGACAGCCCATAACACCAACCGCTCTCTCGGAACCGTTCACGCAGTGTATACGCATGGACTGCACGCCACGGCAAAACGAGAGAGAGGGGGGGTCATTATCCGCCCTGGGAGTGCTTTGAAGACGCCGCTGCTACGTAGTCCCCGCAGTCACCCCTGAGGAAGGAACCAAGTTGGTTTCGAAACTTCGGGCTTCTTCAAATCTCTTGGTTGGAGTCTAAATCATCTCCCAATTATGACACGGAATTGATTGTGTACTAATCTGTCAAAAATCGAGGGCAGGTGGGTTGGGGGGGGGGGGACTCAATCTTTTCTAAAACACACAATGCAGAATCAACACAGTGCATATAACACCTTACAGATGTGTAGCAGGTACCATGCTTGTCCGCAGAAAGATGAATAATAGGGTAGTGGGTGCTGTACTTCACAAAAATTGAATACAATGTATTCGATATCTTGCCAAAAGCCAAAACTTCGAACACAGCTGACCTTGCCCCAACCCAAAGTTACGCTCAGAATTTGCATGAGGCAGTATCATAATCGACGGTGAATTTTTGGCTTAGTACTCTAGCACTGTAATTTTAACTGATTACAGTGGCAGTAACTCTACTTGCTAGCTTGTTGGTTCCAAATGGTCCCTCGCAATCCTCCAAGTCCTGATGTAATGATCTTTACTTCAAATTTGCCATTTGGTATTACAACAAGTATGTTCAGATCCAGTCCAAGGCAACATTAGTTGTGTTATTCCCATTCACTCCTATTGGTTCTGCTCCTGGCAGATGGTACATTTGGTTTGAGAAGCAGTGGCAGAAGCGATTCTTAATTTTAAAGTCGGCAGGAAATGTCCTGTTCGTGGCTGACGTTTGCTTCAGGTGCACCGGCAGTTTTGTCTAATCGTTCTCTATGTACATTGTTGCCTGTTGGATCTCTGCCTTTGTGGGCCATCGGTACCCTAAATAGACACCTTTCGCAGAGCTGATTGGGATGCCGGTACCAGCAGAGCAGGTCGTTCTAGTAAACACGCGCACTAGTCTTTTTTTAAGTGGTAGTGCCAATTTCCTTCTTTTTCTCCTTTGTTTTGTTATTATTTTTTAGTAGTGAGTTTATATTAGCCTCCCATGGAAGTGAAATGCACAAAGTGCTGGCGTCCTTGGATTTAGGTACGCATTAAAGTACTTATGCTGGTCAAGTTCGAGTCTAGCCTTGGGGCTCATTGTCTTGTTTTATGACGTCAAGCTGTGAGTATCACCTGCTAAACACTTGCGCTGTGCAAGAGTGTAATACAGCAGCTTGTAGCCTTTTTACAGCTGCCCTAGACGAACGCATATAGTTTTTTTTATTATGGGTGTTACAATTGTGCCATTTATCACATTACTCGCGGTGCAATCAAGTTTACCTGTGACTCTTGCGCACTGTCCTGGTAATGTCCTCAAATGTAGTTCTTTATTTACACTTGTACGCTGTCAATGAAGGGATCGCTGGCTACTAAACATCTTTGGTCGTTACAGGCTTGCGATGTGAAGCTAAATCTTCGCCATTACCTTCGTAGCTTTTTTGGGTAGTCTAGCTGGAACAGTTCTATTGTCGTTTTGCTTTTATCTTTTGGGCAGCTCGAGTGATTTGTGGTTGTCTACAAGGGTTCGCTTTGTTACCCTCATGATCACGTCGTTGTTTGGAGACGTAACATGTCGACATTTATTGTTATTACAAGGCTTCGCTTTGTCAAGCCACGAAAGGAGTAACAAAGGAGGCGTTTTCTGAGCAAGCGGTGGGTATGCAATTCGAAGTGAAGAAAAGAGGGACAAAAAAAAGTGTTCCTTCCTGTCCTGTTTTTTTTTTCACTGTGGCTTTCATCTTTACCTCTTGATCAGCATGAACAAACTAGTCCGACAGTACGTTTTACCGTGTTAGACATTCTTCTATGCATTCAGCTGAATATGTATATGCACCGAGTGCACCGCCACTACAGCCGTCATGGAAGTGGGCAGCTATTCGATCATGTGGTGTTGCAATATTTCTTGTGTGTGCACTAGTCAGCCCTGTGCAATTAGTGTAGGCAGCACAGTGGAAAAAAAAAGGCCATGAGCCACGAGTGCGTTGGCTTACTTTTTGGGCTGCTGTGCTCCCTGCTTTGATCTGCACTCTCTTACATTACACACAGAAAAAAAAAATATCATACTGGATTGGTGATATATACAATTAGAACCGATGGGCTTGATTTTGCTAGTGACGTACACACAGAGTGAATAGACAGTGAAGCGAAGGGGAAAATGCATGAAAATAACACTACACCTTAATGAATTTACATCTGATTGTTACTGCCAAGCCATAGTTTTTAACGGCAATATATAATACTGTGTAATTATTCAAAAAATTAATAATTTTGTCAATTAGGCATCACAGAATGTTATCCTGTCAAAGGAACCTGTTCTAATAGCACCTTGTCTCTGAAAAATAAGCAACACATGGCATTCCAAAGTGCTACATTAGTGCCGCATTTTTAGTTTCCAACAGTACATTTCTTTCTAGGGGAGTTGCAGCTGTTTGCCCAACTACGTGTGTTATTTGCATCCATCGTCGTTTGTGTGCCATTTTCTGTAGAAGCTTTTCAATCATCTTGAATGCCTTTTTTCATTTTCCTGGGGCACGAACTTGTATTTCACATTTCGATCACATGTTAAATACAGGCTACAGTGGTGGTATTTATAGATTGTTGGCATATATACTGTGCCATTATGAAATGTGCGACGGATTCTGAACGGGCAGTCGGTATTGATTGATTGCCCATTCGGTATTGAATTTCTCAGTTGTCTTACTGGCATGTTTCAGTGCAATAAATATAATGGCCAATAAGTTACTGTTGAGAAGTGTTTCTTCTCAGGTCAGGCTAATCTAGATTTATTTACAATTTTTATGTAATCTAGCTTGGGTGTGTGCTGTCTGCTTAATGTTAATCTTCCTTGGGAGTGTGGTTCTATGTTAAAAGAGGCCCGCTGGCTGGTAAACTTAATGCCCATATGAGCTCAAAGTTTTTTGCACCTATCGAAATCGTGGAAAGTAGAGGAGAGGAGGATAAAGGGATTATTAGACAAATGTGCATAGGTAAACAAGTTTTGCAGGTAATTAGTGATAAAATAACACAAACACTAGAGCATTACCTTTTTTATGACCTGTTATTGCATTCGCTACCTTGATGGCAAGTACTAAAGCGTTTAGCAGACAGGAGGTATAACTGGTGTTATGTGAAAAAAATATGGTTGCTCTACAATCAAGCTCAAAACAAATTAAACAACATTTTCCATATTGCTGGTCCTATTGCCCTTTATAAATAATCTGTGAACCTCTCTGTTGTACTATTGTTGGAACTGTAATTAGCCACATACAGTTAACTATACACATTTTCTTTATAGTCGCATCATGGGATATTACAGCTCCGCATTGCATTTTACTTAAGTGAAATCTGTGAAAAAGCTCTTTGTTGTTTAAGGCATTTTTATGCAGACTTCACAGTGCATCCTGTGAAACTTGATTGTCAGAATGCCGGCGTTGTGAACAAAAATTTGTGAATGTGATTTCGTGTAACCTGGAAGAACAGCACTTTAGTGCGCATGATTTTGCTGCCTGAGAAGCGTGATGCGCGTGTGTTGTTTCGGAGCAGCCATTGTTTGTTGTTTTATAATAAAATTCTTTTTTACTCCCAGTTGAAAAACTGTATGCAACTTTCTTGTTGCACGACTCGCCATTTTGGTGTGTAGTCTTTGCTGTACTTGTGCTTTCTCGCTGTTTTATACCTCGCACACAGTGCATTGCTTGATGGAAATAAGAGGGAAATGTCCTCAACGTAGTCCCACCAGCTTTAATATTGAACAGTGATTGGCTCGGTCTCATGGCCAGTTGGAGGATGTTAGTCTACCAGGTTTCCGGCATTCAGTCAGACAATAACTACTCTAGTTCAATGGTGGTGTAGGAATGAGCTTAAGTTCTGTTTTTGGCAGCAGATGTCACGCCATTGACAGAAACGTTCAGTTATGTACAGTCATGTCACAGAGAAAGGTACTCTGCATTTTGGGTCCTTGTAGCTAGGTGATTCTTACAGCTGGCACATTACTACCTCATACCAGTGTTAAACTGCAGCATCTATTCCTATAGATCAAATTTTATTATCAGGTCCTTTTTATGGCCCCATCAGAATGAAATTTCTCTATCCAGATTCAACTCGTTGTATAATCTACGCTTGGGTGAAAATTGCAGTAAAGATTTTTAGTCATAATCGCGTTCACCTCTGACGAAAGCACCCCCTTCTGTCTGGTGCCGTGTGCCACTAGGCCTACTGAAAACTTATTGTCGCACTATGCGCACCACATTGTGTCGATGCAATGTCTGCAGAACTTGCGTATACATGTATCTCTAGGAAGTCATGTCCCCAAATGGGGATGTCACGAAATGTGTTAGAGAGAGAAAATTTAATAACTGGAGAGTACAGCCACGTGACAGGCACAGCATGCTTATCCAGGTTGAATAGATGGGGAGGTTCAAAAGCAATTTGCGTGTGTAAAGCGTATTAGTGCACATACTTGAGAATGTTGACAATAGTGAGCACCATAATATGAACGAAGTAGTTATTCAAATTGTGGAAGTTGCTAGGAATAAAAGTTGTAGGCCCGTGTGCTCAGATTTGGGTGCACGTTAAAGAACCCCAGGTGGTCGAAATTTCCGGAGCCCTCCACTACTGCGTCCCTCATAATCATATGGTGCTTTTGGGACGTTAAACCCCACATATCTATCAATGCTAAAAATAAAAGCTGTTTCTATCGGCGCATTATCTGCATCTTTTTCTGTCAATCCCATGAGACAATAAGATAGCATTTTATCGCTTTTAAGGTGTAGGCTGTGAACGTTTTCAGAAAGTCTGCCTTTTGAAAAGCATTGCCATGTGAATTTGGTAAGACTTCGTAATGTGCTCTAATTGCGAGTGACATTATGACAAGAATGCCATAAAAGTGAGCGATCTGGCAGGGATGAAACTTAAGCCGAGGACGCACGCATCAAATAATACCAGTCCAAATCTTTGTGCTTACAGACAATTCAGACGACATAGAAAAAGAATAGACATGTATTGGGCATGTAAATAATAGTTATCCCTGAGAAAACTATTCATGTCACCTACTTTGTCATTATGTCACCCTTGAACTCTGAGTCTGGACCATATAAGATATCACAAGCAGGGCATGCTTGTGGGGCTCAGCAACTACAATATACAAGGTCATCATATCAACTCTTCCCTGGCACCATGTTGTCTCCTGACAACGACCTTGTTTCTGGTGCAGCGGTGCACCATAAAGAAGGAAGTGGTGCAGTAACAGCTTCTCTTGTCAGCACTCTAGAAGCTACAGAACCGAAGTGCATGCCTGCTACCGTGCCCCTAAGTAGTACTTAGTTTGCTGATAATTTTCTCATTTGCCTTGCTAGAATAAATGCTGCTGTATTTATTACCAGACTCATACAGTTATAGAAAGTCTTAGGTAAAATCGTTACCATTTGTCACTTTGCAAGAACGCCTTTCCTTTCTTTCGTTTGTTAGACAGAACCACCTTTTCAGCAGACCCGTTTTCCAAAGTAAATGTGGCGTCTATGACGTAGTGGGTCAGTGTGCACTGGTGAACGCACTGTTTAGTTCTAAAAAAGATATGCTCATAATATGACACCAAAAGGTACACGGAACCATCAAAACATCTCTCCCATCCACATTTTCCATATATATAATTTTCTTCACGCGTTATCGATGCGAGCGAGCAAAACGGAAGTGAGCCACAAGCTGCCATACTACTCACAAGAGAGAGAGAAATAGAGAGGAAACGCAGGGACGTTAACCAAGCTTGCAGAGCAACGCAAATGTGCGAAGGGCCCGCCTACATAGCCCTTGCTTCAATGTCGAGACAAGTTGTCGCCTATTGTAGTGCAGGAATTGAAGAAGTGGGGTCCGTTGTCTAGGTTAGTGCAGCAGTGAAATTGTGCCCGGCTATCCTTGGCCTGCTCTCTATATAGCTTGCCACTTTGTTGTACCTGACGTGGACAAGTTTCTTCGTGTGCCATCTTTGCTGCGTGAATACTTCCCAGCTACTTTGCACTCTGATAAATGCTTTTTTTTTTTTTCTGGAAATTTGTTCTGTTGCAATACGCCGCACCTTTTTGTTCCGATGTATTGTACCTATACTTCCCGTTTTGTTAAGCAGGTTCACAATTTTATGAATGCAAGTAATGCTTTTTGCAAAGTGTGTCTATGGATGGATTTTTGTTTCCTGATTTGAGTACACATTAATTACTCATAAGTAGCCACATCAAGTAATTAGTCTGATACTCCCTTGCAATCGGATTCTTTTTCTTTCCTCATAAACTGACTTGTCTTTATTCTGACGGAAAACAACAACAGCAACTTGAAATTAGATCTTGCATATTCACGAACACATTTATCCCTAGAAATCTGCATACTGGATTGCACTTTTAATCCTCAACATTCGTTAAAACACCTTTAATTTTCACTGTCGTGCATTTGCAGCAGGATAAAGAAAGGAGAGAGTGCTGTATGCAATTTGTGCAGCTGGCCATATCAGAGATGCGCTTCTATGGTGATGTGGAATGGGACGGTGTAAGTGATAAAATATTTTTGGAAAACTGTCACCAAAGCCAGCGTTTTTTCTTACTGGCTACCAAATGCATTAACACACCCAAGTAAGGCCAACAGTGTGCTTAGTACTGTGCCAATACATTGGGCTTCAGCACTGCGCTGGTAAGGCGAACAGCTGAGGCATCAATTCACAAGTTGCTACTCGTCATACCTGATCGTACGACAGAGGCTTTAACACCAAATAGAGCCCCGCCGCGGTGGTCTAGTGGCTAAGGTACTTGGCTGCTGACCCGCAAGTCGCGGGATTGAATCCCGACTGCGGCGGCTGCATTTATGATGGTGGCGGAAATGTTGTAGGCCCGTGTGCTCAGATTCGGGTGCACGTTAAAGAACCCCAGGTGGTCGAAATTTCCGGAGCCCTCCACTGTGGCGTCTGTCATAATTATACGGTGGTTTTGGGTCGTTAAACCCCACATATCAATCAATCAATCAACGCCAAATAGAAGCAAAACATTGTGCCACATAAAAGCCCTAGTGTGAGACAGTGTATATGTATTTTTATGTTTAAAATATGAGCAGATACATCCCGGAAAGTTTGCATAAACAGTTGTTTTTGATACTGAAACTTTGTTTGCTAGAAGGGACGTGTGACGAGGGCACAATCTAACCTTTCCAGCTCCATGGCATTTCCTCAGAGAGGGGCGGTGGTAGAACCTCTTGAAGGCCCCCCCCCTTTTTTTTCATGTTGTAACTACCAGGCACATGTGATATTTGGTTACGTGCTCTTGAAGGCTACAAAAAGAGAAAACGTTGTCGTCATTGCTTCAGCAGTACATGCTACTTTCTCATAAGATATGTAGCTATAGAATGTAGTTAAATAGATAAATTTTGTAGCAGTTAAACAATATTGTAAGCAGAGACTTCAAAAAAGATTTGGCCCAAATTAAATTATGATAGATGTGGTGTACTGTAGGGATATTGCTGTACAGGGTATAATGGAAGTTAAAGGGGTACTGACACCTTTTTTGGAGGCAAGTTTACTCTGCCATGCAGATCTCCTGTATACAGCGATTGCTTTGAGCAAGTGTGACGCTCAGCAAAGGCTGATAAGATATTTCATTTTAATATTTAAGTCATTTTTCTCGTGGCGCACCTTCCGACATCCACCCTAACTTGACGTCAGGCTACAGTACTAATCCTGGTGGCTTCACGCAGCACTCTGGCTAGTTGTGATGACGTCAAGCACCAAAACACAAAAAATGGCAGCTTGCAAGTCGTCTTTTCGATCGTCTGCTTGCTGTCGTGCAGTCACTGTCATACAGCGTACTTGTAAAGTGAATTAGTGGAGTCTAGCACAGTGTACGTGCACGTTGTGAGGGTGCTGACACCCCTTGTAAAGTTGTTTGCACTGCGTGGAGTACGTGTCTCGCCCAAAAGCCGGATTTGAGTTACAACCACCGGGCGATAAATAGCGCCGTGTTCGCATTGAGCACCACTATCATCATCATGGTTGGTAGTGGTAGTGCCGGCGGTGACCCTTGGCAGAAGGCAAGCCTTGGTTACGGACTAGAGTTGAGCGAGTCTCTTCGGTGCGTGGCGGTTGCCGCGAACGGTTGTCTCTAGCGTGGGTCCTGGGCACGTGGTACCGCGGCCTGCGCGTCGGGGGCCCTCGGGGTAAGTCAAGCATTCGCGACGCTGCCTTGGGTGTGTTATTGTGTTTGTCACATTATTGTATGTTTGTTGCGTTATTGTGTTTGTCATGGAGTGTATGGTCATATTGTGTACGGATGTCCTAGGTTGTTGATAACGATTGATGTATCGATGTGGCAGACGATATTGTCGTTATAAATTAGTTAAATAAATGTATGTATGTTCTTTGGCTTGTACCAACCATGTCTATTACATCCTTTCACTCCAAGAGCGTGGTGCTCTCGCCAATTCGAGACCCCACAACGTGAGTAGACATACGCCTACCAGAGAAACAAAGGAATTGTCTGATTTCGAATTTGTCGTCATGGCGCCAATATTTTGCACTGTGAAGTCTTGCGCCAGTTCAATAGGGGACAATAGGTGCAAGTTTCACCAATTCGAGGCTCGTACAAGCGTGGGTCAACTTTGTGCGCCACAGCTGAGGCAACCTAGCAGAGTTAACTTCGTTCGCGCACTTCACTTCAGACACGTACACAACATTGCTAACTGACTTCGGATTGTCTTAAAAGTGATGCTATCCCAGCGTTGTGCCTACCTGCGGTGACAGTTGCCACACTTTCGGCGCGCAGCAGACAAAGCAGACGATCGAAGAAGCTATGCAGGAACAAGGACACGTCACAAAAACGGGCGCATGCACACACTGCCTCCCGGTGGCGCTGCTACTGCCATGTCGGTCGTCGAGGTACAATAGGAACCGAAAGTAGCTTTTAAAAGCATGCTGTAATTAATTTTCAGTCATGAGATCACAACTCGGGTCACGTGCAGTTGTCTGCTGCCGCAGGTGTCCATAATCACATCGCGCGAAACTAGAAAAAAAACCTAGCACCAATGACACAGTGGGGTTTGAACTCGGGTCCACCGGGTGTCAGCCCGGTATTTTACCACTGAGTTACGCCAGTGCTTGTAACTTGTCAAACTTGCCTTAGGCAGGCTTGACCTAGCACCAATGACACAGTGGGGCTCGAACCCAGGTTCGCTGGTTGCCAGGCCAGTATTCTACCATTGAGCTACTCCGATGCTTGTGACTTGCTGTGAAACTCGCCTTAGACAGGCTTGATGTCGGGAAAGCATTGTGTTAACACGACTTATGAAGCGTTTTACAACAGCGAAAGAACTACCAGTCGTCGCACGATGCGATTAGCGTAACGAATGGGCCGTCCAATGCTCCAACCCATTACAAAAGCTTGTTTTTGTTTCCCTATGAACTGTGGCAAATACCCACTTCAGCCGTCAGCCACTGCATGAACAATTGGTACAAAATTACTTTCAAGTGTTTAGCGGATACCACACTTCTTAGAAAAATGACGAAGAATAGCATAGTGAATGCCAGCCTGCTACCCAAATAAATTTATTAGTAATGACCTAGTGGTTATCAAGCAAGTGTGCTTGCAGTAGTTACCCAATAAATGTTTCGAAAAGGCTCTGAAAGGCCGCTCTTCTAGCTTTCGCTGTGACTGTGCTGCGCCTTCCGCGCAGGCCAGGAATTTTTTTTTTAGAGCGCACTCATGCTTACCGGTTCGTTTCCTACGCTCTCGGTGGCTTGGCCTTTTGTTTGACGAAAAAAAAAAAAGGATGAGTGAAAAAATCTGTGTCAGAATCCTATTACCAATTTTTGTTAAAATTAGCAGTGTGACCAGTACTAGTTCTATCATTCAAGTTGTAGACACTCTATTGATTTGCTTAAAACTGTCACAGTCACAATTTGGCTGCACTTGAGCAAATGAAATTAATGCTCTTGTACACCTTTTTTTCTTCTTTTCAGCCTGTTTACAAAACTGGAATTCAGCGAAGGGAAAAGGCCATCCGTATTCCTCTCTTTTGTTGCAAATTGTTCAGTCCATCTATTGTGAAATGTGCCGACTTTTTTTGCTTGTATGTCTCAAGTTTCATGTATGCTGTAGTGTGTTATGTGAACTGCACTTCGTGGTCTTTACTTTGTGGTGTTGCATCTCTTAGTGGTGAAATTGGCTTTTGCATCCTGATTGCCTTGCTTTTTTGTTTTTATTTAGGATCACAGTGATATTTGTCTCAGTTTTAAGGACGCTATTGTGATGTCTTTGCTTTTCTTGTGTCCTGTTTGCATGAACATTGTGGTGGGAGGTTTTGGCATTTCTTGCTCTTGGGTCAATTTAGCTGGTCACCTATCATGTGCCATTAGCACCTGATTTTGTTTTGCTATTGTGTTTTAGTACACCTTCCTGCATGCTAAAATAATTACCCTTGGTGAGGGAGTGATAGTTGAATCACTCCCTGCGCTACACATAGCACATTGGTGTAATCTTTTATTAGGGCATCGAAATCCAAACTATTTATGTAACATAAGCTGTCAAAACAACAAAACCAGTTCTTGTTTTGTCCAAAATTTGAACATTCTTAACAAGGCACCACCAGGATAGATGGGAATTCACTTACACTTATCACTAAATATTCTGGAATCAAAGTTTGTTGTGAATGTTAGATTTGCCTCCAACAAATGTTAAACGAATGGATCACAGAAAGAGTTCTTGCATAATGCACCCCTAATATTGTAAAAAGGCCTCACTTGATGGCTCAAGGTTGTTCAGATATTGAGAAGGTTGTTCTCGTGGGGGGGTAGCTCAGGTGCATTGCCAAGAGAAGGATGTTCATTTCTACCTATTGTAAGCATGATTGGCAGTGTAAAAACGATACAGCTTATAAGGGGACAGTTTTCTCGCGAGTCTCGAGCAACATGACTCATATAGGTTCATAGTTTTGTTTGTTTCTTTGACATTACAGTGCCTCATTTGATCAGGGATGTATCGCGCCAGTACCGCAAGTTCGGCCTCCGACACAAGTGCCTCCTCTGTGGCTTCGTCACGGACTCCTCCAGCGACATCGACACCCATGCTCGGGCACATCATGTCAAGCCATCCCTTTTATTCATTCGTTTGGAGCCATTCTGGGAGTGCCTGGTTTGCAAGCACACCTTAAGCTCTGCACCGGGTATGGCCAATCACATGCTCAAGCACACGAGCGAGAGGCCGTACAAGTGTCACCTATGTCCCTATAAGAGTACTCGTCGAAATAAACTGAATGATCACATCCGATCTCTTCATCCCACAGCCATCAAGGTTGGCAAGCGTTCCAGCTGGCCCCGGCGAAAGACAAGATGCTGTGAGGACACGCTGTAGTAGTCAATTGCAAATCAATGAGGCTGCTGGGTTGTTGCCGGTGCGATGCACGGGCACCAGCGAATCTGTAAGCCGTGTTCAACTATTTTGGGTATAAGGTGTGTGCCAGACCTCTTACCGCTTCCAGACCTTGTCCCATGTACCAGGTTGCTGTCTGCGTCCCAGTTCCTGGGACATCTGCAGCCCGGGAACTGTGGTCATGTCGGTCCGCTGCACCTTCTTGACACGGCATTTGCTCCGGGAAGAGGAGGTTCGGCTAAGTTGTGTGTCTCCTCCCACAGTCACTTCACTAGAGTTTGCGCACGAGCTGGGACGATGTTGTCCTTCGAAAATGCATTTTCGTGCTCATTAGCTCGGACTGGCCTTCAAAAGAACACTTTCAGGTTGATCGAACAAAAACATCACTAGCTGTGAGCTTGCAATTTCTGAAAGCATGGCATTGTTTCCTTTTGTCCAATCTGTTTGCGTACTACTGGCCCGTTGCCAAAGTGGGTTCGAATCTCAAGATGTCATTGGTGTTTTTATTTACTGAGCTTTTTTCTTGTTTGATACTGGTTACGGACACCGGCAGCGGTGGCGGACAGCTACGGCGCCACGCGGGACTTGTGTTCTGATCTCGTAACAGCTTTCACTGTAAAAAATACTTGGCTAAGCGTGGCGTGACTCATTTTGAGGTGCGCATGTGAGCATTGGCTTTTGTGTTCAGCTGTTTCAGCATTTCCTGCATCTGCAATGGCAACATTGTCATTTTGCTTGCACTGGGGTTCTTTTGATTGGGATTTGTTTGTGTTCATTGCTAATTGTTGCACTTTTAAAAATCTTCTGGTTTCTTGCTTTTGTATTGTCCTTGCTTTTATTACAAACAAGTTATTTTGCTAGTGTTGGCACTGCGTTTTAATACTAGAAGAGAAGGCAACCTAAATACTGTCAGGATGCAGATAAAAATTTAAGCAACTAAATTCTTTCACCGCTGAAAATTGGTACTATGACACACATTTTTACCTCTCTGTTCCTTGCAATGGCACAAGAGTTGAATTAGTGGTAGTTAATGTCCCTCGAGATGAGTTTTGTTTTCCTTGGATTTTTCACCTATAAATAAATTTTGAAATGGGTAAGCTCTCCAGCCTTCTTCATCTGGTAGGAGATTTGATGAAAAACTAGGAGTTTAGGCACTGCTTTATCATAGGCATGTGCAGAAATTCCAAGATCACAAATTTTTCAGCTGCCTGCAATTTACATCTTGTTAAGCGTAAAATTTTGCCAGTATGACGCCAACACCAGTCTTCCATTAAACAAATACTTAAATGATCACTTTTTTTTTCTGATGGGATTTGATATATTTACACTGTTTGGAAAGTTTGGATCTTCTTGCAGTATTTCAAAAAACAAGAAAAGAGAAAGAATTTGTACCGAAATTTTAAACTTGGCCTTTTTCTCAAGGTACTGAGTTGCAAGTATTGCTTGTGTTAGACGTGTTTGCACTTCGGTACATAGTTAAGTGGGGGGTTGTGGGTGGAATGTCTTTAATTATAATTTGCTTGCTGCTGCCATTTTTGCACTAGGATATCCTGTGTAAATGTTGCTAAGTGATACGCAATTTTTTATCTAATCAAGTTGCTGAAATATCGATGTGTCAGTATGTAATATCAATCATAAGCATGCTGTTACTGTGAGCTTTTGAAATGAATGGGGATTTAGGTACTGTTATTTTGTTTGCTGTGTTACTTCCACTCAGTCATTGAACTTACTGTTTTATATTTACTAGCGCTGCTGTAATGTTGATACCCAAACATTTCAATACAATGAAAAAAAACATTCCACTCGATTTATATACATGTTTTCAATAGGTCTTGTAGATTCAGATAAAAACCTAAAATCTCATTAGGATTATATTATCTTTTTTTTGTATTGCTAGCCAAGTTAGCATGTGTGTGTTGTGCAATAAAGTAGTTAGTGATGAAGTAGTCATTGGGATGTTTTCGTTATTGCGCATGCTTAGTAGCTTGCATTTTTGGTTATAATAATTTTTTTACATTATGTACTTCATAGACAAAGCGGTTGTCTCAAATCATCTACCTTGATGAGGTAACATCTTTGTATGCTTTTGTAGCCTTCTTTGAGTAATACAGTTATGAATAAAGATAGTTATGAACAGAGACATTTGAAATGAATAAAGGCAGGCATTGTTAGTACATGCAATTTAACACAATCCCTACTTAGACTATTCTTCAAGTTCTTTTAGATTCATTCAAGTAAGAAAAATTTTTCTTCTTGTACATTTATTTTTGTACAGTACTCATAGATTGAAACAGGACAATTTGGGGCTAAGTAACGCACAAACTTCGGTTTCAACCATCGTCAGTTTGATTCACATCGGCGTCATTTCGGCTCAAACGTGTGCATTATAACTGAAATTATCTTTAGAGACCAGATTTGTAATGACATGAGGTGGTCAACTTGAGCATTTGTTCATAAAAGTTGTTATACTAAAAAATTTGGTGCTGCATTTGAGTCTGGGAGTACTGCACGTACATGTATTTGCTTTGATATCACTGTTCTACTGTTAAATTTGTTCGGCGGAAAAACTATTCCATCTGCTATTTTAATGCTTTTGTCCCACCATTTTATCTACATTGTGTATGTACACCGTGCAACCTCTTGGTTCTCAGTTCTCTGTTACATACAATGGCTGCTGAGAAAAGAAGAAAGTTTTTAAAAGTGATAATATTTGCAGTAGAGTTGTATAGTTTATTGCATTGTGTAGGACTTTATGGTTTAAAAGAAATTCCAATTGAATTACAGGCTTGAAGACGTCCAATCACAGCTAAGCATGTCTGCGTGCTAGACATTTTTTGGAATGCGCCTGTACTTAAAAGCTTCGACTCTATCTAAGCTTTTTATGTTCAACTTTCGAGAGGCACAAAAGTCAATTTCACGGTTACGTCCGCTGGTTACAACTCTAGACCCACCATAATTTGGAAGAGGCAATTTAGCTTTCTGTTGAATCCTTGGTAAATTGCACTCAAGAGCTGCGTAGATTCAGTATAGCTGTTCCCAGAGTTCCGTAACCAACAGGCAGCATGTGTGATGTGATCACCTGCTACCACACGTGCAAGTCGTTGCTTAAAACCTCATGAGTCCAAGGCGGCTCAGAGCTTGGACCGTATTCTTTCACAGCCACCCATTCTGAAAACTTTTGTACATGCCTCTAACTGGCACAAGTGGCACGTGGTTGAAGGATGTGCCATCGCAACTTTTTTGTCAATCATTATCCAGTGTGGAATCTCAAGAGATGTGTAATATTGCTACTGAGTACAGATACATGCAAATCTCGCTATAACGAACCCAGATATAATGAACTACTATTGGTCATGACAAAGTCAAGAATAGCTATGTGAAAAATACAGTGCAGTAGATGTATGTTTATGATGAATTTCTGGATATAACGAAGTATTTTTGTGGCAGGCGTGACTGTTATGATGAGGTTAGAGTGTATGTAGATTTAGTCCTAGTTAATTGAACCCACATATGAAGGGCTTAGCTATGGAGGCAAAGAGCAGAGACGCTTGTGTACTGTAAGCACCACAGATTCTTGAGCCTGATTCGGAGGCCTCCATCAAGGACTCCCTCAACTTGCTGTACACTTTAGGGGTGTTTAAAAAGTCTAAAAACAGTTTCCTTATGTATCCACTTTCGTGCTGCCCTACTAGGTGTGTGGTGTTGTGCTACTGCTTGATATTTTCTGAAAAGTGGTAGTTGGGAAGTTTAAGTGTGAAGCTAATATTTTCAGGTATACACGCTAAGTAATGACGAGATTTCTTTCGCGAAGTTGTCTTAACTGACGCCAAAGGCTGAGCAGATGAAATAATAAATTTTTCGGCGAAAATCATCGGCACGTTCTCTTAAAAAAACTAATTCTACAATGTTGCGCTACTCGGTTTTGTTGAGTGATTACAGAAGCGCTGTAAAGGAGTGTGCTCAATGAAGCTTAATGCAGTTACAAATGCTGATTGCTTGTGTGCAAACAAGATTTGCAAGAGGACCATGAAGAGAGAACTGCTGTAGCTGAGATTTGCCATGACTTGGTAGGTGTAGTTTAACTGGCTTGTGAAGATTGGCAGTTTCATCTCTACTCCCATTTAATCGAAACAAACTCTTCGTGATTGTATATGGAAACAAGCGAAAGACACCAAAGTTGTGTAAGGCACTTGTATCACTTTTTAGGTGTCCAAGGTGATCGCATTTCACAATCTACTGAAGACATTGCACGCAGTTTATCATCACACTAACACGTAAGGGTGCACAAATATTAATTTTCAAAACTGAATAAAGTACAGTTAGAATAGTGTCGAAAGGGGATTGAATATGAATAAATTTTTGATATAGTGTTTGAATACTAAATGATCATTTTTAAAATACAAAATAAAGTTTGCATCCTAATGTTAATCATTTTAGCATTAAAACGGCAATAGACCATCGAGTAAAATAAGCAAGTTGCTAAGCGTGTGGACTCCTCTTGAATGTGTGCGGACAGTTATGAAGTAGGTAAATATTGGCTCTGCAAGTAATGCCTCTTGGTGCTAGTTGTTTTGAAGCTTTTTATACCTCTCTGGAGTATAACAATACATGTATGCTTATCATCGCATCTTCCCTGTTTTGTTGCGCTTGCAGTGGGTTTTGCTATGTACGCTTGTGAAAGTCATTTTTTTTTTTTTCGGATCTCCTGCAGTTTTGCGCATTTATTTTGCATCGCTGTTTATGTTGTTTTGTAAAAATCCTTGCCTCAGCGAGCCTTGTGAAATGTTTGTCAGTTGAAGTATCTAACAATGATGGCAAGTAGTCCTTGTGTGTAAAAGAAAAAAAAAAAGTGAGGAAACCAGCAAAACTTCTAGTGGTCTTATTTTTGGCAGGATTGACTGTTGGGCTTGTTGGCACTACATATTTGACATTGCCCGATGCTCGAGACAAAGACAAGCAGATGAAAGACATGTGACACACTGCACATCTTCCTCATGTTTGTCGCTGACCGTTGCACAGGGAAATGTCGGATGTACTAATTTTCTGTGAGTCCTTTCAACGTGTTGCTTGTAGTTGTAGTGAAAGTAAGCAAGACTTTGTAGCCAGTTAAATATTAGGAACTGTAGTTCAAGGGGTGTGCGTGTGTCTGTTTTTTCTAGCTTGACATGCCAAGAGTTACAGTAAGGAATTTGGGATGAATTTGGACCACAACCAATTTTCACGTTTATCATTTTATTCTGATCCGTGTCATTCCATGGGAAAAAAAAATTATAGAATGCTTACGCATTTTAAATACAAAGGGTTTAGGTAGAGCTTTCAATTGCTAATGATCACACTTAGTTTTTCGTGCATTTCCAGACCTCCACTCACATTAGCACGGTTGACCTAAAGCAACATGTGTTACAGAATATAGTAATGTTAAGGAAATGGTATTTAGGAGGTAAATTTCTCTTTACAAGTTTTATATTTCAGTTTTATGAGAAACTTTAATGATAGGCATAAGTCAATTGTTTTATTTTTAATTGTGGCTTGTCATTGAACATTGTTCCAATGCTGCTGTTTTGTAAATGTGGCTTTATATGTACAGTGCAAAAAGTTTCAATGTATGGTATAATTGCTCTTTTTTTTTCTCACGCCTTTTTTTGTGAATTGATTAATTACAGCATGTTCCGAAGCTGTGCTTGTGATGTCGTTCACACGGTGTCATGCTTTCGGGCCTTGATGTGTTTGCAATCACCCACACTATCGCACAGCTAGTGCTTGATGCTATTAGTGTCTTGCTTCTTGTTTTGTATTATGTTGCTACCAAGTGACTCTGTCTGTGGCCTCACTTTAATTTTTTTTGTTTCATTTATTTTTTTTTCATTGTGAAGCCATTTTTTATTTGCCGTTCATGCACCAGCCGTGACTTCGTGATCTAGACTTCTCCTCACTTGCTTTATCTGAGGCTTCTGTATGCCATTGTTTGCTTGTTCCTCATTGCCATATGTATCATACCCTTGTAGACGTAGCCTTGCTCAGTACATTTTGTGCCCTTCATTGTTTATGGAATTTTAAAGCTTCCCTGTGTGTACAAAGATGTGGCTTTACTCCCCCGTAATGTTAACGTCAAGTGTCTAACAGTACTTGAGAGAAAGCTGCATCCCTTTAAAGCTTGACTGGATAGTCCTCAATATTTCAGTTTCTGGTAATGAGTGTCATGACCACAGGGATCTGTTTTACCCTAAGTAAAGCAGTAGTTGATAATTTTCGTCAATGCGCACAATGATAAAATTTTGATGCGAAGTCAGGCATCTCACCTTGTGAATAGAAGGCAGTTGTCACAAGGGTGCATACAGACAAAGTTAGGTGTACAACTTCGCCTTCCACTGCACACAATTTCATGTTGTGTTGCCAGCTTTGACAATGTACTGCAGTGCACTGTGGAAAGCCTCTCTGTGCCGTTAATTCCTCGCATGTCATTCTTTTGCTCCAGGGTTGGAGAAAGAGGTCACAGCGTCGTCGTCGCTGTTCACTGTCATGGGAAAGTTGCGCCATTGCAAGCTGTGTGCATACTCCACAGTGAGCTCCTCTAACATGGCGGTGCACCTGCGTAAGCACACAGGCGAGAAGCCATACCAGTGCCCGCACTGTTCGCGGTCCTTCGCACACTCGAGCAACCTTCGCGCCCATCTATTCACTCACTGGAACAAAGGGACATTCAAATGACTTTTTCTCCCGTCTAAATTCCGAAGGCAAGACAAGACTGTCTTGTCATATGTGCAAACACCACCAGACTGTTCAACGACTAGAAACGAAAAAAAAAAAAGCCGTTTAAACAGATAAGGTGCCTTCGGCTGACGACAGAAAGGTTGTTCTGGGTTGGCATCAAGAAAGAACATAAGATGTGGGCTGGTGCCTTTAAGTAAAGGACTGCAGTTCCCATTCCAGCTTTGGCTGCAGCAAGTGGTCTCTTCAGAACCTGTCCTGGTGCGCAATATATGCAGCTGCTATGTACACCCTTCAGACGGAGCAGCCTCAGTGAGATTTGCTGTGATTATAACCGAGTCATCTCCTATTGGTGAAGACTCGGTGTGATATGTGGATGTGATAAGCTGGCAGGCACACCCTGCCTGAATCTGATGTGCCCTAAAACTGTTCATTCTGTAACTTTTTTGTTAAAGCAAGATCTCTAACACATGTTTAAAGCCACTGAGCTTATTGAAGTGCCCAAGAAAAGTAGCACATTTAATCTCACTGCTATGTAGATCCAGTTTTGGAATGTTTGTTATTTATTGAAAGGATCTCTAAATAAGATGTATGTCTCCAGTATTATATTCTAGTCATAAAGGGCTTGGTCATTATTTGTCTTAAAGACTTACCGCACAATCAAAATAATATGTAAAGTTCTCTTGACATGTGTATGTACAGAAAGTTTAAAAATGCGAGCGCATCGTGAAGTCAGTTGGTATATTTGGAATATCGTTTGAAATGCACATATTGTAAAGTTAGTAAGTGCCATGGGCCTCCCAAGTGTGGATATTTGTTGTTTGGCCTCCGCTAAGTTTTAGAAGGAAATCGGTTACGTGGTCTTGTTGTGTGGCTGTGATAAAACAGTAGCGCTCATGGCATTCTAATTCGATGGATCTCGCAATGCAGCTGTTATTTTTCTGTGACTTATTCTACAAAGTGCCTTTTATATAATTGGTAAAAACAATCTGAAAGGCACATTATGTTGGTGCACAATAAATTTTAGCCTAAGCTGCACAACTTCACAGGACAAAGTGGATTAGTGCTGCCCTAACTGATATCTTGGTAACTTTCCAACCTTGCTTATAAGAAAGCCAACCTAACGAGTGTGTGCAGAGAAACAACCTCTCAGGGAGTAAATCTTACAAAAGACTCTAAAAACAATTTATTATTCTATAGAGCAATAGAATAAACACTTGACACATTCTGATCTAATTTAGAATAATATTCGCATCATATTTCACTGTGACAAAGTTACACCTAATGTTACATTGAATCTGGATGATCTTCATGTTTTGTTCTTGTGAATGTAAGTGCTGCTTTTTTTTTTAACCATTGTGGGTAGCCAAAGGATCTTATTTAAAGCATTATTACAACGTAATAAACTAAATTAAGTTTAATAAATTCCCAACTTCAGGGCATCCTGTCAATAGCATTCCATGAGTAGGCATGCTTAAATAAAACACAAAAAGTGTAGTAGCAGATAAATGGAGCAAGTATACAGGGCAGTACAAAAGGTAACTGGGACCATGTAGTTGGCTTTTACTGTGGTTTCGAGATTGCAATTATGTTGTAACTGATTCTATCAAATCACAAAATTGGACTGACTGTTGTATCCAACATATTTTTCTAGCGGGTTTTGTCTTTACGTAATGCTTTCGAGTTATTACAAGAACAATGCTAAAAGAAAATATTTGTAAGCCAGATCTCAAAGTAAAAAAAAAAGATTCACATTTATTATTATGAAAAATACATCAAAAAGTGGCTTTCTGTGAGATGTAGTCTCAGAATTAAAGCAGCTGCCATTGGAGTTGAAAGCACTGTGATAAGTTTTTGCTTATTTTTGTTGTGTAACTGTAGCTTCAGTGTCTTGTAACCCTTTTTCTTGGCTAAAAACGTGTGTCATTATCTGGCCGTGATGTTATGTGGTTTGTTACACCACGTTTTCCTGATGTGATCGGTCTTATTCCTTCGGGTTAGTGATTTTGAAAAATCTGCGCAAAAAAACTTCAGTGCATAGTGAAGAGCCTCAATTAGCACGATTAAGACAGGGTCAACCAATGCATCATTCAGTGGCTGAAGGTGGAGGTATTCATTAAGGCATAATGGTTTGTTCGTCGACATCTTGCAGTGCAGCAACTGTATGTTGTGCCAAATATGATCGTGATACTTTAGTGTTCGTGTTATCGTGCACAGGTCAAGCATCAATGTACTATGGGTGGCATGGGAAGGCATTTATTTATGCCCTGAAGGGCTTGAAAGGGACAATTTAGTTTGTATGAGGTAGTTGCAGTATTGAATAAAAGACAGAGTTAAACAGAGGAGACGTTGAATCAACGTTGGCCGTATTTAAAAAAATGCTAATTTCAATAAATATATCTATATAAAATTTATAGTATCTCAAGGTGGGGTACTTTGTGAACCTTGGAAAACTTCATTGTTCATTAGTCTCTCCAAAAGAAGTGTTCTTACTAGTCTGATGCAAGGAGGGCATCATTTCTCAAGCTCAGTCAACAATACTCTGCTTACTTTTTTTACCATAATTTTATTACATATTTTTCATTATTACAACAGACCTCCTGGTGCTTCAAGTACAAAATAACTTTTTTCATGCAGCATGTTTATAGGCTTAAATATTCCATATTCAGTTGCACTTCGGTGCAATAAAACTTGAATTTTATCGCTGCGTGCATTAGGTAGTATGTCACCCCACATTTATTATTATTATTATTATTATTATTGTTTTTTGATGTGGCAAGATTGCCATTAGACCAAAGTGAACCACAGTCAGTTCCACATGTTCCGTACAATGTCATATGGTTATTTTGCTAGCACCGCTGACATGGACTGTTCACTTTATGCTATATTTCCTATTCCCGTATTTTTCCACATTGTGTTTGTATTACCCTGTCGTGTGGTCCACCACTCAGCCTGGGATAAATGTTGCGATTGCTGTGCTTGTTCTGTTTTCTGTCATTGTGGCATTACTCTATGCTCAAGCTGTATTTGCTGCCAAGCCATTCTTTGTTCAACTTTCGCACTCCCAACGGCAACTGCGCAGTCTGTACTCTTTCTCTCTGACAGCATCATCTGACAGCATCAGTGTACCTTAGCCAGTTTGTTGGTCCTTGCCAGAATTGCTGCTTTTGTGAATGTGACTTTGCTTCGTGCATTTTTTTTATGTTGTCAAGGTGTCGTAAAGTATTCATTATTAGACGGTTTGAGTGAGAATAAAGTTAATAAAGCTACTTGTGCACTTGCCATGGCACACCTTCATTGCCTACTGTAGTTTGAGAAAGTTACGAGAACCGTCATTTGTAATCATATAGGGAGCCAGTGAAGCCAAGCTGCGTAGCCTCATATTCGGAGCTACAGTCCACAGTAGTGTAATATATTTAAAATGGCTAGAAGTGACATGCTTTAGCAGAGCACGAGTTTACAATATTTTTAAACCTATAATCTTTGGGCTTTTGACCAAAGCCCACGACAAGCATCGTCTTTGTTCATAAACAGATGTAGAGGGGCAACAATAACATAATTATATATATATATATATTTTTTTTTCAGGAAATATGTTTTCACAATGTAATATCCCATATGAGAATTGCTAATCAAACCAAAACGGCCATTGGAGTGCCCTTTTATTCCCCCTCCCCAAACTTTAAACTTCCAAAGACGTGCTGCTTTATTGTACTGGACTATCAGAACCCCCCATGGGCATCATAAGCTTTTTAGTTGCTTGCGCTGCGTATTCTACATTTAACCGGCAGTGTCCTCAGATTTTCAAGTTTTTTTGTTTTTTGCTTTCCTAAGCGAGGACGATTCAAAACACTGTTATATCTTATCGTGAATACTTGTTGGGGAAAAATGAAGAGTATTGCATTTTGTACTTCATGAGGTGTGCACTCCACTTGGAGATGACAGCAACACTAGATGCACGAGTTCGTTTTGCAACTCTGTGCATCCCCTTCAATTCCATATATTTTTTGTGGGTCTCAGTAATTAATATTAATTAGCAATAATCAAATGTGAAATTAATCTGTAGTCAGTTATATTACACTTGTTTATAAAAACAAACCAAATTCTAGACTTCGATTTCTTGTCATTGTGTTATTTTGAACCAACAAAAATGATACTTTTGACACGGGACCTGGAACACAACGTGCTGCACAGCCCATCAGACATTGTGGTACTTTCACCAGAGTGATTGGCTGCAGTCACAGGCAGCGCATATAGGTCAAGTCGACACATTGAGTATTTGTCAGCTTCAATTTATCTCAGGCACCCGCACGTTCACTGGTTTGAATGCCTGTCACAGTGGTTTCATTCGATAAAAGTGAAGTGCTCGAAGCTCATATACCTACATCTAGGTACAACTTAATGAATACCAGATAGTCAAAATTTGTGGAGGCCTCTACTGCAGCATCCATTAATCATATGGTGATTTTGGGGTGTAGAACCACAATAATCTCTATTGTTGATTTATTCTATGCGTAATGTATCTAACTCTTTCTTGGCACAATTCAAGGAAACTAGCAAATGAAAAAAGGATTGCATCCGAATGTGTGGACACTGCGCGTCACAAGTATATAGTTTCACTTGTGACGGTGCACCACTCTGCAGCCGTTCTGCTTACACCCTGTGTACCGATTTTTCCAGGGATGAGGGAAGCCACTGCCCCATCAATGTTCACTGTTGTGGACAAGGTGCGCCTGTGCAGCCTGTGTAGCTACGCAACCAAGAGCTCCTACAACATGGCTGTACACTTGCGGACTCACACGGGCGAGAAGCCGCACCAGTGTCCGCACTGTCAACGTGCCTTTGCTCACCCAAGCAACCTTCGCACCCACCTTTATACTCACTTGCACAAAGAGGTGTTCAGTTGCCTCACTTGCAGCTGCGTATTTAAAACACAGACTGAGCTGCATCAGCACGTATGCAGACCTAAGTAGATGGTGTTTCGCAGTGCGAGAAAAAGGTTGTGGTGAGAGAAAGCACTCTATCATCATGTGGGGATCCACTTGAAACTGTATACCAAAAGTGTCGAGTGTTGTTGCACACACACGTGAAAAAATGCCATTTCTACAGCAGCAGTCGCCACGCAAGGCTTTTTCACAGTCTCTTTTTCATACACGAGGCAGGATATACAAAACTATGGCCTAAACACATGCAGTTGTGCAGGGGGTACAGGGGGGGTGGGGGTGGATTCCCTCCAGAATGTTCACCTGCCTTCCACCCCTCCAAGAGTGAGCATAGTTTAAAGAGAACGCATAAGTATAAGTTACTAGTTTTCCTACCCCCCTGGGAAACTTTCTCGCCGTGGGTGCCTCCGCTTCCCATCAGGTGAAAAATTTTAGTGCCACCCCTGCAGCTGTGATGCGTGCCCTTCTAGGGGAGTAGCCGTTTATGGTGAATAATTCTCACTGGGATTTCAAGGAAAGACTAAGCTATATGTTGATGAACAGAAGTCTGTGTATTACATGGATGTAAGGTGTGCGATAGGCATAGTCTGGCAAGTTTCTTGCTGTGTTATGATCAGCACATTGCATGTGGACTACAAGAAAGTTGGTTTCAAATGCCTTACTTCAGCAGCAAGCTGAGGCTTACCGCAAAGCGAGCTGAGGCTAGAAATGTCCCAGAATTCTGCGTGTGGGATCAGCAGTATCAAACTCGAGCTTGAGCCTGTGTCAGTGTAGGTAGCACAATATGCTACGACGGACAGATACAACGTGCACTAACCATGAGCAAGCATTTACTGCAATTGAACATGAATTGCTAGATGCGCATACCTAGCGCTCGTAGTTTGTCCTTTTTATGTTCGTTTTTTAATTGATCTACTTACAGCTATGAATCATTATCAATTAGCCTGATCAGAGTGTCTGTTTGGCCTTTTAGCTGAGGCTTCTTGCGATGGAATTTTTCGTTCAGCTGAATTCTGTAGTCATAATGTGTGGAGCCACCGATACACGTGTCTGCCTCTGCAAAACTAAAGACTTCGGGGGTGTGCAATCATGCAAATTGTGACATTTTTCAGGATGAGCCCAAATTTACTTTTACCTCGTCCAAGCTATAAGATGGCCTGTGAGAGCTTGCTTCACAGCCCTAGCCTCCACACTCCATTGGTCAGCGCATTTATTCATCCTTTCCTTCCTTTTTATTTTTTTTTTTGCACTCCCCTCTCTCTGTCTTCCACATTCCACTCTGTTTTCCCCCAGTGTAGGGTAGCCAACTGGTTAACTGCCCTGCCTTTTTTATTTTGTATTCTATCCATCCTAACCTCTAACTAAAGTGGCATCTTTATGAAGCATTGTATTAGCATTGTTATGTTGTGACCTTCGGCCAAAGTTTAGAGACATGTAGACCAAGGCTTGTAAACACAAGGTCTCATTCCCGGTGTTTTTTTTTCATTTACTCTCACTCTGATGTGCTTACATCATTACATTAAGTATACTACATGCCTTGGATTTGTAACAACATTAACGTTCAAAAAATGGTTCTCAAGAATGCTTGTGAAAGAGTAGTTACAAGTTATCTGCGCGCGAAAAAGCTGTTTTTATGAGGAATTTGTACTGCCTCTCTGGTGTTTCAGTCACAGGTGCAGTCATGTGCTTCTGTTGAGTCTTTCTTTCTTGAAATGCTTCATCAGTAAAAGTGCATTTGTTGTCATGTTCATATACGTTTACAACAGTCTTTGTATTCACAAGCTGGCACCAATTTTTTTAGTTATTCGATTTTTTAATTCTTTCATCTTTTTTCAGCAGCATGTCAATCTTTTGATCGTCATTAAAAACATTGTGAGGAAGAAAACGCATCATTGGCCAGCAGCATCGGCATCACTTGGGTTCTGGTCTGGTCTTGCTCGCCTCGTGCTGATCGTCGCCGGCATCTGCCTGAACGTAGCTCTGTCCCGATCGTGTTTTCATCGTAGAGCCACCGTCACAACACACGCCAATAAACCCCTTTTAAAATGGGGGAGGGTGCTGACATTCCTGTCGCCTGAACCTGGGTGCTGCCATTCGCCGTCGCCTAAACCTGGAGCTGCGCAACCGGGTGCTATCTCCCATCATGGCCACCAACAACGCGCAACCTGGGTCTTCTACTTCATCCTCCAGCAACCCCGGCGTTCTTCGCTTGCGAGAGCCCAAGGTCTTTAGCGGAACTGATGAGACCGGCGTGGAAGACTGGTTCACCCACTACGAACTGGTGAGCGCAAACAACAAGTGGGATGACGCGGACAAATTGACTAACGTCATCTTTTACCTCACTGACGTGGCCGAAATGTGGTATAACAACCACAAAAACGACATTCTGACGTGGTCCATCTTCAAAACGCCGTTTGCTGACGTTTTCAACCGACCCGCTGTCCGCAAGTCCAGGGCCGAACAACGCTTGCGAACTCGTGCACAGAAGCCATCGGAATCGTTCACCGGTTACGTCAAAAACATTGTTGATCTTTGTAACCGTGTGAACATCGCCATGCCTGAGTCTGAGAAGATTCAGCACATCCTCAAAGGGATAAATGATGGCGCATTTCAGATGTTTCTGGCCCGTAACCCTGCCACCATTGCGGAACTTGTCACTTTATTGTCAAAGTTTCGACGAGTTGAGGAAGCAGCGCGCCCTGACTTGGCCATATTCTTCACACGCCGGCTCGCTCTCAAGTCTTATTTCTGTTCCCGATCATTAACCGACCCTGCTATAGATTAAAGACTGTGCGTGAAGAAGTAGCTCGGCAACTGTCGTTGGTTCCCTTCACGCAGTTGTCGCCGTCTTCTCGTCTGCCCTCACCGCTCCACGACGTTATTGCCGAAGAGGTAGCTCAAGCTGTTCCCATCGCTGCCCACCAGCAGCCTGTGGCCACTCCTGTTCCCCATGCGCCGGCTATGCAGGCCGTAGTCGCGCCTCTTACGTATGCCCAGGTGGTACGCAGCAGACCTTCCCAGCAGCATTTGCCACCCATGTCATCACTTGCTCCCCACTCCACCCCTCTTTCGACACCTTGGGCCGCACCACGAATCAGCAATTCCTGGCGCACTCCTGGCAATCGACCGATCTGCTACACTTGCAAGACACGTGGCACGATATTGTCGCCGTCGCTTCCAGCCACTCCACGACGCTACTCGGCCATTCCCGTGTGACCCACAGCCCATGCACCTACCTGCTCCCTATCCCTCACCGCAGTATGGCTACACTAACCTTCCCGAGTCTCAGTCACCCCAGCCTCCATCTCAGACTCACTCTCCCCGCTCCCCGCTCCCCTTTCGCTACACTTCACGTCACTGCTGGCTAAAGCAATATTTTCGTCCACAACCACCTTTCTGCACCGCTTACGCTACTTGCCAGCGAATGTCTCGTTCAAGTGGAGTACCTTGATTCTTCTTTCTTCCTTGCCAGGCGAATGGTGCAGTAGTGCCTCGACCGAACTTCTTGCCCTTTCCCCACAGGAATTGTCTTCGAGTGACATCTTGTCGAGTTCTATCGCCAACACCTTAAGTGCTCAAGAACGCGCCAAGCTTCTTAATCTCCTCCAGCACTTCACGAATTCATTCGAGGCTTCTCAGCCGCAATTGGGTCACACTTCCGCAGTGCACCACTACATTGACACCGGTTCGCACCAGCAATTGCGTCAAAGACCATACCGTGTCTCTGCTGCAGAACGTCACGTCATCAACGACCGGGTCGAAGAGTTGATGTGCCGTCACGTTATCCAACCATTGCACAGTCCTTGGGCATCTCCTGTCGTTCTAGTTTGAAAGAAGAATGAATCGATTCCATTTTGTGTCGACTACCGGCGATTAAACAAGGTGACGCAAAAAGACGTCTATCCATTACCAGGCTTCGACGACGCCCTTGACAGCCTCCAAGGAGCCGAATTCTTCTCCTCCTTAGACTTACGGTCAGGATACTGGCAGAAGCTGATCGCCAAAAAACTGCGTTCATTACACCAAATGGCCTGTACGAATTTAACGTAATGCCTTTTGGGCTTTGCAATGCTCCTGCCACGTTTTAACGATGGACAACACACTGCAGGACTGAAGTGGTCTGTGTGTCTATGCTACCTCGACGACATTTTCTCTCTTGATTTTCCTACAGATCTGCTTCTGCTCCAACTGGTTCTGACATGTTTAACCAACGCTGCGCTCCAACTAAACCTTAAAAAGTGCCGGTTCACCGCGCGAGAGCTGTCCATCTTGGGGCACATGGTGTCCAAGCATGGTGTTCTACCCGACCCTGCGAAACTTTGTGCAGTCGCTGAGTTCCCGAAACCTACTACCCTGAAAGAATTACGCAGTTTCGTCGGACTATGCTCGTACTTCCGGCGCTTCGTTAGAAATTTTGTGTCGATCATGTCACCACTGACCAACCTCCTACGTGGTGACTCAGACCTTTTATCCTGATCTCGTGACTGCGACGTCGTATTTGCCACACTCCGTAGTCTGCTGACCTCTCCTCCCATTATTCGGCATTTCGACCCAACAGCTGCAATGGAAGTTCACACAGACGCTAGCGCTAGCTGTCCTCGCCCAGCGCCAGCCGGGCTACTTCGAATACGTCGTCGCTTATGCTAGTCGCACGCTTGATAAAGCTGAGGCCAATTACAGCGTCACTGAAAAAAAGTGCTTAGCGCTAGTGTGGGTGTTTTGTGAATTCCGCCCTTATTTGTACAGTCACCCATTCGACCTGGTAATGGACCACTATGCACTTTGTTGGATTGCCACATTGAAAGATCCTTCTGGCCGCCTAGCTCGGAGGGCACTGCAAATCCAGGAGTACGACACTCATCTCATCTATCGCAGCGGACGCAAGCACTCTGATGCCGACGCCCTGTCCCGTTCGCCTTTACCTCCCGACTCGGCCTGCGGAATCACTGGTACCAACTCCGTCTCATCTCTCGACCTTGACTCCTTTGCCAGTGAACAAAACAAGGACCCGTGGATCGCTTCCCTTTTTGACTGTCTCTCTGGATCGTCGACCACTGTGGTATCACGATCTCGCCAACGTCAAGCTTCTCATTTCGCCATTTGTGATTGGCTGCTACACTGACGCAACTATGCCCCTGAAGGTCGTAAGTGGCTCTTGGTTGTTCCCCGCAGCGTGCGATCACAAATACGCCTTCTTTCACGACGATCCCCAATGTGCTCATACCGGAGTTTTCGAAACTTATGAATGTATTCGCCATCGCTTCTACTGGCGCGGAATGTATAATTTTGTTCGAAAATTTGTTATGGGCTGCCCTGACTGTCGGCGCTGCAAATCACCGCCTTTCCACTCGTCCAGTGCGCTTCAGCTGCTTTCGTGCCGTGCCAATCCTTTCAATCAGATCAGAATTGATCTCTATGGCCCTTTACCGATAACATCAGATGAAAATCGGTGGATCGTAGTCGCTGTGGACCATTTACCACGCTACGCCGACACCACAGCCCTTCCAAGTGCCACTGCGCGGGACGTAGCGTCCTTCGTCCTCGATCGCTTCCTACTACAACATGGTGCACCCCGAAAACTACTATGTGACCAAGGTCGAGCCTTCCTATCAGAAGTCTTCACGGCTATGCTTTCTGAATGCCATGTTGTTTATCGCGAGACCACGGCATACCACCCACAGACTAACGGGCTCACGAAGAAATTTAACCACACCCTCGGCAATATGCTCGCGATGTATGTGACATCTGATCATACTAACTGGGATCGCATTCTTCCATTCATCACGTTCGCATACAACACCGCGGCACAGTCTACCACTGGATTTTCACATTTCTTTCTTCTTTATGGACGCGAACCTTCCCACACCATTGACACTCTCCTTCCATACTGCCTGACGATTTGAATGCCCATCTGTGTCCGAAGCTGCCCGAAAAGGGGAAGAGTGCCGTGAACTCGCATGCACCTTTACGTCACAAGAACAGCAGCGCCAGAGAGAAAACAACGCCGACCCTTCACGAAGCCACAGCTATTCCCCGGGATCACTTGTATAGCTGGCTGTTTCTTACCAAACCCCTGGCTTTTCCTCAAAACTCATCCCGTAGTATGAGGGCCCTTACCGCGTTTTGGAGCGAACCTCACCGGTGAATTTTCTCATTGAGCCACTTTCCCCATCTGACGAGATGCGCCGGCGTGGACATGACATCGCCCACATCGCTTGCCTTTAGCCATATCATAGCCCTCTGCCTCCAGACTCTTAGGTCACCAGGATGGCTCTTTTTTGGCGGGGGCAAATTGTGAAGAATAAAACGCATCGTTGGCAAGCAGCATTGCCACGGTTTGGGTACTGGGTTCTGGGCTGGTCTCGCTCGCCTCGTGCTGATCGTCGCCGGCATCTGCCTGAACGTTGCTCTGTTCCGATCGTGTTTTCATCGTAGAACCGGCCTTAACAACACACGCCAATAAACCCCTTTTCAATGTATATATAGTACACTGCCACGTTTTTGCGTTCTGTGCTGAATTCACATGTGAGTGAACGCAAAGCAGCTGCTATAGAACCTACTTGGAAATTTTTTGAAATTTTCTTTTGCATCGTTCAGCTCTTTCTACTCAAGTGTTACCGTCCCACAACCTTTGGTCTCGGTTTAGTGCATTCTATGGCATGGTGCTGGGCCACGCTGTAAATTCGTAGTGACAACAGTTGCATTTAATGAGGGCAGAGCTGGATAAGTGACAATGCTTTGAAATCTCGGTGCTTCTTACGGAATCCCAAGCCTTGTTACTGACAATCAACCATACAGTGTGGCATTATGTACGCTCCTGTCATGTAAATATATGACATACAAATCAAATAAGTTATTCAGAGACACCATAACACGCATTATCATTGTTGTGATACGGTCATGCCTTCAGTAATATTTCCATTCTTGTTCATCAATCGTGGACTCATCATTGTGGATCACTCTTGTCTGTTAGCTTTGTGTATTCTGTTCATTGACATGCCTATTGAATAAACTTGCATTGGGTATTTTATGTATTCGTTACAGAAATTCTTTCGCTTAACCTGAAAGGCATCGATTGCATTCTCGAAACCTTTCCATGACGTTGCCTGCTATTAGCAATTACACTCAAACCATGATATGACAAACCATATATAACAAAATATTGGTTGTAGTGTAGTAAATGAAAAATAGTCGTGGCTTGAATATAGTATCAGGAATGTACCTTTATAATAAATTTTCGTATATCATTAACTTATTTTATTGCAAGATGTGACCTCATTATAATGAAATTTGAGTATATATCTTGACTCAAGAGCATATCCACCAAATTCCTTATGTTTTCTCATGCATGACGGCCTTTTTTCTTCCGTCTCTGTTTCAGTTTTTGGCCATTTGAGTGTACTATGCTTTGCATGATTATTCTCTTTGGCAGTGCTAGAGATAATTTAGGTTTGATTGACAGATACCTTAGTTTTTAATATAATGAGCTGCATATATCAGCTTCTGTTGTGGTATTACTAATGAAACTGAAGTAAAAGAGAATTTCATGTATGAAGTGTGACGCTGGTATCTTGTTCTCTACTATCAATTCAACTTTATGCTTGCTGTCACAGGTGGGAACGTGCTTCTTGATATATTATATATATGACGCTATATACAGCTGTTGCATTTTCAGATATACAAGCGTTGCAATGTTACGTCATGTTCGACTTCAATTTTTGATCAAGTTGTGCAAAAATGCTCAAAGACTTTCAAAAGTATACGAAAGTAGTAGAAGAATGCCATAAAAAGATTGGCAGTCTATTAAACTCTTGTTATACATATGTTTATACGTACATATAAATTCCTGTAAATGTGCCTTTCGTAATAAAATATAAGCTGTGCACTTGTTTTTTTTTTTACTGGACCCTCTCAACATAATGTCATTTATGTTCTAGAAACATAAGATAAACGAATGGTATTTTTGTTAAGGCTCTTCCTTAACAATTAAGCACACGAGTGTGCAGAAACTATCATCACGTTCCACTCTTTATTCTTCTTTTTTTGAGTGAAGCTTTTGTAAACACACCGAAAAGCCTTCGTCCGTGTTTTGCATCATGTCTTGAGCATTGCCAACCATCCTCACTATTACATGCTCATTTGAATTTCGCACCATTTATCTGTGTTTCTGTGTCTGCATGCTTCATCTGAACATTTGGTTTACCTTACGGTAATTGTAAGTGAATGATGAGAACATTCACTTCAGTTTGTGCCTAAAGTATGCTTTGTCCTCTTTTGCACAAAAATAACAAACGTTCCTTGCTAAAGCAAAAGCTGATGGAGTCAAAATGGTAGAGGTCCACGTACTGCACGATGTCGGCACACGTTAAAGAACACCAGATTGTAAACATTTCTGGAGCCCTCCTCTATGTGGTCTCTCGTAATCATATCGCGGTTTTGGGGGCATAAAATCCCACATGTTAATATTAAAGTAAAAGGTGGCGAGGACACTTCGAAAGCTCTGTCGATCTTTTAGTGACAGGATCACTGAGTGGCGCTTTTGTTTCTCTTTCATGCACTTCCAGTCGAGTGTTTCACTTTTTTTTTTTTTTTTCAGATTTCTTGTCAAAATCTTGCAGAAAGTACAACTGATATGATATTCATGGTTGTGGTTCCAGTTAAAAGTTAGGTTGAATACGTCCAGTACTGCAACATAAGTTTATTTAAGATAAGAGCTAATGAACTGTCAAGATAATGAAAGTTTATTACATTCAGTTTATGATAACTTCAGTCAGTTTTTGTGTGATCTCAACCATGAACTTCAGTGTGGAATCTTGAGATATGCTTGGGCAGTGTGATCAAACACTATGTTAACTCAAAGAATACACTATGGCACAGGAATGCTGACATGCAAATGCCACTAACACACAGCCAAATCAAGGATTATGGTTGCCTTAATATTTGTATCAGTGTTTCCGTGTTTTCTTTTTCTTCTTGACAGCCATAAACATTTAATGAGCATGAACCCACCACCGAGGATGACGTGTCTGCCCTTGCATGTGCATTTCTTTGTGTGAAGGCAATCTGTTCTGAGGTTGGTATTGGGTTCTTGTTTGCTCAAAGAAGTTCTGAAAAGGATTTCCTGTATGTTTGGATAATTCTAAACATCCGTAGTTACAGTTAAGCCAGCGTTGGGCTTTTATAGATGCAGTTGAATATACAACTTTTATAACATGCGTTCTCTATTGAATAATGTACTTATTTGCATCAATTAACAGAAGAGCGCTCTAACGAGGCAGCTAAAAACAAACCAATCACTGAGCGTGATCGACTTTTTAACGGTGAACAGTGCACATATAAATGTCACACTAACAGAAACGTAACTTGCGGGAGGTAATCACTCTCGGAGTCTGGCCATTTGTTGTCATGAAGGTTCTTGCTTCGACCTGGACTTGCTGACCGTATGCTTCCTCTACACTCCTAATTAACTTCCATTGAAAACGAAGTGTCTTGGTGCAATATTTGAACAGAGCCTTCACCTGGCATTACTGCCAGCTTCGGTTCTTGCCTTCTTGTGTTAGCTTGGTATCTCAAGGACACAATTTTATGTACATGCTGTTTAAACCTATGTAATACAAAATGTGCATACCGTTTCAAGAGTGACAAAGCACTGACGGAGTAATTTGTCTCAATACACATTCCCTGAGTGTGGCTTAACGAAAAATTTATGCTGAAAAGTGGTGTCCTATCCTGCCTTGTTTGCTATTCCACTTTGCATTACAGCTGTGTTGTTAAGCTATGCACCATCTTGCCCAACGTAATATTTCTGAGCATGAACCTTTATGCTGTTACTTTAAATGTGCTTCATCATCTGATAGCTTTCTGAATTCCGCTAAATAGTGAGCACTTGTAATGTTGCCATTTGCCTCACATCATATTTAGGGCAAGAGAAGTTAACATTTACCATACCTTGTAATGTAAATGAAGTTGTATTTTAGCAAGCATCACGTCGATGAAAAACTTTAATGCAAATACGTCAATGTATAGACTGGTGCTTCTGTCTCCTGTTTTCCACCTGAAGAAATTGGCATTATCCTTCTGCATTTCTCTGTTAATTCAGACAAACCGAAGAAACTGTGACATTTCAGTAGTATTTGTTCAGTAGTGACATTAATAAACTAAGCTGTCCAGGTTTCAAAATTGATGACATCACTTGTTCTTGTTTGAAATGCGTGTTCCTGTCGTGAAGTGATGAGCACATTTTGTGAGATGTCCAGTCTAGTTACTCTAGCAGAACTTGGAAACTTACAACTCATATTAGGTGTAACTGTACATGAACATTTATTTTCAGAACAGTGATGCCATTGTATATTTTAAACTTCTCTAGAGATAAATTGCAGCACATGGAAATGGTAAAAGAAGAAACTTGTACCATCATATCTTATTTGAACTAGGCTGTGGTTGCTCAGTTTTGTGCACAGGTGATAAACAGCATGCATTAAATGCTTTGTAAAGAAAACATTAATAGAGCCCATGTAATGCACTCCAATCCTAAATCTCAGCAGAGATGAAAAAAAAAGTGTGTTTAAGGCAGGTTTATAGGGGAAAATTGTGGGGCAACAAGCACCACTTACAAAAGCTTATTGTCCAATCTTTCATCCGCTGTCGACATGTTTCTAACAAATTACGCTGGCATCCCAATCTATTGTCATGTATTCCACTCTCATAAAGTTGGTTTTTTTATGAATCAGCAAATTAATGTTTGTGATGAATGCCAGCAAACTTGATAGATTGTCTAGCATGGGTATCTTTGTGGATACCATTGGGATAAGCTTGCATAAATTTGTGTTGGTATTATGCTGAGTTCTACAGGGATATCTGTTCTATTACAGATGCACCTATCCCTTCTAAAAGTACAAGAACTCGTGTACTTCAGTCTTTGCGAGGAGTCCAACTCACAAGCTTCTCCCAGGAATGCATCCACCTTTTTTTTCTGGTTTACAATGTGGCTGTTTTATTTGTTGTTTTATCACTTCAGTTGTGATTCAGATGGGGGGTTACTGGCTGCCAAACATTCTTGGCTCGTTTGTAACAAGGGAATTAAGTACTGTTTTTGCTTCACTGTTTCTTTTTGTTGTTAAAATCATAAATTATAGAAAGTGGTCTCATGGTGGCTACAAAAAAGAACATTGACAGATTCATGTTAATCCAAGCAACTCATATATCAGAGATATTGAAACAGTGCAGAAGCACCCTGACTTGTTTTTGAGGGGCCCAGGGACCTAACCATACTTGCAATCTGCTTCAGACTTTTAAAAAAATCTTTGCTACATCCATTCAAGAACTTGTTCAAAAACTTTCTTGTTTCTTGAACTTTCTTATAGCAAAGAGAGTATATTTACAGGCATCACTGCATCCTATTTAAATGTGTCTGTATACCTTCTATTATACCTGCTCTACTAGGCTTTTCACTAAGGTAATAAATCTAATTCGGGTGTATCGTATGTGTAGCAAGATTTTTTGCTATGTCCAGTGTACTCTGCAGTTAAGCATGATTAAGGTGACAGCAGCATTAGGGATGTTGTCAAAGTGAAGGCACACAAATAAATAATGAAAAAAAAAAAGAAATTGCACTTCATATTGTCATATACTTGGCACTTTTTGTGCCTGAATATGGATGAATAACTTGTTACACCTTTCATGTTAAACTTAATACGCCGTAGATGTACACTGTACTGGGCTAGTTCATAAATTATCATTTCAGTATCAAATAGCGCTTCAGACTGGATGAACGGAGGATCGAAGACTTAGTGCCACGTGTGTTGTGCTTACTTTGTCTTCTGAGAAGTGCTGTCTAAAATGCTGTTCAATTCTATTCTAATTTATGCTTCGTGCGCGCTAGGATTGTATAAAGTACTTGTCAAACACTATACTGTATTTGAAACAGTATCTTCACTATATTTGGGCCTATTCTGAAGCAGTTAGAAGTTATATTTAGCAGTTAGTCTGCATTCCATACGTAGCACTCAACGCTGTGGAGGCTGAAATCGATAGTTGGACGGAAACCCATCTGATTAGGAACAGACATGAAGACAAGCTCGCTTTTACTTGCTTTCAATCGTGGTCAGTGCGATGTTTTAACTGTGGAGGCTAGTGAGACGTCTCAAAGCAGATGTTTTTGCGCCAGGAAATACAAAGTTCACACCCACAGTGTGATTTCTTTCAATTTTATCCAGAGTAAAGAGAAAAAAAGTTAGAAGTTTCTGTGTCTTAGAGATAAACAACCATGTTGTATGACTGTGAATACATTGTTCTGTACCTCTGAGCATTTCGTTGTTTTTATTTTTTTTGTTTTTCGTTTGAAGCATCAAGGCGCTTTTCCTTGCGCTGCTCACTGGAGCACTTACCACGACAAAATGCGGCTATGAGACATGCAGTGTTGTATATCGTGCAGTTCGAACTTCCTGTGTCGCCTCCACGGCACTGACTGCTCTATACAGATTGCAGTACAGACGTGAAATTTATCAGGCATACAATGTGGTCAGCTAATGGGGGATCAGTGTAAACCGGCCACCGTTGTGAGAGGATTTCATTTTACGTTAGCCCTAACAGCTTTATGAACATGATACACCTTGTGAAATTCGCAAATCTGCAGTGTATCAATGCGAGGTGCATACAGTTTCAGAAGATTGGCAAAGAAGGGACATATATTTGTGTGTGAAATGGTGTCTTTGAACAAGGCATGCATGTGGAAGCCAGTACAAGTTCTTTTTTTTTTGCAACATATTTGATTGGCATGTTTGTTTCAAATTTTTTCACACACACAGACGGCATTTGCCAAATGTCTTTTTATCAGAAGGGCCAAAAGCTATTTAAATTTTTCTGGATAACGTAAGGCTTTAAGTTCATCGAATGTTTTATTGAACTGCAGCACTACAAAGTGCTTTGTCTACTAAAAATACCTCTTAAATGAAACTTTATGATGGAATAGTCAAGTTGCTCTAATAATATCACTGAAAGTAGCCTGATTATAGTGGGACAGTCAATTTTAGGTAATTAGACCTCAAAAATACCTTCCGCATTGTTCCTATGCATTCTAAAGATCTGGTCGAAAAATCCACATTGCCATACAAAAAAACAAAAAACAACTTACTTAGTTTTAATGCAAAAGTATGTCACCTGTCAAATCAGCCTCCACCTTCACATACCTGGATTGGGTGTTTAAAATTTGTGTCTGCATAGGGATAGCACTTGGTTTTTTCACATCTGCGCTTTGTGCACATTGTGGGCATGGGGGCATGTGCCATTGCAATGGCTATGCAAGTTAGCCGTGGCTGCCCTCATTGCATTGCGTTGTTGTATCATGTCATGAAATAGTTTTTAGCAGTTGTATCCGTAACGATAATTTGAGGTTGTCTCATTAAATGTTTGCGCTCTTTTCCTCTGACATGCAGGCTCTTCTCCTTCGTGGTCTCAACAGTTGTCCCGTGCGCTTGTGTCTGTACGTGGCCGAGTGCGGTCTTGCCGTCTGTGCAACTACACGACCACAGCCAGCTCGAGCATGACGACGCACGTGCGCACACACACGGGCGAGCGCCCCTTCCGGTGCCACCTGTGCCCAAGTGCATTTGCCCAAAGTGCCAACCTCAAGCGACACGTGCGCACCCACACGGGGGAGCGTCCCTTTGTCTGCGTGCACTGCGACGCGTCCTTCACGCAAAAATCGGACCTCTATAGCCACATGCGCCTGCACACTGGAGAGAAGCCATTCAGGTCAGGGGGGGGGGGGGGGCACTTCTGTTTGTGATTATCGGAGGATGCACTAACTCGATAGAAAATAACAGCAACCCGCGGGTCATGAGGTTTTCACTCCCACTTTTTCAATGGGAGTTCGGCAACAGATTTCGTGCAGTAGTGAAAGACAGCGTGCAAGGATGTGGCTGATATCGAATGTAAATACAATACAGAATGTGTAGGGCATTGCGTCTCGTTTGAAATGCAGTGATTATGAAATTTGCTTTGCTCATCCAAGAATACTCAACGGCTTACACGGCCCTGTTTAAAAACTAATAATTTGACTTTTCCTTTTCTCTCTCTCTCTCTTTGTGCTCTCTCTTTGTGCATTATAGCTGCGTGCTGAAATTAGGATTTTTTGAGTTTGTACAACTGCACAAGTGAAAGCTGGTGATCCAACACAGCCTGCATGCAACAAATCACTAAAAGGAATCCAGTAAAAAAAAAGATGATAAAAGCAAAATAAAGACTCAATCAAGCCTGTCAGGTCTTATACAACCTCTTGTACCATTTACTTGTCTGTGTTGGGAGTGCTGAATGGGAGGGGGCCAGGAGCATGTGGCTAATCCAGGATGAATGCAGGTAACACTTATACAAGCAGTATATGCTAGGAACAAGGGTAGTGTGCTGATATAATCTTGGTTTTCTTCGTAGTGTGGTTCACATCCAGTAGTCTAGTGAAACTTTTCTTTTTTTTTTATTCCATCAACAAGAAGTAAAGGTGCTTCGAACTGGCATTCCAACCTACCTAGCTACTATGAACTCTTAGGGCTAGACTGGCTAGCCCAATCTTGGCATTTGGTGAGCTATTTCGAAAGCTAGCAATCGGAACATTAACTGTACGGTCGCATTAGCTACGGCCAGTCAGGGACAGCATAAGAGTTATGAGTATAGACAAATTTCACCGGGCATACGTCACGAAAATGGGGTGGTGCTCTTGTCGGGCATTTGGTTTCGCTTGGTAGGCAGAAGACGGTCTGCCTACCACAGTTCCTGCTGGGCTTTCAATGATGCATGTGGTGCTCTCAGTCAAGCAACGAGAAAAAAAAAAAAAAAAAACGGTATGCCGAGGAGCTGCGTCGCGGCTGAATGTGCTGAAAGGCATAAGAAAGGCAGGATAAGTTTTTATCGATTTCCATTTGACGAGGGCCGTCGTGAGAAATGGGCTGCAGCGGTAAAACAGGCGAACTGGTCCCCGGCGCGAGCTCATCGGTTGTGTGCCAAACATAGAACGTGACGGGGAGTCGCGTCTCACAACATCGTTTTGTTGGTTGGCGCACATCGCAGCCCTCAGCGCTTATCGGTTGTGTCTCGCTGGGCCCTAGTGGTCAGGAGACGGGCCATGACCACGGCGCGCCCCACGCGCTGCGATAGCTCACCTTGTCAGGGTACATCCGCTTTTGCGTGTTTATTTATTTTGTAGTGACAAATTCTTACAATTTATCTTCATAATACCCACAGTGCCCAAGGGCATTACAGAGGAGGGGGGGAAGGGAAGAATACAATTTCAACACTGAATACAGGTACTCACACTTCTACAGCACAATAATAATGCAATTCATTGTCAACTATGCGTTGCGGCATGTGGGAGTAGACAATACAAAGCAGCTTCACAATACCGTTTCACCCCTACACATCCTCGTGAGTACACTACTCTAGACCCTGAAGTAATCTTGAAAATACTTCATGTGAAGTAACCACTGCTACTTCAGAAGGCAACCTATTCCACGGCGCTATCGTCCTGGGAAAAAATGACATTTTAAATGCGTCCGTGCGGCAGCTTATTTCCCTTATCTTATTGGCATAATCTAGTTGCTGTGAAACGTAGTCCGGTTTGCAAAAATATCGTGAGAGGTCCAGAGCTGTAAGGCTATAAAATATGTTGTGTAAAAGTTTCAAGTTCCCAACCAAGCTTTTCTTTTGCTTTTGAAACACTGAAATTTCCGGTAAAATCAGAGGAGTCAAACCAAACAGCCATGTTTTGAATTTTTTCTAAGTTGGACACATCACATGCCTTCCACGGATTTCACACAACACTAGTGTAATCTAAGACAGATCGAATGTTAGTCATATATAGTTGATTCTTGGCCTCAAGTGGTAATTTACTTGCGTTTCTGCGCAGGAAACCTAACACACGTCCTGCTTTACTTGTGACGTGATCGATGTGATGGCTCCGGGAAAGGTCCGGTGTAAAATATACACCGAAACGCTTGTGTTCACGAACTGTTAGCAGCCTGGTTAAATTTACAGTGTTGTGATCGAAGTTACCGCATCGAAGGGTAGCCCCTATGTTGTGTCTCCTTGGCTTGTACGCTGGAGGCAGGCCACATCTGTGTGGCGTCTGGTGCCGAGTGGCGGCCCCGTTGCCAGGGTATGGCCGTCTGCCTGAAACAAAACCCCCCCCTGAGGGGGAAGACATGCCGGGGCAGACGTATAGATGATGATAGGTTGATGAGTTACGTGAGACTCTGAGACAAATCGCCTCCGGGCGCCTCGTCTCCTTCCCATCTGACAACGGCATGGCACGGGGCATGGAGTCGGGCTTTCCCGCCGGAAAACGTGAGCAGAAGTTACGTGCGGACGTCGCTATAATTTGACCCATAATGCCGACGTCCGCCTACCTGTGTTTACAAACATGGAATGGGTCTACAGGCTGTGATTTAAGTACTGTACATTGACAGCTCGAATAAGTGTCGGTCAACCCACGTTTAAACAAACATGAAGAATGTATGTTTTCGAGACGTGAATAGGTTTTATAACAGATGTATCCAGGTATTCATTTTTAAGGAAGAGATGTTACAGAAGGCTTTAGAGGAAAACGTTTTTTTTTTTTTTTCTAGATGCTGTGACGAGGTGTCTGAATGTCATCGTTAGTAGAAGGCTGGTCACTTCATGATTGCCTCCATGCAGGTGTTGCCGATGCTACCGCCTGTTCCGAACCCAGTCTCAGCGGGCCTGCCACTCGAAAGAGTGCACCGGCGTCCCTGTCAGACATTCACAGCCGAATGCGCAAGCTCCACAAGACCAAGAGCCGGTGCTTAATCCGAATCCAGAGCTAGAGCTGCTAGAGCTTCCAGAGCAAGTACTTTCTAATGACCTGCCACTGCAGATGTACTCACCCCATTCTGTCGACCAGGAGACTCCTCAGTCGGAGCCGGAGTCGCCACCACAGTCGCCCTCTTCACTTTTGCCAACATTGTAGCATCTGCGTTCGGCAATGCCGAGATGATAATGCCGACAGGTCTGGGTAGGATGTATTAATCTTTCGTTGTTTTTAAAGATGTATGCGTAACGAAATAGCATTTCTTTTTAATTTGCTGCCATTGAGGTGAATTGGCCTGTGCAGAGCATTATGTCTATGCTTGAATGGAATGCAGCTGAGTGGCATACTGGAAGTTCTCCAAGCTGCACATATATAATAGTCTTTTTTTTTTTTTTTGAAGCGTCACAACTTAGTTTTAAGAGTTCTTGATGCAGATTTTTTCTATTTTTATGAAAAATCATGTGTCAGTCGTCGACAGGTATGGAAATGCATTTGTAGCGTTTTTTTGTTAAAATGATGTGTTGACCGGTCTTGCGGAAGCAAATGTCAGAAAGAAAAGGCTGAAGGTCAGGTTACTAAATACTTCATTAAGTCATATATTTGCCACGGGAATCGCTTGGTGCTAGCTACTCTCATCACATACTACTTAAATGTCCAAGTAATCACTTGTTGAAATCTACCTCTAGTTTTTATAGCATTGCAATGGGTCTTCGTCGCATTAGTGCTTTCACGTTTTCAGACAGGAGCTGCTGTACGGAAGGCGACGCCTTTTATACGTGCCTTCCGCCTGCTTTCCTGCCATTATCCGTGCATCTTGTGGACTCTTCAGGGCATATGTCGCACAGCATTTATAAATGTACTGGTGTGCTATAGCACAAGGGGACGTTTTGCCTTACAATCATCTAGTGCAAGTTGTATATAGGAGGTGGTTAGCTTGAAGCGAGCACACTACGCACTTTCATGCAGGCACGGCTAATATTTGTGTTGCGGGGTACATACCCTTGCAATCCATCTGACAGTTCTTTCCAAATAAAACAACGCTTTAGAAAATCACCTGGCGCTAAAGGAACAGTGTGAGAGTGCCCACTGACACACTTCTTGTTGGTTTTGAAACACCATATACTGTCTATTCGGCTCGATGGTAACTGCTACCTGTAATACAAACGAGATGTGCAGGAACGTAATGCATGGACTTTTTTTTTTCTTGAAATCACTGGGGAAACCCACGAGATTCACAGGTAAAACTAGATATTTTGTCATGGTGACATTACAAATGTGTAATTACTAGTAGCGATTAATTGATTGATTGATTTGTGGGGTTTAACGTCCCAAAACCACCATATGATTATGAGAGACGCCGTAGTGGAGGGCTCCGGAAATTTTGACCACCTGGGGTTCTTTAACGTGCACCCTAGTAGCGATTAACAAAACAGGCTTAAGGACACTGATTACTTGTTTCCTTTCACCATTTCAAGAACCCAAGTAACTATGGTCAACAAATTGTCAGGTTCTCTGCTTTTGGTGGTTGTTTCTTGTGAGTATGCATGTCATCTACTTATGTTCTGTTTAATGAATGGCCTGTCTACAAAATCAGTTATGTGAAAAAAAGTGAATACCTCCGGTAAAATTCAGTCTTAAGCAGAATTCTGGAAATACAGCTTGTCCAGAGCATGCCTACATAAAGTTTCTGTTTACCGATATTAGTTCATTAGTCATATAATATTGATTGGTCGTCCTTCTAAATTCATGTGAGATGTATGCCTGTGTCTTTTAATTTTTCATTTATTTCATTTCATTTATTTACTCTCTAAGCCGTAAGGCGTTACAGAGAGGAGGGGTACAATATTAAACAATCAAGAGAAAAGACAACAGCGGAGTGGTTACAAAAAGTGTTTGCTGACGGTGGACCTGAAGTGCGCAGCGTCGCTGATGGAGACGATGGAGGCTGGAAGGCGATTCCACTGCACGCTGGTCGTTGGGACAAACGAGTTCAGATAGAGGTTTGTTCGGGAGTTTGGCACACCAACTTTTAACGGATGATCAATGCGGGATGACACGTATGATGGAACTGAAAAAAGGGATTGTTTTAAGGTCTGATTGGTGTAAAATATTTTATGGAAAACACATAGGCGGGATATCATACGACGGGTTGCAAGATCAGGTAGTTGTACTACTTGTTTCATGTTAGTGACACTGGATGACCGAGAATAATCAGAGAGAATGAAACGAGCGGCCCGATTTTGGATAGCTTCAAGTGTGGAGACAAGATTGGCAGAATGTGGATCCCATACAGAAGAGGCATATTCAATCTTCGGTCGTACAAGGGTTTTGTAAAGCTGCAGTTTTAATGAAGTGGGAGCTCGAGAGAAATTTTGTCCAAGGAAGCCGAGCATGCGGTTCGCATTATTGCTAATATATTCAATGTGCGAGTCCCACGAAAGGTTATCTGAAATCCGAACGCCCAGGTATTTGTAGGTGGTAACCGATAATAGAGGGGAGCCATTCAGGAAATATGTGTTTACAGGGGTGTGCTTGATTGTTCGAGTTAGCCTCATATATTTGCACTTGTCGACGTTTAGTTTCATTAGCCAGGTGTTGCACCAGGCTGAAATTGTGTTAAGGTTGGTTTGAAGTTGTGAGGGATCAGAAGGTTCGCATATATTTCTATATATAGCACAATCGTCAGCGAAAAGACGTATTGATGAGGTTATGGTATCAGGAAGATTATTAATATAAATTAGGAAGAGAATTAATGTGTGAAAATCGGTAATATCAAATTGGCTATGCTTGCATGTGCTCATGTTTGAGCATGTTGAATGCACTGAAATGTGCTACCTGAAGAACTTTGTGAAACTAGGCATATCCACACTGCAATCAATCACACGCTAGGCCAACATTGACTACTATTAAAGGTCACAGCTATTTGTACCATATTCACTTGCATCTCAGTTTAGCAGCTTAGCTTTAAACTTGCACCCCAAAAAAAATGAAGTTTTTAGAAGGGGGAAACATTCGACTCTGAGCCTGATGTGGATTTTGCACTTATGACGTGCGATACCATTTCGCCTTGCTTTTTCTATGTGTCTGCAGTTTGAATCAATGATTTCAGATTACTGCACCCGGTTTTCAGGATCCTGCTTTCACGACTCTTCCTAGTCTGCCGCTGTTCTTGTACTAAATGCATCCGATGCAACTAGTTCTCTTTACTCTTTACTAAACAACCTTTTTTAAGTGTTCATTTGTTACAGCGTCCCTGTCAACTATTATTTTATTGGTTGTTAAATGCCTGGCATGGAGTGGCTGCTATCGCAGGATCAAATCCGAGCCACCACAGCAGTGTTTCAATGAAGCCGAGACGCTAGAGGCCCGTGCGCTTAGATTTCGGTGCACATTAAAGAACCTCAGGTGGTCTAAAGTTCCGCAGCCCTCCACTACAACATTCCTCACAGTCATGTTTTTGTTGTGGGGTGTGAAGTCCCAGCAATTATTAATAGAGAACTTGCAATTAATTCTCACCTTAGCCATATTAAACTCTTTTAGCTCTTTGAAAATCAAGTTCTCGAATCGCACTCACACCATTATTTTTGTTTCATCATTTTGTAAGAAATTACATCAGCCTGAATAGGAGTAAACCCAGTAAGTGTGAGAATTGGACAAGTACATGACACGTTTTTGCATTCCCCCTTTTTTGTTTGTTTTTTGCATTATGCATAGCATATGTAACATAACAGTTAACATGTATTACTCATGCAAGGGCCATTTTAGGGGTGTTGCATGACACACTCTCGCAGCTTAAATTTGACACTGAGCTGTGATGGCTAACTGTTCTGTATGTTTGTGATGTGTGCTGTAAACACCTTTACTTTTTTTTATCGGTGCGTTAGAAGAGCGATTGTTGGAGTTGTGCATGTTTTAGCGGTAGCACAGAGCCCCTTTTGGGCTACACCATTGTTGTTGGCTTATAAAAATGTTTTGCCATGCTTGCCGTGTGAACATTGACTGAAATCGTGCCTTGTGTACCGCTGTGCCTTTAGGCCTCCTGTAGGCATGCATGACGCGCTAAAATAGTGCCCTTCATAGTCTCACGGCTGATGCATAGATGTTGTGGAGTTCAAGGTAAATGATATCTTTCATCTGGTATCGGGAGGCCTTTTGCCACAGTTGTCCGAAGAAGATTTTTCAGCTGCCTTTTGCGACTGAATAGTTTTTATAGTGACTCAAGCTGCAAATGGACGGTGATTTGCTCACCTTTGTTGTTCGCCTGAAGTTTTTTCATCCTGATTGCTTATCATATGCCTGCTTAGCAGAATGACTGGGCATTTCTAGCTCGACTTTGAGCCATTCAACTAAAAATGAACCAGCGCAAAATAACTAATATATAGAGAATGCTGAAAAGTGCATGCTTACTTTAAAAAAAGTAATAGACAGTACCTTGAAGTTGACCTTCAATTAGTTGAAAGTACGCTTATCTAGCACAATGAATTGTCAGTAAAAAAACTTTCATAAGTTGCCTGTGGCTTTTTAGGGTGCAGATCCTCTAGATCTGGGTTTCCCAATGAGGTGGGCATTATGTGCACAAGCAATCACAGTGCATATTGAAAGTGTAGTTTTCAATTTAAAAACTTAGTTATTTACCCATTCATAGCACATACAGCAATTTATGAATTGATGCCAATAAGTTGTTTAGGCAAGAAAACTGTGCGGAAATTTCGATATTAGCGCCAGCTCTGAAATAAGTTCTGTTACATTTGTGACTGCCTACACTCAAAAGGTTCTGCAGAACCCCTATAATGTTTTAGCACCTGCAATGGGTTTTGTATACCTGTAGGGCCACTGGAACAAAAAACTATTATGTTATATTGGTGGGCTTTCATTGTTGAAGGTTAACTGCGGGGTCATCAAGAGCGATGTCTTAGCCCTATTGCAGCTTGCTTTTTTCTTCACTAGGCTTCGGCTTAGTATGCACGTGTATATTATGCACCTATATTCGCTATGAATGGTGTCGGCCACGAGTGAACAAATTTTGACTTGTTTCTGTGCAAGCAAGCTGTTTATTTGTGAGAAACGAACGGAGAAATACAGCTGTCAAATACTAATTGTCAATAGTCTATAAATGTACTGTCAGTACTCATCAGCATTGTCATTTTAGCTAGCTGTTTTTCTTGGTAACGTGTGTTTTTACATTTATTTGGTGGGATTTTGTGTAAATGAAATGAGTCCGAAAAATTGCAGCTACTGCATAGAAAGTAAGCGCTGTTTGAATGCCAGGAACATTTGCATGATATATCTATGTATTTCCTATTTTGTGTCGGGTCACAGTCGAGGATTCGATTTTTTGAAGCAAATTTATTTGTTTTTATTTACTATTTCGGTTTTTATACTGTTACTTATTAGTTGTCATTACTGTTGTACTCCAATACATATCTTCATTCATTTTCTGTGTTTTACTGTTTGAGGAGATTTTTTTTTCGTGCATCATTTCACTGACTTTTGTCCATAATCATAGTCTAAGGACACTATAAATGTATGTATTTCTTTTTTTGTTTTGTAGAAACCACCAAATGTTTCATTCTGGCCACTTTTGTATACAGCTTTGCGTTGACACCAAGTGTTAGCATTTCTGTAGTCATGTACTTTTTTAAAAGGCAGTGGTGTTTCGACCTTAAAGGCGGATGCACACAAGCCTGAAACAGTGTGCACGCCGATCCAGATTGACATTGTAAGTTTGACGGTCAGTGAATTTGTGGTCAGAAACCATCATCTAGTACAGGGGTCGGCAATCTTTTCTGCCAAGAGGGCCACTTCACATGAAGCCAGCACAGCCGGGGCTAGACGGCAGACTTGTGCGAGGAGGGGCGAGGTTGGCGAACTTATTGTACGGCAAATGGAATAGAAATCATTGCTATTTTTTGTGCGTATGGCTTAAGGTTGCAATTTATAAACAGTTTAGAAGTGAAAATACCACCTCAAATAAAGAATGCCATGTAGGCCTCCAGATATGAAGTGTCAAGGAGAGGATGACTAGGGTCTGGTTTTACCGACCAGTTTTAGCCCTGCTCGGCCAGTGTTTCAGACAGCGGGCCGGTTGCCTGTCCGCACCCACCATCATTGGCTGGTTTTTTACTGCGAAAGCTGTTATGAGATCAGAGCATGGGTCACATGCGGCGCCGTAGTTGTCCGCCACCGCCGATGTCGGTAACCACTTTCAAAAAAAAAGCTGTAAATAAAAAACACCAATGGCACAATGGGATTCGAACCCGGGTCCACTGCGTGCCAGCCAAGTATTCTACCACTGAGTCACGCCAGTGCATTGAACTTGTTTTTAAACTGGCTTTAGGCAGGCTTCATGTCGGGAAAGGAATCGCGTTAATATAAGTAATAAAGCATTTTAGAACATGAAATGAACAGCCAGGCATCACACAATGTGAATTGCATAACGAGTAGGTCATTAAATGCTCCAACCCATTAGAAAACTTGCTCTTGATCACCTGTTAACTGTGATGCATACCCACTTCAGGCGTAATTCTTCCACAGCATGAAACGTTGCACAAAATATCTAACAAGCGTGTAGCAGATACCACGCTTCTCCAAAGAATGACAAAGGATAGCATAGTAAATGCTGGCCTACTACGCAAAAATTATTTTTATGGCATAGTGGGTACCCAGCAGTGTACTTGTAGCAGTTACCCAAAGAGTATTTAGAAAAGACTCTGAAAGGTCGCTCTTCTAGCTTTCGCTGCAACTGTGCTGCGCGTTCCGCGAAAACCTGTTTCTTTTTTTTTTTTTTTCCAGAGTTGTAAACGAAAAGTCATTCTAATAATCGGTATTTTTATGCAAAGAATTGGACTAGTAGGTTGGTTCAGTGTGCTGTTTTTGTTTCTGAATCAAGTTCATTTGGCTCAAGGAAAGCAACACTACATTAAATGGCACCGCATGCCAAGAACATTACGTGGCGTCTATTAAACACTAATTTACTCCTAGTAGAGCATTACCCCCCCCCCCTTCCCCCTTCCTCTGTTGAAGGACCAGCTTTTTTGTTTGAGGAACCTCATTCTTCTGACATCGGCACGACGTCGGAAAGATGAGGGTTCAGACGTCGTGCCTGGGGCCGCATAATACTGTCTTGCAGGCAGCATGCGCACAGGTTGCCGACCTCTGTCGACAGGTTGCCGACCTCTGACCTAGTACTTGAGTGGACCTACTGCAAGTCGCGGAAGCAATTTGATGCTGCATTTCGGTCATCTGGACTGTGTCTCTCCTGCCTTCTTAGGTTATATCTGGCTGTAGTGTTGTTTTAGTGGTGTGCTTTGTACACTTTCTAATGCACTTGGGCAGCCTTTAGTTGTTGGCTACAAGCAAGTGTCCAATCGCTATCAAGCTGCATGTGCCAGTGTGTCCTAGCATGCTGGTATGCACAATCCTGGTAGCACCTAATGCATGAACTATGTGGGACTATACGTGTCTCTTGATATGTAGCCAAGAGATGACAAGTGCCTGTGCGTCTTTTTATGTTATGATGCTTTGAACAATAAAATTTTATATAATCTCTGTGATGGTTTCACAGAAACGTTTTAATTTTACATGCGAACGAATATCTGTGCCTCGTAATTTAGGGACACAGGAACTAGTTAGTTTAAACTTTTACCTAAAAAAATGGCCATGAACTAAGCAGAAGATAGGAATATTTTTCACATTGCCATAGAAGTACAGCATCGTTATTCTCTCGCATTTCACTCAACGTATGCAAAAACGCACACACACACACCTACACACAAAAGAACGTTAGAATTGCTATAATATGACCGATGAAAACTTTGAAGCCAGATAATTTGCTCATGCCAGCCAGCTAGCTCACGGTATTCTGAAAACAGTTTTTCTAAGGCTGAGAAAGTACAGATTTTGTATGCGCTGTCAACCTTGGGGTCAGAGCACAGGACAAGCATCTTTAGTCATGTAATGTAGCTGGGGCCTCGAGAAAGTGTTCAGGTTTTCATGTGTATTCTGTTCATTCTTTCAGAATATTGCTCAAGCATAGCAAACGGGAGTAGCGTAACTCTAGTAGCACGGTAAGAAAGGGTTTCATTCATTTCATAAGTTGATAAAGGTTGCATCTGTGTCATGCTGGGAACTTTTCACTTGTTTGCAATGTCACACCTACTGCACATAATTTTAAATGGCACTGCGTGTTAACCATAACCACACTGAAGTAAATGTCTTTAGTGTTGTAGCTGTTTTCTAGTGTGAGAAATTGTAAATAAGCGAAATTGTACTTAAATATGTCAAATGCTTTTTATGGTTTTTTTGCAACACATACAGCAGGAAAGGTTATGCACAGCTTGCTTGACAACATATGCAACAGCTGTATGTTCTGCAAGTGGTGCTACATTTGGTCACAGCCTCATTGGGAGGTATACCTTGCTGCTTCCAACCTAAATTACTATAACATTATAAGGGAGTGGGCTTCACCCCACAATTTTCTGTGTAGTGGTTGAGCCAGCTTTAAAAGGCCCTTCACTAGGTCCATTGTAAATTTTTTATTGAACCGTGGTGATGTAGGTTCCTTAAAGTTGTAAGTGTGCTGGAGAGTGTTTCACTGAATGAATGAATGAATAGACTTTATTTAAAGTCCGGCAGTTTATCGGGCGAGGTTGGGGAAGAGGGGATTAACCCCTGTCCTTTCTCGCTCTCCGTTGACTATGATGGCGGAGCCTCAGGTGACCGCTCGAAGTTATTGCACCCGGGCGGCATCTTCAGCTTGCCGGACGGCCCAAAGCTGGTCGGGCAGCTCATTGCTGGTGAGTGCCGCCTCCCAGCGGCAGCGCAGCTGACGCCGCCGATCGGCAACAGTGACCGTCGCCGCGCCGGAGGTCGGCCCCTGCCCTTGCGCGGTGGTGGCAGCAGCAATTGGCCTTGGATTTCACCCCTGCCTAACATGTGTCGCGAAGGGAGCGGCGGCAGTGCCGTCAACGTTTTCAGCACACTCCCAAAGCATGTGCTGCAGTGTGGCCCTTTCCCCGCACGCCTTACACGCGTTCGTAGGCTATAGGTGAGGATAGCACAGGCGTAGGATCACCGGGCTGGAGTACGTATTTGTTTTACTGAAAAAAAAAAAAAAATTAAGTGCTATAGTGCATCTCGCTGTGTTCGCTGTCTTTCATTCACCATTGCGCCAATCAATAGCACTCTTGCCATTTGGCTCTGCGCCCTCAGCTTTTGGTGAGAGAGCATCTCGTGGAATGACGAACTTCTAACGCTATGCCCACAACGCCTTTAAGCTTTGTGTACACTATTCTAAAACTCTAATAAGGGGAAAAGCGTAGATATCGCATCAAATGCAAAAATTGCTCATCAGCAAACCCCGTTTAATACAAGTTGTGCAAAAAATAATTGCATGATGACATCATCATAACGTCACAGATGGGAAAAGTGAACTTGACATTGTTGCTTGGTTACGGCTTGGTCAAATGTGGGCTTATCATGGAGGCCGAGCAAAACCAGGTGAGGGGCAGAAGAAATGCCCCAGATGGCTTGTAAAGCCACCGACTCCCAGATGCAGAAAGCTTTCTGCATCTGCGGAAAGCTTCTAGTGGTGGGAAAAGAAATAGGGAAACAGAACCTAGGAAAGTGACACCACAGACAAAAAAGTTTGCCCAATCCAATTAGAAATTTCCGATTGGATGCAATTGGAACCATTTGGAAATTTCCAGTTACGTTTTGGAATACCAATTGGACAATTTCATTGGGTTCAATGGGCCATCCCTTTAGCTTGAATGGGCCTGATCAATGTACCAATTTGTAAGGCAATCAATATCTAAATAGATTGACCAATTAGGCTAGCAGGTGAAGTGAACTTTATTGCCACATATATCAAAACATGTTTAAACAATAAGGATGGTGGGATAAAAGCTGCATGTATGCAGCTTGACTAGTCCTACCTCCCAGAACAATAACAGCAGCAGCAAACATTAACAATTCTTACTTGTCACAATAGTAAAATAGAAATACATAAAGCAAAGCGATAAGAGAAGAAGAAAAAAAGTATGAAACAAACATTCTCAACATCGGTGTTCATAAAATTAGTTGAAGCATTCACTTTTTGGAAACATGACGTATGTTGTCATCACTTAATTTAGTATACTTGTCTAGTATTGAAGGAAGGCGGTAGGAAAGTGTTTGAAAACCGTAGTTTGTGCGTGGTCGCGGAACTGCCCAATGTTCGGTGTGTCGGTTTATGCGTTATGATTGATTTATTGACAAGTTAGCAATGTTCCTCGTATGAGTACTGCCCTTAATCGTTTCATGTTTAAAAGAACTGATACTCATAAAAGTGGTCAACTCGGATAATTTTGAGCTTCAAATATAGGTCACGCGTGTGCTCATAAGGTAGATCAGCAATAGCCCGTAGGGCTTGCTTCTGTAGTGTGACTAAATTTTCTAATGATTGTTTAGTGCTGTTTGACCAAACGAGGTGACAATAGCGCAGATGTGAAGCAAAGAGTGCATTATATATCATGAGTTTCTGTTGTATTGGTAAAAGTTTCTGGCATCTGCGCAGCATACCTAAAACCTTGGGAAGCTTAGATTTTAAGTGATCAGTATGGTGGTCCCAAGTTGCCAGTTTGTGAAAGATGACACTCAATGGTTTAGCCAACGCAGAGAGTACTACTTTAGAGTCATTTAGCATAAGACACTTTGTGTGATCGCAAGGCGTAGATTTTGCTCTAAAGAGTACTGCTTTTGTCTTCGAGCAATTGAGCTGAAGTGAGTTTTTTACTGAACAGTTATTTATTTTTCTTAGTATTTCATTAGCCAGATGTATAAGTTCGTCATCCTTAGTTCCTGGAACGAAAAAACTGGTGTCATCCGTGCAGATAATGTAGCTAGCTGAGTCATCAACATTCACAATATCATTTATATATATAACAAATAGAAGTGGGCCTAGTATGCTGCCCTGAGGCACACCCTGCTCAATTGGTTTTAGCGAAGAGTAATGTATGTTTGGGTGAACACAGTTCCCCCATTGGAAATAGCATAGAGTTCTAATTGGATTTATTGATTGTGTTGATGGGTCTAACCAACTCAAACAATCCGTAGCACAAACAATCCAATTGGTTTGGCCAATTAAGTTGATTGTTCAGGACAACCTCTTTAGTAGGAAATACCATGTAGCCGCCCTGAATTAAGCGTTACCTGCTAATCTCATTGGAGACACATCAAAATTAAGAAATGATGTTGGACTGCATGAACTTGACATTAGTGAAGGCTAGCGTGAAATAGAAAAAAATTCTATACAAATGTTAGTCTCTCCGAAGGTGCTTAATGTGCCTGAAATTTCGGCCTAGTAAGTTGTGCCAGGTCCCATGAACAATTGAGTAGTTTTTGGGGCCAACTGTAAAATGAACTGGTGAAATAATCGGTACACTATGTAGAGCATATTATTATGCAAAGATGTTTTATTTGAAGAGTAGTCATGTAATTGGAAACATGTTTCTTGTTTCACAGCTTTACTCATTTCTGTGATGTCTAATTGAAACCAGCTTGCAATCTAAAATCCAATTGGAATGAATTTGTGGAATTCTCATTAGAACTGTATCTGGTGTAAAGGGTCCTTGGCCCATCCCCATTTATAAATTTTAGTATGAAACTCTCAATTAATCATTCGATGAACATTAAACCTGGTGAATTTCTCTCAACTGGATATTAAATATAATTAATATCTGTTCAGTATGTAATGAGGCCCACCTGGAACTGTCCTATATGGAGCACTGATTGGACCTACAACAATCACTAATTGGTCCTGTATATACAAATGTCAAATTGAAGGCTTAATACCACATGGCCTAATACCACAATAGCGCAGGGATATTGAAGGATATAGGTATATTGAAACATTCGGAGTAGAAAAAAATCTTCTAACATGGATTGACCTCAATTGGAATTGCACAAGCATTTAGATTATCGAAAATTCTAATAGGGTGGCAAAATGGAAAATTTACACCTAGTGTTGTGACCATTTGAAACGATTACTTTCAATTGGGCTACCCGGTCGAGTTCAAGGTCCCAATTGGTTGCAGCCCATACCATAGGGGGCCAATTGGTATGGTCAGTTGAACCAGGTGACTTTTTCTAAAAGTGTTGGAGAACCAGGCGGAGAAGAGCCAACGAGCTAGCTCTCCAATTGGACATTTCAGAGTATCCCATTGAAACTGATTGGATAATGGGCGACACTCATGTAGTCCCACCAACTTGGGGCAATTGAGACCAACTGGAATTTCCAATTGGTTTCAGTGGTTTTTGTTTTTACTGGGTACCAATAACACAAGAGGTGCTTTTGCAGGAAGAGGCAGAAGGGTGCTCACTGCTTTTAGTTCTCTCTCGCGCTGCCTGTTGCAACAAAGTGAAACCCGCGAAGGTGCGCGCATGGCGCTGTGTACCGAAACAGGTGGATGCTAATGTATATGCACTAACTGTATTTTATTCACTCAGCTGACTATCGCAGGAGCACGTACGCAGCCTCTGACCCAAGCTCATCAATCTCATTTGTGATTGAGAGGCACTTAACATAACTGAAGACAGTGAAGGCAATTCAAGAAATCAACCAAGTTTGTGCCCTTTCTTCCACTATGAGCAGAACTCAACATAGAACAAATACTTCGAAATTGTCGTATCTTGTGAGTGACGTGTTGGTATGTGTTTACGGATATTGTCGCGCTTTCACACCTCGCCTCACGGGGTGCGAAAGTGGCGAAACTCTCCGGAAACTGGCACGTTTCGCCGTCCAAGCGGCCGAAAACCTACGCCGCGTGGCCGGTGCAAAAAACATCTGTTTGGGACCGATTTTCCCGCCACGCGATAGCGGATTTGGTTTACGCTTAACGGCTTTGGCTGCGCCATGGAGGAAGGAAAGAAGGAGGAAGGACAGAAGGAAAGGAAAAAGAAGAAAGACCTTTCCTTCCTTCGTGGGCTGCGCTAGCTCGAACCACGTGATATAACCACTGGCCGCAGATTCAAAATTGCGGCCAAGTCGCATCAGCGCAAATCGCCAACTACCCGTGCAGCTCGACGAAACGTGACGGCCTCAACAAGGACGCGTTCATTGAGAGCCTGGCTCGGATTACGATTGCCGAGAACACTGGAGTTCACGGAGGAAGGAAAAGGTGTGCTGGAGTTAGACGGTGCAGCCGTGCAGCAGCAGCGAGTCAGCATGCCCCAAAGCATGACCTACTACACTCCTGACCTGCCCAGAGAGCACCTCTTCCAGCGCCCACGTTCTAGTTCATACCTTCTGCCGCTAGGGCCGTCACCTACGAGCGGCGTGGCGCTAGGCAGCACCTGTTCGCTGTCGTCTGCTTCAGCCATCGCTGTGGCAGTGCAAATCGTTCTTATTGTGCATGAATTGTGTATGAATGTGTAAAATATGGCAAATAAAGCGATATGATTCCTCGTCAGAGTTGGCTGCATTCGTGTGGACGTTTGAAGCAGAAATAGAACCGTAAAAAAAGCACACAAAGGGTCACAGTGGCAAGCAGACGGGAACTTTTCTACAAATGAAGGAAAATTTATTATGAAAATATTTCTTGAATGAAAACGTAGTCCAACGAGATAAAAAAACTATTGTTAGGCATTCATTGTTCACACTGAATCACGATGGTTCCAGACGATACGCATACACAAATTGCAGAAGATACGCAGAAACACAGTAGGTCGTGTGCAGAAACTTGCAGACGGCAGATAGCTGCAGTAGTCAGCTCTAATAGTGGCCGCGTGCAGTTTTTTTTTTTTAGATGAGCTGACACCTCAAATGTAAGTATGGTGTATTGCTGCGTGCCATATTGCAAATCGGAACAAGGCAAACAAAGTAAAGTAAGTTTTCACGAGTTTCCTGCCACAGACATACGGGAAGAATGGATCGAGGCAATTGGAAGAAAAGGTGAGTCTTGTGTTTTTGAGAGTCGTTTCAATTCAGAACGAGTTGCAAGCTAGCAAGAAGCACCAGGGTGCTTTAGTAAACTTTATTTCCGTGTGTTATGCTAATTCACTGAGCTAAAAAACATGAAAGCTTTTTTAAAGTACCGCGGCTAATATGGCAGGCTCCACAAATAGTGCCAAGAAATTTAAATATAGCACACAAGAAAAAAGTAAATATACGAAATCTGTAAATTATGTAAAAATGCGTAGCGGTGGGTTGCGAGGGGTTCGAGCACCCTTCCCGAAGGCTGCCTCAACAAATGCCGCCGAAATCCATAAAAAAATTAATGATATGAAATATTTACGTGCTGCCTCCACAGTTTGTCTCTGTGTGTGTGTGTGTGTGTGTGTGTGTGTGTGTGTGTGTGTGTGTGTGTGTGTGTGTGTGTGTGTGTGTGTGTGTGTGTGTTTAGCGATGGACAACTCTTGAACACTGGGTGTCACTGAAGTTAGCGACCGAATTTGGTCAAATGTATTTCTCATCTCAAACCTCTATCTTCCCATACAGCTTTGTTCGTTTCTGTATAAGCTTACTTAAGGTAATTAGAAACGTTACGCCGGTAACGAAATGTGGCGATTAACTGTTCACTCTATATAGGGCTGGCAGGCGGTCGGGTATAATGACATAATTGAAGTCCTTCGTGCAATGAGCCCATCGGCTCTGTGAGGGTTAAGAGACCCAGCCGGTGAAACCGAAATGAGGAACCTGGAATAATCAGCGACAGATACTCTATTTATGTGCGTGCTGCATCTGAGATTACATCATGCATGACAAAGATTCGTTTTGGAGAATGCAAAAGAACAAAAACCACTGAAGTCATCGTCGTCAACGGCGGAGTCATTGTACAGGTTAGAGGTTTGCGCTCTAAACCAAGACCAAGGCGCTCAAGTGCGCCTCGGTTTCGGCTCTGTCGTATTGGGTCGCGCTTCGTTACTGAGCAGCCATTAGGAAATTCAGCTTTGTTATGAAACCTTGTATAGCCAATGAGCTCTTCGAATAAAGGGCTTCAAGTATGCCACTGGACTCGACCACGTACCATCACTAAACATCAATCGACGAATGTAGTCATCTAAAAAGACATTTACAAAGGCTGCGAGAAAATATGAAAATGCACTAAATGGGTATACAGGTACTTCCCCAGAATAAAATCGTGGCTATGCTTTTTCTTAACCTCCCCATTTGGCTTGTTACATTTTGGAAAAATTAATTACAAAAAAGGTGTTATGGACTGTTATTTTGCAATCTTGCTAGCCATGCGTATACGCCTTTACCTTTGATGAAGGTTCAGGAAAGCATCGCTGGGAGCCCAGCGACCGGTCGAAGGTATGCAGCCTGCATTTTACCGCTGAAGATTACAGAACAGTGACGAAAAGGAAGATGTTGAAGCCCACAGCCGTGCCTTCCTTATTTCCCGCTTCTCCTGATCCACGTGGGCAAGATCCAATGCCGCGGAAAAAGCGGCTAAAACGAACGCAGGGGGAAACAACGCTGGCACCCATACAAGTAAAAATACTGTAAGTAAAACTTGAAGTCTAACACAACAACGGATAAGAATAATGTTAGCAGTATTCCCTTATGCGTTTAGCGGGACAATATATCTGTCATGCTTCGCTATTTTTTCGGCTTAACAGGGGAACGTCCAACGCAGATTCTTCTCAAGAAGAGCGAGCATCAGCGGAGCCTGGGGAAGTATATAGTTCTGAAAACCCAATTGAAACTGCACAAGAGGCCGAGTGGTTGCATTTTCCATCAAGTCAGGACAACATGGAGGACTGTAGTTCAGTTATACAAGGGGAACACCAGAAGAGGCCAGTGCGGCGCTCCATGACGTCGCAAACGTCGATCGGTTTGAAGAAGATGCGCCAAATTCTTTTAGCAGAAACCTTGATATCACTTTGAGGGATCTGCTTTTCATTGACAAACGAGTATAATGGCACATTTTCAGCATGTGTACGCGCCCCAACTGCGGGTGTCGCCCTTGGGCGCTATCAATCAAACATAACCACTAGTACAACAAAGGCGGTACTATTCCGCCCTAAAAATAAGTCTGTTAATGAAAACATACATTTCAAGTATGGCGATACTATTATTGAGTTAGTAAATTGTATAAAAATTCTTGGAGTTACATTTTCGAGCAATATGCTTTGAAACGATCGCATTTACAGTGTGCTGGGTCAGTTATCTCGCGTAGAGGGCACGGTGTACAGTGGCAAAACTGTTCTACTATACAAGGTAAAATTCTTACTTTATAAATGACTGTTCTGTTGGCATCTTGCTTATTGTTTCTTGGTATGAAGGACTACGACTAACACGCGCTTACAAAAACTGTACCTGATGCAAAAGACGTATATTAGAATAATTTTTTACTGGTCGTATGATGCTCGCAGAAGTGAATTGTTTCAACAGGCTGGAATACCACCCCTACATCGTCTCTACGATTTTAAGTTAGCATTGGTGGTCAGGCGTCAATTTCAAGAAAGTCGACATTATTTGTACGACCTCTCGAAACTGCAGCCAAATAATTTGTTCGAAACATGACATAAAGAAACATGGAAAATAAAAACTTCGAGAACAAACTACTCCACAGATAGGTTGTTCTACACAGTTTCTACGTTAATTGATAAATATGTGAAAGCTGGCATAGATTTCTTACTCTGTACCCGAACTCAATTGCACGATATACACATGTATAGTTTTCAAGATTTCTTTGCAGTTGCTACATTGTTATCATGGTTGCTATTTTTATTTTTAGAATTTGAACTTGATATTTTTGTAATTGTTGCTTAGATAACATTGCTAACTGTTTGCCAGTGCTGTCGTGCTAAAGGCGTCTGTGGGCCTATGTCAAGCTGCCTCTTTCGAAGAGCAGCTTTTACCTGCCGCTGTCCTTCATCAAACTATTGATGAAAAATAAAACATTATTATTATTATTATTATTATTATTATTATTATTATTATTATTATTATTATTATTATTATTATTATTATTATTATTATTATTATTATTATTAACTATGCTCGACAAGATGATGATAATGATGACGATAAAAACTTTATTGGGGTCGCAATGTGTTGCCCTCGATAGGCACATCACTGCCTTTACCATATCGTCTCATCGCACGGACATATAAAATCATAGAAACGCGCATCGGCCAGCGCTCCCCGTTCCAGCAGACAAACTCCCGTAGCGAAATTTGACGCACAATTTTTGTTGTGTAGGTCACAGTAAGAGTTAAAGCTTCAATTCCTGTGTCTCTCCTTGATATGCGTCCGTGGGCGTATGTGCATTATTCTCTTCTATCAATTGACTACAAGTGTAACACCTGTCCAGGGCGAGTGTCCAAGGTAAGTGCTCAACAGGGGCACTGCGTTTCACCTGACGCGTCCTAAACAACCTAAAATCAGTTTGATATTCTATTACCAATGAGTACATTATTAGTCAAAAGCTTTATGAATACTAAATTGAAGTTTTTTTAGGCTGGAATGGCAAAAACAACCATGCAGCAAGACATTTCTACGCAAATATACAGCTTTAGAAGTCAATCAACCAGTATAGCCTAACTACTAAAATGTAACACATAGCACACGTTAGCCTTTTCAGCAAAAAACAATCACACGTATAGGCAGTTTGTCACAGAAGCAGACGCATGGTATCAGTCCGTCGCCCTCCTGCCGGCCGCACAGTAGCAGACGAACAGGTTATAGGTAGCGCCACCTACGGCGAGCGATTGAACGAGAGCGGGGACACGCGCTCCCATAGGAACCCCGCTATCTGAACAGGTCAGGAGTGTAGTAGGTCATGCCCCAAAGTGTCTTGCGTTTGTGTACAGCGAGCTGAATCCGCCGCCGCCGGTGCGTTTTCTCGTGTCGTTTCTGCTGGCGTATCTCCCGAAACAACATTTTGGAGCTGCTTCTTTTTAGTACTTTGCGTGAATAACTAGAACGGGGTATGAAATTTAGTGCTCAGAAAACAGGCAAAATCGCATTAATTCTCAAGGTAGCAATGGCAGCGGCAGGGCGCCATCAGGGGCAGAACGAATGTGAACACATATTGGGGAACATTTCCGACGCGCGCAGTCGTGGTTTTCGGGTTGCTCTGGTGTTTTCGTGTTTACTTTTCATGTGGGACGCCTTCAGCTGTTTCAACCAGGTTTTGTGGGGCTTTAGCCATTTAACAGGGCTTTACCAATTTTGTGCGTCAAATTTCACTCTTGTGTATTCCAAGATGGTGTGTAAACACGTGTGGTTCGGAATTTTCAGCTAATGAACCGTTTCAGCCGGTGAAAATTGTGAGTGTGCAGCAGTGATGTGGGTGGCCGCCGTTCCCGACACATATTGATTCAGTACACGGACGTTACCGCAGTTTCGTGTTGTTTCAAGTGTTTCAACAGAGTTTGAACATTCGTTACAGCTGTCTTTCTTGTGCCATTTGCCCGCACTCTGTGTGTCGTGTTGTGTGGTTTAATGGGAGTCGAGTAGCTCTTGACAAATTTTGTGATGCGCAGAAAAATTACACTATCTTCCACTAAAGGGAACCATGTTGGGATGCGAAGCAGTGCTGGTGTTCACTTGTGTTTTATTTGTATGTTTCATTTGTGTGTGGAGTTGTGTATATGTTGTGCACCGCTTAAGCCACCTCCCCCCTCCTCCCATTTGTGTGTATTACCGTGTGTGTTCCACAAAGTGAACACCAGCGCTGCTAGGAGAGTGCAACGGCGCGCGCTCGCGCAGCTGTGGCGAAAAGAAAAACTAGAGAAGATAAATGAAGCGGAGGAAGCGCTTTGCCACCTCACGCGAGTAGAGGGCCCTCGGCGACCGAGCGCTCCCCCACTGCGCATGTGCCAACTCTCTTCTCCTCACATGCAGTAAGTAATGAAAGCTACAGTTTTTATGTAGCATGCCTTCTCTATGCCAGGCCTCCCTTTGGTTGTTCTAAAACTGGGCACAATCCAGAAACATTACAACAGTGTGTGATAGAAGGTGCACTAGCATTGCTAAAACTGTACCATAAAAAAGTGGAGCAGTGTGAACAGAATGTTGGCATAATGAGTAAGGTCATCAGGAATCCGAGCAAAAAACTTCATGATGAAACAAGCGCAGAAATACACACACTCAGAGAGGACTGTGTGCTCTCTGAGTGTGTGTATTTCTGCGCTTGTTTCATCATGAACCTTTACCAACACGCTCAACTGGCAGTCATCCTAAAAAGCAAAAAACTTGATGACAGGGAAAACAGAAGCTGCCGGAATAACCTTATCATTTATGGTTTGCAAGAAAAAAAAGTGGTGAAAATAGCAGAGATCTAGAACAAGTGGTTATGAAAGGTGTGTTCAAAGGCGAACTCGGAGTGGAAACAAGATCGGTTGAGCGTGTATATCATGTTGGAAAGAAAAGGACAAACTGCACAAAGACTGTCATTATAAAGTTTCACAACTTCATAGAAAAGATCACCATTCTGTGTAATTGCAAGAAGCTTAAAACTAGTTCGATAGCTATGTCAGAAGACTTCTCGGCCTCAGTGCGTGACGTACGCAGTAAGCTTTGGCAGCCTCCAAGGCAAAGCGTGATGGGGGCGATAAAGTAACACTTCTTTATGCTAAACTTAAAGTGAACAATGAACTGTACGTATGTAATGATGAACAAAAATGCAGATTACCTTTGAACGCTGTGCGTCACGATGACACCGGGATGTCCAGAGCCCACAATGCATGACGAGTACAAGTTGTGAATTCACTTTCCCTAATAAGCTTTAATAAAACTGCTGCTTGGGCGAGTTGGTTCATGATTATTTAGACAAATTTATCAGCGCAAAAAGATGGAACTTTTAGAAAAGAAACACACACGCAGCACTGTTGCAATGCAAGGAGAATTGTGAATAAAGCTGCAAAACTTGAAGAAATTTTGCTGATTCAATCTCCTGACATGGCAGTAATAAGCGAGACGTGGCTACATGGCGATATTCATGATTGAGAGATAATTTCCCCCTCTTATTCTCTTTTGCGCACCGACCGCGATAGCCGCGGAGTTGGGGTCGCAGTGGCAGTATGCAAGGGCTTATCATTTCGGAAAGAGCAAAGCACTCCAGATTATGAAAGTTTGTGGTGCACTGTATACGTTCATATGTCACCCGTGCTTATAGGTGGTGTTTATTGGAAGCCAAACCCGTCGGACGAATACGTCACAAGAAGTCACGATTTTTTCCACGACAAGTTGAATGATCAAACTAAGCTAATTCTTACCGGTGATTTTAATTTACCTACTATTAATTGGAATGCATCGACAGTCGATAGTAGAGATCCTTCTTGTTCCGAGCTGCTTTTGAATGTAGCATTAAGTTTTTCATTATCTCAGCTTGTCAGAGACCCAACACGCATTCAGCGGCAGACACTTTAAATACTAGATCTTGCCTTTGTCTTTTACGATCCAACAGCTGACGTCAAGCTAGGAGATGGCATATCTGATCATAAACTTCTTTTACTAGCAGTCACTATCAGTAGCAGCGTACCAATTCTGAAATAGCATGTAGCTATTAAAAACTAATAGAGCTGATGATGTTAGCATTATTGACTTCCTCATAGTAGCGCTGGAATGCTTTTTCATTGAAAATCACCGTACAGTGAATAATCTATTGCTTAAACTGAAGGACATAATAATATATTGTGAGAACAGATTCTTTCCCACACAACTCAAATGTATAAAACACAGAAACCCATGGATTACGCGCCATGTGATCCACCTGAAAACAAGGATGCAAAAGAAAAACTGTAATTGTGATGATATTTGCAGACTTTCTGATGAGCTGAGGGCATCTATTAGGAACTCAAGAGATGTTCTCTTTCCAATGACACTAATGAATTTCATGACCCAGCATCCACATAAGTTTGGCGCTATCAATCCAAACCTAAAGACCACGTGACTCAAATAGATATAAATGGGACTATAACAGATGAAGCTCACTCTCTCGCTGGCACATTTAACGGGTACTTTCAATTTGTTTTTCCACGTACTCGTGGGCTTTCAGAATCTGAGGAGTTAGACATCCTCTCAGTTATTTTGCAAGAGTCTGTGCTAGGCCCCATTCTATTTCTGATTTTTGTTCACAACATTCATTCTTACGTTGAACCTGATGTAACGGTCAGACTCTTTGCGGATGACTGCGTCATTTATACCACAGTACAAACGATCGACGACCAAATTCAGTTAAATACATCCCTCACTAACATTTTAGGATGGTGTCACAACTGGGGAATGGAAATAAATGTAAGAAAAACTTCGTACATACGTATTACCTGAATGCGCAGGAGTGCTATTATGCACAGGAGTATGCGCAGGAGTGCTATTACTGCAGCAAAGTGTTCCAGCAGAATGACCTGCAAAGACACCTACGTGTCCACACTGGCGAAAAACCGTTCACCTGCCACCTATGTCCCGTGACATTCACCCAAAAGCACAGCCTCACTCGTCACATTCGAACGCATACGGGCGAGAAGCCACACAAGTGTCGCTTCTGCCCGAAGGCATTCATCAACAATTGGGATAAAAACAGGCACGAGGCATGTGAACACACGGGTGCGAGACCGTGTAAATGTCGTTTTTGTCCAATGAAATTCATCATCAAGTGGGAATGGAAAAAGCACGAATAGGGCTCGCACAGGTAGTGAGGGCTTATCGCACCAGGGTTCACGCAGTGAGCGACAGATGAGGGGGACTGTATGGAATTTGTTGGAATGACGCATTTCCAAGCATCGAAAACATCCGTTTTGAGACGGTGACATCAAGTCACCACCGCTTTTGCAGTGGTTCCCAACAAAATCATAAACTTCCATACTTGGTAGGGTGGAAAGCCAATATAGTGGGTTAGCTGCATGATAACATTAGTAAAGACAGCATAATAAAAAAGCAGCATGTAAAAAAAGTGGAGATTAAAGACGAGCAATGACCGACTACTGATACTCTAAAGCTTGAGATTTATAATTGCACTTAACACACCACATACCCTCAAAACAATCATTACAAAGGAAACATAAATAATATAATTAACAAGAAAAATAGCGTAGACTGATAACTCTATTACAAGAAATTAAAATACCTGTGCTCTGTTAACTAGAGCAATGAAAGTCTGAGTAATACATGCCTCAGACAAACTACTGGTGCACCCTCCTGTGGAAATTTCCCATTGCACCCAGCCACTTTGTACAGAATGGCACTTTCGGCAAACAAGGGGACGCCTGTGAGTGAAAAAGTATTTACTCACTATAATTACTTTAGCGTGGACGATTGCACCACTAAAGTATACGGTGGCACTTGGGTTTTGAGACATATTGAATAATTACGAATGACATCAGCTGTGTTCTTACGAGAACTTCTGTTGACAGTCTTTTTTGGGGGGGGTAGGATGATCGCACCACTTGCTCCCAAACGTTTGGTATTTGCCATACACGCTCTTCCTATTGCAGTGATGCAGAGTCTTAATTTGTTGTCATCTTCACTCACCGCTATCAAATTATGTCTTCACATTTGACCCATAACACTGTGTGCTGATCTAGTGAGAAGGTGCTTGAAGCATGGTGTGGTGAGATCTTTCAACAATGGCACAGTGTTTAGTTTGCTCCGCATAAGATGACTCTGCCGCAAAGGTCTTACATTACCAAGAGAAAAGAGAGCTGTTTAATCACTACAACACTGCAAGATGAAATATGTGTATTGATTTTTGTATTTCTTGGCTACTCAATGCATACTTCTATTCCACTGCATGGGTATTAAGTCTTTCATCGCTAATAAAAGAATAGCTAAACTTTTTGTTGTACAGTTGTCTTTGTCTCTAGTCAATTTGTGCATCAATGGTTCCCAAGAGGCTGGAATCAATTGATGGCTTTTCTGAGGAGTTAGTGCATTTTATTATTTTTTTTTACATTTTTAGGACTGTGATAGCATTGTATGCAAACGGTGAGAAATTTTAGCAGGGATGTCCTTGGTAAGGACAGATAGCTCTTGCCAAGGACAACATATGCAATAAACTTATGTGGGAGGTCAACATAAAGACGAAACATTTTGCTACGATAATGTGTGTGTTTAGATGTTGCACTTTGTGAATTCGGTTAAATAATGTTGATTCAAAATTTACAGATGCGCGATAAATAAATAATCCCCCGTGAATATCTGAAGTCGTAGGGATGAAGGCTGTACAAATCCATGTATTGCCCACAATTCCCGTGGTAAAATCAAAACAATCATAGCACTTAGTTTACAGTAACTGAAAAGTTGGCAATGCCACCTTTTTTTATAATCTTGTCCTTTCAAGTTTTTTATCATGATGTACCATTTCGTTCGCTTTTCTAATGCAGCTCATCTTAAGAGTGCCTTGAAGGGCCCCTAAACTACCTCCAATAATTTTTTCAACATTTCAGTTAAATGCGTGCATCCATTCAGGATGCCATCACGGTCAACAGTACCAAGTGCGGCAGCTACTGTGGAGCTCATAGGCTGCAGGCGCTCCGCAAATTACAAGAAAAAATCCATTCTTTCTTCTCTTTGCACCTTTCAGCATTCCTGAGCATTTGCTGTTAGGTCAACAATTCCCATGTGCTCCTGTCATCCACAAAAAAAAGGGGGGCCATCTGCATGCAAGTACGTGTTCTTGCACTCGGCTAGGAGGAGAGAAACGAACCGACGAAGAGAGCATGCTGAAAGAAAAGGTGAAATGAGCGAGGGCCTCTTTTTCTTGATTATCAGACATGCGTAACTCTGTTATTACGCCACCATTTCAAAAAAATTCTTATGGCTACATGCTCGTTGTAAACCAGTGCACAACTGCAACACCAACCACAACCGAGTTTTAACTTCTGGATAGTTTAGGCGCCGTCTAAAACCTCTTTCTGTGTACCAGTGGAGCTTGATGAAATGGGTTGGAGTGCAATACAGGGTGGAAAAAAAAGAAGCAAATGCGAGTTGTATTATAATAATCGTCTAAAATTTACGTTGCCTGACCTGTACCACTAAATGGGGCCAAGATGGTCCAGCCCACTGTAGCCCTCTTCCCACAAGCTCTGCCTCTTCTGTATGTGGTTTCCCTGTTGGCCACCGAAACAACCAGCAGCACTTATTCGCTCTGTGAACTGAATGCTATTTTCTCACACGGCACATTTCAACTTTGTAAAAATTGTATCGAACGCTTCTTAACCTTTACACCCCTCTGCAGCCATCTGAAAGAACAAGCATCTTGAACAACACTGTATCATGAGCAATAAGAGCTGGAAAACCAAGTTTTCGTTTATTGAATGATTACTTGTAATGTACAGATATGAATGAGACATGTTGAATTGCTGGAGACACCGATTTTCTCTATGGTTGTTGAAAGGTAATTTCAGTGTTGCATCTTGTATTGGTCTTGATCACATGTGCACCGCTTGTTACAGCATCCTAGAGAACTGGCTAATCAGGATAGTCTTTTTTTTTTTTTCATCAAATAGAGTGCACACATAATAAAATTCAAGATGAAGATAGACAATTCATATTTTATTAGGTTCCTCAAATGTGACAATTTCACATTACAAAGAAACGTTTTTTTATTATTTTTTGTCACAAATATTGAGTGGCCGAGTTTACTTTCCTGTAGTGAATGAGCACAGACCAAATGTCATCCTCCTTGAATTGTAGTGCAAGCTATTACAGTAGGTGTTGTTCTACAAAAAAGACGTGTTATTGATTGATTTGATTGGTATGTGGGGTTTAACGTCCCAAAACCACCATATGATTATGAGAGACGCCGTAGTGGAGGGCTCCGGAAATCTTGACCACCTGGGGTTCTTTAACATTTGCCCAAGATGTGTTATTACAAGCTGTGCTTCCTCAGATACAGTCAGTCTCAAATCATGTTTACTGTCTACTTTGAAGGTTGTCATTGTTAACTACAGCCCCTTGAAGAAGCACAACACTATGCAGACAGGAAGGACTGCACATATGCATGTCAAGCACGGCACAAGAAGAATCTTATTGGCTGGATTCTTTCCGATACAGGCACGTCAACTCGACCCCTGGAATACAAACAGTACTTGCTGACACTCCCAGAGATTATATCCACAGAAGTACTCAAATAAGTGCAACACTTTTCATCGTAGCCCAGATGGTAGAGCATTGGACGCGTAATTCGAAGGTTGTGGTTCTGGGTATGGCAGGTGAAATGGGTGAATTTCTGTCCACTTTAATCAATTTCTATCAATGACAAAATTGGTACCCACACCAATAAACATCTATACTTTGCCAGGCCAAACTGTCCGATTCATTTGGTTGTGTTTAACATAAAAATGAGCCCCTCAAACATTTTTTCTTCGCTTATTCATGCATGCGAACTGTTCCACCAGAGGACACCAATTTCCTGCATAATCTCGACCATCGGCGCTAATTGCCCTTGTGAACTACGACTAGTCCACACAACGTGTCGCTGTCGCGGAGGGCACACGAAATTCCAAGCACACACTCTCACGTTGATTACATTTCTTCGGGAGCTGTGCACCGTTTCACGTCGCTGTGTGACCGCGGGCAGCGCTTGCAATTGTACGGTGGTTCGTCCGTGTAGGACACCACGTGACACCATTTTGCGCACACTTTAGCTCATTCAGCGTGAAGCGCTTCACCAACCCCTTACAAATGTCGGCACTGTCAATACCCCTATGCACGCGTCCAAAAAAAAGACCGGCAGCCTCACTTGCGAGGAGAGGGGCAAGGTTCCTTTTGGCGTTGCATAAGTGGTTGCCAGACTGGCAGGATCAATGTTGCCAGATTGCCGCTAAATTTGACTGCAAATTTTTTTTCTGTAGTTGTGGCTTTTTTGTGAGAATTTGGTGCCATCCGCGGTGCATTTCGCGAACGAGCGACGCTGGCCGTTTTAATTAACAGCAGTCTGGCAACAACCACCCCAAAGTTTGGCAACTGACTTAAGCAACGCCAAAAGCACGGAGGAAGGAAACGTGGCCAAAAGGAACCTTGCCACCGCGAGAATCCTGTCCGAAGGCGCGCCAAGTCATCGCAAACGGCGAAGCAAAATCCCAGTGCCCAGGAGGCGTTGTCCTCACACAGCCAACAAACGCAAACAAAGCGCGCTAGTCCTGTAAGGAGCGGGCCAGGGGTGTCCGATCACGTCGACCGATGGAGCTGTCACGGCTGACACAAGAAAACCGAAGCTAGCGACAGTTAGATCACCAACGAGCACGCGCGCTCAGACGCCATCATTAAGCCACGAGGTTTTGTTTTTCGTTTGAGTTTCGTTTTCGTATTTATGCGCTACGTCGGCAACTTGCAACAGTCTCAAATAGAAGCAATCCGCAGCTTATGTTGTTGTGTATGGTTACTAAGCTTGTTAACAAAGAAGTTTACTCAAAAGTGCTTTACGCTCATTTATTAAAGGCACGACCACTTTTAGCAGGCTCTCAGTGCCTAAAGAAGCTCTATGGACACTGACATAAGGTTTTTTTTTTTTTTTTTGCCTCTCGTAGCGTCTGTCCAAGTTCGAAGTCCTACGTTCTAGCAATCCTAGTTCTTATGTTTGAGTAGTATTTCGATGGAAAAGCGCTGCGCGTTTTTGTTGGAGTGTTTCGTATTGCTACCAAGCGTTAGTACAGTGAGCCAATTAGCGACTACCTGTGGCATTGGTCGTAAAGTTTGCTGGAGAGCTTACGCACGAGTGCGCCACGCTAGGCGAAGGCAGATGTAAAATGCGATGAAATGCGTGCGCGCTGAAGACAACGCTACGTCCATATTGCCCAATCAGGTCTGTCAGATGCATTGATCGATATGTGGGGTTTAACGTCCCACCTGTCTGTTGCAGGCGAGATGCGCCCGAAGGAATGAAACGTGCGTGTTCTTCACGGACCTGACCGTCGACCACAGCGTTGCCTCTAAAATGCACTTCCGATGAGTGCACGGCCTAAGGCCTTCTTTGTTACGGCGTCTTCGTGTGGCAAATGCCAACGGTGTCAAGAGACTCTTGAGGCTCGTAGCGTCAACGCAACTAGAGTCATGTTCATCTTTCAGGGAGGGCAAGTTAATGGACTTCGAGTTTCGTTTTACGCGTCTGAGTTCATCCTGCTTACATGTTCGCATGCACCGTGCGCCATTTCATTCTAGATTCATCGTCACCGGTTAAAACTGAGCATCTGCGGGTGCCCGCATTTATGTAAAGTTCACTTGTTGACGTAACACGTTTTCTCAAGAGGCAAAGTGGTTCTGTTGTCTTGGTGATATCACATGAACATTTGTTGCCTACGGGATTATTGTTGTCACATTTGTTGTCTACTCTAACTCGGTTGCAATTTGAGCCTCTTACTTGTTTGTAATCCATTTCATTGATGTAGTTTCATCATCAAGTTTTCAATCACCGAATCACACAGGTTTCAACCTATCTCCGGAAGATGGTTGATTGCTCAATGAAGTTTCTGTACGTCCTTCAGCAGGGGCGACGTCAGCGGGGTTGTAGAGGGGGAGGAGGGAGGGAGGGGGGCCATCAAATTCTCGCCTTTGCCCTCCCCCCACCCCCAAGAGCAAGCATAGTCAAAACACAATGCATATGTTCCTTGCCCCCTGAAAGAACTCGCTTGTAAAGGGCGCCCCCCCCCCCCCCCTCCATCAATAAAAGAATCCTGGCGCCGCCCTGTCCTTCAGTGACTCACACAAACGTAACACCATAAGGTTCTGGTAGATCACGCATGGCCATGTGCAAGCAAAGTTATTTCAAATTGTACAGCTTTCATTAGAGCAAATATGTATGATGTTGAAGCTGATCTTTTGTGTGAATTTCCACAGTGTGATCAGGTGCTCTTTGTGAAGATGGCGTTGACACCCTTTAAAAAAAAAAAGTCGTATTTAGGGTGCCTAAACAAGCTGTCGATCAAGCAATGATTGGCTTTGTTTCCAATGTCTAAAATATGCTGTGTTCGTTGTGCAAAAAAAAAAAGTCATGACTCAACAAAAAATGATAATCAACTGTTAGACAGTCTGAGTGATAGCAAATCTCCTTAGGAGATGCATCTCCTAAGGACACTTGTTTGTGGGCGTTTGTTTGCAATGTCAGCACACATTTCTCAATATGGCCAATGGGTCAAAATTCCCTAATGTAATAGCAAATTTTCAAATGGAGCATCTGGTAATGCGTATTTCAATATGCTGTTTCATTGCACAATCTCCCGCTTCACAATCAAAGAGGAAAGTGCAACTCCTGCAGCTTCTCATTTTGTGCTCTACATTTAGCATGCAAACAATCGTTGTGTAAATGCTGGCTTTGCTCGAATGATCGATGTATATCGGTGTTCCTGCATCAAGTGAACTAAGCATATTTAGCCATAGAAGCAGCCCCTGGAATTATTATTACTGTGTGGCAGGAGGGTGCTTCTTGAGAGCATGGCATACTCGTGCTGTTTTGTTTGCACCATCGCGTTCGATCAGTGTACTTAGATAATTTAATCTTATCTTGGCATCTCTCAATACGGGAAACCCTGCATGCCACGAAGGTTTTTTCCTTAGTATATGGCCTGGGGTTCTGTATGTTCCCCACTTGTATGTAAAAAGGTACAAAGTGGTTGCCTAATGCATGACATTAAGTGTAGTAGACTGACCCACTTGTATCCCTGATTCACCTCTCACCAAGTCCACTTTTCTTTGTACCTCAGTTTGCAGAATTCAGGGCATGTGCACAGACCGAGGAATACAGGATGGTGGAGGATTGTCTTGAAGGAATCGCTGGTGGCCCCTTCCACGAATTGTTTGCAAACGAGCACATGCGAGGATTTTTCTTGCAGCGGCATCATCTCATGGATAGCATCCGGCTATGACGACCATTTGCATTCTATTGCTTTCTGCTGATGTGTCTTGGTGTGATGTCGTTCTGTCAGGTTTTCAGCATGTTTTGTCTTGCTGTTGGTAACTGTGGAGTGTTTTCTTGTCAAGCTGGCCTTGTCAGCATTGCTCGTTGTCACCCTAGTTGTGTCCAACTCAGCAACTCGGTCTGCTTTATCTTATTATTACTACTGCTTGATGGATCTGTGGTGAGAGGGAAGGCTGTGGAAAATAATCGTATTGACATTGTAATTTTTGTTCATGGTCACATTGTGCTGCTTTTTGATTGTTACTTCAACAATCAGTGCCAGCGACTGTTACCATCAGCTTGTTTTGTTTCTGATGGTATTCTCATAGTACAGTAAAAGCTCATTAATTGAAACTCATAGGGGACTGTAAGATTGTTCGAATTAAGCGGAGTTTGAATTAGTGGTTGAATGCTACAGTGAACATACTTCGGGCCATGCTGTGCGGGAAAGAACCAAAGAGCCACATGGACTTGTTATTAAAAAGTAGGTGCTACATGTTTGTAGCAGGTGACTTTGTAAATTAAGTGAAGCTCTAAGACCGAAAAGAATTAATTGATCAGTCAGTGATTGACAAAAAAATACCTAGTGAAATGCATTCATGCGAGCAATTTGATGTGAAAATTAATGATGCTATTTGAGCTCCAAATGCATTTGTTTACATGGAAAAGTTTGCACAATTAGAATGAAAAGTAATCAGCAATTTCTATTAGCTTGCGTTTCTTCAGTTGCGACTCCATGAGCATCGTTTGCTGCTTGTTCAAGGGCTCTAACGAAGTGTCCAAATTGTATTTTGACTAGAAATGCTGCAGTTTCGTTGCTTTGGATCTCTAGTGAGTTTGGTTTGGTTTTGCAACGCATTGTGATCACTCGACGCGGAGTTTCACGAGGAGCGATGAAAACCAGGGGCTCCCTGTTGGAATTAATCATTGTAGATATCGGCATGTTCAAATTATTGGGAGCTTTCTCACAATGATATTCGCAGCGCTCTGCCTGGGCCGGGGCATCAGTTTGAATTAACTGTAAGTTCAGATTATCCAAACTTGAATTAACGAGCTTTTACTGTGTTCAGTTTTGATTATTTGTGGCAAATGACGTGGACAAGATATTTGTCATTGTTTCTGTCTCTGTTGACTGGCAGTTTATAGTGAACTAAAATTATGAATGGGTAAAAACTGTAATAAAATAACCAAAAAATATGGAGCTGTGCCTTTTACATATGTCGTAACGGTCACCACCTTGTAAGCTGCAACATCAGGCACTGTCCTATATAAAAGTGATGTCACATGTAATTTGTCAAGGTGGATTGCTGTCTCGTGAGCCTTTAGAATGAAGGCTCTGTGCCTGTAGCGTTTCGCCCTCGTCTGTCATGCTTTCCCTGGAACTCGTGAAGCCTTTAAAAAAACGTGAGCAGTTTGTAATGTGCAAGTGCTTGGTTCTCCGAGTATGTTCTACGGGTCAAGTCAATGGCTAACCAGTGTATCGTTGTGCAGTAACAAAGTGTTCTTGCTGGTCAGGTGTTCACCTGTATACTGACACAGGTGAACACCTTATACAGGTGTATACCTGATCAGCCCACCTGTATACTTAGAAGCACACATGTTGACTCACTCATTCTTAGTGTGGGAACAGTGCAAGGAGCGAACAGCGACATCATGGAAGCTTGTAGCCAAATAACCATTGCGGATAGTTGCTCAGTTTCAATGCTATATAAGTACCCTCAGCTACTTGCACATCATGCATTCTTGTTGCCTTGTATGTCTCAGATATACCAGTGGGACAACAAACTTTCCTGATGAGTGCAGCTCCTGTAACCGATCGCATTTTCTCTCTTGCAGGCTTCACTAGATTACCTCCTCATCAGCTCGGTGATGGCTCATCTACCCAAAAAGAGTGGCTTCATTGCAACTTCCTTCGAACGAGTAGCTCAGACTACTCTGAAGGTGTGGGTGTCGCGGAGTGGCACACTTGCACATACTGCAAAAAGGTCTTCCGAAAGAAGGCAAACCTGACAGTTCACCTCCGCACCCACACCGGCGAGAGGCCATTCCATTGTCACCTGTGTCCCATGAGCTTCGCGCAGAAGGCAACTCTCGTGTATCACACACGATCGCACACCGGAGCGAAGCCCTACCAGTGCCGCTACTGTCCCACGTCCTTCACACGAAATGTTAGACTGCTAAACCACGAGCGCAGATGGCATCTGAAGCATTGAAATGCTCCCTGGAGATGCTCTCACTGGCGTCTCTTGTGATGAGCGGACTTTGAGGAGCAGATGTGTTCAATTTCTCTAGTTACCACGGTTTTGTCGGTTAAATGAAGAGTTCGATGACAAAATGAGATTTCACGGCCAGTGATGCTGCCTTTGTATCAGAGGGTGTGGTGGATATTTTATAAGGCTGCCAAGGTTGAAGACGGCGCTTGTTGGCATAGCATCGTTGCCAAGTGTATAGGGCAACTAACTGACAGAACACAAGTGCTCTGTTACGTGTCCTGTCCTTTAGTTGCACTGTACAACCTGCAGCTTTTAAGATAGCTCATATGTCTCGTGAAAATATTTGGCTGATTGGCGATGTCATGGTGAACTACCTTTTTCCGGCTCCTCTGTTTTCAAAACTATCCCTGTTTTTTCTGACCTGCAACATGAAGTGTCTTAAATGTGTGTTGAACCGTATTGACGTGGACTGCATCTAATTAACATTATATAGAGACATAGGTAAGTGCTGCGATGTAGAGAAATTTTATAGGAATACAATCCTGGTTGACAAAGTTGTGGAAAGAAACTTATTACCATAGCTAGGTTATTTTCTAATGGTAAATATAAAATAATAATAAACTTGCCTCAATTAGGTTATTACCTTCATCCCTCCGCCTTTTCTTATTTGGTGTACGAATCTCAGCAGACATGGAATCATTAAACCAGTGGTAGGAATTTTTGCATATATGCTTGCTTTATCTAGATTATTTTATTATTTTCAAAAAAAAAAAACTTCAATGCATTCTATTCTCCTACCTTCCTGGTGTAGTTGGTGCCTTGTTTAATTTGATCTCATGACCAATATAAAGCACAGATTCCTGAATAGAATTCACATTTTCAGAAGGCGGTCCTGCTTTAGATTGGATTTTCTTCTCGAATCTACTGCAAAGCATGGACTGCCTTCCGCATTTTCTGTGGATTCTATGCAAGCATACTAACTGATCGAAGTTATCATTGATCACAATTTTATTGTCGTGCTCGCTCAGGCAACAGCAAGGGCAGATGAGGAACTATTAGGCCACAGTGCGACTGCTAGTTTTGTTACAGTACTTTTTAAAAGGTTTTTCTTTATTCTGCTAAACTATATCATAAGATAACGTGTACTTTGTGCAATGCTGGCATTAGCCTTGGACTGAACAACCAGAGCATTTGTTAACAAATGAAGTATTGAAGCTAATTATCGCTTTGAATTTTATTCGAGTTATGTGTATATGCTTGTCACCATCTTTAATTTCGTCACTGGCATGCAATCTTAGTATACACTACGATGAAGCTTGTGCAGAACACAAAGGAACAATGATGTCGCTTCTCTTAGCAACCCTTGCACTGATTTCAATGTGGTCAGTTCCACTTGAAAGAAAGACTCATAATCTAGTGGCCGTAGGAAGTAAGTTTTTCATTGTGAATTTTTTTTAAAAAAAAAGCTTTACACAGCATTTAATAAATGCTGCGTAAAGTTTCAAAACGTTCACCTATCAACCTGTCAAGGTCTCTAATGTTGAACATTAGATGAGTTGTTTGAGTATGTTTTCTCCCTCTGTGCATCTGTTGTCTCCCTAACAGCAGGTTTTTTAAAACTCTGACTTGGCGATGAAAAACAGTATTGTAGGGCAGTGTACTGCACTTAAGGGGGGATGCGGGAATCAAATCGAGAAATTCTCAAAAAAAAAAAAAAAAAAAACTAATTTCGGATAAGGGCAGATTTGGATTTTGCATGACCATTTCTATCATGTCTAAAAATATTTCCGCCGAAAACGATCTCAAATCAAGCTTAAAAATTGTTTTTCTGACCGCGGATCGTGAAAAGCTGGCTGAAATCTGCGCAAAAATGGTCCATTTCCGAGCACGATAACCCCGCGCTTTCGCTACCGCTCGCGAAAAGTTTGGTGTCGCTGGAAAGTTTGTTTCACCGCCATACTCTCGGTGAAACCATCTGTCTACGAGCGAAGATAAATTCACAATCAGAAAAAATGGGCGGCATCCGCTACACCTTAGACGTGCACCGATTGGTCGCTTCTGTCACGTGGTACTGAGCGCGCTCTGTTGAGTGACTGCTGGGACACGCTCGCTTGTGCTGGTCGTCTGCTTCGCGCACGCCTGCTGTGCACATGCTGGCGCATGATAGTTTCTGAATTGGCTACTGCTGTACGACCCCTGATACTCTTCTGTAGTGCGAGGCGTAGCGCACACAATGGATCGTCACGCAGGCCATAAGCGCGGGCCGGATGCGCAGGACGAAGTATCGGACAAAGTACGCGTACGGGAAGTGTAAACGCAAGCCTCCTGTTCGGCAAATGAAGCGGTCAACAGCGATTGATTCAGACGAACTGAGGACCGCGTCGCCACCAAGCTATGTGTCATCGGAAACCGACACCTGCTCGATGCCGCTGCTCGGCAGTGAGGCCTATTATGCGGAGCCGTTGACTAGCTGCAACATTGCGTCGGGGTTCGAGCGCAACAGACGTCTCGTTTCCGTGGCGGAGGATGACAACATCGTGCCAGCGCTTCGAAATGACGATGAGTCGATGGTCGGCAGTGAGGCCATAACCCGGGGCCGTCAAGTAGCCGCGGTATCGCGGTGCGAACGCAAGAGAAGTTTCGATCTCGCGGCGGGTGCCAGGACGACCTGGTGCCAGCTGTCTAGGATGTCGGCGATCGTTTTCCTCAGCGGAAGCGCACTGTTTAAGTACATTTGGAATCTCATTTTGTGTCCTTGGAAGCCGCCGATAAACAAGCCAGAAGTGTCCGGGATGCGCTTCGCGAGGTGTCGGCAATGGAGCGCAAGTTCGGGTTCGCGCAGCAGACGGAGCAAACATCAACACCAAAAGATGACGAGTTCACCCTAGTTCAAGTTTCTGCCATGAATTTTTTAATAGGGCCTGCACTCTGCCCAAAATGTTGTCAGGAGACTTTGTCAGTGCAGCATAGGACAAAACTGGGCCTGGCAGTAAAACTGGTGCTTTTGTGTGCTTCCTGTAGCCCTATTCATTCTCCTTGGTCATCCAGCAGAAAATCCAAAGGAAGGGCTTTTGAAGTCAACCTAAGAGCCATGCAAACCATTGGAAGAGCCATGCAAGTCCATTGGAAAAGGGCCCACTGCCCTGAATGAGTTCTGGGCTACAAAAAATGTCTCGCATCGGGGCATTCACCAAAAAACCTATCAGGAACTCCTAAAAAAACATTCAAACCAGGACCAGAGGAAGCTGCACAAATCTTTGCAGATGCCGTGTATGCAGTAAAAGATGTGTACAGCAAGATGCAGCCATCAAGCCCAAACAGCATCACAGTTGTGTATGACGGCACGTGGCTTACGAGAGGCCACAGCTCGCACATCGAGGTGGGCTGCATTATTGAATTTTATACGGGGCTTGTGCTGGATTGCACAGTCCTCTCCAACTTCTGTCTTGGGTGTTGTCAAAAACCAGCAGAAAGCGACCGCAACTTCGTCACTTGAGCTGAGAAGCATGAATGTCAGAAAAATACTGATGTTGACTCCGCACAGATAGAAGTGGAGGCTGCTCTAACACTTTTCAGGCGCTCTGTCAGCAGGTATGGCCTTTGCTACACCAACATTATATGCGATGGTGACAGCCGAATTTATCTTGCTTTGTGCAAAGATGAGGTGTACGGTTTTATACCACTGACGAAAGAAGACTGTGTTAATCATGTGCAGAAGAGAAAGAGCACTGTTCTACGCAAATAGGTGGCACGAGAAAAGAAAGGCGAGCCATTGGGTGGGAGGGGTGGACTGACCCAGGAGCTGATTAAAAAGCTGACCACCTGCTACGGGTTAGCCTTGCAAAAACACGCAAGCGTCAGTGACATGCAAAGGGCCGTGATGGCCACTTTTTACCATGTCATGTCCAATGACGATGGGCCTTACCATGAGCTCTGCCCACCTGGCCCTGATAGCTGGTGCAAACATCGTTCAGCACAGGCCAAAATGGAGCCAACACCAACTCACAAGTATAGCCTGCCAAAACGTGTAGCGGAGGCTCTGTTGCTGGTATATCAAGGTCTCTCTGACCCGCAACTGCTGGAGCGATGCAAAGGCAACAAAACGCAGAATGCAGCGGAAAGCTTACATTCAGTGATCTGATCACTGACTTCAAAGGATAAGCACGCTTCATTGTTCCCAGTGGAAACTGCTGTACATGAAGCAGTTGCTCGGTACAATTTTGGTAATTTGCGAGCCTACACTGAAATGTGCAGGCTTATGGGCATCAAACCTGCCAGCCTCATCCTTCAAAGAGCTGAAGAAAAGGACAAACAAAGAAAAAGAAAAGCACGCAGGGCAAAAAAAATGACACAGCAGAGACGTAAAAAGCCTCTCGCAAGCAAGGACACAAAATATTACAGTCTCGGGCCATTTTGATGGGCTTTTACTAACCGTTCAACTTTACAGTTTTCTGAGAATTGTGTTTTGACCCGACTGTCTTGCTTGCCATGATGTTTGCATGAATATGGTTCGACAGATTTTCATGTGGTTTTTTGCAGTGTGTTCCTCAGTCAATTTCCTGTGTCGAGACGTTTCCATATTTGTTAATTACTGTCTCGTTGTTTTTACTCCCAAGCTAATTTCACATTGTGATAACGACTGCATTTAGAAGGGTGTATAAAACGTTCTTTGTAAAATAAAAACTAAGTCATAAAAATTTTTGAAGAAAGCCACGACATCAACCATCCATATGGCTGAAATATTAGAGCAACTATGGGCTTCTATCATGTTTTGTTGTCAGGCCAGGCTTTGGGCAAGTGATGCATACAGTGATGCATAAAAAAAATTCATAATTCTAGAACTATAAAGATAGCTAAACAAAACTTTGTCATTTATCATTCAACACAGTTTCCAATAAGCATGTGAAATTTCATTGCTCTACAACAAGAACTACGGAATTTCGCCTTCGTTTCCCACCTCCCCCCTTAATATGTAAAATTAAAGCTGCAAACATTTATGTACCGGTTTGCATTACATTGAAATGTGCTGTACCAATTTATGAGCATGGTTTTTGGAAAACTATATTGAACATTTAAAAATTTTCTATAAGGTGTAAGTGACTCAGATTTGTGCATTTTTAATGTTCTGGTGAATGTAGTCTACAGAATTAAGATATTTGTTCTTGTGTTTTCTTTAATTGTTAACATACGGTGGAGCATGCACATAGGTTACTCTTGTTAATGGGTATTAAGTGATGGTTTCATGTTAACTTCCCGCTATATCCTCGCAACAATATCAACTTGGTCATTCACAGGACAGTTACTTGTGCTGCTGCCAATCTTTGCTCCACATGTTACCTCAATGCTTGCATTCTCTCTGCCATCATTTTTATCATTGCCTTCTTTGCATGACAAGTGTAACTGTGCCTTTGTACACCCAAGTATAGTGGTGTGCTTTAGCCTGTGGACAATACTACCTGCTTTACTAATCTTTAAGCACACGTCACATGTGTCACATTACTCTTCCTCTAATTCCAGTCGTAGAGTTGCCCTTATGCTTAACTTGTTACAATAATAATAATATCTTGTTGCTTATCTGGAAGCGTGCAGCAAAACGTAACCTGTTTTACAAAACTTGCAAATGCAGTCTCTTTTTCTGTGTAACTCAGTTACTACAGACAGCTGTAGTGTGGAAAACAATAAGTCGTTATGCAGGGGGGTGATACAGACAGGTGGTAAGCCTAACCTACTTGGCTGATGGTCCATTGTTCTGATTCAGTAGGCTATGCCGTTGGTTCACCTTCACCTGCATGCTCTGCCGTTCAGGTATACAAAGAAAGCTTATTTGCCCAATGTTGATCTAATGTGTTTTCATTCCAAGGCATAAGAATCAGTGCACATGTCTGCTGCTATGGTAGCTGTTCGACCGAAAATAATTTTATATCCTGGCTGTACAATAAGAAATGGTGCAGGGTGTGTTGACTGACAAAGTACAGTGCCTCTACAATGAACTCCAGTTGTGCCGTGGAGTGACATCAGTAATGAGTGTTTCTAAATTATTACTACTTTCCACGCATTCTGAGTGTTTACACAGCTAACGTTAGTTAGTAAGTGAAGCTTGCCATTACAGTGAATGAAATTATGTGTTCTGAGCGCATTATTCATTTCCTCGCAAAGAATTCCGGCTGTGATGCTTCCTTTGAGCCCTGTAGCCACTATTCTGCTGTTGGTCAAAATCGTAATCCCACTCGTTTCTCTGCAGCTGTACGTTGGATAGCCTTCGTCACACACTACGACATTAATTATGATATACCCTTGTCTAGTAGTTCAGCGGACAAAGTTTGCAGACATGTCTGTTGACACGATTGAATGACAGCGCTCCCATATGCAAAGAAGAGGAGGACCACAGAAACGCACTACTGACTGACATCTGTATCCTTTCTTGTGCTTTTGGTCTTTCTATTCTTTGCCTGTGTGTAGTTGCAGGGTCGTTCAGTCGTGAATTAGAATGAGCTAGGTCAAGTTTAAGCCTTGTTCTAGTGTGTCGACTTGCCTACCTATGATGTCTTGAATACACACTAGGAAATGATTTCATTATTCCAAACATGCTCGGCCCACTCTACTGCTAGTGGTATGGTGCAAAATCTCCGCAACGAAGATCCTGTAAGCTAATAACTTTCTGAGTCTGAATCATTTCATTGTGAAGATTGACTGTATCTTCTGCACCTTAATATATTGGCTGCAAGGTATGAGGCATCCTGTGCGACTTGGCCGAATTGTGCAACTTCAAGGTAAACTGTTAATACATGTGCATGCTCTTGTGAATACCCATATCTACACACCATTCCAAGTGACATTATGCTAGGAAAGAAATAGTGTAGCAGTAAAAAAGGCATAAATAAAAGCTGATTTTCTTCTCTGCAGATCATAGTGCATACGTGCAAGTTGTGGTAATGACTTGGCGGAGTGTTTTTATTGTCTTACAAGAAGAAAAGGAATGACCCAGGAAGTATTTTCATGTGTATGCATTGCCAGACATCTTTGCATAAGATAATGTAATCATCAGAAACTGAAAACAAGCAGGCACTATGAGTGCCAACAATGTTTTGCTGGCAAACCGAACAAAAAGTATTCATACAAAAAGCTTTCTTTTATTACCTCTTTGCCATCATAATATGCAAAATAACACAACTGTGGTCTTTTACAGTAGTTCTTCACCTTATTTTTGTGAGCTCTGCTCAGTCATAACTTCTACTATCACGTGGCACGTCGGTATTCTTGACCGAAAACTGACAGACCTGCGATAGTGAGTCACCATGCTTGCTTGTCCGCAAAGAAGCAGGTACGAGATCTTGCTCACAGCTTGTCACCTTTGTGTAGGCACCCTCGCCATGTGTCATCGCTCGGAGGCGTCCTCTCAGCTATTCTCAAACATGGTGAGGCGCCCGCTGCGGCATCCTGTGAGCAGCTACACGACAGCTTCCCGCAAGAGGATGGGAAGTCGTGGAGGAAAAGGACAGAATGAGAAGGATTCCTTCAAGTGTGACTACTGCGGCAAGGTGCTCATGCATAAATACAACCTGGAACTACACATGCGCACCCACACCGGCGAGCGACCGTTCCGCTGTCCCCTGTGCCCCATGGCGTTCGCACAAAAGGGGGTCCTTGTGCGCCACATACGAGCCCACACAGGCGAAAAGCCATTTCAGTGCAGCTTTTGCCCTGAATTGTTCAGCCGCAAGTCGTATCGCACGAAACACGAGCAGAAAGTTCACATGCGACTCGTCACGAACGCTCTATAAGGATTACAGTGTACGTAAGCACCACTCGAGTAATGTGTGATAGAAAAACTTTCACCTGGTGTGTGAAGAAATGGGTGAAAAATTGTTACATTGTGAAGAAATACTGTATATGGATTGTAAACTAGTGCACTTTTTACCAGAGACAGATACTTCAGAAAACATATAAGAGTCACTTGCTTAACATTTAAAATATTTAGCATTATCAATATTTTCTTGCATATTACAGTTTCACACTTTCATGCATCATTTATTTGTTTCGGCAAATTTTTCTTATTAAGATGTATTATTTCCTAAATGCAAATGTCCTGAAAGTACCATGTAAAGCATATTATAGGTTTATCACTTTAGTCATGATAGTGATCACATCTCATGCATGTAAAAATGAAGTTAATAAATCTGTCTTTATACTTGAAAAGTGCAATGTTTGCATATACTCACATGAAAGTGACTGTACACCAGGAAGTTTTTGGAGATGTGCTCAAGCTATGAAGGCTACCCTTAACTCTTAAATGTTCACAACTTCTGTGCTCGCATATTGTCATATAAGTGGAATTTCCACACGCTGCCATTGCAATACACTAAAGAGAAAGTACTACCTGCTTCATCACTATGACAAACAAATGCGTCCTAACATGCTTACTGTTTGCCTTTTGATTAATGATGTAATGGCTGCATGAAATATACCGCAGTAGTAGCAGAAAATTTTGGGTTAATTGGATGGTACAGAAATGGGTAAGAGCTAGCAAAAATACAAAAAGAAAACTTTTCTCATGTATACATTTGTCAATTCCCTAATGACAGTGCTTGAGACTTTAAAGACACTTGTATGACAACAATGTGGGTACACCTATGAGACGCAAGCAGAGAAGAGACGGGACACATCTTGCTTGGTCCGTGTCCTCAAAGTGCATTCATATCATTATTATGCAAAACCAATCATTCCTAACTGAGCGTGCTTACAACTTTGGTATAGTGAATACTTTATTGTAAAGGGTGCATGATTTATATGCCAGTGGTGAATGGGAACACGAAGAATCCGATGCCATACCAATAATTTCATTGTTAGGCAGTCTATATGTAGTCGGTTTCCAAGATCAATTAGATGAGAATACCTGATATTACAGAATGCAAAAATGTTTTACGCATTGTTCTTTGGATCAGGCACAAGACCATGCTCAAGACAGCTTGGCCAGACCTCAGTGCCTATGCAACGCTTACGTTATATTTGATGCGGAGAAATAATAATTTGAGAGGTGAACGGGGCCTTCGTCTCCTCAGAGAGAACTCTTTATTGCAAGGCAGAGAATTTAACCGTCATGTGTCTGTGGCACAATCCATGAAGGTGCCATACACGCACGGCTCAGCGTAACGGGTTGAGGGTCAAGAGGCGTGAACAGGTATAGAGGTGGGGAGAGGGCACCTTCTCGAAAAATGAGCACCCAAAACGCCGAGTACCAGGCCCAAGTACCTTCTTTCTCTATTTTTATCTCTTTATTCTTTTTCTCCCCTTTTCTACTTTCTTCATTGACGTCGCGCTGTTATGTCGATGTTACAAGTTAAATAAGCAACTTTACTTTTTTTTTAATTTCACCCCGTAAAACACAGGAAATAAATCGGCCATCACAAAGAAGCTTTAAGATATAGAGCTTCGATCAATCTCAGAACCATTGTGGCGATGGATGGATGGATGGATATGGCTGTACCCTTTAGATCGGGCAGTGGCTAGCGCCACCAAGCCGTAATACTTATTGAACCAAAAACTAGATTTATTTTTTTTCTTTAAAAAGTGAGTTTGAGGATTCGTACTTTGCAGTGAAGGGTATAACTTTCACTCATGCCTTGACTTTAGCCATCAATCAGATAACCTCCTTCTAGTTAAGTCTACCCGCTTAAAGTTTATTTTGCCCTCCCTGTCCCTAAACCCCAGTGCTTTGAAAAACTCTGTGCCATCATCCTGAACTATAGGGTGAAGCCCTTTACAGAACATTATCAAGTGTTCGGCAGTTTCTTCTTCCTCTCCACACGCACTACATACTGTGTCAACCCCTTCGTATTTGGCCCGATATGTCTTGCTTTGCAATACTTTCGTCCTGACCTCAAACAGTAGAGAACTACCCCGAGTATTATCATAGATCCTTTCCTTGGCAATTTCTTGCTTAAAAGTTCGATAGATCTCTAGTTGGGACTTCTTAATCATGTCAATTCTCGACATGTCAGTCTCCGTTTCCTTCACTTTCTTCTTAACCGATAGTTCTTTTTGGTTTGGCCACCTGCTGTTTTCTAAGTATTTACCAGTCAATTTCCTGGTTCGCTTCCTCCATTTTGTATCGACATTCTTCATGAACAAGTAGCTGAAAACCTTCCTAGCCCAACGCTCCTCCCCCATTTCTCTCAATCGCTTCTTAAATTTTACCTTGCTGCTAGCTTCCCTGCCCTCAAATGATGTCCATCCCATATCACCTTGTACTCATCCCTGATTTGGTGTAATCCCGTGAGCTCCTAAAGCAAGCCTACCTATTCCACGTTGCTTAATTTTTAATCTTGCTTGAACTTCTGATCTCATGCACAAGACCGGATTGCCGAACGTCAGTCTAGGAACCATGACCCCTTTCCATATTCCTCTCACAACATCATACCTATGGTAATTCCTTAATTAGTGCCCTATTTTTCATCACTGCTGCATTCCTGTTACCTTTAGTCGTCACGTATTTTTCGTGTTCCCTTAGGTACTCGGTTCCATTGCTTATCCATACGCCCAGATATTTGTATTTATCTGTTACCTCTAGCGTGACCTCCTGTATCCTTGTAGGTACATCATGAATAACGACAGTGACATTGGACACCCCTGCCTAATTCCCCGTTTCACCTCTGTGGGCGTGGTTACCTGTTTTTCCCACTTTATAACTACCTTGTTACTTTTATAGATTTCCTTTAAAAGATTAGTGACTACATGTTCTACGCCTAGTGTGTCCAGTATTCCCCACAAATCCCCTTGAACCACGCTATCGTACGCTCCCTTGATATAAAAAAAATTGCGGCATATTCACGGGGTGAATGATGATGAATGGGCAAAGCTCCGGAGGGATTCATCGGTAAACTGTGAATCTTCCGTGTAATTCGCCCAGTCGATCATCATGTAAAGACGTGAGAAACGCTGTGTGTGTATATACACAAATCAACTTTTATTTGTTCTTAGACGATGGATGGCTTGCGATGTCCCTTGCCTCGCGCGCTTGCACATCGGGATTCTGTCTGCGAGCGCGCGCTGCTGCCGCCTTGCGCTCTCTCCGCTGTGCAGCCTTATCCATCCGGCGACTCCGAGCGCGCGCCAACAGCGAACGGATTTTATTACAACGCTCCCCCTAGCGTACGTCGCCGCACTAAATCGAACGATTGCCTTCAACCAATGACACGCGCCATATGTGACATCATTCCTATATTATAAGATCTCGCGTCTTTCATCAACTACAAGTACCGCTTTCTAGTTTATAACATCTTGCATCTTTTCATTATCAGCTACAAGTACCACCATCTAGTAAACACTACAAGAACTAAACGAGAGGTGGCTACATACAGGAGACGGTACCGCCATCTAGTGAACACTGCAAGAACTAAACGAGAGGTGGCTACATACAGGAGACGGTACCGCCATCTAGTGAACACTGCAAGAACTAAACTAGAGGTGGCTACATACAGGGGACGGTACCGCCATCTAGTGAACACTGCAAGAACTAAACTAGAGGTGGCTACATACAGGCTACAGGGGACGCACAGCCCACGCCCTAAGGAGCTTCGCGCCTAAAAAATGCTAGCCACCGGAGCCTGTGTTCCTTTTCTGCTATTTCGATGCACTGCGTCAGTGAGAACAGATTGTCTTCCAACCTCCTGTGTTTCCGAAACCCATTCTGCAGTTCTCCCAGCACCCCCTCATCCTGTATCCATGCCTGCAGTGTTTCCTTTATAATCTGCATCGCCAGCCTGTAGACCACTGATGTCACTGTTATGGGACGGTAGTTGTTTATGTCAGCTTTGTCCCCCTTTCCTTTATAGATCATGCTCATCTTGCTAAGTTTCCATCCAACGGGCACTTCACCATCGACTATTAGTTTGCTCACTGCCTCTCTCAAAGCCTGCTTAGACTTCGGACCTAATGTCTTTATCAGCATAATTGGTATGCCATCTGGGCCTGTTGATGTACTACTAGGAACCCTTTTCTCAGCCCTTTCCCACTCTCGTTGTGAAAATGAAGCCATTGCACCACTTGATTCGTCCTTGTCTATTATGGTGCTTAAAGCACTTCTTTGTTGAAATTCTTCTGTCACCCTAATTCTTATATATTCAATAGCTTCGTCCCCTTCTAGCCTAGCACTTTGGGCTGTAGTTATAATGGTAGTTACCATTAAGCGATGATAGTTACAATCAGCGCCGCTAGAGCATACTCTGGTCGTACTCACGTGACCAAAACAAAGGTTGCATCACGTGGGTGGCATCGTACAGCTAGCCAATGCCTCCTAGATTTCTCGTGCCTGCCGGATGAACGTGAAACGCCGCTTATCTATAGCGGCGCTGCCTACGTAGGAATAAAAGTTTTCGTACTTAGCCTTTGAAATTAGCAATTTTAGCGTTTGTTACTTGTTTCAGAGGATGCCTTGTATTAAAAAAAACGTTGCTGGTTGAATGACGACGTCACTTATGTAAGGTTATTTAAAATTGCGTTTACGTCTTTTAAAAACTCTTTTCGTTATTTTTGTTGCATATAAGATCAAAAGATGTAAAAACCTATTTTAAGACACTCCTACTTGAGTGGCGTCACCACCGTAGTTCCAACGACCACCGCTTCCCAAGTGACCGCCGATAATCCGACAGGCACGGGAAATCTAGGAGGCGTTGGTACAGCCAGTGGTACAGCAACCAATGCAGCAACGACGATTTCGGCTCTGCCGATGAGGGAGGGATATGTTTTCTGCATTTAGAGTGACAGAGTTTCAAGTAGATTTATGGCCGTATGGTGGTGATGCGCAGTGTCGATGTCCAGCTTTATGACGGTGCTTAAAATGGTATTCGCGATTGAAATGCGACCAGCGAGGCGGCGACTGCTAGAAGGTGGTGTAGGGTGAAACAGGACGAAGGACCCAGAGACGACGACGCTACGATGGAAGTATTCCGTATGTTTATATAAAGTTATAAAACCCCCCGATTCTTGGCCAAGCCACTGCAGTGGCTGTGGACCGCAGTGTTTCGGCGAACAAGATCAATAAGTTGTCGACGATCGATCGATGCTCTTCATCCAAGGAGAAGCTCTAATAGAGTGCTTGCTTGTCAGCTCAGTAGGGTAACGTGTATGTGGCCTCACTTGACAGTATTTAACAACAATCTACTCGCGACAGAAGCAGCCGCGTTCCTGGTTACAAGGTTGTGAATGCCGAATGCAACGCCAAACAGGACCTTGCGCTATACTTCGTCAATTATCGTGTGTGAAGTCTACGACAAAAGGAGTTGCGGAAGAGAGCATTCGCGGAAACGCGTGACTGCTTGCCAGTTTGTGTGGATGCGCCTATGACGGGAAGCTATTGCGTGAACTGCGTGCCAGCTGAAGTCGGCGAGTTGTGGTAATGTGCGAGTGAGTTCCCCTAAACGATTGCCGCCGAGTGAACGCAGTGGGAGTGACAACCAAATGTGAGCACAAATGTTTTGGTGCGGCGAGTGTTAGCGCAGAAGAGTCTCGTTCAGCCTTCAAGCCTTGTTAAAAGACTTGGTTGGTGAAGTTGCACGGCACAATTACACAAATAATGATGGGAATTAACAGTTACACATCTTTAAACTATGGCTTGTCCCACTCTCCCCTAATTGATTACATACCCCCCGCGTCGTATGTTCTTTTCGCGGGTAAACGCACGCGAGCGGGGCCTGTGAACGCGGCCGAAGCATGGGGTTTCGGAGATAGGGGCCTCTCCTTAAAATTTTAGTTAAGATTTATCTGTGCAGTAGCAATAAGATATACACAGCTTGATTAGCACACTCTGGTCCCCGAAATGCGTGTGACCGGCAGAATCGCCTGCCAACTTGGTCATGCAACAGCAATGATAGAAAGGCTCCCTGTTCTGGAAGCCTCCTTGTAACCTCTCCCCCTCCCCTCAATATGGATGCACCCCCTGCAAAAAATTCTCAGGATGCCCTTGGGCTGATTATTCATTTGTGGGGTTCAACGTCCCAAAACCACGATATGATTATGAGAGACGCCGTAGTGGAGGGCTCCGGAAATTTTGACCACCTGGGGTTCTTTAACGTGCACCCAAATCTGAGCACACGGGCCTACAACATTTCCGCCTCCATCGGAAATGCAGCCGCCGCAGCCGGGATTCGAACCCGCGCCCTGCGGGTCAGCAGCCGAGTACTGCCCTTGGGCTGAAGCGCAGATGGAATGAGCTGGCCCATTTCTATCACTGGGAGGGTGCATGTCATAACATCTCATGTATTCGACCGGTCAAATCCTGGAGCAGAGAAGAAATGCGCTGTCTGTTTTTAAAAATTGTGGAAGGACACGGGGAGGGTGGGTCTTGCTTGAGCAGCGACTGTGAACTTTGATTCTAAGGGTACAATGATGATTGCTGGAGCGTACTTTCGTGACAATCATGAGTAATTAGCTTATATACCCTTCTATGTGCTGCTCTCTTTATGCGAGGATACTGTGTGAAAACAGCATATCTTGCTGGAGTTGTCACATTAACTTACATCAGAGCTTTTGATATTGGATCCAAAAGAGTTAGCTTCCAGCCTTACTTCGTATAATATGACGATTTGTTGTACCACATTTGTTGCTTCAACCCTTGTGGTGAAACTGTGATTTTTTTTTTGTTCGTTTGCCACTATCTACGAGCTTCGTCAGCATGGCCACATCAGCAGAAATGGACTTTTGAAGAAGATACATTCAAGCGATTAATCTGTGTGTGCTGGCAAGGAGAGAACACCGAGAAAAATTGAGGAACACTTCATGGTCACTGTGCATCTTTGGTACTAAAAAGTAGGCTATTCTGATTGAGCTATGCGACATGTTTTTTTTTTTTTGTGTGTGATCCTATAACCTCCCTCGTCCCATTTCAGAGTCTGCAGAATACAGTTACTTTACATAATTCTCTTGTGTGCTTCATGTTCTCATTTCTTGTAGATTCTCAAAATCATTCCATAGGCCTCAAGAAGGAAGGCTGCGTCATTAGGACAGAGCTAGCATTTATAGAAATTACTCAAAACATTGTTGATGAAAAAGTCTGTTAATTGAAGTAAAGTAGCGAATTGGGCTAGTTGGAACGTACTCATCACAATCAGTGCACAAAATAAAAAGACAAACACAAGTGCCGTGCACTTGTGTTTTCTGTCTTTTTTTGTGTACCGATTGTGACGAGTCTGCTAATTGTGTTTCATTGCTGTTCGTACAGTTCCATTTTATATTTCACACCATGTGTGTGGTTGTGTAGGGATGCCTGCACAAAACTGTTCACCGTGTGATTTCATAGCTAGCACTGTTTGTTTACCCTGTTCTGAATGTACTGCAGTGTCTTTCAAACAAAAAGTAGTTGCTTGGACACAGTGGTAATTTTTCTATTATGCCTCCGTGCGTGTGTGTGTATGGCAGCCGTGTTTCGATGGAGGAGAAACGCTAGAGGCTCATGTATTGGTGTGATATCAGTACACGTTAAAGAACTCCAGATAGTGAACATTTTTGGCGCCCTCCTCTACAGCGACCCTCATAATCATGTTTGTAGCTTTGGGGCATGCAATCCCAACAGTTGTATGTTATGTTGGTGTCTCTATGCATTATGTGTATGCGTGATCAAGTATGTGTGTGTGTAAGGCATTTGCTTGTTCCTAAAACTATCAGAAGTGTGCTGAAGTTATATTCACTTGCCATGGTACTTTAGCCTTCAGTTATCACAATCATCGTAGCTTCATCTTACTATAATAGGTCTTTTACTGCTTTGATTCCTGTTCCTGATCCGTTTGGGTATGGTGGACACGGTATAGGGGCATGCCTAAGAAACTTCTTTTTTTTAATTTTCTATTTTGTGCAATTTGCCAACATGTCAATTTACCGTTATAGTAGGGTAGCTCTTGTATCTGGATCAGTTAGTTCCTGCTATTTGCACAGACCATAAAGCTATGATGACTTAACTAAAAGTATGGATTAGAAGAGGTACAAGCAAAGGAAGCTCTAAACTTTCCACTGTTCATTCAGGCACCCTGCACAACAAACAGGCAATGAATTGCTGTGCAGGATACCTGAAAACCTTCAATGGTGCTGTCCACTGATCCCGTCATATACTTAGGGAAAAGACCCGTCAGAAATGAGGGACAAGTGCGTTTCTGGTACATATAGTGTACTTGAGATAATTCAAACTCTGATAATTCATACTTTCATTTAATTCAAACAGAATTCAGTTTTTTGGTTGGCCCTCTATTCTTTAAATGTATTTAAAAGCCTAATTCAGACTCCATTATTTAGTTAAACTCGTACTTTTTGTGGTTTCATACAAGAAATTATCCTATGCTTTCCCACTACAATTTAAAAGTGTGCATTCTTATATAATCCTAACAGTCTAAAAATGAAAAATAAGCTCCTCAGGCCTTCAAGGAAAAAGGTTTTGGCAGTGAACAAATGTTTGAAACAAACCACATGCAATGTAAATCGTGATGCTTCTCAACTGGTATATAAAGCTTTGTCCTGAAGGCACATGTAGCGAAGAAGCAGTTGGCAGTTCACTATCTTTTTAAAAGGTCTGATCAGCAGTAAATGGCCTGTAAAGTCGTGGATTTTACATTTCTGCTTTCTGCTCATTGCATGTTGTTAGGGTTTAAAAACACTTGAAAATTTTTTAAATGTGATAAAATAAATGCCTAATCATAATGTGTGGTGTTATTTCACCCAGAGTCATTTATCTGAGAACCTCTGATAATTGAAACCTTTATAACTCAAACAAAATTCAGAGGTTCCTGTTTGAATTAACAAAGTCAACTGTAATATTCCACACTGATAAGAACTCTTGAGGGTATGTAGCGGCTTTTTTTTATTAGGACAGTACTGTGCCTATTCCCTTAAGGCCATGTAGTGGGTGCATAGCAAATTTGAAAAGGTTTCATGCACTAAGTGTTTGAAGTATGCTCTAGGAACAGGATGTCACTATTGGGTTCAACTCCTAAAGGCAAAGCTTTAGGGTCCCCTAATTTTTTTTTTATTAGGAAGCATGGAGCGTTATGTATCTGTGGTACATCTGTAGCCCCCTTTCTCTCTCTCTCTTTTTGCCTAGAGAGATCCTCATGAGGGTCTTATGGGATTGGAGGGACCCTTTTTTTAAGCTTTTCTGGTGAATTAGTGCAGTCTCTATTTCATATTAGTTGGGCAAAGCATTCGAAAAATGGTTGAAAGAAATTAGCGGTCCCCTTGCTTGTCTCCCTTCGAATTTTTTTTTTATTTAGTGTCTACACAGTTTTATGCTCCGTTTAATAGCATTGCAATTATAGTGATCTTCATTAGGGCAAAATACGATGCATGCAAACATGGATACCAGAAAGAACTCGAGGGAGCTGTTCTCGATTTGTGCACCTTGTGGACTGTCCATTTCAGTCACCGTTGATTGGCCGGAGCTTGGTGAGCGTTGCGTTCCCTGCTTCCTGTTATTTTTTTACAACTGCAACATCATTTTATAGTTACGAAGCTTCCACAACTCTCGACTATAATGAGAGGGACAGAATGCGCTTCATAGGAACAAGCGCAGCCCCCAGACGTTAACTTTTTGGAGGCTGTGCATGAACTGTGATCACATTAGTTCTTGAATGAAGTTTAATGCAGCTGCCTTCCTAACATGACTGGAATGTCAGTACACATTCTCTGCATCGTTTTCAAACATCTGAACATTTTCATATGCAAGTTCTTAATTGTCAACCTTGTTTTAAGTATCTTGTTGCTGTACATTTGGTCCACATTTCTTCAGTCCATTGATGTGGTCAGGAATGCCATGACATCGTGGCTTGCCCCTTTTTCAAGCAACTGAATGCACTCTGCCAAAGTGGACATGTTCACCAGCTGGACAGTTTGAAAAACTCGTTGCTAGACAACACAAACTGCATTGCTGTTGTCCCGATTTCTCACTTGTGCATGAGTTACCATGCCTACCATCTCCTATAAATAATTTATATTAGCTTAGTCTGCTGTGTTTCAAGTTCTATTATGCTTTTTATTGCTTGATGTATTATCAAATGTAACAATAGAATGAGCATAGATAACACCTTATATTTTTTCGCTAGATTTAATACATGGTAGCAAAAAGACTTGATTCCACCCTGGACGCACAGTAAAAAATAATGAGTGCCAATATATCAATGTGTGGAAATCATCCCCGTAGTCAATTAGTCATGTGAGGCGTGACTCTCAAAACTTGACCTTTGAAGCCTATTGATGATTCTTGACTTGGCCTGGCGAGCCGCAACATAGCCTGTGATTTTAGAGAAAAGAGGTTCCACACTCAGTGACCACCACTCAAGCAGCCTTAGGGCCTGTCCATGCGCTATCCGCACAGCCGCATCGCACGTCGCGAGACACCTGCCATACGCATGCGCAGGGCGAAAGAGCATATTGGCGATGCTCTTTTGCTCTCCGCTTGCGTGCGGCAGGTATCCCACTACGTGATGGGCAGATGTGCAAATAGCACGTGGATAGGCCCTTAGCCTATTGAAAGTTATTTTTACCTCACTCCCCCAACCTCCTTCTCCCCGATTTCTCTTGGATGGGATATCTCCTTTGCAAATCAGTACATTTGTAGAGCTTCGCAAGCTAAGGATTCATTTATCATCATGTCAATTTTGTAAGTTGCCCACCATAATGCTCTGGAGTTCTTACTTTCATTCTCTAACTTTCAAATAACTAACATCTGAGCTAGCTTGTATATATTCATGTTCAAAGACAGGACGTACAAACACAGACACCAGAGAAAAGTGAATGCACCACAAGTGCCGTTAGTTGTGGCCTTATTTCTCTTGTGCGTCCGTGTTTGCATGCTCCGTAATTTAACACCCTTACCTTATTTTCTTCACTTAACGTTAAACATTCTGCTACTTCATGACGCACTTGCATGTCAGCTGTCAACACAGATAGCTGGTAAAACAGCGCAAAAGGAAATGTTGGCGAGTAGAAAGAACAAGGAAACAAAAACGACTTTCCTTTTATGCTGTTTTACATATGGATGTGTAACAACTGCCTTGCATTCAGGCGCCATTAGGTTACAGATGACTGTGCTTTATTTCGTAAGTCAGCCTGCTCACTGTGTGGCTCAGAATTTCCCTCTTTCCTTGGTGCAGAACTGTTGCCACCTGGAGGCATCTTTTTCAAGCATGAATGCCGGAACACTGGGAAGTGTCTTGCATAGCAGCTGCTGAGTGCATGTGCCCTAGCTTCCTAAAAGATAAGGAAGAATCGTCGAAGGACTCTCACATTGGTGCCGCTACTGCAGCAAGTGTTTTTCTTCCAAAAAGCAACCCAGACAGCCACATGCCTTTACTGGCGAGAGACTGTTCCACCATCACTTCTACGCTATGAACATTGCACAAAAATGCTGCATTTTCTGCCGCATACAAAACTGACCGTATAAAAGCCATTTCAGCGTCTCATTTGCCCAGTGACATTCAGCTACATGTCATATATATGAAGCTTCAGGATAAAGTACATGTGCGGCAGATCATGCGTTTTCTGCGAGGCACTGCCACTGACATTATTTCTTTTTTACCAGACTTGTGAATTTATTGACTTTGTGCTGTTTACAACGTGTTACTCTGCGTTTTTATGGCAATATGAAAAACTTAAGTTGCTCGTTTTATTGTAGTGTTTCAATATTGAAAGCTCATTATCTGTTTACCAAATAGCATCAGCTTCTCTCTTCTCAGTTCATCATTAGTGTGCAATTTTTTGTTCCACCAATGCCGATGTAGGTGAAATGTTTTTGTTCTCCATTGAATGTGCTTCACGAATCAGTGTTTTAAGTGTCTTTAATGCAACTCTTTGTGTCCCAGCTGCCTTGGACATATCTAGATTAGGGTTTAACTACTGTATACATATCTGCATAAAATAACGGTATTATTTTTTTTAAGAATGGGTTACTTAAACTCATAATATCCAACAGATTGCATAAAGGAAAAGAAATAACTACATTTTAATAATTTACCCCAGGAGAAATGCAGGAAGAAAAAAAAGTGTTTGCTTGCAACAACTGTTATTTTTTTTTGCTAAGAGTAACCAGCAAATGCTAGAGCACTTACTCTGTTTGCCTTGAGCATGCAAGGCCTTATTTATTTTTCTTACATTCTATTGCTTGTACATAAAGTTGTGGATTTCCATTAGCAGATTTCACCCATAGCACTTATAAGGCACATCATTGACCAGTTCACCATGAAGCATACAAGTGCTCTCGTAAACGAAGTGCTTGTCAGACAAAAGCTCATCGACATCAATGTTGCAGCCATATAGGTAGATTGGTGCAGTGCCTATAAAGGCGCATTACTATATTCCTATTTTGTGAAAACAACTGTGCGAATTTAATGTCTTGGAAAAGGCAAGAAAGGATAATGGTGGTTGAAAATAAAAACCACACTGGGTTCGTGGATGTCTTCTTGCAAAACTGTCCTTTTTTTTTTCACAATTGAAAGCATTCTTCGATGACTGTGGTTACAACACCTATCAGCTCGTACATTTCATGTGCACTGGTTGTTTATCAGTTCGTTAGTGTAGCTGTTACACTAAACTACATCGTCTTACAGGTGTGTCTATACACTCAAACCCCATTATAACAAAGGAGCATTTAACATGAAATTATGTTTGTTACATTAAAGAATTCATTTAATGGTGTATTCTCAATACTATATCTATTGCAAGGCTACTCTTTATTTACTTTGTTATAACTAATATTTCATTATATCTGAGTTCATTATATCAAGGTGTGAGTGTATATAACATTGTAGCCCAACAGACATCACTTAGTAGGCACCTGAGAGTTCTTCATTGTACTGAGGAACTATAATATTGCTCAGAAAAGAGATATTTCCATGTCGCTGATCGGGACTGTTGTGAGTAAAGAGGGCTTGAATTATTTTGCTGTTTTCCTTACATCAATAAGGATTCTCCATCTGTACATTTGTGGAATCAGTTCTCCGGTTGGGTACCTCATGTTTGTGTTGAGAATCCTGCCCGTGTTTTGTGCACTGCTGTCAGCGTTATTCAATTATACGTGTTGCGAAACTTCATTCTGAAATTCGGACACGGAGTTGGCCCAATTTTTTGGGAGTTAGCTGACGTTCGGGCCACCTGAGAGCGGCAACACAAAACACAAATAATGAGTTTAATAGTGGGCGTGGGGATCAACAGGTGGCACGAGAATCTGCTTACTCCCTAGAGAGGGGGGCCAATGACGTGTCCGGATTTGGTACATGCAGCCTATGGGAAGTTTTGCAACTCATATGATTGAATAACTCTGAAATGCTGTCACCTTACTGCTGTCTAGGTTCCAAGTGGTTTTTGCACTACACTTCGTTACAACCTGAGAACAAATTCCAGTTCTGCATACACTCATTGCTGTTCCTCTCACTAAGAATTTGCACAAGTGCTCATACCAATAGCGCTTGCTCATTTTCGGGATGTGAAGCACTTCTGAAGTGTTTCAAATAGTTGAATTTCTGGTATGCACATTTATGTTTCCGCTTTTAGGCCGGAAAGTTGAACATTTCAGTAAATCTCATCAAGGGTTCCGACATCACTGCCCGACCAAAGAGAATGTTTTAAAAAGTAAACACAATTTTTTTTACTATTAATATCCGTGGCAATCACATTATCTAAGAAAGAGTACTTTATGTTTGAGTGGAAACCAACTAGCGCGACAGTCTTCCACAGGTGAATAGCAGGTGCGCCATGGCTCTATAGGCAGCGCGTACATTTCTTTTTCTTGGAGTGTAATGAAGCGTAGCTAGCCTCACTATTTCATTTTCATGTAATTTTCGTTTGCTAACATTTTGCCGCTTTTTATTGCACAGAATTCGTCCTTTTGTGTCACCTCCCTGCTGCATCATTGCCTCCGAGCTCCAAGAGTGGAAAAGATGTGCAGCAGTGCCTTGTGTGTGGTTATACCACGCCTTACGCCCACGTCATGAGGAATCACCACAAAACGCACACGGACGAGCGGCCGTACAAGTGCGCGACCTGCAACAAGGGCTTCAAAAGGAAGGGCCACCTGGATGAGCACCTCTACATTCACTCCGGCAAGAAATCCTTCAAGTGCCACCTCTGTCCTAGTGACTTTGCCCAAAAGACGGGGCTTATGCACCACTTGAAGAAACACAAGGGCTAGGAGCTTTTGACCTGTGATGTTCACATGTGAACTGCTACTGAAGTGTCTGGCATGCATCAATGATTCAGTTGCACCAAGTGCAGGACTATAGATGATAAGACTGGGACTAGCTCGGTTTTTGCCTGAGTGAAATGTGTTGATGGACTACCATAACCAATGATGGAAACACTAGTCATTGAGGTTCTTGAAACTTGTAATGAGTGTTGATATCAATGCTTATGTCTGTAATTATTACTCTTTTCACATTCATCCTAAAGGTTTATCGAATAAAGTTCCTTGTGAGCTACTGGTTTAATCATGCTCAGGATCAGGGGCATATCCAGAAACTTTTTCCAAAGGGGGAGTTCAATCGCTTTGTATGTATGTTCATGCGTGCATTTGTATGTGTGCATATACAAACCCATGCAAACAAACAATATCGGGGAGATCGATTACCTCGGCTAGGCCACTATTCAGGATTGTGTCAACACGGCCCTTCGAGAACAGAGCATTATTCTTGCTTCAGAAGACAATACATATTGTTTTTCACTCTTACAGTCTCCATGTCATTGGCTTTATCATTTTGGTAGTGATTCAAAGTTCTCTGTTTTTTTAGTTTTATTATGATGTGCTTGAAGAGCCAACTGATGTTTTCTTTCACTTACTTTTCTTCCCAGCAGAAGAGTAGGTTCCCATATGTTTTGATGTCCATTGCTCTGCCTCTTTACACTGTTTTTAGAGAATCCTACAAAAGATAATTGGTTTCTAAGATCAAATTATGATGCCACTCATAGTGCATCTCTAAGATTGCTTTACAGCTCTTCAATCATACCGGTTGCGAAACTTCATTCTGAAATTTCGACATGCCTGGGTAGAACATTGCGGAAGATAGCAAACTGGTGCGCCACCTGGTAGTGGGGACAGAAAACGCATCACATTTTCACAGTCGCTGCAATCATGGCTGTCATTGCATGAGTTGCCATGACAGCAGAATGTACTTTCAAGAAAAGTTGTAGAGTTTTAAGCCTGCTGTAGTATCGGCAATATGTGGGCCACAAGTGTAAACACACTGCTTGCATCATCACTGCTTCATTGCTTCTGACCTTGTTTAGCGCAGTACACAAGAATTCTGTGTATTTGCTTCCTTATCACACAGGTGGTGGTACATTCGGTAGACCTCTGCTATTCAGCCAATAGTATATTCTGATCTTTATTCATGGAGTCCATAGAAAGTTGTGCAGCTTGCATAATTGAAGAACTCTCGGGTGCAGTCTTGTATATGTACTGTGATAGAATGGAACTTCACAAGAGAACGAAAAGAAGCAAACAGCCGATAAGAGAAGGGGAAATGCCCTTGAAGAATGCATGCCGTTTTAATCGTCTACTAGGGGACCATATAATAAATGAAAAAATCTATTCAATGCATTAAAAAATATAGAAATATTTTAACTGAATATAGCCTTTTCTTTTTCAAACCTTAGAACTGAACAGTGGGATCACCCAAGTTTTATTTGTGTCTATCTCTTGATTGGGCACTTAATAGAGTTTCGCAAGATGTTCGATGGTGGCCATGGTGGCCATTTTCACAAACTGTCGATGCGGAATCGGATTAATCTTGACACAAAAACATCAAGCCAATTCGCTTCTCTGACCCTAGCGCTTATGTCCGATACAATTCAAGTTGTCCAGATACCATTCTACATCCATTCTGTCAAATGAAACATTGTCTCTAGCTGTTCTTTGCCTAGCAGACAACAAAACGATTGATCGCACTGCCTTTTCCAGTTGCTCGTTTCCCATTTGACTGGCAGATGAGGCTCCAGCAATCTTGTTCAGCACGAGAGAACATTCTATCTCAAAATATGCACAAAATCACACCCCTGGTTCACACGTGCCTGTGCGTCGTGCATGCACAGCAATCTATGTCGTTTTCAGAAATCTCGAAATCAAACATACTGGAGCATAAAATTCTTCGCTTAGGACATACCCGGCTTCAATTTATATTTAAGTCACATCTGATGCTCAATAAGCTGGTAACTCTTAAATATCTTTGCTTTGGCAAATCAGTTTTGCAGATTGACACAATGTGGAAGAAAGTCCATTACACGAGGTGGAAGGAAAGGCATCTTTGAAAAAGGACACACGAGAAGCTGTACTGTGTTCCCTCATCTGCCCTTCTTTCATTTGTGTTGTGCAGTCATGTCTATATTGAATCAACAACTCGCTCAAGCTACCACTTTGAGACAGAGTTTATCTTCATTTTGTGATTGATTCCAGTTCTCTCTTTGATGTAAAAAATTGCTTTGTTTTTATCATGTTTATGATGACTTTCAGTGTTTCTTATGTTGGAGTTACCTGCTGTTTTGCTGGTGTGAGGGACACAATTTGTTATTGTAGTGGTCACAGTGGTGATAATGGTATAAAAGCAAAAAAAAGAATATTTGTTTGTCTCAGAGGCTCCATGACAAGCCTCTTCAGTAGACCCAAGCCTCGGAGCATAGCCTTCAACGGCATCCTTAGTGGAAAGGAACCATCATACTTTTGTGCCACTTTCATAGCAGAATGGCCCACACTGCACCTAACAGCTGCTGAGAAATGGTTCTGTAATGCGGGACACACTCGAGGTTTGACGAGAACATGTTGAGCACTCCTGTTATTTAATGCTGCACGATTCCTAGGGTTCAAAGTACAGAGTTGCCTTTAAACACATCAGAGCATGCAGAACTGATGTGCAGTATTGTCCATTATAATTAGTTTGATCTACAATCCATTTCTGCAGTCACTGATACACGGTTACGATGTTAAAAAAAAAGTGTCAGGTCCGCCAATATTATCTCGACATGTTTGCTCTTGGCCTGTTGAAAACAACCTTGCTAGCTCGTTTTCGCTTGAACTATAAATGCTTTTTTTCAGCTAATGTATATACTGCTCATATTAAGGATTAAAGGTTCATTACTTCTGAAGAGATCAAGTTTAGCTGAGCAATAATATGAAGGTCCCTGACAAATTTATAATGATGTTCAAGTTTTCGGCTTAAGCCAAAGACACACGCATTTATATGAGGAAGTCGACTGCTTGAAACACCAAAGAAGTGCTTGATGTCACAAAAATGAGTAGGTGCTATTGGATGGAGCACTTATGCAAATTCTATATGGTGGGAACCATGATGCCTGTCCTCAGCGCTGCCATACTTGCTTAAGTTGTAATCGAGTCCAGCACTTGTTAGCTAGCAGGTGTAAAAAATGCAGGTAATGTAGAATTTTTCATTCGGTGTGATTTCTGCACCAGATTTATTTGTCTGTTACAGGCACCATCAGAGGACAGCGCATCGCTTATGAACACGGGGATGACTTGTCTGCCACACATGTGGGTCAACAGTTCTCTCCCACTGATGACGGTGCAAGCGGTCCTTGCGCTTCTAAATCTGCGCACGGTGGTGTGTTGTACACTTGTGCTTATTGCAGCAAGACTTTCATGAGGCGTAACAGCCTTAACATCCACCTGCGAATTCACACTGGCGAGAGACCTTTTCGGTGTCAACTGTGCCCTCGAGCCTTCACTCAGAAAGTACACCTCATGGATCACGTACGATCGCACACCGGGGAAAGACCGTTCCAGTGCCACTTTTGTCCAATGGCCTTCGTCCGCAAGTTTCATCGGAAGTACCACGAGCAGTGCAAGCACTTGAAGCGGACTGCTACTACTCCTTGACAGGCCGGCCAGATGTCTGTGACACTTGCCGGTGAGGTTAGCAGTCTTCGCATGAGAGATGTCCTTGCTTGTCTTCAACTGCTATGAAACGCGGTCAGATGTGCTCGGAAGAAAAAAAATCAATGTGTGGATGTCGTTCAGAATAAATCAACAAGTACTATTTGGAGAGCACTGAAGAGATCGAGATAAAATGGGCATATTTGTTAAGGAAGCGTTTATCAGGTTGTGTGGCAGCCATAGTGAACTTCGAATTGCACGAGAATTGTATTTGTACATTCTGCTTAGCTCCAACTGATCCTTACGAGACTTCAAAATGTTGTTACAAGCCATCACAAACATGAAATAGTAAGTACAACTGACAATGCATTTCAGTCAGATCTACTTAACTGGACCAAGGCTATATTCATAAAGAGCGCTCCTTCAAAGGACGTTCACGCCCCTTGAAGCTAAAAATTTGACTTCTGGTGTTGATGTCTGATGGTAACGAAACCCACGTGCCCAAACGATGTCACATCTCACCCTCAAATTTCTTGTGGCCCACCCTCAATATTGTATTTGTGCTATTTGAAAATTGAATAAGCATCTTATCCGCTCTCATTGGCTTTGCCTAATCAAAGCACATCACCAAGTGATTCTGTCATGGGACCAAGTAAAGAAATGGTGTCGAAAAGGGCACGTAACTGTGTGATGATGTCATGTTGCAACGTCACGTGACGTGAATGTTGCAGTGGTATGAACATTGGCAAAGTACACATGTCCACATAACTCACACCCTCATCACATGCTCCAGTCTGCATCTGTTTGCGCTCCTCGCGTCTTTCATGTTTAATGCGCATGAGGAGACGTAAGTGCCTCAGTAACTTGTTACTTTGCTATGCTATTTGCTGTGTCATGTTCTAGCTGGCGAAAGCACAGAGACAAAAGTGGCACTTAAGCAGGGAAACACGCTTGCTCTCAACAACCATTTACTTCAGAAATGGTGCGAGATATACAGCCAGGCAGGGGCTATCCTGCAAGGGACTAATACTAGAACATTTATGTTGGGTGTCACCAGCAGCAGTTATTGAGATTATCTCTACCATGTTGGTCATGTACATGCTGATCGGTGGGCACCAGCACAAAAAAAAAAAGAAAAAAAGAAAAAAAAAAACACGTTTGCTTTCAACTCTGCCTATTTATGTGTCTGCTTGTTAGAACTCTGTTAGAACTGGCACTCTGTGTGTGTGTGTGCGTGCGCGTGTGTGTTTGTTTGTGTGTGTGTCCCTTTGTCAATGTCTTTGTCAATGTTTATATGTTACTTGGCCTTTTGCATGGATGCATTGACTCGGGAATGGCTTCAACCCTGTCATCGTAGAATTGTGGAAGAAATAGTGTTTTAATCAGTTCCCACAAATAATGTAAAAACTGATTGTTTGAGAGGACATTCAAGTGTTCTTGCAGTTTTGATGCCATTTAAAGAAAAATTGATGCCTTCTGTAATAACGCACCACACTCACAGTATAAATTTTTGCACTTGTGTATATTTTATGGTTGGCCTCACTGTCTGACACCCAAGTGACAGAGGTTTATTTAGTGATCTTGCATCATGGTTATCTGAACTTGTCAAATTGCATCATAACATTTGTTGACAAAGATCTACATCTCAGCTGATTTGTATTGTTTCTCTGCAGAGCTACCTGCTTTTTATTTTGCGTACAAAGGAAGGACACACAATAGACACAATAAAACAGGCAATGACTTACACTTCTATCAACCATGTACTATAATATGCATATACAAGGTGTCCCAGATGTAGGGCACCAGGTTTTTAAAAAAGCATGACAGCGTTATGCCCAGCAACTTAGTGCTTGTAAGGATTCATGCAAGAGACAACGCCCGTACTCTAGGCCTGCTAGTCTTGTTCACCCTCTGCTTCGCTCCCCACATGCCCCAACTCTGGTATCGCTCTTCGTCACCACATACTATATATGTTGTTCTTAGTAGAGTGAAGTAGCCGCTAGTTGTGTTTTCATTGATGATGTTCAATTAGTTAATTATAATGAATTTAAAAAGTCATAAAGTACCCAAATAAAGTGTAAGTTGATGAGGTCTATATAAGCATATTTAAGCAATATCTAACTGCAATACTTTCAGTAATTTATTAATTGTGCACTCATTTTTTCCAGCTGAACAAGAAAGCCTGCAAATATGAAAATGCCACGTGCATCAAGAAGCAGAGCCCTCTGACATGCTTTCTGCGAGGTTGCCAGTGTAACGGGAAAAATGCAGAAGTGGAAAACATTTTTTTTTTTCTAAGCCAGTTGTACTGCAAAGCGCAGCTGTACGAACTACGAGTATTGATTTGCCTGTGTTTCTCATGTGTTTAGCTAGTTTATTTGCTCTTTTCTGTCATTTTGTGTTGTCTATTTTCTGTTATTTGATGCTGGTATTCGTGGGAAAGCACGTGCTGGTATGAAACGTGGTACTTGCATGACCAATGCTAGACATGAGGTAACAACATGGAGGTCTGTTAAACTGCTCTGCAATTAAGAAAATATCACCCTGGCTCTTCATGTACCACTTCCATGATGAAGCACCGTGTCGCTTTGGTCTTCCCAAGTCAGGCAATAGTCAGAGCAGCGGTCAGGCTGCGCTATCAGAAAGATCAGCTGTCCATGAAATATGGATAACGACAGTGACATGAAATCGAGGGTAAGGAATTCTTCTAAAATGATGACACATTCTGTTGCTGATCAACTCGCAGCGCAGTTGCTTGCGAAGAGCTTATTTGAGGGCGGTACTTTGTTATGCGGCTGGGAGTGTAGTCACATGGTATTTATCATGTTTCATGGGCTTTATGTGCTTAAAAACAATGAGAACTCAATATGTTGCTAATAATGATGCATTTGTCTCCTAAATACGCCTACATGATATATGCTTCAGTAACATTTTAATAAATATGTGAGTACCTGTCGAGTTACTAATGAAATCTCGTCAATTAAAAGCTTACTGGTGTCTATTTCTGTATGTTGGAAACAAACATGCACAAATTTTTCCTCACATAACTCAGTTTTTATTTAGAATGCATCGTCACTATTATTGGGGAAGGGGACAGCGGAGTTAAAGAAAGTGGAAAGAAGAGGCCATTTTCTCATGGAATTAATACCCACAGCACTGAGTGTTGGGTCGAGACACCTTTCTTTCCATTAGAAAATCAGTGTAGCCTGTGGAATTAGGAATCGTACCCAGTACTTTCTGGATTAGAAGCGGATGCTCCAACCTTGTTCTTTTAATGTGCTTGTTCTTTTAATGATTTCATCTTCCATTTGTCACTCTCACATCCATCCTACCCCTGTGCAATGTGCGTATTCCGGCTGGGCTCACTGTCTTGCACCGCATCAATATAAGCTGAAAATGCACCACTTTGCCTGCGCAGGCCTGGTCGCCGTACGTCATCACCCTGGCTACAGGAAAAAAGAACATGTGCAGCAGTGTCACGTGTGTGGCTATTCCACGACCAACAGGAGAGACTTTCGAAAACATGGAATAATACACACGGGCAAGAGCCAATTCAAATGTGACCAATGTGGCAGAGCCTTCAACCGCAAGGACAACCTGAAAGAGCACGCTCGCCTCCACTCTGGGGAGAGACCTTTCCGTTGCCACCTCTGTCCCAGTGACTTTACGCAGAAGTCGGGCCTTGCACACCACTTGCGTACTCACAGACGTGGGAAGCTTCTCGCTGATAGGGTTCAATTGTGACAGAAAAGTGTGAGAGATGTGCACCCATACCTCGGTGAAACCTGCCAGTGACCCACTTGAAAGACTGAAAGGACATGCACGATGGCAGGACAGATGCTAGTGGGCTGTGGAACTTCTTGGTGTTTGTAATGAATGTTGAAAAGCACACCAACATGTGAATTTGGTTATGTGCCACATGTGTGTGGTACGTGCATGCCATTATCTACTCCTATTCACGTGTTGATATCTCTAGATGTATTGAATAAAATGATGGCTGAAGTACTTGTTCGGTAATGTTTAGGTCTGAGTCGATGCAAGGCTCTGATAACAAACCTTTTTACGTTTTGCTGCCAAACCACGTATACATCATTATTCTCACAAGCCCTGTTTGTGTGATAGACTGGCTTTGTGATTTGGTTCAAAAAAGAAAGGCCTTTATTTTTCTGTGATTGCTTTCTCGTAGCAGTTAATGTAACTATGGTGCACCTCATGGGCACATTTTTCGGTATGATTGAGTAGCTTATGACACGTTATGATGTCTAATGCTAAGTTTCCTAGATAAGGTGGTCCCTTGATCACGTTTTTGTTATCACATTGTCAAAACATGCTATGCTCAAAGAAAGGGGACACATTCCATGATATCCAAACTGGACACCCACATTGCTATTGTCTTCAACTCATGCAGCCTATCAGCATAAGGGTCTGCCTGGTTTTGGAAGATGATGAGTGCAGCCTTGTTTTGTGACAGGAAAGCTCCGCAGATTAAAGGGAAAAGTAAGCTTAAACTTGCAGTCATCGTTTCTCGTCATATTATTACCTTGAAAATGTCCTATTAGAATAACGAAACTAAATGCTCAAGAAGATGAAAAATTCTAGAACGGAGGTGCTGCTGGAGCCAGCGATTAAACAGGCAGACTTGTCTTTGATAGGGCTCCTACTGCTTTCCACAGCTCTGTGTATGTGCACACCTTCACTGCTCTCTCCCAACGACAAAAGGGAAGTTGGAGAAGAGAGCAAATGTCAAGAAAAAGGAAGAAAGATAATCTACTGGAGAGCTATTGTATTATTTTGGCTTGTCATAGCAGCAGAGTAAGTGGGGGAAAAAAGTCCTAAATAAAAGAAGGACAACAACCAGAGTGAGGGGTGGGGAAAGAGAGTCTCCGGGAATGTACAAGGGCTTTGTTGGCATGAATGGGTAAGTGGCGAGGGCAGGGAAAAAAAGGGCTTTACACTGCGTTATAAATCAGATGTGGGTCAAGAAAATTGTACTATTGTATTTCACCAAAACCGCGCACATCGCATACGAGCAGCAATTGAACCTTACATTTACCGGGTCAGAATAGTTAACAATGCTTAGAAAAGCACCTGCTATGTCGAATAGTTTCTAGAGTGCCCTTTGAAACATTTGTGCCCATTGACTGGAGTTTATTGAATTTATAAGTTAGGTACAACTGTGTTTTCTCTCTATCTCTCGGAGACTGAAAATTTGAAGTATTGAGTTAATCAATGTTGTCACCTTCCACATTGAAGTGCTGCACTACTGCTTTGAGCAAATTATTCTCTTCGTCTACATGATGCCCTAATACTGATTGTTTGCTAATCTATCGCTTGTGACTAAGTGAATATTCGGGCATGTTAGTAATGTTTGAACGAGTGCAGGTAAGACTAAATTTTACACGACGGGCACAATCTCTTCTGTTGTTTTTTTTTGTAACTATAGGACATAGTTCTTACATTTTAGTGAGAACAAGCTGTTACTTGGGAGAACAGCTACCTAATTGTTTTCGTTCAAAATGCGAGACTGGTCCTGTTAGACAAACCAGTGTGCGCACGGCAATACTCGGTGCCTCCCACTTTACAGGTGTATGCTCAAACTGAATGAACGTCAAACAAATTCATGAAAGATGAGTTCAGGAGGGCCATTTGCCCCTTCCACCACCATCCAGTAACACCAGTATTGTGAGTGTAGAGGTGGAAGCCACCCTTCCAGTGGTCAATAAGTTAGACCATTTGGCCTCTTCTGTAGAAAATGCAACCATGCTAGGTCAGATTCTTGGTGCTACTGTCCCTCCATTGGCTTTTTTGATGAAGAAAAAGGAACCGCTGCCTGGCGCACGGTATTGTGCAGATTCTCTCAGAGGTGTTTTTAATTTTCACTCTTTCCCTCCGCATGTTCCTTATGTCAAAAATACTGGGCCAAGCGTTCAAGGCTTGCGAAAATGAGCGTCTTGGCTTTTCTTAAACCACGGTAGGTAAGTGTTGCGAGTTTGTGGAGCGATAACTCCACCAATCCAGGTGGAAACCCTGTAAACGCATACTTTGTTTCGTGAACTTGACTACTGAGCACATTCAAGATCATTCCACCTACTATATTCCAAGCACCTTGCCTGTCATCGAAATGACAGCCAAAAAGCTTCAGTGAAACTCTAGTCAGGCAATTTTCGTGAAAAATAATGGGTGAAGATCAGGCTTTGAAGCCACTATCGCCAAAGGTGCCGGCTGCACCCAAGTTTGCTGTGTTCATGCTTACAGGCCAATGGCACATAGCTGTTCACATGTAGTCTGTGGGCAACATAAGTAGCTGTCTGGCAGCCAAGGCAAGCATGAAAGCAAGGCTATCACTCGACAAAGCTGGTTTAAACGTGTTCAACCACGACACTTCTTCGCTTCGCTGCATGAGCACTTTCTCCGCATGTAAGCACTAATTGGCAGTAGTGTTCGCACTTCACCAGCCTCCAGAGTTGTGGAGCGTTTCACACGTTCACAACCTCAGCGCCCCATTAATGAACTGATGGGGCTTTATCTACGGCACTGCAAGACCGATCTGCCATCTGTCTGTGGACCAGAGGCCCTACTTTTCGGGCCACAAGCAAGGGTACACACTCAAGCACCAGGCCATCATGGGCGCCAACGTAATCGTGTGCGAAGTCGCTTCAGTGCAAGTCGAAAGTGAGGCCACATATATCAGACGCTAAACCAATATATTTTCAAAAACACCTAGTATTTTAAATCTTCTGGAATATCAAGACGTCTATTACTGTTTGCACACATTTCGAGAAGTTTTGCAGAGGTTTAGTGTTTCGTGGGCTTGACAGCCCATACCCTAGCAGTAGACACGATGCTGGTAAGTTTAGGTCTCTTGCTTCCCTAGCACGGAAACTTTGCAGTAAGGTTTACACATGGTACAATAACAAGTTGCGCTTTAGTACTCTACACAACAGGTCCACACTGTGTAATGAGCTTCAATAAGAAGCCTTTGTACAATGGCGAAAATACCTGTGTGCAGTTTTACTTCCTCGTCCATAAAAGCCCGTTTATGCAATAACGTATCAGCGTTATACAGCTTCAACAATGCTTGTAGCAAGAGTTTTTGTGATGAACTGTGTGTCACGCAGCACTACAATTACTTTTCATAATGTTCTTATCTGCTGGTGGAAAGCGTTGGTTATCTGCACACAAATGTGCAATCAATTTTTTCCTCAACGAGAGGACCTGTGAACCCCAGAAACACCTCAGAGCATTAGGCCTGCCAGAACGAGACCCTCACTATGAATGAAGGAAAGGAGGGTGAATTTAAAGGCCCATTTTCTTTGTTAAGAACAGCATTCAATGCCTTCAGATGGTGTGCGAGGAATTATTGATCACCTGCCAGCTCGTAATAAGATCACGTGCTGCGTGATGCCAACAGGCAAAAAATGAGTGTTCCAGACTCGCCACAATGGCAACAGGCGGTGCTGACTGACGCTCCCATGTTTAACCTGATAAAGTGTACAGAAAGATAGCCGTCGTGATAGCCCAGTCAGTAGAGCATTGGACGAGTTACGCGAAGGTTGCAGGTTGGGTCCCTGCCCACGGCAAGCTATTTTTTCGTCTACATTTCTTTCTCCAAAGTTACATTACAAAGACTTCCAATAACATCCCCTAAACTATCCTTGGCCTAATTATTTGTCAGTTCTCATTAAGATGGTATCTAAGATACATGTGTGTTCGATACTGCCCAGCCCTGCTCACCACATATATCTTTTCGGTCATACACTGTAGCTATGGAAGTTAATGGAATAGTGAATTTCGCTGCAGTTTGCACAAACTTCAATTGAATGGTCACAGCAATGTGCTGAGAAATGGGATTAATCGCAGCAAAATTGGTGCATTTGAGAAACGTACGACACACACCATTAGAAAACGTTCGTCACGTAGTCTACTGCGCTTTCTTGTCCTTCCAGAAGAATGAAAAGCCGCGACAGGGAACAAAGAGAACTCGGGCAAGAGACGGCACAATCAATATGTTCATTTCTGAAGTTTTTCGACAAGCAGCTCCAGAACATTCGTGAGCAACTGGTTTTGTTGCTGCAGCATAGCTCTCTCTTGGCGACGCTCCTCGTGCGCCTCTCGAGACTCGTGCACTCGCCGCAAGTGGGCGTCTCTGTCGAGCTGCAGCTGCTGCTCTTGAAGGGCCAGGCGCCTTTCCTCAAGGTCAAGCCGCCTGTCTTCTTGTGCTGCCACTCTTTCATTATGTTGAGCCTCCAAGGCGAGCCTTCTCTCGAAGAACCTGATGTGGCGGTCGGATCCGCGCCTTTTTCCTGCTATCATTGCACAACAGGACATGGCATTACTTGTGTGCCTATATATATATTTTTTTCAATTGCAAAGTAATATTTGCTTTTTGTGGTGGAGGTTGCATTTCAGTGCGCACATTTCATCCAATACATATTTGCAGTTCCGTTTTGTCTAGAGTCAAAAAGAAGCACTGCAGTCGTTGATTTGCTTATTTTGCTAACTATTTTGCCATGTGCGTATTCTGTACTGCTCCACACTTGTGAACATGAGATGTACCTTGCTCGTTATGTCTCCTAGATTATTTATCTGGCATTATCACCGCACTTTTCATGGCAGGTTTTCTTAGGCTTGACGTTTACGTTTCAAAGCTCACGTGTACTGGGGGGAGCCCGACTTTAAGGGATGTGCATGTCTTTTGTGCGATTGATATTGCGCTGTGCTCCTTCGTTTTGGCAGGTAAAAGTGTTTGTTAGTGAGCACTACTCAATCTTGCTTAGGTATATTTATGTGTTATATTATGCAAGCAAAAAAAAAATCTTTTCACCACAGCCATGACTGTTAGTTCTTAGTGTGTGGTAAAGTATTCAGGAAAGGATGGGCATATGGCACACTTTCTGTAACCTTCAAAGTGCGTGCCTGACAAATCTGTTCATTTGGTAACAGTCACAATACAACTTCAGGAGCCCATAGAGGCACTGGCCAAAAGACGTAAGTGTGGCAGCTTAATGCCTTCGCAACTAAACAAGCAGTCTTGTGCATGCACTCATCATGATTCTGCATTGACTGGGTCACCAGCCACCCAGAACATGATGTTACTCTGATGCATGCATTCATTTGGGCAGGCTCTTGTGCTTTTGCCTTTGAGGAAAGAGTGGTGCAGACTTTTAAGATCGTATCCGCACGACTACAGTTATTTTTTGTATTGCACACTACTCCAACCAATTCGCTTGTGTTTTTTTGTACTTTGACTATCTTTTCAAGCTACTGTGTTACAGCATATTCACTTGAATTTGTCGCTGCCCTAGTTGTTACACGCAACCTACCCCTTTCTTTCCTTGGTGTGCTCTCTGCAGCGCTAACCCCGGCTCCTTGCACTGCTCCCTCCGCTGCTGTTTGTGCAGTGCTTGTCTGGTTGTTGTCTACTTCCGCCTTGGAGGCAGGGGATCGTGGCGAGTCCGCAACCACCTCTGAAGTTCCCTCAGGCAGCCCAGTGATGACTTCTACCGTGTCAAACACCGTTTTGGACCCTAAATGAAATGATAGAGGTTGAGAAAATTTCACTTGACACATTTTTTTTTTCTAGTATGTCACAAATAATTCACGACATGCCCACTCATTACAATTTTCAGATATTCCACATTTTAACTACTACTACTACAAAAAAACTGCCCTTACACAGCTATGATGAAGCAGTGTTAAAAAAGCTGTAACGAGGGCAGTGGGCATGGAGCTTGAGTACAGAAAAGGAAGAAGACTTGCTGTGATCACAGGCTTGTGTTCAGTTAGCCCTTGCGCTAAATAAAGCTTTCGTTCGCTGAGTCAACTCCTGCTGGTTCAACACCCCGTTTCAAGTGATGGAAGTGCTAGCATACATCTGGTCCTCACTCTGGAACTTCGCAGCCGCACACTCCAACCACCTTCTGCAATGACTGATCTGGGACCGTCTCAGGCCGCCACTCCAGGTCTCGCACCCATACCTGTCTTCTGCGCTGGCGCTCTCCGGCAGCGCAACCCCCCCATATTTGGTGGCACAGAGGACCAAGATGTGGACAACTGGATTGCCAAATGAACTGGCGAGCGCGTACAATAAGTGGAACGCAGCCGATAAGCTCACAAATGTGAGTTTTTACCTGACCGATGTGGCGAAACTATGGTACAGGAATCATCAAAGTGATTTCAGTACCTGGTCGGAATTGGCAAAAACCCTCTCTGAAGTCTTTGGACGTCCTGCTGTCCGCCGCCTTCGTGCTGAACAGCGCTTGCATGGCAGAGAACAGAGACTTTCACGAGCTACATTGAAGATGTGCTCTTCCTCTGCCAGCTCGTCAACCCAACTCTGGGTGAGGCAGGCAAGATAAAAAACATCATAAAAGGAATCGACGACAGTGCATTCCAAATGCTTGCTGCGAAGTGTCCCCAGAAGGTCGCCGAGGTGATTCAGCTTTGCCTAAGTTATGATGAGCAGCGTAGGCAACGTGCTTCCACACGTTGCGCTGCTCAAGACACGGCGGATCTCTCATTCCTCGACTATCGCCATGACACTGCCAACCACTCTGCTTTAATGCCACTCATAAAGCAATTCATACGCGAGGAGGTCGCCTGGCAGCTATCTATATACACCAGAACTACCGAGCCGATGGCACCCTTATCGCCTTCGCTTCGTCAGGTCATTGAATCGCAAGTTGCCGAAGCATTGCCGCCAGGTCAGGCTCCACCATCTGTTACCGCACCACTAACATATGCAGCCGCTGTTGCTCGGCCACGCGCTCCATCGTCTCCGGCTATCTACGAAGCAACTCACCACGTTTATTCGTCGACGCCACCTGCCTGCCCGTTGACTGTCTCGTCTCCGGCTGTATACGAAACAACTCGGAACGTTTATATGAAGCCGCCGCCTGCACGACCGTTTCCGGTACCTTATTCAGCGACAAGTGCCCCTACCCCCAGCCAATGGCGCACTCCGGATAATCGGCCAATATGTTTTTCATGTGGCATACCAGGCCACATAGCTCGTCACTGCCGCTGTCGCAGCTTCCCTTCTCATGGCATTGCAGGGGCCTCACACTTCATGCCCACTCAGCCGCGATATCCCGTTCCTGCCGATCCACCTCTAGACGTACGTCCCGGTTGCCGACCATCCGGCGCAAGCCGTTCGCCTTCTCCTCGTCGCAGATCAATTTCTCCAATGTTACGTCGCAACAGCCCACCGCGAGGGGAAAACTGACGGGCGCAGTTCCGGAGGCAAGAACTGCGTTGGCAGCAAAAATTTCAAGACCTAACTGCTGTCCCCCGAACGAAATTGAACTCTATATTGATGGCATTAAGATGCACGGACTTGTTGACACTGAAGCTGCCGTATCTGTAATTAGCGAGAAACTGTGCCGAAACTTGAAGAAAGTGACCACGCAACTTACCGACCTATCTTTGCAGACAGCTACGTCCCATCATATTCAGCCTTCAGCTTTGTGCACTGCACGAGTCGTCATTCAAGGTGCGATGTACGTCGTCACATTTGTAGTTTTATTCCGTTCTTCGCATGTGTTATCCTTGGATGGGACTTTCTCTTGTCAAATTCTGCTTTGGTCGACTGTGCTCGTTCCGAACTCGCATTATCTGTGCCGTGCTATAACCCCGACGATGGCGCTTCGTGTAGAGTGTTTGCTGCTTCTGACGTTGACATTGCGCCTTTCTCAGCTGTTGTCTCGGTGTCGTGTGTCTCCTCTCCGAAATCCCCTGTGTTGTTTATGCCATCGATCCCATCTGCGTGCCATCGAAATATCATGCTTCCGTTTGCTGTCGTCGTTTTTCGCAACGGTCACGCTGCCATTTATGTGTGCAATCCCTCGGACAGCCCGTCATCCCTACTACGTGGAGAATGCCTGGAGAGCTACGAACCTTACGAGTGCATTCTTCCGGCAACTATATTTGATTCTACGGTTTCGCTCCCAATTTGTGCTGTCACTCCTACCAACACGCCTAATGATGTTCTCGACGTATTCTCGGATGCCATCGACTCTGAGCTCGCACCAACTCAGCGCGAGGAGATTATAAATCTTCTACTTCGCTTTCGCTCTTCATTCGATCATGACCAGTCAGGCTTAGGCCGAACCTCTGCGGTCGTTCACCGTATTGACACCGGTCAACAAGCCCCGCTAAGACAGCGTCCGTACCGTGTGTCATCTGCTGAACGCCATGTCATCAACGAACAAGTGGACCACATGTTGAAACGGGGCATCATCGAGCCCTCCAACAGTCCCTGGGCTTCACCGGTTGTTCTCGTCAAGAAAAAAAGATGGATCCATCCGGTTCTGCGTTGACTACCGCCGAATCAACAAGATAACGCGCAAAGACGTATACTCTCTGCCGCGCATTGATAATGCTCTGGACTGCCTACAAGGTGCAGAATTCTTTTCTTCGTTAGATTTACGCTCCGGCTACTGGCAGGTGCCCATGGCAGAGGGTGACCGCCCGAAGACAGCCTTTGTAACACCGGATGGACTATATGAATTCACCGTTATGCCGATTGGCCTCTGCAATGCGCCTGCCACTTTCAAAAAAATGATGGATACCATCTTGCGAGGTCTGAAATGGAAAATGTGCCTCTGTTATTTGGATGACATTTTGGTATTTTCAAGCGACTTTGCGACCCACCTCAGCCGCCTCGAGCAAGTTCTTACGTGCCTTTCCACGGCGGGACTTCAACTTAACTTGAAGAAATGCCACTTTGGCGCTCGCAAGCTTGTAATTCTCGGCCATGTAGTTTCTAAGGACGGCATTCTCCCGGACCCTACGAAACTTAATGCAGTCGTGGCGTTCCCAAAGCCAACCACCATCAAAGAGCTTCGAAGCTTCATCGGCCTATGTTCTTACTTCTGGCGCTATGTCCGCAAGGATGGCTTTGACGAGTATGTCGTTGCCTATGCCAGCCGCACCCTCAGTAAAGCGAGAAGAATTACAGTGTAACTGATAAGGAGTTCCTTGCCATTATTTGGGCAATCGGAAAATTTCGGCCTTATTTATATGGACGTCCGTTTGATATTGTAACAGACCACCATGCGCTTTGCTGGTTATCTTCACTAAAAGATCCTAATGATCGGCTCGCTCATTGGGCATTGCGGTTACAGGAGTTCGATATCCGTGTTATCTACCGTTCTGGCCGGAAGCATTCCGAGGCCGATGCCCTGTCACGTTCGCCATTGGCTTCAGAGCCTGTCGGCTCGCCTATCTCCACCAGTGCTGCCTTGGCCATCAGCATTTCGGACATGCCTTCCGAGCAACGCAAAGATGCTTGGATTTCTTCTCTTTTGGACTTGCTCTCAAACCAGACGCCCGCTCCAGTTTTCAGGACGCTTCGCCGTCAAGCAGGACACTTCGCTATTCGGGATAACCTGCTTTACCGCCGAAACTACAGCTCGATGGGCCGTAAGTGGTTGCTCGTCATTCCCCGACATCTGCGCTCTGACATCTGTGCCACGTTCCACGGTGATCCGCAATGTGGCCACGCTGGTGTGTTAAAAACATACACTCACTTGCAGCTGCGGTACTACTGGCGCGGTATGTACCGTTTCGTTCACCGTTACGTAAGGTCTTGCCTTACGTGCCAGCGACGCAAAATGCCCACTCAGCATGCCACAGGTCACTTGCAGCCGTTGCCATGTCCAGCACGAGCTTTCGATCGTGTCGGAATCGACCTTTATGGTCCGCTTCCCTATACTTCGAGTAGCAACCGCTGGGTCATTGTCGCTATCGACCACCTAACGCGGTACACTGAAGAAGCTGCGTTACCTTCTGCTACCGCAAAAGACGTTGCATGTTTTATACTGCAAAACCTGGTTTTAAGGCATGGAGCACCTGGAGAGTTACTAAGCGACCGCGGCTGCGTTTTTCTCTCCGATGCCATCAAAGCGTTGTTGAGCGAGTGTCGCATCATACACCGCACTACCACAGCCTATCATCCGCAAACTAATGGGATGACAAAGCGTTTTAATCGTACACTTGGGGATATGCTGGCCAAGTACGCTTCATTCGACCAGTCAAATTGGGATAGCATACTGCCTTTTGTGACATATGCTTACAACACTGCAACGCAAAGCACCACTGGATTTTCGCCTTTCTTTCTTCTTTATGGACACGAGCCATCATCAACAATGGATACTATTCTTCCTTATCGACCGGACCCTTCAGAGATGACTACCGTTTCTCGAGCAGCAGCACGCGCTGGAGAATGTCGGAAGCTTGCTCGTGCGTTCACGTCACATGACCAGACGTGCCAAAAACATCGCCTCGACGCATCAACCACGCCTATGAGCTTTGCTCCGAACTCACTGGTGTGGTTATGGATTCCTTCTACTCCTACAGGACTCTCCGACAAGCTTTCGTCCAGGTACCATGGCCCTTATCGAGTTGTACGCCAAACATCCCCTGTCAACTACCTGGTCGAGCCGCTGGATGCATCTCCGGGCAAGCGCCGTCGGGGACAAGAAATCGTACACATCTCTCGGCTCAAGCCATACCATGACCCTTCTGTGTACCCCTGTACTTAGGTCGCCAGGATGGCTCCCTCATCGCCCGGGGGTGATTGTAACGAGGGCAGTGGGCATGGAGCTCGAGTACAGAAAAGGAAGAAGACTTGCTGTGATCGCAAGATTGCGTTCAGTTAGCCCTTGCGCTAAATAAAGCTTTCGTTCGCCGAGTCAACTCCTGCTGGTTCAACACCCTGTTTCAAGGCATAAAATGTACACAACTGTGCAACCAATAATGGGAAGCCAACCACATGGTGCACATAGGCCTTGCCTCTTTCAAGGCTTATGTGCACAATGATTCAAGAGTAAATATTACGGGTTTCACGCTCAGGCGCAACGTCATGAACTACAGATACACTTTGTTCACTTCTATTTTTGGAAAAGTTATGTCTTTGTTAGGTGAACAATGCCTTTCGCTTGTGGGAAATATTAACAAGAAAATTATGCTTACTAGCAATGCATTTTTTTCTTCACATTAAACTATTAGTGTCGATGTTTCTTTTTGTTCTCATAGTCTCTAACTTTCCTCCATGAATGTGTCTGATATGACATGCATAGTTTAGTATATCACAAACATTCATTTGTCCATTTATTGTCTTTTATTGCAATATCCCGCTTGTCTAATCTGCCATCACATGTAAAACTGTTGTTCATTGGACATGCAAACTTGCTGCTCTCTATATTTTGCTTTCTTGTTATTGAGTTAAGATCCTCAACACACAAAACTGGTAAACTGAAATCGAGCTACAGAACAAAGAAGGTTTTCGCACATGCAGTGACATTTGTAGGCTTGCCCTTGTGTTAATGAACACTGCTTGGCTCTATGGTCAAATTACCAGTAAAAAGTAACAGTGTTACAGTTACCCAAGCCAAAGAAGTAACTCTGTTACAGTTACTGTAAAAAAAGTTTCAAAAATTAACTTGTTACAGTTAGTGACTGTAAGAAAGCGATGTCATTACTCTTTTGTTACCGTACAAAGCAAGGCATGGATTACATGTTAAATGATAGAATTAGTTTAATGAAAATGCATGAAGTATGGAAAGCAAACATTGAGTGAAGATGAAGTCTATTGACCATTGATGTTCATTCTCTATGTTCCTCAAGGTGTACTAGACCTGTTCGAAGAGTTTTACATCTGCTAAGCGTACAAACCATTGGGCCACGCTTCTGCGCCACAAAGACCACACACCTTCAGTGCAGGACCATCTCTATCTGCGACGCAGGGATTGTGAAGCGACATAGTTACATCAGCGAAACGGGCAGCAAAAGGTCGAAAAAGGACTACTAAAGGAAAGGTTCTTAAACGGCAGGAGCGTAGCCAGAAATTTTTTCTCGGGAGGGGGGTGTTCAACAATACCCTATGTACGTTTGTGCCTGAATTTGTACGTGTGCATGTATATATATACAAACGAAATTGAAAAATATTGAGGGGGTTTGCAAGCCCCTCCCCCAACCTGGCTTCGCCCATGTTAGAGCTTGTTCAACATTGGTCAGCACATAGCTTTGACCTAAGCAATGCAATGACACTGCCTCATGAAAGGAAGCGTTACTAGAGGGGGGAGGAAGAACTGGAAATGATTGCAACGTCCTTTCTGACTGCAGGACTCATCAACACCCGCACATTTTTTTATTTATTTGTTACCACTGTGCTTTGAGGATGCTACCCCGCATGGGACGTGAAACGTTTGCCATATTGTAAATAACTGTTGTAGACCTATGAAAATCAGTTATACAGTTTTTAAATATTGCTTCGCCAGTTCATGACCTTTCTGCCTTTCAGCCGTTTTGTCTTGATATCTAGTCACCTGTTAAACACGATTATCTAAATGCCTTGGATGAAGGAATGCACCCTCAGCACACAGAACAGAGCTAAAACCTTAAGCGATAAAAATTATATATATATATATATATATATATATATATATATATATATATATATATATATATATATATATACATGTGCCCCCCTTCGATTCAGTTCTAATGTGATTGATTTGTGGCATGCAGTTAACAAGTAAGCCCCAAGTATGGTCTTCTGCACCGGAGCTGTTCCTCCTAGCGACACCTAAACTGTGAGGGAAGCCCTATTGTGGAAAGTAAATTGAAAGGACATGGTATAGAAAAGTTCCAATAAGTAAAAAAAAAAAACATTTAACATAGGCCTCTATTGAGTGTTGCAGTTAATTATTTTTTATAGAAACAAAAGTAACAGTGTTGCAGTTACAAGTTCATCTAAATTAAATGTAACTGGTTACAGTTACGAGATACTGAAAAAAAGTAACTGGTTATAACGCATTGCTCGTACTTAGTCACTGCTCAAGACTGCTCTATAGTATATATATATATATATTAGAAAGAACAAAAAAAAATCTTTCATTTCAAACGCACTCCTTTCGCAGACCGCTTATGTTACCTTTAGTATAAGGACGCCTAATGTCGCAATTTCTACCTCCGCAACGTGATTGAAACGGAAAGCATTTTTCTCCGTGCGTTCACTGCATAATACGGCACCACAAAGCCACGTCTCCAAGCGCCCCTGCAACTGCGGAAACTTGCTCGAATTCGCAAGGACAATTATTCAATCAATAATCGTCGAACTTACACACGTTCGGCTCTCCAGAGCCGGTGTTGCTGTCGTCGTCCGTGGCGACGCTTGCGGCTGCCGGAGCCTGGCAGATGGAAGCACTGCCACTCGCCACCTTCCTTACAGCGCCAGGGCGGATACGGTAACCGTGCTTTCTGGCGACTTGGAGAACGTCTAGCAGAAGATTCTCCTTCTGGCGGTGTTGTTCTTCTGTGCCGGACCTGCGCAAGTTGCGCGTTCAGCTCTGGACCGCCCAAAACAGTGTCGGGAATCGCGCTACATACGGCTCAAACGAATAGCGCACTTACTTTCTGAGGCTGGCCCGGTCATCCTGGACGAACCGGGCGAGCAGAAGATCGCACCGTTCTCTGATGGCGCGCGCGCTGATCGCTTTTCCGACGGTCCGGGACAGGTTTTCGGCCACAGGCAGCCACAGCGTCGTGTCCTTGTACGGGTTCCGTTTTCGGACCTCGCGCAACATGTTAATGTCCGTTTCGACCGTGAAACGAAAACGCCTAGCCGCTGCCTGCATCTCTACGAAGTCGGTTTCGCTGCGTTTCGCGATTCAAACTGCAGCGACTTCCCGCTCTGCTCGTCTTGGCCCTGGCTAAAGCTATCTTGTGATATCCCGCGGCGCGCATAAGGTTCCTCACCAAAATAAGGAAACTCTATGGAGGCGCGCGATCTTCTCGAGATCACCGCAAAGCATGCCGCAAAGGAAACGACGCGGCATGCGCCACGGGAAACGCTAACGGCGGTTAGCGTTATGACGCATGCGCAGTGGCAACAACCGCAACAAATACAGTTTTAATAACTCTATATATAGCATACGCAAAGCTTTGAGTACGTTATTTTAAAACTTTTTAATAAATTTATTAAGAGTTCAAATTTGTTTTAAAGTGTTTAGTGATATGTTTGTATCGTAGCTCTACGAGTGATTTGAAGCTCCATCGCCATTAGCAGCAGCAAATGTTTAGTTTTTAGCGCGTAACATGTAGGCGTTCAGTCACAGAACACCTACCAGTCGTGTAACCCGCGTAGAAAGGGCGTCTTTTCTCGTCTTTTATCCCGCAACACGTAGTCGAGAAAGCTGGTGAGATGCGCTCAACATGTTTGCTCATTAAGTTCATTAAATCTCAATATAGCAACGCGAAACGACAGCCACACAGGAGAAAAAAAAAAAAAAAAAAAAAAGATGAGACACAAGACGTCAGTACGCATTGATTCCAACTCTCCAACTTCCTACCTTAATCCGCTGCATGTACTCAACATTACAATTGTAGCGTTGTTCACCTGAAGTTTTTATATCTGCTCTACATTCGTTTTTTAGCAAATGTCTCAACCTTTTACATTGGCCAGCAGGTGAAAGATTTGGGGGGGGGGGGGGAGGGGGGGGGGGGGATGCTGGATTGTTGTGTATTAATGGAAAAGTCCACTGACTTCGCAGAATTGCAGTTAGAATAGGTGTTCTGTGGTTACACCCAGGGTCACACCTACGCCTTCACTGTAAATTAGCAAGCTGAGCTGGCCTGTCAGGTGTAGGCAGGTTGTCAGGTGTGGTGGTGAGAAAAAAAAAAAAAAACGTTCAAAGGACTTGCAATGAATTGCTATGGTACCTCTTTATTTAGTGCAACAAAAAGCTTACCGGTCAAAGTGTCTAAACATGAAGTGACAATGTGGGAAACGTGTGACCAGAATTTTTCTATTTGCAGCGTGGGCAAAGTCGTTCATGTGACACACGCTGCACACAGTGGTGTGTGACCACAATATGGTGGCTTGCGTTTGTGCACTGCAGTTGGCTGCCTATGTGTGCCTGTTGCATGCATGTGCCAAGTCTAAATGTGGCCCAGTCATTGCAGTGAAGGTAGTGTGGCTTTCTAGTATCAACTCCTTTTACCAATAAACATAGAGTAGAGGAAGGATGCCTAACAATAATAATATTGTTAATATTACGCATGATTTTTGGCGCACCTAACAAAAACAGCAGCCTTAAAGACCAACTTGTGCAGTACAAAGGCTTGTTGGCAGGCGACACAACGTGGTGTTTTTGCGACATTAAATCACAATTAAAAGACATAACAAATTCTGCTCGAATTGTGAGAAGAATGCTCAATGATGTCACTACGATTCACCGCCATTGCTCTTCTGCCATTTGCCGCAGTGGGGAAGTGGAAGTGGTACGTGGCTGCTGACCCTAAGGTCCTAAAATCGAATCCCTGTCGCGACGGCTGCGCTTGAGGCAAGCTGCAAGTTGAAAAAACCCTAGGTGGTTAAAATCTCCAGTGCCCTCCACTGAGACGTCTCAACACCATATCGTGACTTTGTTGCATTAATCTTCAACAATTATTATTATTATTATTATTTCTTGTTCTGACAGTGTTCTGGGACACATTGTGACTGGTTGTCAGTCCCTTCATATGTCAGTAACAGAGCATAAGGCATTATAATATTGGACACAAAAAAACAAATACTAATAATAACCCTGCTGCCTCTACATTAAATTCAGTGTTATGTTTTTTGATGCACAATAATGAGCTTCAGTACACATGAAATGGTTGTTATTAAAATTAATCCTGACAAATGGCTCTATTACATAAAGAGAGAAACTCTGAAGTGCACTGTAGTCGTACACAACTTTAGAAGTTTAGGGCATTGCCTCTGCAAAGGCGAAGTACTAACAAGCATTCACTTGCGGGCGCGCACTCCAGAGTGGCATGTACATGAGCGGGACTATTTCTTTAGTCATGGAGGCGCTCGGTTGCCTTACTTTGATCACCTAGGCCCGGCCTTTTTGGAGTTAAATTGCATCCCACTATATGCAGAGTGCAAAGTAGCAGCAGTTTAACTGCTGTTATAGACAATTGTCATTTTGCACTATGTAATGTTTCTTCATTTTAACTTATTAATTTACACCACATTTGCCTAAATATGTAGAAACACTTGGCCTCAATAGCAGCTGTATTTGGTCACTGCTAGATTTGTACATGCGGCTTGTCGCATTCTTTGGCTTGTGCAAATAATGTTGGTTTTCATCATTTAAGGACGATTCGTGGTACACATAATGACCAAGAATGGCATGTATTGAACTGGACGACACATTGAGTGCTAACAGACAGGGACATGAGAGGAACGTCCACACAATGCGCTTACTTAAACAATATTTATTTTCAGGAAACACCGACTAATATATCCATGCATGGTGGTGCCACCAGTAAATCCACTAGCCAAGCAGAAAAGCCCTCTCCTGATCTTGAAGGTCAACTGATGGTGTACTCACATACGTGTCACTATTACGAGGGCTTCAGTTATCTCTAAATCGTCTTTATGTTTCGCTAGTACAATGAAGGATTTGTACATAGGCGCGCAACTGCGTTCCAAGCAATGTACTGACAATGGCTGTAATTATTCTTGTTTTTAACATTTAACTTTTGTTCACAAAGACAATCGTTATGGCACCTACCCATCTGACCTACACATTTATTAGCACTGGTCAGTGGAAGCTCATAAACCGCCTTTTTTACACAATCCGCAAAAAGGTCGTGATGTTTCTTGGAGCATCCGACAGCTGGCCTGCAATGCGGGTCCGTCAAGTGACTTATCCTGCCAAGCTTTTGCAATCCTGAGAATACTACTGTGATGTCCCCTCGTCTAGATATTTTCTTCAAATTATGAGCAGTTTTTCGCAGATAAGGCACTACTGCCACTCTGCTCCTACTTCCCGTCTGTTGGATGGTGCTTCCCAAGGGCCAAAATCCAAACGGCATCTTTTAAGCAGACCCTCGACAACCGAAACCAATACAAACTCTGAAAAACCTGCTGCGAATAACCTCTCAAACTGACTCATAAGATTTATGGATTTTATGGTGGCAATATTTCTGCACTGCATTTCCAAAACACAGATTGGGAATGCTTCTTCTAACTGGATTCGAGTGAGCAGATTAGTGTGGCAACAGGGGCTTATTAGCTCTAGGTTTGTATCCCTAACATGTGTGCTGTTGCATAAATTCAAGTTCAATGTCTAAAAACTGCAGCACGTTATCGGACGGCTCTTCCACTGTTATAATGAGTGGGCTAACGCAAGCAAGAAAAAATCATTTTTAGTCTGATACGTGTGCTTCCGGCTCGAACAGAACAAGGTAATCGTCCACGTATTTTACAACTTTCGCCACTCTGTTCTCTGACAAAACATGTGCCAGATTTCTGTTCTGGTGGGCCAAAAGAATTTTACTTAATACCAGCACCAAACAGGAGCTGATAAAGACACCCTGCTTCTTAAGGAACGTTTTTCCATTAGACATGGCAAATTTTGAGCTGAGATAGCAGCGAAACAAATCTAAAAAGCATTGAAGAGATAACTTGGCTGAGTTCTAAAACGCAACCGCTCCAACGTCGACAATACATTCTTCCACGCACATGATTAGTTCATTTTTGCGCAAGGAATAATACAAGTCCTTTATGTCAAAGGAGTAGGTCAACAAGCATTTGTCTGGGTTACTGGTCAAGAAATCTACAATTTCCTCGGAAGGTTTAAAAAAAAAGGGTAGTCTATTTTAAGAATACCGAGCCTTTCTTGCCGTAAAAAAGGCTAGATTCTTCTGCCATGACCCTATTTCTGATACTATATTCAAAACGTAATTTCAAGGCTATCCTTCTTGGCTGCGTCAATATCATAGAACAATCTACTCAGGCACACCTTTCTAAAAAGAGGTTTTGTTTATAGTTTTATCTTCCAAAGGGACACATCGTGACACTCATTAAAAATATTGGCAACTGCAGAACAAGCTCTCTCGTTATAGTCACCTTCCTCTATCTAGAGCAACAAATCCGCCTCCTTATCTGCTGGCAGAACACACAGTCACTTCTGCTTCAAGAAACACACCACACGGCTTACAGGTGTACGTGAAGCATCGGGATTTTTTTGTGAGATCACATCTACCCATTCTGATATACACCGATTCGCTTCACCTTCCAGGGCACACTTTGATATTCGTCACTCAAAGCTCAAAAGTTCAGGCACACTCAACCTTGGCTCGACGGCAAATTTAGGTCCAGGTTTAAGAACATTTTCAACGTAGTCTGGTAGACTAACCTGGCCGGTGGTTCGGACGCTGCGTGTCGTTGGACCTGTCTTCTTTGGGATTCTGGCACATGAGTCTGGTAGAGTCTGCTGCCACATGAATTCCGTACTGCTGCTCATGATTGCTAGGAAGTTTCTCCACTTCCTGTTGGCGTTTCGTGTCTTTCCTGTATCTTCCAAAGTGGTTCTCAGGTGGTCCTTTAACATCCGAGCCTGCCTTTGCCACTGACTCCTAAAGACCTTGAGGACTCTGATGCCGTGCCTGGCAGAAGGGGCAAGTCCACCAAACAACCGCATGACTCCATCAGGTAGATGTTTGTAGCGAATGAAGAAGGAGAGCGAACAAGCAAATTTCTTATGATGAAGCAATTGCCGCTACTATTCTGTACCCTTTGCAAGTCAGACTGACGCTGTGCTGTGGTTGAAAACAAAAGTAATCAATGCCCAATGAGCACATTGATGATTGTCCACAATTAAGTATAAAAGCTATCGCTCTTGTATGGTTGTGTTGTCTAATAAAATTGCCAACAACAATAAAAATGCTTCACAGAAAATTTTACAGGGGTAAATCGTACGAGGCCTCTGTACGTGCACTGTTAATAGTGAACTACAATAATCAAAAACAAATAACCTAAACTGTGTCACTATACTGTACTTTTGTTCCGAGTTGTAAAACATTTTATATGTTTTATGTATGCTTTTCACAGTTGAGTGCAGTAATAGACTTCACGTGGAGTTTCATTTTCACTCTCAGGCCGACCTCTCTGCCTTCTAATAAATTCTCACTCACTTCATTTTCACAGCCATTGAAATGCTTTTCCGTTTACTTGTAATCAAAGCAGCATGTGTCAACAAGGATGTATAGAAAAATGCTGCATTTTAATCCAGGTGGCAAAATCCAAAATGACATAATTGAATCGGAGTGCAAGGGCTGAGTGCAGGGTAAGCATGCAACTGTCTCTGTTTTTGGTACTTTCCACTCTTGCGGTGAATCACGCTTGCACCAGGTGTTCTTAAACAAGATGAAAGGGAGTGTTGGCTTTTTTACGTCAAAGCACCCGACGGATCATGTGTTTGACACACGTAGCACCACTCTTGCAGCGAATTGCCCATGTCAGTGGGTTGATTCTCGCGCCATCATCATGTTATTTAGCTGCCATTGTATGTCCAAGGAGCGATATGCTTACGAGAGGAACCACCAAGTGCAGCCATAAAAAAAATCACGGCATTTCCACGGAGTGAATGATGATGAGTGGGGCGAAGCGCTGAAGGGTTATATATACAAATAGTGCATATATTTATGCAATGAATTCTACAATTGGTAAGCGGTAGCTATACGTCGCTTCCATTCCCCATTCATTATAACGGCTTCATGGTCAGTGAAGTGGTGGATCGGTGATGGGGCGGAGTGGGATGTTTGCAAAAACGAAGTACTGGGCAGCTGGCAGAAATATAGGCGGTCACGTACATACATACACATACAAGAGATTCACAGACCCACGTCTTTAGGAGCTTCGCCGCTAAAAAAAAAGAATTAGCCAGCCCACTCTGTGAGGGTCGTTGAAACAGCGAAACTGATGCTTCGTCAGGTTATTGCCTTTCTGATTCTATTGTAGAAGCGCATACTCGCGAGGAATCGACATCTCTTATACGCCATCGAGCTCCTCTCTTGTATGCCTCCTCCTCGCAAACAGCTGAGTTATGACGGACTTTCAACCGAGCCTCGCCCTTTTTGCCCTTTCCGCCGAGACTCGATTGCTACATTAATCCTAACGCGCCTGCCTTTGTCCCCCACATCTCTCTTGTTTACGAAGCTTTCACTCACACCCTGCGCGAGGCAAGGCGCGCTACATATATTTTCCAATTTTTCGCAGGCCTCTTGGTCCTCGGCATGGCGCAACCCTCCCCCGACTCAACAGCTGCCCAGCACGCCGTCTGAGCCTGCTCTACGCCAGAGCCGGCCTAAGACGCGTCTACCAAGACTCCCACCGCTCCCTGCCGAGGACTACAAGCTAGCAATCCGTCCCCATGGTGGATTAAATCTGAGCAAGGTTAGCCCCAAGACGTTACTTCTCGCTGTAGCTCATGCAGCAAATATACGCAGTGAGAAGCCTGATATCAAGCTTCGTGTTGATGAAAATCAAAATGTGCTAACAATAAGCATCTCATCTGAACACATTGCACTGCACTTCGATAAATCACCAAAATTACAGTGCATGCAGCAACCTACGACTTCAACTCTTATAGTATTGCACCTGATAATTCGTGCAAAGGCGTGGTCAACAAAATAGGCCATGAAATCACACCAGACGACTTCCTGACAGAAGTTGAAGTACCGGGCTACGAGGTCCTTACGTGCAGATGCCTCGGCAACTCCGTAGCAATGGTGCTCACATTTTGTGGCAAGCGAGTCCCTTTCTTCATCAATGTGTACGGACAGGCTCTTCGCTGCTACCTCTACAAACAGACTATTCCCCACTGTAGAAAGTGCAACAAAACAGGACACCGTGAGGATGTGTGCCCACAGCCTCCTGACACACCGAAATGTCGAGTGTGCGGGGATTCACTATCACCCAACAACCACGAGTGCCGCCCTTCTTGCATGCTTTGTGATGGCGACCACCAGACGGCTGCCAAACCACGCCCAAAGCGGTTTTCCCCACCAGTCAACCGACGCAAACCACCCCGGTCAGCTACTCCCACCAGGAAGGCCCAGTCCACATCTCCCAGCCCCGGACGGCAGAGCAGTGCGTGTGGGAGTGCAGCCAGGCGAAGGAGCTAATCCAGGGATAAGTCGGGGCCCAAGCGAAGAAACTCGTCATCACGGAGCGGTTTCGCTGGCCAGCAGGGATCTCAAGGCTGGCACACGGACGGGACAACGCATCATCATGGCCAGCAAAGCGGATCCCACAAGAAAGCACAATCGGTAAGCTGGGCAGGGCAGTTCCCTCCTCTCCCTCCCTCCCTCTCCACACCAGTCCTACTCTCTCACACAAACATCAACGCAGCAAACAACACCACAACCAACGCCACCTAGACTACCACAACCAATGTCAGTAGACACTCAGCTTCACCCTGACATGCCGTCAACTACGGCACGATCCGACTATTGCACACGAGAGGCGTTGAACGAAATGGCTACTTCTTTAAAGAACGAATTCGCAGCTATGATGCAGGTAGAAATGCAGAAAATGAAGGATAGCATTATGGCTGAACTAACAGCTCCACTCCAACAATTGATCCAGCAGACCCTGCAAACTGCTGTCCAGCAGATTGTAACGGATGTTAAACAGCAGATATCGGCGCACTTGGCCAACTTAATATTGCGTCATCTGCACCAAAACCCACCACGTCTCCGACACGTGAAACACAGCGACCACATCCTTACATATGCCCCTCCCGTTTCCTATCACCGTCCCAAAAAACCATACCAACAGCCGCAGCTGCTGCAGTCTCGCTTCCCACCACCCCCCACCAAGATTTAGCACAGTCTGAAATGCCTCCGTGTACTACCGAGGCCCTGCTATTGCATGATCATGGCAAGAAACCGTAGGTCAACGCGTGACACCCCTCAACTACTACGTGTGGGGCAGTGGAATTGCAGGGGGCATCGCAGGAAACGCGGAGCTCTAAGGCAATTCATTGCGACGCAGCGGATTACTCCCGATGTCATAGCGTTACAAGAAGTACAATGTACCCCTACGCTTCCGGATTACACCACATACACGGACGTAACGAACAATACACCACATCGCACAGCTACATTAGTTTCTAAGCATGTCACTGTCACAGAACACACCTTTCAAAGCACCTCCATCTCACACGTACTTCTCGTATTAGTCCCGTGCTCTCGTTCCAGTAGCAGCCTGTACATGCTTAACGTTTACAGTGCACCTAACGCCAGGAACGATGACTTCGGTCATCTATTTGCACAACTATGCAAGTTGGTTAAACACATAGTTATTGTAGGAGATTTCAATGCCTCCCAACCAGCTTGGGGCTACGCAACAGAAACCCCTAAAGGCCGACCACTCGCACAGGTTCTCGCGATTCGTCGCATGACCCTGCTGACAGAACCTGATCAACCCACTCGCCTAGGTAATAGTGTGAGCAGGGACACATGCCCCGACCTCACGATAGTCAAGGGGGTTAGTCACCATTCCTGGTGCAACCTCATGGTGAATCTAGGCAGTGGTCACCATATACTAACTACAGAGCTCCAAGTAGCAGCCACGCGTACCCCAGAGCGCATCATAAAACTAACAAATTGGGATGCATTTAGGCGTAATCGTACAACTACCCATCAGGACTCTCCTTCCCTAGAGGCTTGGATATAACAACTTTACTCCGATTTTCAAAGAGCTACCAAACTCATCGCTGCGACGACGGAAACGCCGGATGTGGACCGGCATCTGCTGCATCTCTGGGATGCCCACAGAGGCTTGACACGGCGGTGACGGCGACAGAAACATAACCGAAAACTTCGTCTCCGAATCGCCCAACTAGCTACTGAGGCACATGACTATGCGAACATCCTCACTAGCAACAATTGACATAACTTCTGTGATCGACTCAATGGCTCACTAAGTACACCTCGAACGTGGCGTATACTCCGTGCTCTTTTAAATCTCACGCAGACAAAATCACACACTGCTAACGCAATCCGCACCATTCTCCACAAATCAGGGCTCGACGATACCACTCTGTTGCGCACGTTAAAGCATGTATCCACGGGCCTAGGCCCGTCCCGCCTATCGTGATTATCCACACGTACACAATACGCCTCTAGATGAGGACATTACAGAAGCAGAGGTTAGGGCAGCTTTGCAAAGCATTAAGCGTAATACACCACCCGGTACAGACGGGATTACGTGCACACTTCTGCGTAATTTAGATGACCAGTCCATCGAATATTTTACCGCTTTTTACAACGAACATTGGAACAACGGCACGCTACCACAGGAGTGGCGACATGCAGAAATCATACTTATTCCAAAGCCTGGCAAGCCGCTATCCCTCCAGAATCTTCGCCCTATATTCTTTACATTATGTGTAGCTAAACTCTTTGAACGCGTTGTCCTCTCTCGACTACAACCATTTCTCGAAGACAATCCCTTTTTCCTGATACACTATTCCGCTACCATCCTGGTATCTCTACACAGGACGTATTATTACAGCTTAAGGAGGACGTGTTGGATAGCCCCACTTCAAACCAGGTCCGAGCTATTTTGGCCCTGTATCTGAAGGGTGCTTTTGACAACGTCTCCCACGACCTTATTCTTGACAATGTCGCTTCATCTCAGTGTGGCTCACGTATCTACAATTACGTCAGGTCCTTTCTTTCTGACCGCACGGCCACTATTGGGATTGGAGACCTCCGTTCAGACGTCATTCGTCTCGCAGGCAGAAGAACATCACAGGGCTTGGTTCTCTCGCCCACTTTGCTCAACGTGGCTATGGCTAAACTCCCTTCCCTATTACAACAGGTTCCCAACATCCAGCATGCCATCTATGGAGATGACATTACAATTTTGGCAACCGAAGGAACAGACGGAACCATTCAGGACGCCATACAGGGAGCTGTGTTTGTGGTACAAGACTATACCGCTGCCGGCAGTCTTACGTGCTCAGTGGACAAGTCGGAGTTGTTATTGGTATACAAGCGGCGCCGCAAAACCGCTGATTCTCCTGACATTTCACTGTTTCTTGATGGCCGTCCTATCCCTCTGGTATCACGAATTCGCATTTTAGGACTCTACCTTCAGTCCGACGGCAAGGCCTCGCACACTACAGACCTTCTGGCTCAGCAGATAACTCAAATTACACACATGATCCAACGCATCACCAATCGCAGGAGAGGCCTCTGTGAGAAGGATGTCCTCCGCTTAGTACAAGCACTCATAGTTAGTCGGCTCACCTATCATCTTCCCTTTCACAATCTCACGCTAGCTCAAATCAAAAAGATCGACATCCTTCTATGAACAGCTGTGAAGGCGGCTCTCGGCTTGCCTCCACACGCATCTACACAATGCCTCCTTCAATTAGGAGTCCGCAACAGTGTAACCGAACTCATCGAGGCCCAAAACAACAGTCAGCTCCAACGGCTCAGGCAGACCCGTCAGGGCTGCGCCATCCTGTCTTGTCTTGGCTACCCGATTCACAATAAACCCGCACAAATACCGCGACATTAACTTGCTTCTACTGTCCGCGCACTCATTAAAGTGCCTCCGATTCCACGCAATATGAATTCCCCCCGCCACGCAGGTCGTCGACGTGCCCGAGTTCAGGCTATGACCCGCGTCTTTGGTGATGGTACCTGAGACTTACAAGCACTTTACACTGATGCAGCACGCTACCCAGAGAAGTCAGCCATGTGTTTAGCCGTGACATATGACACAGACGCCCTTTTGGCGTCTGCCACACTTCAGACTACAGACAGTGGTCTGGCAGAGGAGAGAGCTCTCGCTCTGGCAATTGTTGACTCTACGACACTGTCACATGACTCCCCTTTCAGTATTGTAACAGATTTATAAGCTGCTTGCCGTGCTTTAGCTCAAGGACTTGCGGCTGCACATACACACAATATCCTCTCTTCTGTCTCACCGTCCCCATTAGGTCCTGTGCTTATCGTCTGTACTTCTGGACACGTCTCTCTCCATGGTAATGAACGCGTTCATGCGGTTGCCCGAGAGCTGACCGGCCGGAAGAGCTGTCCGTTGTTTATGGACAGCTCTTCCGTTGGAAGAGCTGTCCAATCCAAACGACGCATCGACAGAACCACTAAACTACAACGCTACGCTGGATTACTACCGACAGAGCCGTTATACGTTATACTGACAGAGCCGTTTTCTGAAGTTGCCGCGTGGCGTGTCGTGGCGCCTCAGTCGCGTCGTGCGTATACACGCTTCCGCCAAGACCCACGACGTCGTGCGTATAGAGTCTTGAAAATGCGTTCTGCTGCTGAAATGTAGCAAAGTGTGTAATATGAAAGCTTTGTTACAGCACTAACGTATCAGATCAACTTCTAAATGGAGGAGTATTATTTGGATAGTCACTGTAGGGCCAAAAATGAGCACATAGGACACGCTCACAGTGCATGTGACCGTGTGCCGCTAGATTAGCATTTAACGTTGGCACTCTTGTCGACTTTATTTCAGTATCGAGTTACGGTCACGTTCTTCTGTGTTTGTGAACCCGGTGGAACACCTCAGCCCTTTAATTGTGCGCCCGTAGTTTTTTTTTTTGTTTTGTTTTTGCCGCTTTCCTATCGAGCGTTGCGACCAGTATTCAAGTGCAGTGCCGCTGTGACTCATTGCCACTCTTGCAAAGGCTAATTATAGCGCGAGTAACTTAATTCGCTTATGTACCTCAGGTGTGTGTTAGTACCTGGTATAACACAATGCACCCAACATCGGCATGTACTTGCAGTCATTTCAACATCTCCATCAGTGCCATATTAAATAAGTGATTTCTGTCAAGGCTTTTTTATGGCCTTTAATTTCCTAGCGTTGCTATTACCTACAGTGACTGTGCAACCTGGACATGCCCCTTGCTGATTGATGGAAGATCATTGTATTAAAGTATTAGTTTATACAAAAGCACGTTTGCACTTTTACAAGTGTGTTGTTTCTTCTCTGCTAGGCTAATGTCGCCTATGCAGCTCATTTTAATCGTGAAATGGTTTTGACAAGCATTTACAAAGTCATTGCAAGATTTGTATGAGCTGTTCAAGTCACTAACAGATTAGGAGCCGCGCCTAACATGTGTAGATTGCTATAAGGCGTAAAACATACACTTTGACCGATTGCACTGTGCTGCGGAAGTGAATTTTCAACTGGCCAGGTTTTCTCTTTTTTTTTTGTTTACTCCAAGGACGTGCCATTCGGAATTCAACATGTGCAACCAATATGGTTGTCTTCTTTAACTGCCACATACCTGGTGGCATGCAGAAATCAAGGAAATTATGAAGCATGCCTACTGCAATCCGGGGCACGTTTGCCGAGGATTGCAGAAAATGGAGGTTAGTCCTGATTGATCCCTTGAGCAGGAAGTTAAAAAAACTGCTAGGTTTTAGAGCAGTGTGCCATAATAAGCCAAATATAACACTAGCAAGCAGTGTAGTTTACTGCAAGCAATTTTTGATGTGCAAGTGTATGCTAAGGATGACATTGTGTAGATGTAATCACTGATTTTGTTCTTGCTTCGGCTGTGATCTCTGTGCTTTTGCATGCTGACCTGCAGGTCGCGGCATCAAATCCCGGCGGAGGCGGCTGAATTTTCGATGAAAGCGAAAATGTTGTTGGCCCATGTGCTGAGATTTTGGGGCACGTTAAAGAACCGCAGGTGGTCGAAATTTTCGGAGCCCTCTACTGCGGCATCTCTCATAATCCTATGGTGTTTTGGGGCTATAAACCCCACATATGAAATCAAATCTGCACTGTTGCAGGAAATTGCACTTGTGAAACATTACCAGAAGTGCATTGCACCCGCTCACTCTGTTACAATGAAGCTACATTCATTATGAAGTTAAGGTTCTGTCAGTAATGTGACCATGTTTATGGACTGCTGCTTTGGACGGGTTATCTTAAGATGAGAGGAATCGGGTATTCGTATTTTGTTCTCTTGTACGACTGAAAATGGGGGTAAAAGAATGGAGTTCTTGCGGTGTGTGAAGTTTATACCTGAGTATCATGAAACTGTGCCTCTCTTTACGAAAAATTTGTGGAAGAGTTATATTTGACGATGCATACTATTAATATGCATACTCAATGTACACTTTTAAAAGACAGCATATTTTTTTATAGAATATGCAGATCATCAGTAAACATCCTATGGTTGTAAGGCATTTGTAACTTTCCTTTATGAATTGCATGCGAGGTGGAAATACTTTTCTGTGGTTAAAATGACTGTTGTGACTAAGAAAAACTCATTTAATATGAGTTTAATTATTTACTCGAGGGCAGGTGTTTATAATGCAAAGCTATAGGGCGTGCCAATTTACGCCATGCCTATTTTTTTTAGAAGTCGCAAAAGTTGCATGTAGTTCAAGGTATTCATTATCGAAATTTAACGTTAAAGTTAAAACTGATTGTGCAAGACACACGGGGCGGGGGGGGGGGGGGGGGGGCTGACTGTTCTGCCGTGCCTGACCAGAATGACGCGTTGCAATGGAATGGCGAAGTTCAATTGAAGGCAAGTGGGTCCACAAGCTTTCGGGAAAAGTTGCAATTTGCGTCACCTGGGCCTCAGTATCACCTTACTATGACGCTTCCCAGTTCATTTCAAACTGTGCCAACAAAAAAATATATGTGTAAATGAAAAACATGCAACATCAATATTTTTTTTGGCTGGGCAGTATAAAACTCAGAAACAGTGAGTGTAGCATTCCATGCAGACAGGTGACAGCTTTTGTGCATCCTAAAGAACCCCTGATGCCAAATTTGGAAACTCGAGATGCTTGTGTTGTTTGATATTCTTCATGCTGGGGCCACTTCTGATTGATTATTAGTGATGAACATTGCCTATAAGATAATTTTTTAATTTGGTTTTAAAGTAAAAGTGCATGCTCATTAGAGTATTCAGGTAAAATCGACATTTTTTGCGGTTTCAAGTAGACAAGGGCCCACTTATGAAGGTGGTCTTGGCTGCTTATGCCAGGAATGCTTTCTTTTTGCTGAGGTGGACATGCTCAAAGCACCTACATCGTTTTATTCTTCACTGCCTGGGGGTCCCCATATTTGAAAATAGCGCGTTCAACGTCACTGAAGCCTGAGCGCACATAGTCTTGGACGTTGCCCTGCTGGGATGGGCTAGTTTCTTATGGTATTTAGGTGGATGTCACGAATTGATGCAAAATCGTTCTGAAATAACGATGCTAGCAATATTCATACAGTGCACCAAAGCATTTAAAATTCAATTTCACCGCCACCAGATGCCAAGGCTACTAATTACTGTAAAAAAGTCGCAAACGAAACCTTCGCTGTAAGGGGTCCCTTTAGTACTTAAAAAAAACAAACAAACACCACCCATCGCAGGCGAACAATAAACTGCGTTCTTGTGTGCTATTTCAGAATTGTCGCAGATTTTTCTGACCAGATTCTGGTACATTCAAGTTTCGTCATTTCGCCCGTGTGCTCAGATTTGGGTGCACGTTAAAGAACCCCAGGTGGTCGGAATTTCCGGAGCCCTCCCCCTACGGCGTCTCTCATAATCATGTAATTTTGGGACGTTAAACCCACATATCAGTCAATCAATAAATCAAATTTCGTCACTTCTCTTCACGAGCCATTTCGGTGTGTTCTGCCTCTCTTTTTTGTGTGCCGGACATGATCAGTTTCAATTTCGTCATTGAAATTCGATTATGAAACTCTCAAACTATGTGCAATTTTTGTAATTCGTAATAATGGTTATGCCAAAAACTATCGTGCACTTCAATTTCCTAATATAAACAACTAATCTCAAGTCAATCATTAAAATGTTGGTAAGAGCTTTTGTTAATTAGTTGTATAAATACTTCAGCTGTGGGAAAGTATGTCTGCTTTGGCAGAGCGGTGATGTAACTAGTTAATGTAAACACCGGTGCACATTGTGTGCTCATGTCATGAAAACATTAAAATGAGTCTTGTAGAAAAACTTTGCTACAGAGAGATTGGTACCTTTGAAATGAAAGTACTCCCGGATACTATGTTCTTTTTTTGAATTTTCTGTTAATGACTTCCTGTTCTAGTTGTAGGTCTTCTTAAATATTTACTTATGAAAAACTGTTTCAGAGACCCATAACATGTTTTCGCCCACAAAGTCTCAGGAATGCTCAGCGCAAAAACCACGTCTGTAGTGTTCGAGAAGCGTCAGGACTGTAGGAGATCGTTTTGTTAACATTGCGCCCACATCACAAACATTACGGATTATTTTGGAACCTATGTGGCTGCTAGTGATATCAAAATATTCGATGACACGTGTATAAATGCCGACGTTCTTCACCGATTGTTAATTGGTCGATGGCCGACGTTCTGTTCGCCACTATCGGTGCCCATATGTTGCTGTAATCTGACCTTCAGTTTCCTGGCCCCAAGTTCGGATGATGTTACGGCCGTCATCATTATTGAAGTTTTTCAGCCTTTTTGAATGGGACAAAATATTTTCACGCATTTCAAGCAAGGGTGTGCCATCAAGACGGGTTGATTTCCTCTCGGCAAAACCTGAACGAGGGGTTCGGGACTGGTTCGCGCAAAGAGAACGCACGAGCCAAGAGAAGTCATTGTGAGCTCGACTCAAGAAAGGCCATTGTGTTTGCTGCGAGCAAGGCTTTCGAGGCAGACAAGGAGGCAGCTGGGCCATTTTCGAGGTCTCACCGAGGATCTGGAAATCTTGGAACTAGCGTGGTATTTGCAGTTCAGGCTGAAAGCTAAAGTCAAACTGGTTGTGGCTGCATCTTGTGAGGAGAAGCGGAGCCCCGGATATGCGCAGCTAAGCCACAGCGTCTAGCAAACAAACAGGAATGGAATGTGGGGTTGAAGGAAAGGAAAGGGCACTATCTGCTGTAGCCCTTGCGGGAGCCCGCTTCGACGACGAAAGATTAGTCGACCACTCCTCCTTCCCCCTTTCTCTATAAGATCGGCTGATTGGGGTGGCATATTTTGACGATATGCTGGCACACCACTACATTGTCCTACCGAAACAGTCAGGCAAGTTTGACACGTGTACTGGCAGCCGGTTTTTTGAACCTCACCCAACTGCCAGAAGCATCTTGGAAACCAATTATATTGGACGTGCGCGAAACTTGGTGACGTGTGTGAAAACGTTGGTGCAGTGCGTTTGTGACCATACTTGGGCATCGTGTAGACTGTGTGACCATACTTGGGCATCGTTTAGACTGTGCCCTCTCCGCATGCATTGTGTGGTGTCTTTCCTCTCCTTCGTGGGTGAAGCACCTAGGCCATGGAGCGCCCTATTGGCGGAAGCTGTGGACAATGCGCCCAGGGTTGGCAACGAGGTGCTATATAAGCGGAAGACTTTTTGTATTTGAAGTTCTACAGTTCAATAGCTCTCATGTACAGTTCTTGACTTCTACATGATCACTTGATCACCTCTTTACGCATTCTCAGTTACTAACCATGTAAATAAATTGTTGTCGTTTTTACGAGCGCCTCATTTGACTTGTTCGACGATGGGACTTGTGACGGGGGCCCGCTGCCAAACTGAGACCCGCAGGACCCGGAGTCGCAACAGTGAATAAACAGTTGCATGTCAACATTGAGTCTGCTCCCTTTGTCCACGTTACGACCTCATGACAATATATTAAGTTTTTGCTGCGATCATGTCAAACTGTCTTACTTTGAGTTGCGTAGTTCTCACTGGCCCTCTTCGGATATGTCGGCAGTTCAACTTCACAGTTTCAGTTACTTCGCTCTTAATCATTCTCTTGACCGACACCTTGCATAATGGTGACTTGACTGATCATGAGAGTTTTCCACCTGCCATCGTCCCCAAGTGCACAGAGTAAAGTCAGCTACGGCTCTTTTTGATGAGTCAAGAATAAGGATGCGAATACAGAATTTATGATGGTGCTCCGCTCTGGCTTTAGCTTCACTCCTTTATCAAAATAGTCATTGAAGGCTAGTATGCCTTGAGTGGATGACAAAATATGAAACATAACTTGGAGCACCCCGCTGTGGTGGTCTAGTGGCCAAAGCACTCAGCTGCTGACCCGCAGGTCGCAGGATCGAATCCCGGCTGCGGGGGCTGCATTTTCGTTGAAGGCAAAAATGCTGTAGGTTCGTGTGCTCAGATTTGGGTGCATGTAAAGAACTCCTGGTGGTCTAAATTTCTGGACCCCTCCACTACGGCGTCTCTCATAATCATATACTGGTTTTGGGATGTTAAACCCCACATACCAATAAATCAACATGACTTGGAGCTCAGAAGTCAGAAAGTCTTCTTTTGCAACTTCTTTGATGTGGAGCATAATAGTTGGCCCAATAGACTGTGGCATTCTCGGGTAACATCTCAGCTTGACGTCACCCCATGCATCACTTTACGACTGGGCCATATTGCTCCAACAAACTTTTCATCCGTTGCCTCTTTGCCAGTTTTCGTGGATGTGTCAGCGCGGCATCACGGTTATTTCGGAATAGCTGTTTCTGATCTTCCTTCGAAGTGATTACGTGTCTGCCATTTCGCTTGTCAGTTGTTCCCTGGAAGTTCGCAATCCACTCATGTAAGTGTGGTTCACCAGGATCTGCGATGGCTGCTGCTTCAAGCTGCTGGAGTTATTGAGGAATATGAGAGACTTTGTCGTTGACGCTGATCAATTCCACTTACAAAACACAGAGCATGATGTTAGTGTCATAGTCAAGTGAGCTACTTTGACGACTGGGCCCTTGCTGTGTCCATCCAAACACTGTGTTGATTGCAACCAATCCTGGGATTCCTGTACTATTTATGACTGCTCCTGTAGTAACCTTCTACAGATGGTCAGCTTCAGTCAACTAGCTGAGGTCATTTTTCGTCTCTACATCAAACTTCTTCTCATCGACAATGACTTTCTCTTTGCTTCGGTATGCGTCGCCTGTCGGGGAAAGAATGTCGTTACAGATAACCAGTACGACAATGGCCCAAATGATGTGGATTTGAGAATGGTGTTTGCTCTGTATGGGGACTTCAACAATTTTTCGTTTTTCTGCAGAACTTGGGAAAATGCTGCCAGACGTGTTAAATAAAAGTAGTTTTTTTCCAGCAGCTTAGGTTGTATTTTTCCAGCTAGATTTTCTGTGATGTATGACCACTGGCTTCCTTTATGGGGAATCCCTCTGACATATCCTGATTTGTTACTGTTGACGACAAAGGCACAAAAGGTCTGCAGGTGCGCTCCTGTTTCAGTCTTTGCACAACCACTTAAGAAATCCTTGCCACATGGCATCACTGAGTGTGACATCTCTGTTGTGCTACCTGAAGCCTCTGCTGGTGACGAACTTTCCTATGTAGCCAATTTTCTTACATAATTAGGGTGACAGATACTCTATACGTGCCTTCCGTGAGATGCTGAGCACGAAAGTTTCACGTTTCAAGACCGTGCCAGGTGACCTCTTAACGTGTAGCAGTGGCTGTCTTCAGCTAGCTTCCCTTTCTTTGAAATTATGGGGAGGCTGGTGGCACATGCGTGTGCGCCATGTTCTTCGGATTTGCAAAAGAATCTTGCACTCTAGCTGCTCAATTCGCTGTGTAGTACCGAAGTGATGTTGGTTCTGTTGTATTGAGCTCTCTTATGACTGAGAGTGCGGTCTTCGACTGGTCGTTGTGTGAATAGCTCACACTGCCTCAGCTTTCTATTTTGATATGTATGAACAAGAGCAGCTCTTTTAGTTCCGTTTTTGAGGTTGCAGCTATTATTGCCGTGTCCGAGGCGTTCGTACAAGACTCATGTTGTCCAAGTCTCGCTGCACTTTACTCTGATGTACGCTAGAATGATCTCGTTTAGCAAAACGTGTCATAGAATGTCAATCAAAATTGCAGAGGAAGTTATCGTTTGTACGTTTAGGGCAGTGAGACATCGTACCTTGAGCTGCACAGAGTCGTAAAGTTGCCTGAAGCCTCGGACGTCTTTTCCTGACTTGACATGCAAAAGATTGTATAGCGCTGACAGGTGATGTTGAACAATTCTGTTGCGATCGCCGTACCGCTCTTTCAGTAGCTCTGTGGCGTCGGTGTAACACAATTCAAAAGTCAGAGACCCGGAGATGGCAGCTGCTACTTTATCTGCAAGGTAATGCTGCAGGTAGAAAAATTTTGTTAAGTTTAACAGTTCGCTCGAACTGCTTCCAGAAAGCTGACCACTCGTGAATATTACCTCTAAATGTGGAAAAGTCAAGGTTCAGCAGTCTTGGGTCAAGTCTGGTGGGAGCGTCAGGAGGGGATGGGGTTGTGTTTTGAGGAGCAGCACCTGCTGTGTAGTCCCCCATGTCCAAACCGTCTATCTTGCAGCGAGTCTCAGCGAGCATGCTGATAGCTTGTTCATTATACTCGGCCGCCCCTACATATTCCGCTTCAAGTTCCTCGTCAGCTAGGCGCTCTTCGAGCGCCTCATTGATATTTAAGAGCTCCTTCTTCCTCGTTGACAAACGCTCATGAAAGCCCGTAAGCTTGGGCTTGTCTGCGGTAGGATCAGTGAGCAGCAACCTTGCTTCTATAGAAGCTTCGTGTTCTAGGATCGTCGAGTGGAGCGCTTTGTCTTGATGCGATCCATCAGATCCGGTGTTGAAACCGATGAGGTTTGGGTCCACGCCGTTCAGGAACAATCCGTTGCAGTCCTCACCGCCCGCAGAAGGACGCGGTCGAGTAGGTTTTCTTTAGTCGTGCGATGGAGACCTGTCTGCACGAGGGGTTTCGGCACCGCACTGTAAAGGAAAACTATCGATCGGCAAAGAAACCAGACCGAACAACGATCATGGTTTCAAATTCCTCCTCTTTTGCAGTGCTTGCATGCACACGTTTATTACTATATCTTTTTCTTCAGTATCATACTCATATGGACATATCTAAGAATTACAGAATAAAAAAGTTAAACGTTTTAGATGAGTTTTGGAACCTATAGGTAGATTTTTCCTCTTTTTCTTAATATGGCAAAAAACTTGGATGACCTTCTTGGCTAAATGGCTGTGTTAATGAATTCTGTGGTTTTTAACGCAGCCACGGTGAATCCCCATTTACTTTTCTAGTTGACAGACCTTTTCATTGTTTAACTCTTTTATGAACTTCCCGAGGGAACTTTCAGCTATTGACGTAAAAGAACGTTAGCTTCCAATTCAAATATCCACTATTGTATTTCTAACAACAATTTTACATTTAAATTTTCAATGCACCAGCTACCTTAGCAATGCAGTGTATTTATTAGCACTAGGTATGCCTTTTTTTTCATCTGAAATTTTATACAGTTGTGCAAGCAATGTTAGTTCTTTTCCATGAGCAAATGTGTATTTGTGAAAGCTATTTTGACACAACAGAGATGAGAGACAGCATTTAAAATAGGTTGCTTGCGTATATTCTGACACTTTCATTTAATGGCAGTGTAAGTGTTTTTAGCTTGCATGAAACCTCCTTCCTGGACTAACGCGCTTGTGTGCCGCCGGTGGCTTTGAGGAACCACACAATTTGAGAAACCACACTCTTGAGGAAACCACACATTTTCATATGTTCCTGTGTCTTTTCAGCGGTGAGGACTACGCTTGCTTACGTAATTTATTTATGCTAATTGTGTCAAGGCGTGGCCAAAGGAGAACAGAATACATTGTTTCTTGGATTAATGGAACCTTCTGCTTAGTCAATATGACTTAACCTCAGTCTGATGGGTATTACCGTAGCCGGTCACTTTTGTGAAGGCACGAATGTGTCATTTAATATGCCGCATTTCTAAAACAACGCCAAGAGAGCTACTTTTCTATTCTCGAAATTAATGCAATGAAAAACTAATTGCACATACATCAGGAGCATATAATTTCATTCCTTTTATGTGAAAATGAAACATGACTGGCTAGAAAATGATGAATTGTTTAATATATACAAATTATAATTCCTAGCTGAAGCTTGCACAAAACAATATATTACTTCATTTTGTTTCGCGGAATATAATTTGAGTGCCTTGGATTTGTGGTATGTGAATTTGACACATTTGTGCATCATCATTCGACTCTAAAGGAATATATGAACAATATTATTCGGACAAATTTTTTTCATCATAGGATTTTTATTGGGCTTTAGGTATGTGGGTGCCTTGTTTCTATTTACTGACTATTAGTTATTACTGGGACTGGCTTGTTAACTTGGGCTCTAACTGCATCTCCACTCATGATGAAACTATAGGTTTTTCTTAAGGTTGTGTCAAACGAAGAAATGAGTCCTCAGTATTTTCTTCCCTCATTCAGCGTTGCATATTAGTTGTCACAACACTTCGTAGTGGCACTATGATTTTACAATGCCTTGTGTGAATAAGGATTTTGAAATAAGTGTACAATGGCAAGGTTGTGTTACTTTATAATAGATTTCACCTTCTAAAATACCTGTAAATATGTCAGTGAGTTCTTGAAAATCAGCCATATCTCAAGTAATAGGAATAAACTTCAATTATTTTTTGTATGTGAGCACTTAAATTTACATCACTCATATCATTCTTGTGTATTTTCACGGGGTCGTGATGTGGCTGAAGGCAAGAGACTGAATGGTCAGATCAAACTGTTTATTTGAGCGAACCTGTGTCCGGCAAACGGAAAGTCAGGTTATAGTAGCACACTTGCACAGATAGCGGAAAATGCAGCGTCGGCCGTGGATCAACCGACAAGCGGCGAAGCTTGTCGGCATTTATACCCTTGTCGCCAAATATTCTGGCGTCATTGCTAGTGGCAATGTAGGTTTCCGAATAATCTGTGACGTTTACAAACTGGGCGTAATCTTAACAAAATGATCTATAATGCCTCGAAGCTTCTCGAACATTGTAGGCGCGGTTTGCACTGAATGTAGTGTAACGGGGTGATAACAAAACTTGAGGAAAGGAACGTGGCATTGCCTCCCTCTGAAAAAGGCATCATCCCGATGCTTTAACAAAAGATGAAGGTTCAATAATAAGGCAATAGACAATAAGTACAGCAACAACAACAAAATGCAGTCCTCAGATTCACGCATGAAATGGCTTGAGGCGCACGACATAGACGACTTCAGGTCGAGCACGGCGCCGTTGAGAGTTCTTAATGCCGTCGGGAACAACTACGTAGTCGAGTGGGCCGAGACATTGAACTAGTTTGTTCGATCTGAAGTACCGTCACAGAAGTTTTTCACTGAGCCCACATCGGCGTATCGGCGTCCATACCCAGACTCTGTCCCCGGTCTGGTACTCAACAAAGCTTTGTCGCAGATTGAAACGGCGGCTGTCGGTTGACTGCTGATTCTTGATGCGCAGGTGGGCTAGTTGACGAGCTTCTTCCTCACGCTGAACATAACGGTGACACCGAGGTTCTCTTCGTCGGAAATGTTTGGAAGCATAGTGTTGAGCGTTGTTGCCAGCTGCTTCCATAGACCAACTTGTGCAGTGTCATCTGCGTCGTTTCTTGGACGGCCGTATTGTATGTGTAGGTCACGTACGGAAGGATTTCATCCCACGCCTTGCGCTCGACGTCGACGTACATAGCCAGCATATCAGCGATGGTCTTATTAAGATGCTCGGTGAGGCCCTTGGTCTGTGAATGGTAGGTGGTGGTGCGGCGGTGATTTGTCTGGCTGTATGTCAGGATCGCCTGAGTTAGGTCCGCCGTAAAGGCTGTACCACTATCAGTAATGACAATCTGTGGAGCTCCGTGACGCAGAACAATGTTCTCCACGAAGAAGCTTGCTATCTCAAAGGCACTGTCCTTGGGGAGGGCCTTTGTTTCGGTGTAGCGTGCGAGGTAGTCGGTAGCTACGACGATTTATTTTTTCTATGAATTCAACGTCAGCAATGGCCCCAGTAATCCATGCCTATTTGCTGGAACGGCCGGCGAGATGGTTCTATGGGCTGGAGAAGTCCGGCTGGCCTAGTCCGCGGTGTCGTTCATTGTTGACAATCGCGGCAGGCCCTGATATAGCGAGTGACGTCGGTGGAAAGTCGTGGCAGTAGTACTTTTATTGTATTCTTGCGAGCGTACGGGAAACACCGAGGTGTCTAGTTGTTGAGTCGTCATGTGGGGCCTCGAGTACTTATGGTGTCACTGCTGAAGGAATCACGAGAAGGTGGTCGGCTCGAAGGGGCGAGAAGTTCTTCTTTGAAAGAACTCCGTTTCGCAAGAAGAACAACTCCAGTCCTCTCTTGAAAACATTCGGAACACTCATCCTTGAGGTATTGCACAAGGCTTCTGAGTTCTGAGTCAGCTCGCTGTTGATCGGCAAAGTCATCGGCAGTTATTGTTCCTAAGAAGCTGTCCTCATCCAGGCTGTCGGGTAGCGGCGGTTCGACGGGGGCACGAGGCAAGCAGCCGGCGTTGGAGTGTGTTCTTTCAGACTTGTAAAATATGGTTGCGTCGTATACTTAAAGTCTAAGGCTCCATCGTGCGAGGCGACCTGAAGGGTCTTTCAAGTTAGCTAGCCAACACAAGGCGTGATCGCTCACAGCTTTGAAAGGCCTGCCATAAAGGCCGTCGGGCAGCGGTGGTTCGACAGGGCATGAGACAAGCAGCCGGCGTCGGAGTGTTTTCTTACTAAAGGAACTCCTTTTCTGTTGTGGAATTGTTGGCCTCGGCCTTGGATGGCGACCGTCTAGCATAACTGATAAGCTTTTTCACGCTGGTAGTCTTTTGCACAAGGACCGCGCCGAGTGCTATGCTGTTTGCGTTAGTGTGTAATTTTGTTTCGGCATATACGTTGAAGTGCGCAAGTATCGGTGGTGTTGGTGTTTGGAGGCGTTGTTTAAGTGCCTGAAATGCTTCCTCTTGTGCCGCTTCCCACTTGAATGCGACATTGCTTTCTGTGAGGTGAGTAAGCGGCTCGGCGATCTGTGAAAAACATTTGACGAAACGCCTGTAATAGGCGCAAATCCGAGTAATCGGCATACAGCCCATTGTACTGCTGTAAAGCGCGGTTATCCAAGCTGTTTAAACTCTGATTGGTCCCAATGTAAAACATGTAGCATGTCCGGCCATGTAGTTTCCTTTATGCTTCTTCACTCATTTATTGTTGTAACGGTCTTGTATATAGTTATGTTGGTAGCACACCTCCCCCTCACCCCTACCCTTGTTTTTTGTTCTAGTCTGTCACTTGTACCACCCCTCATGTAATGCCTCCTTCTAGGAGGCCCTTGAGGTATGAAAATAAATAAATAAATAAATGAATACAGCCTTCTTGTCAGTGGGCTGTGGAAAATCGGCGATGGCGGATGTTTTCTGCGGGTTGGGACGCACTCCAGACTCGCTTATCAGGCGTCCCAGGAACAACAGCTCCTCCTACGCGAAGCGGCACTTTCCTCGCTTCAGGGTTAGTCCAGAGGTGTTGATAGCTTGAAGTACTGCTTCAAGGCGCTGGAGATGTTTGTCGAAGCTGGAGGAAAACACGACGACGTCAGCCAAGTACACGATGCAAGTCTGCCATTTCAATCCAGTCAGCATGGTGTCCCTAGTGCGCTGGAACGTCGCAAGCGCCGAGCAAAGACCAAATAGCATAATCTTAAACTCGAAGAGGCCATCTGGTGTGATAAAGGCCGTCTTATTTCGATCTCTCTCGTCAACCTCAATTTGCCAATAGCCCGCTCTGAGATCCATCGAAGAAAAGTACTTCGCGTTGTGGATACGGTCCAGTACGTCGTCTTTTCGTGGGAGAGAGTACACGTCCTTCTTTGAGGTTTTGTTCAGGCGACGGTAATCGACGCAAAAACGTAGGGTCCCGTCCTTGTTCAATGATACCACGGGTGATGCCCACGGACTCTGGAATGGCCCAATGATGTCATCGCATAGCATTTCGTCGACTTGTTTCTTCACGGCGTCACGTTTGCGGTTTGAGACTCGATACGGGTTTTGTCGAACTGGTCGGGCACTTTCTCCTGTTACGATGCGATGTTTTGCGACTGGGGTTTGACGAATTCGCGGTAATGACGAGAAGGAGTGCTTCATTTGCAAGAGCAGGGATTTGAGCTGGTCTTGCTTGCACTTGGAAAGGCTCGGATTGACATCGAAATTCAGTTCAGCACCTTAATTCGTCGAAGCAGCATCGAAGAGGGCGAATAAATTGCTGACCTCTAAGTATTCGTCGATGTGGGTGACCGCCGCGCCACGGTTGAAGTGCCTATATTCGCGACTAGAAAGTTTGTCAGCACTACCTTTGCTTTGCCATCACGCAGCTCAGCTATGCTTTTTGCGACGCAAATCTGACGGTTGAGAAGAAGGTGCTGATTGCCCTCGACAAGGCCTTCAATGTGTTCGGCTTTTTCGCTGCCAATACGAGGCTGGAGAAAGGCGGCACGGTGACCTGCTTTCTTAGCACATGTAAGCGGTAATTCCTTGGCGTTGTAGGGGTCGGCAGCGTGTTTTCTGAGGTTAGTGTGATTGACTCAGACCTCAGGTCGATGATAGCGCCGTGTTGACTTGGAAAGTCCATTCCAAGTATCACATCCTTAAAGCTATTTTGTAAAATCACAAAGCTCGCAGGATAAGTCTTGTTTTGATGGTGATTCTTGCTGTGCAGACTTCACTCAGCGTTATAAAGTGACCTCCAGTGGTCTGGATTTCGGGGTCTTGTCATGCAGTCCTTACTTTTATTCAACTTTGTCGCGAAATACCCACTGGCGACGGAATAGTCGGCTCTAGTATCGACGAGAGCAGTGACGAGCTGGCCGTTGAATATTGTCACAAAGACACAGGTACGCAGGCACAAAACAGGGGGTTTACTTTCATAACCCATGCGCCAGAAACGCAAACACCAGAGCACGCGCCCACAGGACTAATTTGTTGTCCTCTTCAAAAGCTGGCTACTATAGTTGCCAGCCTATCTTGCGTTGATTCCCCCCTTTCAAGAGCGATCGTCCCGGTCGATTGACTATGTTGCTAGAGATGACCATAAAAAAAATGGTGACGTCAACGAAAAAAAAAACCCCGCGCTGTTGTGGATAATAAGGAAAAAGTTCAACGTGTCCATAACTCGAGGGCGTGATATGTTTTCATCCGTACTACATGGACTACTTTTTAACGTGGACGTCTTCGGTTTAAACTTGTATCGGAGCTTTGAGGAACTTTCTCGTAATTCACGTCACTGAGGCAGCGCACAACTTCGTAAGGGCCAAATTAGCGTCGCAATAGCTTCTCCGAAAGTCCCCGATGTCGAACTGGTGTCCACACCCATACATAGTCACCTGGTTGATAGTGGATGTTCCTTCGGCCTTAGTTGTAACGGCAAGCGTCGATATCTTGCTGCGTGCTAATGCGGTTCCGTGCAAGCTGGCAGGCTCCCTCGGCTTTCTCAACGAAGTTGTCAACGCTGTCATTTCCGCTGGTGTCCTGGTCTACGAGGAGCATAGCGTCTAACGGTGTTGTAACGCAACGGCCATAAACAAGCTCGAATGGCGTTAGGTCTGTGGCCTCTTGCTCAGCGGTATTATAAGCAAACGTGATGTACGGCAAAATTTCAACTCCTGTTTTGTGCTCTACATCAACATACAGAGATAGCATGTCGACCAGTGTTTTGTTTAACAGCTTCATCAAGCCGTTCGTTTGGGGATGATAAGCTGTTGTTTTCCGGTGGTTGGTGTTTGTCAGCTTGGTGACTTGTTGCAATAACTCTGCCGTAAATGCTGCTCCGCGATCGGTTATGAGAACAGCAGCTGCATCAAGACGCAAAACAATTTCGTGAACAAAGAATCTGGTGGCTACAACTGCAGTTCTCTTAGGCACAGCTTTGGTTTCTGGATAGTGAGTCAGATAGCCGGTCGTAATGATTATCTACTTATTTTCTGAAAATGACGTAGGGAATGGACCAAGAAGATTCATTCCCATATGCTGAAATTGTGCTCGAGGTGGATGTAAAGGTTGGAGGAAGCCGGCTGGCTATGCGGGTGGAGCTTTACACCTCTGACAGTGACGGCAGGTGTGGACACAGCGCTGAACGGACGAATACAGCTGTGGCCAGTAGTAGGTACTTCTGTCGGATGCGCGCTAATGTCCTAGCAAAGCCTAAGTGACCAGCAGAAAGATCGTGTGGCACTCCTGCAAAACTTTCTCACGCAGTGCCGTTGCAACGGCGAGAAAACTTCCTGGCTGCTCTCAAGATTTCTCTTGTATATAACATTGTTCCACAGGCAATACAATGTTAATCCACGTGAGAGCCGGCGTGGGATGATAACGTCTTCTCCTTGAAGATGCCGGATGACAGGAATGAGCTCAGTGTCCTCACGTTGACGCTCAGCCATCCGCACCACATCGACGATGCCAAAAACCGGTAAATCTTGTTCAGTGTCAGATGACGTCAGGGAAATAGGAGCACGAGACAGGCAGTCAGCCTCTGTATGCTTATGTTCTGATCAGTAGACTACCGTTATGTCGTACTCTTGAAGGTGTAGGCTCCAGCGGGCGAGGCAGCCTGATGGATCCCGTAGATTGGCAAGCCAACAGAGCGAATGATGGTTACTGACTGCTCTAAATGGCCGGCCGTATAGGGAGGGTGAAAACTTGTTATGGCCCAAACGATCCTAGGCTCTGTTTTTTAGTGATAGAGTAGTTAGCTTCAGCTTTTGTGAGACTACGGCTCGCGTAAGGGATCACACGCTCTGCGCCAATCTGCCATTGAACTAGAATGGCTCAGATTCCTATGTTGCTGCCTGTGACGGCTTCACTCCGATGGAGGCGGAAATGTTGTAGGCCCGTGTGCTCAGATTTTACCGCACGTTAAAGAACCCCAGGTGGTCGAAATTTCCGGAGCCCTCTGCTACGGCATCTCTCATAATCATATGGTGGTTTTGGGACGTTAAACCCGACATATCATATCAATTCCTATATTGCTGGCATTTGTGTGAATCTCGGTGTCGGCAGTGTCGTCGAAATGGGCCACCACTGGAGCTGTCTGCAGTCGATTGCGTATCTCTATGAAGGCTTGTTGTTGTTCTTTCGTCCATACGAAAGGCACATCTGGCTGTGTCAGTCTTGTAAGAGGTTCCGCAATTTTCGAAAATCCTTCGACAAAACGGCGGTAGAACGCACAGAGTCCGAGGAATCGCTGAACAGCCTTCTTGTCTCCAGGACTAGGGAAATCAGCAACGGCAGCCAACTTCTCCGGATCTAGTCAAACACCCCCCGGGCTCACCACGTGGCCGAGAAACTTGAGTTCCTGATAGCCGAAGTAGTACTTTTTGAGCTTGGTAGTAAGGTTCGCTCTTCTTATTGCAGTGAGGACACTTTTTAGCCTTAAAAGATGCTTGTCAAACATGCTTGAAAACACAACGACATCATGCAAGTATACAAGACACGTCTGCCACTCAAGTCCACCTAGTACAGTGTCGATCATTCGTTGAAATGTGGCGGGAGCAGAACAGAGACCGAAAGGCAGCACTTTAAATTCGTAGAGCCTGTCGGGAGTCTTTACTAAGATGTCTTTGCTAAGACAACAGGTGATGCCCACGGACTTGTGGAGGATTTAATGACGTCATCATTCAGCATTTCTTGAACTTGACGCCTAATCACCTCTCTTTCTTTTGGGGACACACAGTATGGATGTTGGCAAAGAGGCCGCGCTGACTCCTCGGTAACAATGCGATGTTTTGCAACGGTGGTACGTTGAACTTTCGATGATGTGGAGAAGCAGTCCGAGAATTCCCTCACAAGGTTTAACAGCCGTTTTTTTCGTGAATCTAGCAAGTCTGGATTAACGTGAATAAGGCTTCCCAGGTCAGCACAAGCTTTTGCATGCGGTGAAGTCGTATCCAATGTGCCACTATCGGAAAAGTCGGCAATTTCACTGAGGAAAGCGACAGTAGTGCCACTAGGGACGTGCTGAAACTCATTGCTCAAGTTGGTCAGCAAAACTCGAGAGCATTTATTCTCTAATCGAACGAAGCATCGGGCTATGCAGATGTTTCGTTTGAGTAGCAGCGGGATATTTGCCTCTGCAATACCTTCATAATCGTTGAATTCATCAGAAATGGCGCAAGTTACCAAGGTCAACACGCTACTCTTCGGCGGTAATGTGACGTCATCGTCAAAAATTCTCAAAGCATTAACGTCACTGCAGGGAGGATTGCACGCTAAACCGTGTGCCGTAGAAAACGTCACCTGCGACTCTTGCAAGTCAATCACGGCTCCATTATCACGCAGAAAGTCCAGTCCGAGATTTAGGTCCCTCGAGAAACTCTGCAGTATTACAATATCTTCGAGATACGTAAATCCGTGAATACCGACTCGCGCTGTGCACCGTCCAACCGGAGTGAGAGGATGGCCTCTAGCCGTACGTATATGCGACCCAGCCCACTGGGTAGAAACCTTCTTCAGCCTGCAGGCAAGACCCATGCTCATAACGGAAGTGTCTGCTCCAGTGTCGGTTAGCGCCATTACTTCTTCTTCGTCCACAGTTACCGCAATGTTTGATGTCACTACTCTTTGTATCACATTTGACTGCGTCTGTACATTTTTTTGCTGCCATCGCTGTCATCGTAGTGGAGGATCTTCCATAGAGTCAGCGTCAGCGGCCTGACTTCCGGAGGTCGTTGAACTCTGTTTTCCTGACTTGCAGGACTGGGTGAACGGCGATTTGGAGCGCCGCGTGTATAGGCTGGGCTCGGTTACCTGTAGCGAGCAGGCGACGACGAGCAGGTCTTTTGCGACCGATGTTCGATACTGCTACGATTCGAGATAAAACTCTCTATTTCCTGGGATCGCTCGCAAGGTTGTGGACAAGGGGCATTAGGCGAAAATCCACGGAGACCCACACGACAGTATGGACATGTTCGGTAGACGTGTCCAGCTTCTCCGCAGTGGAAACAAAGGGGCCTGTCTGTGGTCACGTGAACACCAGATGCCACTCTTCCTCGGTCGTGCTTCGGCGATCAACGGCGGGCTCCAAGGACGAAAGTCTACCTCTATTGGCTGAGCGCGTCACTCATTGGGGTAAAACACGCTGGTTGAACTGCACGATGGAGGACATCGCACTGCTTCCACGTAGCTCATTCCGACGCACTGTCCCTGTAGTGGCACCTCGGACTGTTGGGAACGTGAACGGCTTGCCGTAGCTCGGCGCATACCATCTCCGCAACGGAGAGCTGCTCTACAGGTGAAGCAGTCACCTGCATCTTTTGTAGCTCCTCCTTCATGAGAGCTCAGATAAGCTCTCGCAATGCGCTGATGTCATTGCCGAGAGTGACAGAAGTGACCTCACTTGGATGTACACCCCGGTTATACTGCCAGGCACGCTGTTGAAGGGCCCTCTCCACGGCAGTGGCTTCCTCATGGAACTCCGCAAGTGCCGCAGGAGGGTTTCGAATCAGGCCGGCAAGAATATCTTCTTTAACACCACACATTAAGTGGCGAACTTTCTTGGATTCGGCCATAAAGGGTTCCGCACACCTCAAAAGCCGATCCATGCCCGCTATGTAAGTTATCATCCTTTCGTTAGGGCCTTGAACCCTTGCCTCTATAGCACGCTCCGCTGTATCTTTCCTGTCCTCTCGGGCAAAGGCCTTGAGGAACTGCTGGTGAAACTCATCCCATAATGTGAGCGTTGCTTCATGGTTCTCACAGTACAATTTCGCGGAGTCCTCGAGAAAGCAGTATACATAGCCTAGCTTATGCTCTGGGGTCCAATCGTCAATGACGGCGACCTGGTTGAAATGTTTCAGCCAGTCGTCGGCATCTTCAAAAGCAGCTCCGTGAAATATCTTTGGCGTCTTGGGCTGGTTGACAACCAGGTGCGCTGGTGCTGGCGCGGTGACGTTAGGCAGTGTTTGATTCATAGTCCTCTGACGTTCAGGCAGCTAACCGTGCTGTGGCTCGAGTCCCTGGAGACAACGGCTGGAACAGACGTGCACAGGGGTCAGCTCGGCTGAGCTACTCGATGGACTTGCGTCAGGGATGCTCTCAGGGGACCGTATCATCTACTGTACCCCGCACCTCCACCAGACAATGTCACAAAAACACAGGGACGCAGGCACAAAAATAGGGCGTTTACTTTCGTAACCCAAAGGCCAAAAGCACAAACACCAGAGCACGCACCCACCGAACTACTTCGTTATCCTCCTCAGAGGCTAGAACTATAGTTGCCAGCCTACCTCGCATCAACAATATTATACCACAGCCAATCTTTACATTATCGATACAAAGATTAAGGCCAACCTACAAAGGGGTAAATCGAATACTTGAAGAGAGAAATGGCAGCTTTTGTAAAACACGCTGCATCACTGCATGGTTACCACTACAGTAACATGTGGTTTGCTTAGTATGCTTCATTTACAAGGGAAGCAACAATTTGTCATTGCCTGGTGCTGTAATCTATTCACAGAAAATCTGTGTGACATGGTTTTTATTGTTTTCTGCATTTGCTGTGGCTTTGCAGGTTCCTTGTCTTCGGTATCCCGTGAGCGGTACCATTCACTCGTGTCCGTCCAAGGCGGGCTAAATTCCTGCCGACAGTGCACCTATGTGACAGAGTACAGTGCAAGCATGAAAACGCCCATTCGCAGACACTGGACGAGCGCCCTTTCCTGTGCTACTTGTGTCCAGCTGCATTTTATCAAGAGAGTCATCTCACAGAACATATTCGTACGCACACAGGAGAGCATCCCTATTCCTGTGACGTATGCAACACATCATTCTTGCAAAAATATCACCTCATAACCCACATGCGTACTCACTCAAGAGAGCGTCCATATTCCTGCAACCATTGCAGTGCATCCTTCTCGCAAAAAATTGTCCTCGTGAGACACATGCGCAACCACACAGCAGAGCGTCCTTTTTCTTGTGACCACTGCAGTGCATCCTTCTCACGAAATCAGAAACTTGTGCTGCATGTGTGTCGTTATCATGAAACGAACAGGCCGTAAAAAGTGAGTAGTCAACAAGCTTTCTTAAAAGAGAAGGAAGTGTGCAAGGTGGGCGAGAGGAGGAGGAGGAGGAAGGGAAGAAATGAAAGGCAGGGAGGTCAACCAGACGCACGTCCGGTTTGCTACCCTGCACTGGGGGAAGGGGTGAGGGGATTAAAGGAGAAGAGAAAGAGAAGTGAAGGGCAACGTGTGTGTAGATGTGACCTTGTCCATTGCACGCTTATAAGCGGTCGCGTAGTCCGGTCTTCTTTAGAAAACTTAGCAATGCACGCGTCGCATTGCTAGCCAGCGACGCGTAGAGTTATGAGCCAAGTATCTTCTCTTCAGAAAAAGGTCTACTGTCTAGTGTCTCTAACATTTCGCAGAGCGAGAGTTTGTTGACTAGAGGTTACAGTGTAGATTGAGATCTGGAAAGTAACTTGGCTTGGCTGCTCGCAAGGGAGAATGTCGTAAATTTGTGAAAGGAAAGGCGAGCTGTAGAAGAGGGTGCAATGAGAGGCCACTTTGAGCTGTGATTATCCACACATTTGTGCTCCACTCTGAAACAACACATGCTCCATAATATAATATGGTAAGTAACTAGAGGCACATGGGAATAAAATATTGCGCAGTCCCAAGTGGATGAAAAAACTTTCAGCTTGGTTGGGATCTAAACCATGGTTCTCAAATTAGGTATTTTATGTTCGACATAAGGCGGTATTGCTTTTATATTCGGCATAGTTTGTTTGCCTTAATGTCATGAGATTATGTACCTTTAAAAAACTACATATGTTGAATTCATTCATAAGCCCGCTCCGGCATTTGTTTAGTGAACTATGCAAACGTCGCTTTGCTTGAATGAACTCAAAGACAATAGTGTGTGTGTATGTGTGTGTGCGTGCATATATATATATATATATATATATATATATATATATATATATATATATATATATATATATATATATATATTATATATATATATATATATATATATATATATATATATATATATATATATATATATAAAAAAAAGAAAGAAGCGTATACCTAAGGGCTCATTTTGCCGTGTTTTTACACAATAATGAGATCTAACAGACAATAATGCCAAGAAAAGTATAGGGGAAGATATTAGACCAAATTGTTATGTAAATATGAAGAAAAGTGGGGGAAAAGATAACTTGCCGTGGGCAGAATCCGAACCTGCGACCTTCGAATGACACGTTCAGCAGGACGTGCAAACGTCCTGTTTGAAAGCATGCTGTGAGTGACATTTGTGGCACGGCATGCCACTCAACCATTGGCCCAGTAGCGGTCATGCTCACATTTAGGATTGCCTCCTTGAATGTTGGCAACGTTGTAGCACCTTGATTTTGCGTTGTCCTTAGGGAGTATGTCGGTGGGTAGTCTATGGGAGTGTACAATATTTTCTTCTGACAGTGCATTATGAAATTTTTCAAGCCAGCATTGTAAGGGGACATGTTAAAGGGGCACTAAAGAGGAACAAGGACTTGGTTTAAATTGAAAAACTGTGCTATGAGAAATCTAATGCCATATGTGTCACTATCATAAGTTCAGTATTAGTGTTGTAGTTGTTATGAGCTGTTATTAAAGCTGTTATGAGATCAAAACTCGGGTCACAGGCAGCGATGTAATTGTTCGCCGCCGCCAGTGTCCGTAACTACTACCGCAAAATAAATAAAAAAAATCTAGCACCAAGGACACAGTGGGGCTCGAACCAGGGTCCGCTCCGTGCCAGCCTAGTAATCTACCACTGAGCAACAGCGGTTCTTGGGACTTGTTCACTAACTTGCCTTTTGCAGGCTTTATGTGGGGAAAGGAATTCTGTTAATATCAATAATAAAGTGTTTTAGAACAGGAAAAGAACAACGAGGTGTCACACAATGCGGATAGCATAAGGATTTGGGCGACAAACGCTCCAACCCATTACAAAAGCTTATTTTTGATCACCTATTAACTGTGGTGCATACCCACTTGAGGCATAAATTCCTCATCAGCGTCAACCACTGCATGAAGAATTGGCACAAAATTCCTTGCAAGAGTTTATCTGATACAACGCTTCTTAGAAGAACATAGCGAATGCTGGTCTATTAGCTAGAAATAATTATTAATGCTGTAGTGGTTTTCCAGAAAGTATTCCTGTAGCAGTTACCCAATGAATGTTTAGAAAAGGCTCTGAAAGGCCGCTCTTTTAGCTTTTGCTGTGACTCTACAGCACCTTCTGCGCAGGCCTGGCATTTGTTAAATTTCGCGCCAAGACCTCCGCGTTACAGAAGAAATTCGAAATGTATTATCGGTATTTTTTTCACATTGGCTCAACAAAATTTTCTAAAACATCCTTTGCTATGTCTGTGGCACCCACATATTATAATGTACTTTATTTGTATAAATTAGAAGCAACATAGGACCCAATAGACGCGTTCAAAATTTTTTGCGTCAGTGTGTTTGGTGTCGAAATCTCAAAAAGGCGTTGCCGCCCGCATTTTTTTTGTGAATTGTCTCACTTACTAAGCATGATGTCGTGGTAATAGTGGTGTTTTCAGGATTATAATGTCGTCCTTTACTAATAACCAAAAACTGTTTTGCTTTTAAGCGCCCCTTTAAATAACTTTATTTCTGCCAAAGTATGAATAATTTCTATAATTTCTGTGGTTTGTTTATTTTTGTAGCAGAAGAACCCATGAATTTAGTAAATTGCAGATTCTCTTATGGACGATTTTTGTAACATTGTTGAATAGGTAATATTTTATTTATGTTCCGATTGGTTCACATAAATATTTTCACCTCTATGCTCATATTTATTTCATCACTGAAAGTCTTTCTTTGGTCGGCTGTCAATCTAAGGTATCTTTGTACCTAGTTTGTGCCTGCAAGGACTATTAGTGGCTGCATCGACTAAATGGCCGTCTTTGACTTTGTTTTGTCACTCCCAATGCAATTTCACAAGACAGTGTCCGACATGGTCTCCTAGCTCATCATTTTCCACGATCGGCTTCTGTTAACCTACACTTATCTTTCTTATCTGAAAGTGTCCTTGTAGTTTCTAAAAAAGCATAGCTTTGGGATATTTATAGTAAAAGCAGAATCTTTTTTTTTTTTTGAATTTTCAGAATACACTTTCAATGGATGGCACCTAATGTACGAACTCTTTGCATGGCTAAATAATGGCATACTTTCTTGCTTCCTAGTGCTTACCAGAACAACTGGGTATTTGGCCAGAATATTGGTGACTACATTGTTGTTTATTTTGTCTTTCTTTCATTTCAAGAAAGTGAGTGCGCAAGAAATACTGAAATGTCGTTGCTGCTTCCTCTTTTTTTTAACCCACTCTTCGAATCGTAAATGTTTTTATATTTTATACTTGTTTTTCTTATTCGTTTATCGTCATCACTGTAGCAGTGTTCAGAGTACCTGCGTTTTCGGCTGGTTAAGCTGGATAGGCGGTCCTGACTAGTGGAGCTCAGTTGAACTAAGCAAGCTGAAGCATGGCCTCTGATATGGCAGAAAACTTTTGAATGGCAGTGGTTGATTCTGTGTATGTGAAGGGCAGAAGTATTTGTTTGTATTTTGTCTTTCTCTCAAGATCATCAGTGCAGGGTCATTTGCTGCGAGTTTTATGTGAGTTTTCTCTTGAACCTGGAAATAACGTTTCAGTATATATTTTTCAGCTTATCATATCAGTTATCCTGTTACAACCATGCCCACCAAACATTATGTAAACGTAATCTTAGTCTAGGGAACATGTCTATTTTCTTTTTCAGTTTGACAGTTTCACTGTTGAGTTTCAGAGAAACCTGCTGTCAAGACCACAATGAAAGAAATGTCCAGAGTTTCTAGAGCCCTCATGACACATCCTGATGGAAGCATAACACGAAGGACATTTCTACCACAGTCTACCTTCAAGCAGTAGCTCCCAACTACAGCCATATTCGCAGTCACTGTCTCCTTTCTCGCCATTAGCAGCATTGTATCACTTATGTTGTGTATTGTAATAGAGCGCATATCAAAAGAGTGTTTAAGGGCAGCATGCAATATTTTCTCATTGAAACACTCTACGAAATTTCTTTTGTGAAAAAGTTGTAAGGGAACATCATTAAGTCTATTCATCTCTTCCAAGATTCAGGTATCCTGTATTTTGTATGTATTTATTTCTTTAGTTATGTTCATGTTTGAGTACATTCCAGTACATATTGTTACGGTGCATCATCGATAAAAGCAAGCGTGGCACTTTGTGAAGACGACAAAGATGCCTGTGCATTAGACGCTTGCGCGAAAGGCAGCTCAGCCATCTCGTTCGGCTGCCGATTCTCTGTAGATGCTATATTATAAGCCTAGATCTCGCCCCAACACATTTGGTGGACGCGCTGGGTAAGTGCCTCTCATCGGAACTTTGCAGCGGCTGTTGTTTGAAGAGTTATTATGCAACGATGACGGAAAATATGACGTCTGCATCTGCTCCTGGTGTTCCTGCGCCTGGAGACGATGCGGTGACTACACCTCCTCCTGCGACCACAACCTTCGTGCTCGAACCCTTGCGTGATCTTGGCACGTTTAGCGATTCCGGCGATCCAAATGAAGTGGACATTGAAAAAATTGGCTGGCAGAGTACAAACGTGTGAGTACTCGATACTGATGGGGCCCCACTCTCATGCTGGCAAACCTGTTGTTCTATCTTAGGGGAACCGCCAAATCATGGTATGAGAACCATGAAGAAAACTTGGGAGTTGGGCAATGTGCAGGGACAAAATGTTGGACATGTGCGGGAAGTTGATTAGAAGAAAAATGGCCGGGAATAAAATGCTCGCATCTACTGCGCAGACCTCAACGGAGTCGTACGTCTTGTATATAAAAGGTGTGTTAGCATTGTGTCGCAAAGCCAATGCTGAGATGCCGGAGGCTGACAAGGTCGGACATATTTTTAAGGGGATTGCGGACGACGCATTCAACCTTTTAATCAGCAAAAGGTATTCTACTGTGGACGCCTTTATAAAGGAATGTCGGCGCTGTGAGCAAGCGAAGAGCCGGCGAATCAACAGCGTGTTTGCCCAAACATCGTCTTGCGAAGACCATGCAAGAACGCAGCCGCCACCTCTAGTTACATCAAATCAAGTGACGCGAATTGAAGACGCGAACTTGAAGCCATTGCCCCTGCTCCGGCTTACACTGCTGCAAGTGACACGACCCCACTCACAACTATGTGAAATGCCATTTCGGACTTCGCCAAATCACCATACTAGGCTGCCATGTCAGTGCCGCTGGTGTTCAACCAGATCCCTTGTCGGTGCGAGCAGTACAAGAATTTCCTGAACCACGTTCAACCAAGGAAGTTTGAAGTTTCATAGGGCTATGTTTCTGTTTTCGCCGATTTGTTCGCAACTTCGCCTACATCGCTCGACCGCTTACTCATCTCTTAAAGAAGGACGTTCCCTTCGCATAGGGCATATAAAGGAATGTCGGCGCTGTGAGCAAGCGAAGAGCCGGTGAATTAACAGCATGTTTGCCCGCCTTTCGAATACGGCTGCAACCGGAAGAACTACCCTGATGTAACACTTGTTAATGAGCACGGCGATATGGTTCACCACTGCGAGTGTGCGGATCTATTGAATATTGCATTTCATCCGTACTTACACATGAAGACACCACGTCATCACCCTCCCTTGTCAATATCATCAACCTATCTATGCCTAAAGTAATCGTTCGTGAGGCAAGAATTTCTTGTTTACTAAATAAGCTTAAAACTTCTTCGGCATCTGATCACAATGTCATTAATAACAAAATGTTAAAATGTTTGTCTCCTAGCTTATCACCTATACTGTGTGCACTCTTCTCGCAGTCTCTATCTACTAACACTATTCCGAGCGACTGGAAAGTAGCAAAAGTCGTACGCATATTCAAGTCCGGGGACCGCACTCACCCACTGAACTACCGCCCTATTTCTACAACAAGTACTATTTGCAAATTACTTGAACACGTATTGTACACTGAAATCATTAACTGCTTAGAAGACCACAACATTATTTTTGGATACCAACATGGCTTTCGTTGGGGTTATTCATGCGAAACGCAGTTAGCCAGCTTTTTACATCACATTCATTCATATCTAGACCTAGGATTTCAAGTTGATGCCATCTTCCTCAATTTCTCGAAAGCTTTTGATCGTGTTCCTCACCATAGACAAATAGTAAAGCTAATGAACCTGAATATACACCCAACTGTTATTGGACGGATTAAAAATTCCCTCTCATCTAGATCACAATACACATCTGTTAGCAACAGCACCTCCTCATCCACCAACGCAACCTCCGGTGTCCCGCAGGGCAGCGTTCTTGGCCCTTTACTTTTCCTAATCTATAATAATGACTTACCTAACTGCGTGTCCTTCATCAGACTTTTCGCGGGTGGCTGTGTAATTTATCAAATAATTTCATGTGACAATGACAAAGATATTCTTCAAGCTGATCTTAACGCAAAAAATACATGGTGTTCAACATGGTTGATGACTCCTAATACGGCTAAAACACAGTTATTATCATTTACAAGACGCATGCACCGGAGTCCTACATCCTATGTAATCAATAATAACATAATTCAACTGACAACTTCGTATAAGTACCTAGGTGTTCACTTACAGTCTGACCTTACGTGTCATCATCACATCCGCCTGACATTGGCATCAGCTAACCGCTCATTAGGTCTACTCAAACGCAACATCAAGCATGCTCCAGGTAATCTCCGTAGACTAGCATACATCACATTAAAACGTCTTGAAATCGAATACGCATCAGCTATCTGGGATCCCTCACAAATCTACATAACCCAAGAAATAGAATCTTTACAAAACCGTGCAGCCCGTTTCATCTTTTTCGATTATTCACCCTATACTAACATTTCAGCACTAAAAACTCGCGCTCAGCTTGACGACTTATTTCATCGCCGCAGAACTGCCCGCCTTTCGCTTCTCCACAATCTCTATCATCACCCATACCTTCACCGCATCTTCGAAGCACCAACAGTCATCTTTCCACGCACAGACCATATCTTCAAGATAAAACGTATAACTTGTCGCTCAGCTCATTATGCTAATTCCTTCATTTCTCAAACAATAGTTGCATGGAATAACTTGCCATCCCACATTGCCACTCAAGCATATTTCACAACATTTCACGTACTTTTACTCAACATTTCCGACTAGATATGCACCGTGCGTACTCTCATTAAGCTTCTTCATATGTACATTAGTGTTTAATTTTCTTGTTACCATGTGTTAATGCTTTTCACGACCATTGCACACGCTTGATTTGTATTATTTATGTGTTAATTGTAAACTTTTGTATCTTAAGATCGTGCCTTCGTTTTAGTTTTTTTCCTTGTATACTGTGTTTGTTTGTGCCCTTAATTTATGTTTTCAGTATTCAATATTCTATCTCTATTTATTTTTCTTTCTTCCAAATTATCTGGTTTTTGTTGTTGTTGTTGTTGTTGTTGTTGTTGCTTTTTGTATTTAGCTCGCTTTCATTATTTTGTACAATCTTGTTTTTACATTGTATAAGCGTGCAAAGATTTTTTTCATGTGTCCGTTCCCCTATGTAATACCCCTTCGGGGGCCTTTAGGGGTATTATGAAATAAATAATAGGGCGTAGAGCAAGGGGATGCCTTTTCGGGTTTTATCCACTTTTATCCATCTGCTAACTACGCCACCAATACTGGACCATTTCGACCTTGCTATCCTCTACAGAGCTTCGACCCATGCCATCGGTCATGGAATCGGGGCGGTCCTCGGCCAACGACATCACGGGAAGGACCGCATGATTGCTTATGCCAGTCGTCTTCTTTCACCTGCCGAACGGTAGTTCTCCACTACTGAGCGTGGATGCCTTGCTTTAGTGTGGGCCGTAACAAAATTCAGGCTTTACCTGTATGGCCGAACTTTTTTCGTTGTTACTGACCATCACGCTCTCTGTTGGCTCTCATTTCTAAAGGACAAATCTGGACGTCTCAGTGAGTGGGCGCTGCGTCTGCAAGAATACTCGTTTGTGGTCCACTTCAAGTCACGACGCCTGCACGCAGACGCAGACTGTTTGTCGCGTCATGCGGTTGAAACGCCCAACTTGACAGACCTTGAATCAGACCCCTGCGTGCTCACCATCCACACTTTGGTTGATATCTCCACCAAACAATGTGACCCATCGTCATTCTCCATCATCGAGCGTCTGACCTCTGCTCCAACAGACCCTTCCGTTTGCCTGTTCGAACTGCATGACAACATTCTGTACCTTCGCAGCTTCAATGCCGATGACCTGAAATTACTACTCGTGCTTCCCCATGACCTGCGTACCAGCGTTCTCGAACAACTACATGACGTACCTACAGCCGGTCACCTAGGCATCTCTGGTACCTACGATCGCGTGCGATGTCGCTTTTTCTGGCCCGGACTGTATCGTTCTGTGGTTCTCTACGTCACTGCTTGCGACCGCTGCCAATGCCGCAAGCGCCACTCTGTACTGCCGTCTGGCCTCCTACAGCCCATTGACATACCGATGGAACCATTCTTCTGTGTTGGCCTTGACCTGTTGGGCCCGTTTTCTACGTCCACCTCCGGAAATAAATGGGTTGTCGTCGCCACAGATTACGCCACACGCTTTGCAATTACTCAAGCACTGTCGACTAGCTGTTCCACTGACGTCGCTGACTTTCTCTTGTATGAAGTCATTCTTCATCACGATGCTCCGCGGCAGCTGCTTACTGATCGAAGAAGGTACTTCCTTTCACGTGTTACGGATGACATTCTCTGCGCCTGCTCCACTGAGCACAATAAGCTTACTAACGCTTATCATCCACAGACAAATGAATTGACTGAGTGTCTGAACCGAACACTTACGCAGATGCTGCTATGTACGTTTCACCAGATCACCGTGACTGGGACAAAGCGCTCCCCTTTGTCACATTTGCGTACAACTTTTCACGCCACGACACAGCTATTCTCCATTTTATTTGCTATTTGGCCGACATCCAGCGTTACCGTTTGACATGCTCCTTGCTTCGGCTGCCTGTTGTCTACTGAGTACGCCAGCGATGTCGTTTCTGAAGCCTATGCAGCCCGTAAGCTTGCGCGTCATCGGCTGCACTGGTCGCAGGAGCATCAAAATGACTGTTATGATGGGTGACACCAAAACGTGCACTTCTCGCAGGGGTCTCTTGTACTTCTCTGGACACCAAACCGCCAAGGTGGCTTATCAGAGAAGCTACTACCACACTATTATGGCCCCTACAAAGTGTTACGACAACTCAGTGACGTGAGCTACGAGATCACACCCCTAAACAATGCCTCTTTGACCTCCCCACTTCAGACGGACGTCGTCCACGTTTCCAGACTCAAACCCTATCACCCTGCTAGTTCGCTGCTGCCGTGCCAAGCGCCATGACAGCGCTTCCGCCGCTGGGTAGTGATGGTACGGTGCATCATTGATAGGAGCAAGCGTGGCACTTTGCGAAGACGACGAAGACGTCTGTGCGTTGGACGCTTGTGCGAGAGGCAATTCAGCCATCTTGTTCGGCTGCCAATTCTCTCTGGACACTATACCGTAAGCCTTTATCTCGCCCCGTCACAATATATGCATATATGTTGCACATTTGCTTCGTCACTCATCTCTTTTATATCACTATGTGTTGGGGGTATCAGAGTGCGCTGGTTGTGTTTAATATGCAATACTTTTTTTTAAGATTGAATGTTATCCAGTACACTTGCAATCAACTCAATTTTTATTCAGCTATATGCAATAGACAGTGCTCTGTTAAGTCTTCTAGCGCATCATTTGACATAGTGAGCTTCTCTTGCCCTCCACTCTTTTTTTTCTTAAGTTTGTACTCTCTGTCCTCTAGGCGCTCCGAAACTGCAATTTTGCATTTGTCTTAGTAAAAGACAATGATTTCAGTACTGATTCACAAAACATGGATTATTCGTAATGTAGATTCCTTTCTCTTTTAAACACTAGCTTTCTGTTTGTGGTCTTGAGTGCCGAGTCATCTAGGTATCTGGCTGATTATGTGTTGACCACTCAGTTGGTTCGATGAAGTCTTTGTGTAAGGTGTACTTAAACATCTGCGCCTTTTTGCTCTCGCAATGCTGGTCATAAGAAACCGAGTCTTCTCCTGGTTCTCTAGATTGCGTTGACTTCTTTAGATTGTTTTATATATATAATGTTGCTCTGAAAAAAGAAATAAGAGAACTCTTGATGTTTTATTATATTGCATATGGTGAAGTTTCATGCAGCTTTTAAGTGGCATTTACGATAGCATATTTTGTTGCGAATTTTTTTGACATGAGCAAAACATATAATTGCTTTTTTTCAACGTTATGCTGTGTAGAGAAGATACAGTTATTCTAGGGGAAGTAGGTGCTGCGCAAAGGCTAAATTTTTCTGCATTCGAACAGTAGTTTTCTTTTCTAGCTAGATTCAAGTGTACTGTCTCTTGTATTCAAGATTGTTCCATTCTTGTCAAGATCATTCCTTGCAGCACCTTTTACACATTGCGATTCTATAACATTCATTGATTATCTTATGTAGTTTGAGGCAGAGTGGCTAAAATGCTTTTTTTAAAAATTTGGAAAAACTGCATTTTCATTTAGAAGTTATAATTTATGCAAGAATAGTTGAGAAAGATATCGAGAAGAATTAGATTACTGTATTTAGAAGTATTTTAAATAATAATATCGTTAGTGCTGGGTCGTGTCTGTATGGAAGATACTCGTGCAGCAGCTGCCGCTCAAAGAAACAAGCCTCACTAGATCGTTGTGTTGTGCTAAGATCTGAAATAGTCTGTTTGTCACGCTCTGTATCATAGGTTGCAGAGTGAATGAGATATTGAAAGCAGCAAGTATTTTTATATTGGCTTGTATTTTGGTTGTGTAATTGGGTTCTTGGTCTGTACCATCGTTGGGCCGCTTATGTGAAACCAATAGATATGTTTGTAGCCCTTGATTTACTTGGGTTTAATGTGCCCGATTTCTTTTTTACATGAGATCATCACTGCTCAGGATAGCTCTACTACAATCATACAGCAGGTAGATTAAATTTATGTACTAACTTGGGAAGTAGTGAATTCTATCATGGTGTAAAAATGATTGCTGGTTTTATACGAACGCAAGTACCAATACTTTTTGTTCATTAAAAGTACATGTTCACGTGCAGTGCATATATGTTATTATAACTTTTTAATTATATATATATATTCTGCATTTTTAGTGCACCTGGTTCTTGGCCCTTAGCAGTCGCATGAGATTTGGCCACGATCACTCGTCACACTAATGCATCTGCATTTTACATTCCTTGTTGCTCTATGGCCATTGTAGCCTTTTCATCATTAGGTTCTACTACAAAGGAAAACCAGTGAAATGTAATACATTTTCTTTGCATTCCAGCATGCAGAAATATCTGGCCTGTTTCTCAGTGAGTTAATTCTTTGCAGCTCTGTGCTGCTTATTTACTGACACATCGATTTGAAAATTTCTGCGGTTCCTTCCTTTTTTATGAGTAACAACTCTGAAAACTCCTTCCGTGTTTCCATTGAAAAGAGAAACAGTATTGTAGTGAGCATATTGCATACAGTTGTATTTATTTGCAGACTTAGGTCCCGCATTTGTGTTCGCTTTAAAGTCCAGCTCTTTATTATTTATACAAGGCTCGAGAAAGACATCTCCCAAAACGTCTTGCAATGTGCAAAATAAACATTCTACACATTCAGTTTTCTGGAATCTATAGTTGATGACGTCAACAGGTAATGACAAGTATCTGTTTGGCTTCCAGAAACTCTATTTATTATAATCTACACATATATAGTGGGCTAAAAATGAGAAAACAGATTCTCTTTGTGCTAGTTTGATTCACTGTGCATATTTGTCTTTCACATGTTATATGCTCTAGTAATCAATTGTTCGTTTTCATATTTCTCTTAAATATACAGTACTCAAATTTGTATCACCCTCTGTAGTTACTGCAAAAGTGGTCACTAAATGTCTATATTAAAAGTGTAATTTATTAAGGAGTTTTTTAACCGTCAAGCTTATTGATGCAATAGGTAAAAATATACATAAGCTTACTGTGTTGTTTGTACTAGTCTTAACTGCAGTTTTTGTGCTGTTTCAGATGTGTCCACTCTTCCAAAGAAGAAACAGAGATGCTGTATGCTTTGGACTTTTCCAGAAATGCGTTCAACAAGCCTCTTCTTACAAATCACACACTATTTTACACTGAAGTTAATACGCAATGAACAGTAAATTGAAATGGTGATGTGACCGTGTTGATACATTTCTGCTAAAGATTCAATTATGTAATACACGAGTGAAGTTCAAGATAGAATTTCTATAGAGTTAGCCATCTGAAATTGGGAAGAGCCGTAATACATTTCGGTGCAGTGTGGGTGTCTCAGTCAGAGTAAAGAAATTGTCTCTTTTACAAAGCTCTGGTTGAAGTTAGGTATTGATAAAAGGGACTGTCTACCATACAGAAAAATTGTTTTGATTGTGGCACAAATGAAAAGGGTGCTCATCACATCAGCAGCGACGAGCATACTTTCGTGCCAGAAAAAAATCAGAATTTTAATTTGATGTTGAAAGTCGATGAAGTGACCCCTAGCGACACCAACAGCGAATGTGGTCAATTTTGACAATCTATTGGTAGGAGAAGAAATCCTCGCAGGTAGACTTATTTTGCTTAAAAACAAACACATTTACCTTGAAATTGCATTTTATGCACTTGAGGCAGCTTTAAGTTCTGCCAGAGACCAATTTTCGCATTTTTTTTGCATGTGTTCAAATAGACGTTCAATCGTGCTGCTGGCGGTGTGTTCGCTTGCCTGCATGCCTGCCTGCAAACAGTGGAGAAACGCGACCACGTCGTCATCCACCACCACTCATGAGAACAACAAAAAAGTTCGGGGGTGCCTAAAACAACCACTAAGGTTTTTGTTTTATAATAACCAAACTTGATGAAGCCTGCAAAGACCACACGTGGTTTCAGTTTTCGACTTTCACCGGCACCGACCAGTGTTAAGGGCATTCATCCCACCGATGGAAGGAGACATAGCGCGTACACAAGTATTCTGTTTTAAAAATTTCTATGCACTTTTTAGTTTAGAGAAACCTCTGCAAGGTTTAGACAATTGACTTGGTACACATTTTATTGCGACACAAAACAGGAGAGCATTGAAGGACAGTAGACAGTCGCTTCAATTCATGTCTCTACACATTTGTACGTACTAAGAGAAACGGCTTGGTAACTGAATAACTGCCATGCTTGTTAGTGGCACCTTGATTTTGCACTGCAATATATGAAAAACATTAATACTATAAGCCAGCAGCAGCTGTCTGGTGTTACTTTGTTGTCATTTTTGGTGTAAAATCTTTAAATATGTCTCTGTATACTGCTCAAGGGAATCTTGAAATAATGTAAACACACTTTATTTTTTTCACTGTGCCACTTAGTGACCGAAATTTGCCCGAATGTGCCACTATTCTCTTCCGTCACTCAACTTTGTACCGTTCCTAATTTAATCATTCATTTTCCTATAAATTAGCTTTCTTCTGAATTGGTGCCTATAAATACTTAGTGCATCAAGGTTAATGGATTGTTTCATAATATATCCACAGTAGCATGTTAGCTTATCTGGCTTTCTCAGTGTGGAAAAATTTGTTGCGATTGTCTTGATTCAGTGTAGTTAGTTATACATTGTGATGAGGTGAAGTATCTACATGTGTGTGTGGTCTTGTAAGTGTCTGAAACAATATGTGTTGAGTATCTCAGTTTGTATTGTATAGTATCGCTATGTTTTCAGTCAAAAAGGATGGAGACCTTAATGGAAAGTGTATGAATGGTGCTAGTATACACATTACATTGCGCTAGTACACTATGCAGTTTACATAAATGCACCATCAATGTTGACCACCAAAAACTGTTATGCCTTATGACTCCTTTCTCATGATATTTTGCTATTCTTCAGATTGTTTTGTATGAACTTCTTTCGTTCATATTTTGTTTCCTGTGTTTCATGTGTAGAAATATGAACTGAGTGGCTGTACAGCATCGTCCTAGAAAAAAAAGTACCATGAATACTTTAATGTGCTGGCACTTAATGTATCGATATAATACAAAAAAAGTTGGCTATTTAGGCATAGTATGAGATTTGCATTTCGTTAAGGCTCCTGTGCATTCACAGAATGTTTTGCTTGTGTTAACTTTGTGTGACTGAACATCTAGATCTCACTTTTCTGTCTGCAGGAAAATCTTTCGCCAACATCACCCGCTGTAATTAAGGAAATGCTAAGTCACTCATATCTTACCTAAGCCTTTGTAATAATATAGAAAATTTTTTGCCGTGTTTTCAAAGGGCGAGATTAGTGTTACATTGGTGCTGATTTCGGTAAATTTTTTAATCGCTTCTGAACTTTTTTTTCCTCTAGACCTGCCTCTTTGTCCTGTTTTCGTAGTGGTGACTTTAGCTTCCAGTCATCATGTGTTGTAATAATGCGCAATAACTTGAACGATTAATGCATCGACAATTCGCTGCTAAATCACCTTGCTCAATCGTCAGCGCCACTGTGGATATTGGTGCATGGAAATATTTTGCTTCATGACCTGTACCACTTGAAACGTTTGCACATATTCAGGGAGAACAACTGTCGTTGATAATTTTGAAAGCAAAAACAGTGTCCTTACAACGGACAAAAAAAAAAAAAAAAAAAGAACTGGTGGGCACCTGCAGTGAAGTAAGCTTTACAGGATTAGACCACCGCATCATGAAGGCTCACAAAAGGTGCAGGTGGTGTTCTCCTGCTGAAATGAGGTTCGCACTACTTTCTTCAGCACAACTCGAAAAGTGATAACATGTGCAACTTGTTTTGGCTGTTTCATCCCAAATACCCATTGATGCAATCGCAAGGTGGGGCCTTAATGCGACAGTATGACAGTGTTTTGCTCCTTTTCGAATCAGTCCCATGAGTTTTCTTGCAATAAACTAGTGGCTTGATTTTAATGAAATTCGTCTTTCACCATTTCTTTGTAGTGTATATTACTATACCACAGCTGATCATTACATTTTCGGTACAAAGATATAGGCCAATCTACAAAGGGGTAAATTGAATACTTGAAGAGAGAAATGTCAACTTTTGTAAAACATGCTGTGTCACTGCATGCTCACTACTACAGTAACATGTGGTTTGCATAGTATGCTTCATTTACAAGGGCAGCAACCATTTGTCATTGCCTGGTGCGTTAATCTATTTGCAGAAAATCTGTGTGACATGGTTTTCTTTGTTTTCTGTATTTCCTGTGGCTTTGCAGGTTCTTTGTCTTCGGTGTCCCGTGAGCGGTACCATGCACTCGTGTCCGTCCAAGGTGGACTGCATTCCTGCCGACAGTGCACCTATGCGACCAAGAACAGTGCAAACATGCGAACACACCTTCGCAGACACACCGGCGAGCGGCCCTTCCAGTGCCACTTGTGTCCAGCTGCATTCTTTCGGGACAGTCATCTCGCAGGACATATTCGCACGCACACAGGAGAGCGTCCCTATTCCTGTGACGTATGCAGTGCATCGTTCTCAGAAAGGTCAAATCTCTTGAAACACATTCACACCCACACAGGAGAGCGTCCCTATTCCTGTGATGTATGCAACACATCATTTTTGCGAAAATCCCACCTCATAAACCACATGCGTACCCACTCAAGAGAGCGTCCATTTTCCTGCGACCAATGCCGTGCATCATTCTCGCAGAAAATGTCTCTTGTGAGACACATGCGCAACCACACAGGGACGCGTCCTTTTTCCTGTGACTACTGCAGTGCATCGTTCTCACGTAATCAGGACCTCGTGCTGCACGTGTCTCGTTATCATGAAACCAACATGCCGTGAAAAGTGAGTAGTCAACAGGTTTTCTTGAAAGAGAAGGAGGATCTAGGTTGGTGGGAGTGTGTTGACTGGAGGTTACAAGGAAAGAGTAAATTTAGATTTGGGAAGTTACTTAGTCTGGCTGCTCGCAAAGGAGATTGTCTTAAATTTGTGAAAGGAAAGGAGGTTATAGAAGAAGGTGCAAGAAGAGGCCACTTTGAGGTGTGATTATCCACATAACTGTGCTCCACTCTGAAACAACACATGCTCCATAAAAAAAAAGGCATAGAATATCGTATATCACAAGCTACATTTATTGATTTTATTTGTAAGCCCACTCCAATGTACGTCTAGCAAACTATACAAATGTCGCTTTGCTTGAATGAACCCAAAGACTATATATATATATATATATATATATATATATATATATATATATATATATATATGTGTGTGTGTGTGTGTATTGTAGAATGGATAGGGTGCAATTAGCAGTGTCTGCAAAAGACGAGGAAGAGGACCATGGTTCGTGCTCATGATAGCTCCGATTCGGATCGCTGAGCGCTTGACCTGTGTTCGTTTATTAATAAACGGGTCGCGGACTCAACGCTCAATGCGTACTACTAAATGGTGGAGAGTGCTGGTTCTCTTTTTCATCCTGGAACTCCGTAGCAGGACTCTACCTCCGCCGTCCATCATGCCTGACGACGTTGCATCACAGCCGAATGCTGCCACACCCGCCGCTTTCCGCTGCCCCGGTATTCCGAGGGAGTGCCACCCAGTCCTATTCAACGACACTGATGAACAGGACGTCGAGGACTGGCTCGCTTTGTTTGAAAAAGTCAGTGTCAACAACCGGTGGGACGATAACGACAAACTCGGTCGCATCCACTTCTACCTGAGAGGTGTCGCGGAGCTTTGGCTGAACAACCATGAGGCTGAAATTACCACCTGGGCCTCTTTCAAAACGACCTTCGCAGACGTTTTCAACCGATCGGCAGTGTGCAAGCTCCGCGTGGAGCAGCGATTGCGTGATCGTGTCCAGTTGGCAGGAGAAAGTTTTACGTCTTACATTGAGGACGTCGTAGGCCTCTGCCGGCGCTTTAATCCGACCATGTCCGAAGCTGACAAAGTCAAGCATATCATGAAGGGCATCGAGGACGATTCGTTCCACATGCTTGTGGCGAAAAGTCCTCGAACAGTCACAGACATCATTCAGCACTGCCAGAGCTACGACGAGTTGCGAAAGCAGCGCATTTCCACGCAATGTCACAGTTTCGACACGACCAGCACGTCGGCACTGGCTGTTGGCGCGATCTCTCCACATCCGGTAGTATTGATGCACTAAATACAACAGTTCATCCGCGAGGAGGTTGCCCGCCAATTTTCTATTGCTTCTTTTCTCCCTAGTAATAGTCATGGACTCCCCTTGTCACTGTGCCAAACCATTGAAGAGCAAGTATCCAAAGCTCTTCTGCCTATGCACCAGCCACCGCCTGTATCAGAGCCGTTGCTATGCCGACGTCGCGAGAAGGCCTTCACATGCAGTGCCATACAGCATCGGCTCTCCTCAACGCCGTCATGTCTTCTATGCACCGTGGGTGCCGCCAAGCTCGCAAGTTCCGCTTTATCGACGTCCTGCCACCCTTCCCAATAATCCTTGGCACACACTGGACAACCGACCAATATGCTATTAGTGTAGTCTGCCGAGGCATGTCGAGCGTTTCTGCCGCCGCCGCGTTCCTCGTCCAACTGCCGTTGAAGCCAATTACAGCTACGACCATACAGAGTCGCAACAGCCAATGCCCTCCCACGCTCCTTCAAACACCTTATCGTCGAACCGCCGCACTACCCACTCGTCTCGATCACCCTCTTCGTGCCGGCGCTCGCTATCGCCAATGCTTCGACGCACCGCGCCTGTCCACACAGAAAACTGACCACCGCAGTTCCCAAGGCAAGAACTGTGCCACAGTCGAAATCTACAAGGCCTCGTTCCCAACCTGCAAACGAAATCCCAATCTTCATTGAAGGTGTTGCCGTGTCCGCCTTAGTCGATACTGGAGCTGCTGTGTCCGTGTTGAGCTAAGCAATGTGCCGCAAGTCGAAAAAGATTACGACTCCACTTTCTGGTGTTTCTTTCCATACAGCGAGCGCACATCACATACAATCTTCTGTCACGTGCACAGCTCGTCTACTCATTCAGGACGTTTTGTATGTGCTTGAATTCATCGTTTTTCCGCACTGCCCGCATGACATTATATTGGGCTGGGACTTTCTTTCCATGCATCATGCCGTTGTCAATTGTGCCGGTGCCAAGCTTGAATTATCAGCACTTTCGGACAACCCTCCTGCCAAGTCATCTTTTTTTCGTGTCGTCATCGCCGAGGACATGGACATCCCACCTATGTCAATTGATATTGTGCTAATCTCCTGCGACTATGCTTTCTCTACCGCCTTGTTTATGCCGTCAGCGAAATTCACTTCCCGTAAGCACTTTCTTCTCCCATTTTCTCTTATCACGATCGAAAACTCCACCGCAACCATTTATGTCATGAACCTGCTTTCGGTCCCAACCACTATGTTCCGCGGAGAATGTAGAGGGCAACTTGAGGACATTGATTCAGTCTGCCCTAACTCACTACCTGGTCGCACAGCGAGCCTCCATGTCGCGAGCTTTAATCTTGATACCACGGCCAACACATCTACCCCAGATGCCTTCCTTCCATCCATTGCTTCGGACCTTCCCATCGTTCAGCGGACCCAACTCTTGAAGCTTTTCGGCTGCTTTCGGATGTCTTTCGATTACAAGCAACCCAGTTTGGGCAAAACAACTTCGATCGTTCATCATATAGACACTGGCAGCCATGCACCCCTGCGCCAGCGTCCATACCGCGTCTCTCAAGCTGAACGTCGGGTTATTAAAGACCAGGTGACTGACATGCTTAGTCGGGGAGTCATACAGCCGTCCCACAGTCCCTGGGCATTTCGGTGGTGCTCGTTAAAAAAAGACGGTAGCATCCACTTCTGTGTTGATTATAGGTGTCTTAACAAAATCACCCGCAAAGATGTCTATCCGCTCCCCAAAATTGATGACGTGCTCGACCGTTTGCAAGGAGCGGAGTTTTTCTCTTTGCCGGATCTTCGGTCAGGGTACTGGCAGGTACCTATGGATGAAGCCGACCGCCCCAAAACTGTATTCGTAACTCCTGACGGCTTGTACGAGTTCAACGTGATGCCGTTCGACCTTTGCAATGCCCCGGCCTCATTCGAGCGTTTTATGGACAACATACTTCGAGGTCTCAAGTGGCATACGTGCCTTTGCTATCTGGACGACGTCATAGTTTTTTCAAAAGACTTCGATACCCGTCTCCAGCACTTCGCAAGTGTCCTGGAATGCCCCGCACAGGCTGGGCTACAAATAAATTTGAAGAAATGTCACTTCGCGGCACGGAAGCTCGTAATCTTATCGCACGTTGTCAGCAAGGACGGCGTTCTACCAGACCCAGACAAGCCCCGCGTGGTCACCGAGTTTCCTAAGCCGTCGACACTGAAAGAACTCTGGAGCTTTATAGGGCTATGCTCGTATTTTCGACGATTTATTCGTAACTTCGCACCTATAATGATCCCATTAACACGCCTACTTGCCGACAGCATGTATCTCGGCATGGTCGTCCACCTGTGACGACACATTTGCGAAATTACGGCATCTTCTAACATCGCCGCCGATTCTCCATCACTTCGACCCAGACGCCCCTACCGAAATCCACACGGACGCTAGTGGAGTCGGCCTTGGCGCTATCTTTGCGCAGCGAAAGTCTAGCTTCGATGAGTACGTCATTTCTTACGCGAGTCGCACTCTGACCACAGCTGAAGAAAATTATTCGGTCACGGAGAAAGAATGTCTAGCCATCGTTTGGACAATCACTAAATTTAGAACTTACATATATGGTCGGACATTTGATGTCGTGACTGACCATCACGCCCTCTGCATGTTGTCGTCTCTAAAAGACCCATCTGGTCGCCTAGCCCGTTGGGTGTTACGACTCCAAGACTACGACATCCGCGTCGTCTACAGGTCAGGGCGCAGACATTCAGATGCCGACGCTCTCTCTCGATCTCCGCTTCCCCATGACTGTGCGAATGCGCCTGTTTCTACCTAGGATACTGCCTCCCTCACACACGCTGACATGCCATCCGAGCAGCGTCAAGACCCTTGGATAGTGTCTTTAATGAAGTTCCTATCAAAGCCATCACCGAGTGCCACCAGTCGCTCGCTGCGGCGCACAGCCCGCCATTTCACCATGTGCGATGGGCTACTTTACCGCCGCAATTACCTCAGTGAAGGTCGCAAGTGGTTGTTGGTGATTCCTCGCCATCTACCTGCTGATATTTGTGCCTCGTTTCATGCGGACCCCCAATGCCGCCACGCTGGTGTAATAAAGATGTATGCACGCCTTCAGCTGCGGTACTACTGGCACAGAATGTACCGATTTGTCCGCCAATACGTGCGTTCATGCTCAAAATGTCAACGCCGGAAGAGTTCACCACATGCCGTCACTGGATCGCTTCAGCTGTTGCCCTGCCCATCCCGACCTTTCGATTGCATCGGAATCAACTTATACGGCCCACTTCCATACACACCTGGCGGTAATCGCTGGGTGGTTGTCGCTTTTGATCATTTGACACGGTATTCTGAGACTGCCGCGCTTCCAGAGGCTACATCACGTGAAGTCGGCTTATTTATTCTTCACAAACTTGTTCTTCGCTACGGCGCTCCTCGCGAGTTACTCAGCGACAGCGGACGTACGTTCCTCTCACAAGCCGTACAAGACCTCCTGCGTGAATGCAATGTTGTTCATTGAACGACCAGTGTGTACCATCCCTAAAAACAATTACATGACTGAACGCTTCAATCGCACATTAGGCGACATGCTGTCCATGTATGTATCTGCTGACCACACCAACTGGGACCACATACTATCATTTGTCACCTATGCGTACAACAGCACCACTCAGTCCACGACTGGATTTTTTCCCTTCTTTCTTCTATATGGCCGTAAACCCTCCTCATTTTATGAATACCATTATGTTGTATCGCCCGGATACTTCAGAGTTTGCAACTCTCTCAGAAGTCGCCACTTATGCGGAAGAATGCAGGCAGCTAGCACATTCGTTAGCTACACAAGACCAAGCACGCCAAAAGGACCGCCATGGCGCCAACCTGCATCCCCAGTCATATTCGCCTGGAACATTGGTGTGGCTTCGCGTTGCCTTCTCAACTCCAGGCCTTTCTTCAAAGCTGCTGCCTAAGTATGAAGGCCCCTACCGCATCCTGCGTCAAGCATCCACGGTAAACTATATTGTCGAGCCCGTACAGTCATTCACAGACCCCCGCCGTCGCGGCCGTGAGACTGTTCACGTCGACCGACTGAAGCCGCACATGACCCACCAGTCGTACCTGTGCCTTAGGTCGCCAGGATGACTCCTTTTCTGCGGGGGAGTGATTTGTAGATTGGAGAAGGTGCAATTAGCAGTGCCTGCAAAAGACGAGGAAGAGGACCGTGGTTCGTGCTCGTGAGAGCTCCGATGCGGATCGCTGAGCGCTTGACCTGTGTTCGTTTTTTAATAAACGCGTCGCGGACTCAACACTCAACGCGTACTACCAATATATATATATATATATATATATATATATATATATATAAATTTTTTGACATATATTGATATACAGGGAATCTCGTGTTGGGTTTCGCATAGGTGATAAACAATATCTTCATGTTTAAATGACAGAAAGACTTCTCGCCATATTTAGTACAGACTTTTTGAGTAGAAGTGTAAAAGTAGAGATGTACAGTTGACCACGAAAGTTTACAAACTACAGAAAAGCACCTTCGCAACACTTTCGCTGCGGCAGAGGCGGACGACTGCATCGCAGTGCCCAATAAGCGTGCCTCTGAATATGACCTTTGTGTTTTCTAACTGGGCATAAATAATTTTCACCTTTTAACTCTGTGTGCTTTTCTGACATCTGCGTCTACATGCTTCTGCCTTGTAAGCAGTCGATGAGTGTTTATCGCAAAGGGATACCTAGCCAACGCAATGCTTTTGGAGACACACTATGAATGACCGTGAGATCGAGCCTGGCGGCAACTGGCTGGTGACTGCCTGGCTGTAACTGCTATAGTGCGCAAGTGTAGGTTGCTCCGTGCGTCGTCTGCTAGCCACGTTGTGTTTTTATGTGTGTGCAGCTCATGCATATTCTCAAAGGTGAATTGTCCGGCGTTTTCAGCGCGAGTGCAACTGCTTGTACGTGTGCCTCAAACGGCGTACGAAAGAATTTCGCCTTGCTCTGCTGCTAATGCATTGTACTGAGATTAGCAAGTGCAACTTCCCAGAGTGCTGTTTATTTTCGTCGTACTGCCTATTTACCAGAATTATTTCAGAGTTGGTGTCGCTTTCTTCAAGCACATTGTAAAATGCTCTTGGCATCTTCTGAAACATGAGGGCTTATAAATGTGTGTGAATGTAGCGTTTTAGCAGCTCATTGGTAGGTGCACAACTACGGCACTGTAGTTTAGCGATTGTGTGAGGAGCCTTAAGTGTGTTTATCTGAATGTGGTACCACTGCATAGAAATATTAATATCACATAAACTGTGACACTTCGGTTCGTAATGTGTACCTAAAACGGTGTTGCTGTGCGCAACGGTGTGCTTAGATTTAGAAAAGCTTTAAAGAGCCCAGGTGTTCACAATTGATTCAGACGACATGCCTTACATTTAATGTTGAATATTTTCACTGAAAGTCTCATCTTTACTACACTGTCTTGAGCATTTGTGTGGCATTGTCATTAACGGATGGAAGGCAAGCGGTCATTTTTCGTTTGAGAAAAAAAAAAGACATGCTTGTTCTATAAGATAACAAGACCTTTGTCGTAGCGCAAGGTGCTGTCAGCCACTAAGCTTTCTTCACTAGTCTTATCAAATGTGCCAGATTTCATGGTGAACAAAGCGCATATGTGTATATATGATAACGGTGGTACTGAAGTAATTACACAGAAATGCGGGTCTTCAACGATCTTTCTTTCTCTCTTTTTTGTCATACGCAGATGACAAAACAGTAAATAAGCAGTTCAGTCGCGCTACAGAAGTGCGTATATAAGGGGCGGAACACAAGTTAAACACATACAAACGCCACAGCAAAAGCATTATTTAGTTTAAAAAGCGCCGACAGTCACTCTGGGCAAGCCTCCCTTTAAAAGGCTGAATGTGCTTTACTACCAGGTAATGGTAACGATGCATAGAGTTTGTGCATCGATTCCGAAGAGAGCAGCATAAATATTGCCATGTTCCATTTACCAAGTTTTGTTATCGTCCCAAAACACTACACAATTCTCAGCGTAAACCGTGCCTGCAGTTTCCGAGAAACTTCCTGACTGTAGTAGATCATTTCGATACGATCACGCCCACTCTGCGAACGGTACAGATTATTCTGGAACCTACGCCACCGCCAGCGATAACGCTAGAACATTCGACGGCAAGAGTATAAATGCCGACGTGCTTCGCCGCTTGTCAATAGTTGATGGACGGCTAACGCTCTGTTCGCCGCTATCAGTCGAAGACTGCTACTGCAATCGGACTTTCCGTTTACCGGGCACAGGTTCGCCCAAATAAACAGTTAAATTCCAACACAAAGTCTCCTGTCTTCGGCCACGTCACGACCCCGTGACAATATTACCAGTGAAAAGTGGTCAAGCACTTTACTCGCCGACAATCGGCTCAAACCGCTTGCATCAAGGTTTGCTGCCTGTATTTGTATATGCGCCGCTGACCGGCTATCCACACTTCCACTGAGACAGTGCTGCCACCTATAGCTCTATCTCGCCACGAATAGCGTTGATCAAGCAGTAAAATAGAAATGCAACGGTCATAAGACATATGAACACTTGGTGTGAAAACTGGTAACTAACAATGGGCTATGCTACTTTGGAAAATTGAAACAACAGTGGATAACAAGAAGACCAGTTTCTGGCCTAGTCCTGCAGTCGACAATAGATGGCGTACCACTAGTGGCGTAGACGAGTAGTTTGGCACACGCTCGTGTGGTCTGCTAACTTTTATTGTTGACTGTACATTCATACCTGTGAACAGATAAGTGGCATCACTGATGTAGTGATAACATGCTGATATAGGTATAATAATATTATCATACACAACAGACATACGTAAAAATTTCTCAAACAAGAAGGATGTTCTGCCAAATAGTATTGTGTAAAATCTGTGGGTTAACTTCTATTTTTTTTTTCAGCATGGCAAAGCCTGTAATGGCATTCTTGGCAGCATTGCTATGTTAACAAATTGTTCCCTGTTATGGACAGCTACTGAGAATCCTGTTTAATTTGATGTTCTAGAGACGTTGTTTTCGTTGTTGGATCCTTTTATAAACATTTCAGGGAAATCTTGAAGTGAAATTTTGAATCACAAGCATGAAATAGTAAGTACAACTGACAATGCATTTCAGTCAGATCTACTTACCTGAACCAAGGCTATATTCACAAAGAGCACTCCTTCAAAGGACGTTCACGCACCTTGAAGCTAAAAATTTGACTTCTGGTGTTGATGTCTGATGGTAACGAAACCCACGTGCCCAAACGATGTCACAACTCACCCTCAAATTTCTTTTCGCCCACCCTCAATATTGAATTTGTGCTATTTGAAAATTGAATAAGCATCTTATCTGCTCTCATTGGCTTTGCCTAATCAAAGCACATCACCAAGTGATTCTGTCATGGGTCCAAGTAAAGAAATGGTGTCGAAAAGGGCACGTAACTGTGTGATGATCTCATGTTGCAACGTCACGTGACGTAAATATTGCAGTGGTATGAACATTGGCAAAGTACACATGTCCACATAACTCATACCCTCATCACATGCTCCAGTCTGCATCTGTTTGCGCTCCTCGCGTCTTTCATGTTTAATGCGCATGAGGAGACGTAAGTGCCTCAGTAACTTGTTACTTTGCTATGCTACTTGCTGTGTCATGTTCTAGCTGGCAAAACCACAGAGACAAAAGTGGCACTTAAGCAGGGAAACACGCTTGCTCTCAACAACCATTTACTTCAGAAATGGTGCGAGATATACAGCCAGGCAGGGGCTATCCTGCAAGGTACTAATACTAGAACATTTATGCTGGGTGTCACCAGCAGCAGTTATTGACATTATCTCTACCATGTTAGTCATGTGCATGCTGATCGGTGGGCACCAGCACAAAAGAAAAAAAAAAGTTTGCTTTCAACTCTGCCTATTTATGTGTCTGCTTGAAAATCAGAAAGTGCACCCTTTCTTTGACAAGGGCCGCATCCGCTTTCAGATTAAACTCTGTTAGAACTGGCACTCTGTGTGTGTGTGTGTTGTGTGTGTGTGTATATGTGCGTGTGTGTGTGTGTCCCTTTGTCAATGTCTTAGGCAGTGTTTTATATGTTACTTGGCTTTTTGCATGGATGCATTGACTCGGGAATGGCTTCAACCCTGTCATCGTAGAATTGTGGAAGAAATATTGTTTAATCAGTTCCCACAAATAATGTAAAAACTGATTGTTTGAGAGGACATTCAAGTGTTCTTGCAATTTTGATGCCATTTAAAAAAAAATTGATGCCTTCTGTAATAACGCACCACACTCTCAGTATAAATTTTTGCACTTGTGTATATTTTATGGTTGGCCTCACTGTCTGACACCCAAGTGACAGAGGTTTATTTAGTGATCTTGCATCATGTTTATCTGAACTTGTCAAATTGCATCATAACATTTGTTGACAAAGATCTGCATCTCAGCTGATTTGTATTGTTTCTCTGCAGAGCTACCTGCTTTTTATTTTGCGTACAGTGGAAGGACCCACAATAGACACAATAAAACAGGCAATGACTTACACTTCTATCAACCATGTACCATAATATGCATATACAAGGTGTCCCAGATGTAGAGCACCAGGTTTTTAAAAAAGCATGACAGCGTTATGCCCAGCAAACTTAGTGCTTGTAAGGATTCATGCAAGAGACAACGCCCGTACTCTAGGCCTGCTGTTCTTGTTCACCCTCTGCTTCGCTCCCCACATGCCCCAACCCTGGTATCGCTCTTCGTCACCACATACTATATATGTTGTTCTTAGTAGAGTGAAGTAGCCGCTAGTAGTGTTTTCATTAATGATGTTCAATTAGTCAATTATAATGAATTTAAGAAGTCATAATGTACCCAAATAAAGTGTAAGTTGATGAGGTCTATATAAGCATATTTAAGAAATATCTAACTGCAATACTTTCAGTAATTTATTAATTGTGCACTCATTTTTTCCAGCTGAACAAGAATGCCTGCAAATATGAAAATGCTACGTGACTAAACTGCAAAATGCATCAAGAAGCAGAGCCCTCTGACATGCTTTCTGCGAGGTTGCCAGTGTAACGGGAAAAATGCAGAAGTGGAAAACATTTTTTTTTTCTAAGCCAGTTGTACTGCAAAGGGCAGCTGTACGAACTACGAGCATTGATTCGCCTGTGTTTCTCATGTTTTTAGCTTGTTTATTTGCTCTTTTCTGTCATTTTGTGTTGTCTATTTTCTGTTATTTGATGCTGCTATTCATGGGAAAGCACGTGCTGGTATGAAACGTGGTACTTGCATGACCAAGGCTAGACATGAGGTCACAACATGGAGGTCCGTTAAACTGCTCCACAGTTAAGAAAATATCACCCTGGCACTTTATGCGCCGCTTCCATGAGGAAGCACCGCGCCGTTTTGGTCTTCCCAAGTCAGGCAATAGTCAGAACAGCGATCAAGCAGCGCTATCAGAAGGATCAGCCGCCCGTGAGATATGGATAACGACAGTGGTATAAAATCGAGGGTAAGGAATTCTTCTAAAATGATGACACATTCTGTTGGTGATCAACTCGCAGCGCAGTTGCTTGCGAAGAGCTTACTTGAGGGCGGTGCTTTGTTATGCGACTGGGACTGTAGTCAAATGGTATTTATCATGTTTCATGGGCTTTATGTGGTTAAAAACAATGAGAGCTCAATATGTTGCTGATAATAATGCATTTGTCTCCTAAACAGCCTACATGACATATGCTTCAGTGACATTTTAATAAATACGAGAGTACCTGTAGAGTTACAATATTTACTATATAACTAATGAAATCTCGTCAATTAAAAGCTTACTGGTGTCTATTCCTGTACGTTGGAAACAAACATGCACAAATTTTTCCTCACATACAGTTTTTATTTAGAATGCATCGTCATCATTATTGGGGAAGGGGACAGTGGAGTTAAAGAAAGTGGAAAAAAGAGGCCATTTTCTCGTGGAATTAATACCAACAGCATTGAGTGTTGGGTCGAGACACCTCTCTTTTCATTAGAAAACCAGTGCAGCCTGTGGAATTTGGAATCGTACCCAGTGCCTTCTAGATTAAAAGCGGATGCTCCAACCTTGTTCTTTTAATCTGCTTGTTCTTTTACTGATATCATCTTCCTATTTGTCACCCTCACACCCATCCTACCCCTCTGCAATGTGCCTATACTGGCTGGCCTCACTGTCTTGCACCGCATCAATATAAGCTGAAAATGCACCACTTTGCCTGCGCAGGCCTGGTTGCCGTACGTCATTACCCGGTCTTCAGCAAAAAAGAACATGTGCATCAGTGTCGGGTGTGTGGCTATTCCACGACCAACAGGAGAGACTTTCGAAAACATGGAACAATACACACGGCCAAGAGGCAATTCAAATGTGACCAATGTGGCAGAGCCTTCAACCGCAAGGACAACCTGAAAGAGCACGCTCGGCTCCACTCCGGGGAGAGACCTTTCCGTTGCCACCTCTGTCCCAGTGACTTTACGCAGAGGTCGGGCCTTGCGCAACACTTGCGTACTCACAGACGTGGGAAGCTTCTCGCTGATGGTGTTCAATTGTGACAAAAAAGGTGGAGACAGTGTGAGAGATGTGCGCCCATAGCCAGTGACCCACTTGAAAGACTGAAAGGACATGCACGATGGCAGGACAGATGCTAGTGGGCTGTGGAACTTTTTTTTTTTTAATGAATGTTGAAAAGCACACCCACATGTGAATTTTGCTTTGTGCCACATGTGTGTGGTACGTGCATGCCATTATGTACTCCTATTCACGTGTTTGTCGATATCCCTAGATGTATTGAATAAAGTGATGGCTGAAGTACTTGTTCGGTAATGTTTAGGTCTGAGTCGATGCAAGGCTCTGATAACAAGCCTTTTTACGTTTTGCTGCCAAAGCACGTATACATCATTATTCTCACAAGCCCAGTTTCTGTGATAGACTGGCTTTGTGATTTGGTTCAAAAAAGAAAGGCCTTTATTTTTCTGTGATTGCTTTCCTGTAGCAGTTAATGTAACTATGGTGCACCTCATGGGCACATTTTTCGGTATGATTGAGTAGCTTCTGAGACGTTATGGTGTCTGATGCCAAGTTTCCTAGATAAGGTGGTCCCTTGATCACGTTTTTGCTATCATATTGTCAAAACCTGCTATGCTCAAAGAAAGGGGACACATTCCATGATATCCAAACTGGACACCCACATTGCTATTGTCTTCAACTCATGCAGCCTATCAGCATAAGGGTCTGCCTGGTTTTGCGAAGATGATGAGTGCAGCCTTGTTTTGTGACAGGAAAGCTCCGCAGATTAAAGGGAAAAGTAAGCTTAAACTTGCAGTCATGGTTTCTCGTCATATTATTACCTTGAAAATGTCCTATTAGAATAACAAAACTAAATGCTCAAGAAGATGAAAAATTCTAGAACGGAGGTGCTGCTGGAGCCAGCGATTAAACAGGCAGACTTGTCTTTGATAGGGCTCCTACTGCTTTCCACAGCTCTGTGTATGTGCACACCTTCACTGCTCTCTCCCAACGACAAAAGGGAAGTTGGAGAAGAGAGCAAATGTCAAGAAAAAGGAAGAAAGATAATCTACTGGAGAGCTATTGTGTTATTTTGGCTTGTCATAGCAGCAGAGTAAGTGGGGGAAAAAAAGTCCTAAATAAAAGAAGGACAACAATTAGAGTGAGGGGTGGGGAAAGAGAGTCTCCGGGAATGTACAAGGGCTTTGTTGGCATGAATGGGTAAGTGGCGAGGGCAGGGAAAGAGGGGGCTTTACACCGCGTTATATATCAGGTGTGGGTCAAAAAAATTGTACTATTGTATTTTACCGAAACCGCACTTATCGCATACGAGCAGCAATTGAACCTTACATTTACCTGGTCAGAATAGTTAACAATGCTTAGAAAAGCACCTGCTATGTCGAATAGTTTCTAGAGTGCCCTTTGAAACATTTGTGCCCATTGACTGGAGTTTATTGAATTTATAAGTTAGGTACAACTGTGTTTTCTCTCTATCTCTCGGAGACTGAAAATTTGAAGTATTGAGTTAATCAATGTTGTCGCCACACAATATCCTCTCTTCTGTCTCACCGTCCGCATTACGTCCTGTACGTATCGTCTGGACTCCTGGACACGTCTCTCTCCATGGTAATGAACACGTTCATGCGGTTGCCCGAGAGCTGACCGGCCGGGCTCCGTTGGAGGAACTGTCCAATCCAGACGACGCATCGACAGAACCACTTAACTACAACGCTACGCTGGAGTACTACTGACAGAGCCGTTATACGTATCCCCCCTTCCTCATCCTTTACTTAACAGAGCAGATGCTGTCGCTTGACGGCAACTACAGACCAATTCATTTCCTTGCCTTTATATGCTAAATCGCTTTCATCCGACTCTCTACCCCTCTTACTGCCCCTTCTGTGGATCCGTACCGATGGTGTATCACTCCACGTGGGAATGCTCTGCCCCACGGGGCGTTCCTCCCATTCCCAATCCCACCCATTCCTCTTGGGAGTCTGCACTGCTCAGTTTACGCCGGCAGGAACAGCAGCAGCTGGTCCATCGGGCTCGCAGGGTCGCGCAAGGTAATGAAGCCCTGGACTGAGGGCCCCACCCAAAGAAGGCTCAGTGTGCATTTGTTATTAATAAATGCTTATTCTCTCTCTCTCCCGGAACTTTATGCCCTCCCTAACCTGTCTAGTCTTCCTACCGAACTCTCCACTCGCCACACCACAAGAACATGTATGTGGGCAGCACACCATCAACCGCTGGCGCAGGGTCAAAGTGTTGCTGTTGAAAGATAACGCAGCTAACAATGTTACCCCATGGCTAGGACACTCTACATGGCTATACCACAGAACACCTATCTACTACCACTTGGCTATAACATGGCGAAAACTTGCCTAAGTCACCGCCATAGAGTTTCCCAAAATTCTAATGGTCACCACTACTCATTTTTTTTACACGTTCGAAAAGTTCAATGGTCAAGACCACTGAACTGGTAGGTGTTCTGTGACTAGGTTTGCTAGTGTTAGTAGTGGTCAAAACTTCTAAAAACGAATGCGGGAAACTTTTCAAAGAAATATCTAGAATGCGTTGCACGTAAAGCAGTCTCAGAACATATATAGAGCCAGTCGCGTGCTCTATACTTTTGATAATTATACATGATTATTGCTTTTTGAAAAAGAAATGGATAAAAAAATTGTATCAGCATCAAAATCAAATTCGAAACCGAAACTGCATAACGTTGCCTGTCACGTGACAGCACTAAAAATTCATAGTTGTGTTTATTTTTTGTTCTTGTGGTGAACGAGCGCGCCGCTTTCTTTTTCCGAACTCGCGCTTGTCGTCAGTAAAGTGGCAACCAGTGGTGCTATTATGTAAAAATTCCAAATCCGGACAAAGGCGGTCTCTTCCATTGAGTCGCACGCGATTGGCCCATACAAGCTGTGACGAATGCTGTGACGTTATGAGTGACGTGAACTGGGGTGTCACGTGACTTTTTTTTTACGGTTTTCGGAGAAAGGCGATGGAACGGTCGGAGAGACTGTCCGAAAGCAACCGGAGGGATTGAAATGGCTGCAAGGTGGCCTGGATTGGATTGAAATGGAAAAAAAGCGCGACTTTTCGGCACCGGGCACTTAGACAACATGGCGTTTCCCACTGACATGGTACTTCGCCTTGCCTGTGCGGTAGCTTCAACCGAGCAGAGGCGACAACGCGAGGTAAAAGATGCATTTGAAGAGTTCAGCGAAGAAGAGTTCCGGCAATGTTTTCGTCTGTCCAAACGAACAGTGCGTAGCTTGTGCGACGAACTTGACCCTATCATCGGATGCCAGCGAGCCAGTGGCCTTTCCACAGAGAGAAAGGTGTTGTGCGCGCTGCGATTTTTCGCCACCGGTAGCTAGCTTCCAGCTGAGCATTGGTCGCGAGGAACACATCGGCATGTCTCAGCCGGCGGTGAGCAACACCATCCACGAGGTGACGGAGGCGATTATTACCGTGGCTGCCAGAAAAAGGGTGGTGGACTTCCCATTGACCACAGCTGCCAAGGATGAGGCGAAGGCGGAGTTTGCACGACGTGGTTGCATCCCAGGCGTGCTGGCGTGTGTCGACGGCACGTTGGTCGCCATTCGCAAGCCAGAGGGATACATCCTGGCCGACACGGCGAGTTTCATGTCCAGAAAGGGCTATTATGCCCTGAACGTCATGATCGTAAGTACCGTTCGGATCCTTTCTTACTCGCCCATCGGAGTAGCTGTTCAGTTTTGACGTCGGAGCTGGGAAAAGTACCAATTCAAAGAATAAGGGAGAACATGCGGATAAACGGGTGCGTGCTAGTTGGTGGCTCTCATGGCCTCGGTTATCATAAGTGGCAAGTGTTTGTGTAAGTGAGCCAGTTGTCGTATTTTTTGTCTTCGTTCTGGCATGCATGCGCAATGAAGTTGAGCATTTTGAAGGTAATAAGAATATGGGCTGTAGTCGTAGCAGATTTATACACACGATAGGGAAGTATTTCAAACACGAAAGTACTTATAACCACAATTGCATAGGCTAGCTGTGGTATGTACGAGTTCTTTCCCAATAGCATGGCGTAGGTTTTCATTTATCGATCATTCAGTGGAAGTCCTAGCCATGTGTACAGGGGAATGGTCATTGCCCCCTTCCCTCCTCAGTTGCTACACCCTGTCCCTGTGTTCCCCTCTAGGTGAAACTGCATGTACCAATGACTGTACTAGTATGCATTGTTTCCGGCTTATGTGTAGAAAGAAGGGGTTTGTTTGGAGCATAGATGCAGTACTATTTTGTATCACTCATTACAGGTGTGCAACGCACGGCTGCGCATCCTTGTCGTGGACCCACGATTCCCAGGTTCGTGCCACGACTCCTGGGTTTGGGAACACAACCCTTTGCGTTCACGCCTAGCTGCACAGCTGCAGCCTGGCGAATATCTGCTTGGTAAGTATTAATGTGAACTAACTGGGGTAGAGCACTCGGCCGCCATTTATCTATTGCAGGAGACGCAGGGTATCCCCTCGAGCCATGGCTCCTCGTTCCAGTTCCTGGCAGTCACCCCGGCAACACCTCCGAAGGCCGATTCAACAAGGAGCACGCATCCATGCGCAATGTTGTGGAAAGATGTATCGGAGTGTTGAAGAGCAAGTTCCGTTGCTTGCAGCACTTTCGAACGATGCTCTACAACCCCGATCGAGCAGGGCGAATTATTTATGCCTGCGCTGCTCTCCACAACATTGCATTGGACGCGGGGGACTGGACCTTGGATGAGTATGTTGGGGACATGCCACCAGTTGAGGATGACGATAAGGAGCCAGGAGAGAGCCATGTGCTCACACCCCGCAACGTGCTGCTCAGAGGACAGCAGCAGCGCAGCGCTGTCGTGGGCCTTTTTTGAAGTGCACAGGAACGCGGTAAGCTGTCATATCACACACATAATTTATTCATACTAATTCCACTGCACCCAGGCAAGACAGGGCTGTGTTTGCCACAACACAAAGTACTTACTCGTGCTTCAACATTATGCATGGTGGCAATAGAAAAATGCTGCATTTTTTTTTAAATGTCACATGAATTAGGCAACGGAAACACCCTTTTCTATATCAGGGATCACAGTCACAACAGACTAGATTGGAGCAAGCGCATATGAGGGGCACCCTGTGCTGACCGTTGCCATCAAAAGATTGCAGCACGTCACACAACTCAAATGCAGCAACGTCACACAACTTCTTTCACGAAAACGCATAAAAATTGTAGTTACATTAGAAACATGTTGCAAGAACGCATGATACGTATGTCCGTCTCTTCTCATAGTCATTGACTGCAAACATTCAATTGAACACGCTAGGCTTGCCGAGCACAATGCCGTGCCGGCTTTTTGTTCATTGTCCTCGGCATTGTATAAATATTTAAATAATATTTCATTTGATTTGAATTCCCGACTAGAGTTATACTGCAATGCTACAAAATACGTAAATCAAAGCAGCAAATAACATGTGGGTTGTTTTAATGACACACGGCATGAATATTTGGCTCAGCAATCTCGCTGCTCCCAAAGCATACCACGTTCAAAATTAATTCCTGCAATGAGTAATTTACAATGAAAACAGTCGCTGGAATGTTGCTGTGATGATGACCCTTTTCATTAGTGAAACTGTGCGACATACCCACTTGCTAGTTTAGTGATCTCAAAAAAGACTTGGTTGTAGTTGTACCTTAGCCTCATTGCGCTGAAATGACAATATCACAGTGTAAGCAATTTTCGGCAGGTAAACATGCTTCATAAAGAATGCAGCGAGCTGCGAAACAGTGTGAGGCTAAAAAATATCACAGTCCAACACTATGTGGTAATGCTGCATAAAAAGCGCAGTGAGCTAGAAAACAGTGAGGCAACACAAATATCACAGTGCTAAAAACATTCACAAAAAATGTCAACTATACGCTCTTGGTCTTTGTGTGGATGACTAGACACCTTTAAGATGGTGGGGGGAGGGGGGAGACGCTGCCTCACGAGTAGGTCGAACATAAATTGAGAAACGCATATATCGAACATCAAAAAAGATGAAAGACACGTGAAGAAAAAAACGCTGTACTCCTTGTACAAAGTAAATGCTAACTTAAAGGTAGTATAAACCAATAATGCATGATAAACATTTAAAACATTAAAAACATGATGTAAAACTTAAAATAAACGCATATATCGAACATCAAAATAGATGAAAGACATGTGAAGAAAAAAATGCTGTACTCCTTGTACAAAGTAAATGCTAACTTAAAGGTAGTAATATGTATTAAATGTAAAAAACAATGTATGAAATGGTACGCTGACTGCAACACGTAAACATATAAAAACTAATAAACCAATAATGCATGATAAACATTTAAAACATTAAAAACATGATGCAAAACTTAAAATAAACGCATATATCGAACATCAAAATAGATAACTATGTATCTCTTTCCCGCAGAGGGCCCTCAGCCACGGCCCGTTCCAGTGCTGCTACCATACGCCGCGCCAGAGAAGTTAAGTGCAAGGCTGATCTTCTGATCCCCCGCACCTCCTGCAGTGAATCATCATGGTGGAAATGTTTGCATGAGCTGCTGAAGAACTCTCGACCATCTCGTGGCTCGAAGCTGCTGCTGCGGAGAATTGCAACGTGAACAACAATTTCCCCTCAGTTGAAAATTCATTGGCCTGGTGGCATCCTTTGAAAGTGTGAAGCTTCGTGTACAAGCTATGCCCTCTTCGTTTGGATCAACAAACAATTGCTGGAGCTACTCTTCATTCATCTCCTCAAATGCATCTCTTACAATCAAACAGCCCTTTTCAGGGCTAACCAACCTTTTGCCCGGCAGTTTATCATTGCAGATGTCAGATACCGTGCCCTCAATACAATGCATGTTTCTTATTTACAGCCCAAGTTGGTTTCAGTCATCATAACAGAGCATCAAAAAATGTTCACACCCTTTACGTAAAATTTAAACAAACGGTCTACTCGCATCAAGCAACTTCTCAGTCAGCTCGAGGCTCTGGTCGCACTGGGAAGACACCCGCAACAAGGTGTCGGTGCGCCGTGGCCTCTGTTGACGGCGAGGCCGCACAGGAGGCTGAGGCACTGCAAACATGCAGCATTTTCGTCACCGCATGCTGTGGTAGGCTTTAAGTCTATGGCCATGTTGTGGATAATTGGGCAATTCGAATAACATACGAGAGGTTATTTTCTCAAAACACTTTGATGATCAATAACTTACCCGGTGCAGCGGGGCCGCTTTCCAGGTAACTTGGGGGGGCTTCTGTGGAGTAAAAAATAAAAGTTCACGAACTGGGCGCACATACGTCCTATAATCAATAAAACACTAAGTTCTCAGATGCTTACGTGTGGCTGTGTCACTGTCAGCTGCTGCAGCCGCTTCAGTGGCTTCCACCTCGACCTCCATTGCAGGAGCGGGAACATCCGCCTGCTGGAAAGTGTCGTGGGCATAATCTTTCAGAAAAAGGGTATTCGTTACTCTGGCTATTTTACAACCTTACCTACTAAACATCTGCGGAAACGTTCTGCAGCTATTCAGTGGTCAATGATATCAAGTATTACCATTTTAGTGCATGCACTTGCCCGCAGGCATTTCGTGTCTGTTTGATAAATAAATACGCCTTTTACTGCAAGGGCTGCAAAGCGAGATTTCAGTTGACAAACCTACCTGCTTTTGAATTCTTTTTCCTGCACTATCTTACTGTTCAACAAGGTTCCCCTAAAGGCACCCCTTACAAAATGGGCAAACTCTGTCATGGCACCGCTCAGGAACCCGTGATACTGCGGCGGCAGAGTGCTTACCTGTTGATATTCGAGGGAACCGAAGACGCCACCGAAGCGCGCCAACCCGGTGAGTTGCAACACGCGACCCCGGAAGCCTGGCAGACGACCCCCTCCAGTGCCCCTGGAAATATACACCAATGTCAAAGAACAAATCGCCCGCACATTCAACGGTCACTCACGTTTGTGCCTCTTTGATGGCGGCGGCGTCACGGCGGGCCTCGTGCACCTGCCTGCGCCACCAAGCCTGCCAGTCATCCGCGCTTTTCTGCGCAGGGCCTTCAAGGTTCAGCGCGTCGCTGAGCTCTTGCCACAGCCGCCGCCGGTCGGCGACCGTGACGCCATGCTGCAGCTCAATGGCTTTCGCCGCGAGCTGCGGATGTTCGCTCATAAAGGCGAGCACCAGCGCGCGCTGACCCTCGGAAACGCGGATGAGCCGCTGCTGCTGGTGGCTAGCGGTGCCGTTGCCCTCCGCCATGACTGCGCTCGACCGAGCCAACGACTTCGAAAGTTGCGCCGTTTAGTAGTGGAGTTTTGAAAACAGTAACTGCTTGAAACAAAGTTGTACCTAGCGCCACCACAAATCGTCCTGCTAAATTTAGCGTTGTTTAGAACAATAACAGAAAAAATACGTTTGGATTGTATTGTATTCCTTATTAAACAATTAAAAACTAGTGCCAACACATTTTAATAGTGCGCAATAATAGTCAAACACTTCTGAACATGTTACAAACACTTTTCACTTTGCTATACGGCCCCCAAGTCAACGTCAAAATGATGACGCAAGCCTCCATTTCCCTCATTGGCTGTTCACTTCCTCTCGTCCTCGCGACCGCTGCAGACCGCCCATTTTTTGACGTCACCGACAGACCGCCTCCGTCCGGATTTGGAATTTTTACATAATTGCGCCACTGGTAGGGACATTGCGGAGATGTCATCATGGTGTTTGATGTGTCGACAAGTGCAGTTTTATGGCAATGGCAAGTGTTCCCTGGCGCAGTTGTGTTAGCCGCGCCGAACGTCAAACGCTCACAAATGGACGGCATGTGAAGGACTTCCCCCCGTGTGCATCTACTGGCAAGTCCAAGCTTCGTAGGTGACGTACTGGATGTGTTCTTTTCTTTGTCATAATTCTAAACTGAGTGAGGTACTGTTACTCATTATTTGTTCTGAAAAATGGTGTGTGTGTGCGTGTTGGCGCGCGTAATCTTGAAAGACCGACTCTATACGCACGACGTCGTGGGTCTTGGCAGAAGCGTGTATACGCACGACGCGACTGACGCGCCACGCGGCAGTTGCTGAAACCTTCCGGATCGGACTACCGATGCATGCTTCCGAGTAGTCTGCGCGTGTCTGTTCGGTCGCCGCGCGTGTGACAACTGTTTAGTGGATGTTGCCAAAGTAACGGGCCCTACAGCTGTGAACAGTACGATGTTTTAATGCAAACGAGAGCGTGTGCTGCACCTTGCTCACCTTATCGCTCTGCACGTAATTGCGCATGCAAAGAGCAGCAGTTTTCAATGGGGTAGACCACTATACTCGCGGACAACTTTTTCTTGGCATTGAAGCGAAGGCTGCAGAGTCAAATCGCGCGTATCCTATCGTAAATAATGTAGTCCCGCAAATGCCACCGTATTTCTAGGTAAGTTATCAGAACAACTCTTTTATTTTCTACATGTAGCCCTCTTTGAGACAGGGCGCAGCACACACTAGTGAGATGTACAGACTCCCAAATCTATAACTATCCAAATCTCGTGCGCGAGCGCCGACCTTTTTGTGCGTCAACGCCATACGACGGAGCCATGTTCCAAATAGGGCGAGAGAAAACTTAAAAAAAAAAAAAAGCGTTTGCGTCGCCAGATAACAAATGAACGATCCACATTTGTCAGCTTATCTCATGCGCGGGGGCGTGTGACGTATCTGCGGATTTCATTTTCTCGGTTGCTTGCTAATCTTCGGAATATTAAGATACGAGCCAGACGCGCTGCCTGTTCTTCTGAACTAAGTTAATGCAGGGTGACGTTCTCACGAAGGAACAGCCGAGCAGACGATAGGCCCATGTGCGCGCGTCATGGGACTGCGCTTACTCTCGCCGTTTGCAACTTGGCTCCGTCGTACGGCGCTAACGCACAAAGTCGGCGTTCGCGCACGATAGTTAAAAAGATTTGGGCGGCTGTACATGTGCAGAAGCTCCGCCCCCGTAGCTTTCCCTTCATTGCCATGAAAAGTTGCCCTCGTTGGAAGAAACCAGCTTGCAGTGGAAATGGAGGTCTTTGACAACGCTAATAGGGTGAACACCCTATTATTGTTCAGCAGTGCCTTCAGTTCATATACATCTGGCCATCCTGTTTGAGCATGTGTTGGCAGCAAGCACTCCGAGCTTCAGAAAAAGTCAGCTAGCCGCGCTGTTCACACGCTGGCTGTCCTCAACGTCGAAACAGTTTCATGTTGGAGCATATTACAGTTACATGTATTTCAACTTACACTTGTATCAGTTACTCTATTTCCCTGTTTCATAGATGACAAGATATAAAAGTTTAGAAATAATTTACTGTAGTAAATTTCTCATCCTGCTGTGTCAAATTACCCCCCCCCTTCCCTTTTTCTCAGGGTCTCCCTATTTAAACTTTCACGCTGCACAAAAAAAGTAACCTAACGCTGATGTGCTTCCTGGGTGAGAACTGAAATAGACAGGACGCAACATGCGTCAAACACTTCAGTCACCTTGGTCTCTCGCGATTCCCTCATCTCATGCGCGGGGGCGTATGAGATATACTAAGCTCTCCTGAACTTTTGCAACAGAGCGGACGGACCCGTAGCAGTACTGCAGTTTCGAGCTGACAAGGCACTGCACTACCGAAGACTGCCTACCGTCTATTCAGCAGCAAAACAAAACAGCATAAGTGCAAAAAGAAAAAAAAGCATGCGTTTATTGCTCCAGGAAGTATCTATGTGTGGCTGCAACACTTCATACAGAACCAGTGACGCTTTAGGTCCTCCTTCTTCACTGAAGCACACGGCCTGTAATATAATGGAGAAAAGCATGTAAGAACATAAATTATGACCTTATGCCATCCTATACTTACCAGTGAAACCATTCCAAGCACTGATCACACAAAACCATTTTTATTTCGCCATCATCCTTTTTCTTGCATTGTGCACAGCTCCATATGTCTCCTTTTTTTTTCACAGCAACTGCAGACAAGGAACAGTTGCTCATGCATGGCAGTCACAAAACAATGATAAACGACCAGAAAGAGATAGGTTCTTACGGGATGATGAGAGCAACAGCCATGCCTCTGCGGTGAAGTATTTCTTCAGCTTTGGCAATGATACCCGGTGGTCTAGGAGGGCGCTCGCCAACTCCTCGGGGCGCACTTCAATATCACTCTCATCGAGAATTCCCCCTTCATTCAAAACACGTGCTGCAGCCTCCTGGCCAGCAATGCCAGTTAGGATCACTGAAAAAAATATCCAGCACATAATGCACAAGCATGACAAGCCATGCCAATAAAGAACATTTCCTCAGATTAACCTTTCTTGAGGGACGTAGCTAGTGCATGTTTAAAAGTTCTTAAAAATTATGCATCTGACAAAAAATTATCACTAGAAACGTTTTCTGTTCCATTCCAAGCAAGTAATGATTGCACACTTCCAGAACGCTTGCAAAAGGCATATTTCCTTACACTTTTCTTGAGACCTCGGAGATAAATCCTTGAAAGGCACAGGACCTTCTCCTTGTTTCTTCCTCTTCATTGTTCTTTGGCGAATGCGCTTGGCAGGACGTCCTCTGCTTTTCACCACTGGAAGCTTTATTGGACAGCTTTTCCCTGTTTCCTCAGCTTTCTCCTGCACGTTTTTTACTACAACGGGTTGACCAGGATTGTCGGGTTCTTCAGCTTTCTCCTGCATGTTTTCCAGCTCAATGGCTTGACCCGAATTTTCAGCTTCCTCAGGTTTCTTCTGCATGTTTTCCACTTCAACGGCTTGACTATGAGGATTTTCAGCTGCTTGTGTGTCACACTCACTGTTACTGCTGGTGGCTAAATTTATAGAGCAGTCCCTTTTGTTCTCTTCACCTCCTTTGAGCCAAGTGCTATTCAAATCCTCCAAGAACCCGAGTCGTTGTGCAAAGATACCAGGTTGACAATCGGCCAACGTGTCAGCAAGTGACTTGAGTGTCCGCATAGCAAAATTGTATCGCTGATTACGGTTCATTTTTTCAAAATTTGGGCCAGGCATCGAAAGTATTCGGAGTTGGTCTGTGGGGGTGCTGTTCTCAGCAGCGGCTTGCTGATTTGGCAAGAATGCGGCCTGGTACCGTTTGAACCAGCGGCTTCGTACTGCTTTGTCCAAGTCAGGCTCAATGTCGTATTTGACGTACACGGCCAACAAGTGCCGGCAAGGCAACCCCATTTTGGAAGAGAAGGTGCAGCTGCACGAGTGACTTTCAATGGAAATATCATGCCACCTTTCTCCATTTGAAAATGTAACATGGTACAATTTTTCTTTTGTTTTCTTCACTTCAATATCATTTTCTGCAAGTTTGCTGAACTGCTTTCTAATTACTCCACAAGCAAACGGGGTCAGCACTTTAGCACATGCCTCTTCAATTTTATTATTGCTAGAATGGTTGTAGAAGATGCATGTCTTCAGCAATGTTGCTGAGTGGGCCGACTTTCTTTCAATACTGCTTGATAAATCTAGCAGTTTCCTTACAGCATCATGAAGCTTTGTTGATGATGACAATGCCGTTTTTATGAAACCATTGTGCGCTTCAACTCTGTTAGTTGTGTTGGCTCCACAAGTGAACTCTTGGTCGCAGATGTGGCGAACCCACATGTTCTTAATTGAGAGCCAATTCTTCTCGAGGTACTCTATTGAGTCTTTGCTTGCAAACCTTGTGAACTCAGACTGTGCATCTTCAAATTTGCTTGAATTAGGGGCGTGCAGCATTTCATTGAATGTGGTCACCATTTTGTCACGTTCTTCAGCGGAACGTGCTAAGTGGCTAGCTGCTGTTCTGAACGCTTTCATCACATGAAACTGGCACAACTGTATTGATGGAGCAGATGGGAAAGCGCTACGAATTGCACTAATTTCGGTGAAGTCCTTGTCCACGACTATGACGCCAGTATTTTCAGAACAAGGGTTTTCCTTCACGAAGAGGTTGAGCATTTCAGTGACGTGGTGACACTGCTCAGGAGCAACAAAAGCATAAGCAATTACTTGGCTTTCTCCACACCCATCTTGCACGACAAATACAAAAAGTGGCATCTTTAACTTGTTTGTCCTATATGTTGCATCAAGCAACACCACCTCTGGGAAGGACTTATATGCTTGCTGCATGTGTGGCGTTTGAATAAACAAAATTTGCAGCTCCTCATTTTCATCTGTGATAGGAATTATCTTTGCCCGATGCTGCTGACGACACTTCTCTATCTCCTGAAGAAGTTGTTCAGCTTCGTCTCGGCCGTGACAATTTCGCTTGACATTGTGCAGATCCTGCGTTGTTACCACCTTTCCTGTTGGTAAAAGCCAGGAAAGAAAGACATGCATGAATAGCATGCACTGACAAAACAGGAAAAAATATTCGGAAGTCATAATTGAGCACTCTGAGAAAAATAAGACGGGAAGTGCGAAAATTAAGGCAATCAATGCGTCGCAAAAAGAGGGAAAAAACACATGTCCTTACCCGTCTTTTCTGCTAGCTTCCCAGCTATGACATTGGGCAACACATTGAGGTCAAGCAAAGGAAGGACATATTCCTTTTCATGGTGCGTAAGCCGGCGGTTTTCCGGATACAGCTGGAAAATTTCCTTGTTCACTTCGTGGTTGTGGTTGCAGTCAATCTTTGTTATCTCTAACTGCTTGCTGGTCCGACGTGCTGCGATGACAACGGTCGCGGGACACCCTTGCTTCATGGTCCTGCGCACATTTTTTTTTTCTATTCGTAACTACTGGAAACGTAACCCAAGAGGTTAGCTCATTGTTAAAGTGTACAAGTTAAGAAAGGATAGATGGATTGCAGCTCACCTTTGCTGAGGTCGTACACCAGTAGCAGTGCACCTCCGTTCCCCGGCGTGTTTACACACATACGTCGCGTTTGCGTACTTGAGCTTCTTTTGCAGACGTTCAAGTCCGACACTTAGCCGCGAATTGACGACGTCCACTGTCTTTGTCGCTTTTGCTACGAAAAGGGTATTGTTTTGGAGCTGGTATTCCCTAAAGGCGCGATCAAAATCGCTAAAACAACTAAACCGTGCCCCAACTTCGAATCCCATGCCGTTCACCACACTGCGGCCACTAGAACAACAAAGCGAGGCGCCTGTGCACGGCCGCTCGATGAAAGCATGAATACGCACGTGGACGTGCACTGAGCAGCGAGAGTAGCGAGGGCGCTTTCCGTTTTCTGAAGTTGCCGCGTGGCGTGTCGTGGCGCCTCAGTCGCGTCGTGCGTATAGAGTCTTGAAAATGCGTTCTGCTGCTGAAATGTAGCAAAGTGTGTAATATGAAAGCTTTGTTACAGCACTAACGTATCAGATCAACTTCTAAATGGAGGAGTATTATTTGGATAGTCACTGTAGGGCCAAAAATGAGCACATAGGACACGCTCACAGTGCATGTGACCGTGTGCCGCTAGATTAGCATTTAACGTTGGCACTCTTGTCGACTTTATTTCAGTATCGAGTTACGGTCACGTTCTTCTGTGTTTGTGAACCCGGTGGAACACCTCAGCCCTTTAATTGTGCGCCCGTAGTTTTTTTTTTTGTTTTGTTTTTGCCGCTTTCCTTTCGAGCGTTGCGACCAGTATTCAAGTGCAGTGCCGCTGTGACTCATTGCCACTCTTGCAAAGGCTAATTATAGCGCGAGTAACTTAATTCGTTTATGTACCGCAGGTGTGTGTTAGTAACTGGTATAACACAATGCACCCAACATCGGCATGTACTTGCAGTCATTTCAACATCTCCATCAGTGCCATATTAAATAAGTGATTTCTGTCAAGGCTTTTTTATGGCTTTTAATTTCCTAGCATTGCTATTACCTACAGTGACTGTGCAACCTGGACATGCCCCTTGCTGATTGATGGAAGATCATTGTATTAAAGTATTAGTTAATACAAAAGCACGTTTGCACTTTTACAAGTGTGTTGTTTCTTCTCTGCTAGGCTAATGTCGCCTATGCAGCTCATTTTAATCGTGAAATGGTTTTGACAAGCATTTAAAAAGTCATTGCAAGGTTCGTATGAGCTGTTCAGATTAGGAGCCGCGCCTAACATGTGTAGATTGCTATAAGGCGTAAAACATACACTTTGACCGATTGCACTGTGCTGCGGAAGTGAATTTTCAACTGGCCAGGTTTTCTCTTTTTTTTTGTTTACTCCAAGGACGTGCCATTCGGAATTCAACATGTGCAACCAATGTGGTTGTCTTCTTTAACTGCCACATACCTGGTGGCATGCAGAAATCAAGGAAATTATGAAGCATGCCTACTGCAATCCGGGGCGCGTTTGCCGAGGATTGCAGAAAATGGAGGTTAGTCCTGATTGATCCCTTGGGCAGGAAGTTAAAAAAAATGCTAGGTTTTAGAGCAGTGTGCCATAATCAGCCAAATATAACACTAGCAAGCAGTGTAGTTTACTGTAAGCAATTTTTGATGTGCAAATGTATGCTAAGGATGACATTGTGTAGATTTAATCACTGATTTTGTTCTTGCTTTAGCTGTGATCTCTGTGCTTTTGCATGCTGACCCGCAGGTCGCGGGATGGAATCCCGACAGGGGCGGCTGCATTTTCGATGAAAGCGAAAATGCTGTTGGCCCATGTGCTCAGATTTTGGGGCACGTTAAAGAACCGCAGGTGGCCGAAATTTTCGGAGCCCTCTACTGCGGCATCTCTCATAATCCTATGGTGTTTTGGGGCTATAAACTCCACATATCAGATCAAACCTGCACTGTTGGAGGAAATTGCACTTGTGAAACATTACCAGAAGTGCATTGCACCTGCTCACTCTGTTACAATGAAGCTACATTCATTACGAAGTTAAGGTTCTGGCAGTGATGTGACCACGTTTATGGACTGCTGCTTTGGACGGGTTATCTTGAGATGAGAGGAATGGGGTATTCGTATTTTGTTCTCTTGTACAACTGAAAATGGGGGTACAAGAATGGAGTTCTTGCGGTGTGTGACGTTTATACCTGAGGATCATGAATTTGTGCCTCTCTTTACGAAAAATTTGAGGAAGCTGTATATTTGACGATGCATACTATTAATATGCATACTCAATGTACACATTTAAAAGACAGCGTGTTTTTTTTTTATAGAATATGCAGATCATCAGTAAACATCCTATGGTTGCAAGGCACCTGTAACTTTCACTTACGAATTGCATGCGAGGTGGAAATACTTTTCTGTGGTTAAAATGACTGTTGTGACTAAGAAAAACTCATTTAATATGAGTTTAATTATTTACTCGAGGGCAGGTGTTTATAATGCAAAGCTATAGGGCGTGCCAATTTACGCCATGCCTATTTTTTTTAGAAGTCGCAAAAGTTGCATGTAGTTCAAGGTATTCATTATCGAAATTTAACCTTAAAGTTAAAACTGAGACACACGGGGGCGGGGGGGGCTGACTGTTCTGCCGTGCCTGACCAGAATGACGCTGTGCAATGGAATGGCGAAGTTCGGTTGAAGGCAAGTGGGTCCACAAGCTTTCGGGAAAAGTTGCAATTCACGTCACCTGTGCCTCTGTATCGCCTTACTTTGATGCTTCGCAGTTTCTTTCAAACTGTGCCGACAAAAAAAATATATGTGTAAATGAAAAACATGCAACATCAATATTTTTTTTTGGCTGGGCAGCATAAAACTCAAAAACAGTGAGTGCAGCATTCCATGCAGACAGGTGACATAGCTTTTGTGCATCCTAAAGAACCCCTGATGCCAAATTTGGAAACTCGAGATGCTTGTGTCGTTTGATATTTTTTCATTCAGGGGCCACTTCTGATTGATTATTAGTGATGAACATTGCCTATAAGATAATTTTTAATTTGGTTTTAAAGTAAAAGTGCGTGCTCATCAGAGTATTCAGGTGAAATCGACATTTTTTGCGGTTTCAGGTAGACAAGGGCCCACTTGTGAAGGTTGTCTTGGCTGCTTATGCCAGGAATGCTTTCTTTTTGCTGAGGTGGACATGCTCAAAGCACCTACATCGTTTTATTCTTCACTGCGTGGGGGTCGCCCTGTTTGAAAATAGCGCGCCACTTAAAACGTCACTGAAGCCTGAGCGCACATAGTCTTGGACGTTGCCCTGCTAGGATGGGCTAGTTTCTTATGGTATTTAGGTGGATGTCACGAATTGATGCAAAATCGTTCTGAAATAACGATGCTAGCAATATTCATACAGTGCACCAAAGCATTTAAAATTCAATTTCACCACCACCAGATGCCAAGGCTACTAATTACTGTAAAAAAGTCGCAAACGAAACCTTCGCTGTAAGGGGTCCTTTTAGTAGTTAAAAAACAAACACCACCCATCGCAGGCGAACAATAAACTGCGTTCTTGTGTACTATTTCAGAATTGTCGCAGATTTTTCTGACCAGATTCTGGCACATTCAAGTTTCGACGTTTCACCCATGTGCTCAGATTTGGGTGCACGTTAAAGAACCCCAGGTGGTCGGAATTTCCGAAGCCCTCCCCTACGGTGTCTCTCATAATCATGTAATTTTTGGACGTTAAACCCACATATCAGTCAATCAATAAATCAAATTTTGTCACTTCTCCTCACGAGCCATTTCGGTGTTCTGCCTCTCTTTTTTGTGTACCGGACATGATCAGTTTCAATTTCGTCATTGAAATTCGATTATGAAAATCTCAAACTATGTGCCATTTTTGTAACTTCTAATAATGGTTATGCCGAAAACTATCGTGCACTACAATTTCTGAATATAAACAACTAATCTCAAGTCAATCATTAAAATGTTGATAAGAACTTTTGTTAATTAGTTGTATAAATATTTCAGCTGTGGAAAAGTATGTCTGCTTTGGCAGAGCGGTGTTGTAACTAGTTAATGTAAACACCAGTGCACATTGTGTGCTCATGTTATGAAAACATTAAAATGAGTCTTGTCGAAAAATTTTGAAGTTTTTCGGCCTTTGTGAACGGGACGAAAATATTTCGACGCATTCCAAGCAAGGGTGTGCCATCAAGACGGGTTGATTTCTTGTCGGCAAAACCTGAACTAGGGGTTCGGGACTGGTTAACGCAAAGAGAACGCACGAGCCAAGAGAGGCCATTGTGAGCTCGACTCAAGAAAGGCCATTGTGTTTGCTGCGAGCAAGGCTTTCGAGGCAGACAAGGAGGCAGCTGGGCCATTTTCGAGGTCACCGAGGATCTGGAAATCTCGGAACCAGCGCGGTATTTGCAGTTCAGGCTGAAAGCTAAAGCCAAACTTGTTGTGGCTGCATCTTGTGAGAAGAAGCGGAGCCCCGGATATGCACACCTAAGCCACAGCTTCTAGCAAACAACCAGGAATGGAATCTGGGGTTGAAGGAAAGGAAAGGGCACTATCTGCTGTAGCCCTTGCGGGAGCCCGCCTCGACGACGAAAGATTAGTCGACCACTCCTCCTTCCCCCTTTCTCTATAAGATCGGCTGATTGGGGTGGCATATTTTGACGATATGCTGGCACACCACTACATTGTCCTACCGAAACAGTCAGGCAAGTTTGACACGTGTACTGGCAGCCGGTTTTTTGAACCTCACCCAACTGCCAGAAGCATCTTGGAAACCAATATTATTGGACGTGCGCGAAACTTGGTGACGTGTGTGAAAACGTTGGTGCAGTGCGTTTGTGACCATACTTGGGCATCGTGTAGACTGTGTGACCATACTTGGGCATCGTGTAGACTGTGCCCTCTCCGCATGCATTTTGTGGTGTCTTTCCTCTCTTTCGTGGGTGAAGCACCTAGGCCATGGAGCGCCCTATTGGCGGAAGCTGTGGACAATGCGCCCAGGGTTGGCAACGAGGTGCTATATAAGCGGAAGACTTTTTTTTTTTTTTTTTTTCTGTGATCACGTCAAACTGTCTGACTTTGAGTTGCGTAGTTCTCACTGGCCCTCTTCGGATAGATCGGCAGTTCAACTTCACCGTCTCAGCTACTTCGCTCTTAATCATTTTCTTGACCAACACCTTGCATAATGGGGACTTGACTGATCAGGTGAGTCTGTTCCACCTGCCATCGTCCCCAAGTGCACAGAGTGAAATCAGCTACGACACTTTTCGATGAGTCAAGAATAAGGATGCGAATACGGAATTTATGATGGTGCTCCGCTCTGGCTTTAGCTTCACTCCTTTATCAAAGCAGTCATTGAAGGCTAGTATGCCTTGAGTGGATGACAAAATATGAAACATGACTTGGAGCGCCCTGCTGTGGTGGTCTAGTGGCCAAGGCACTCAGCTGCTGACCCGCAGGTCGCGGGATCGAATCCCGGCTGCGGCGGCTGCATTTTCGATGAAGGCGTAAATGCTGTAGGCTCATGTGCTCAGATTTGGGTGCACGTAAAGAACTCCTGGTGGTCTAAATTTCTGGACCCCTCCACTACGGCGTCTCTCATAATCATATATTGGTTTTGGGATGTTAAACCCCACATACCAATAAATCAACATGACTTGGAGCTCAGAAGTCAGAAAGTCTTCTTTTGCAACTTCTTTAATGTGGCGCATAATAGTTGGCCCAATAGACTGTGGCATTCTCGGGTAACATCTCAGCTTGACGTCACCCCATGCATCACTTTACGACTGGGCCATATTGCTCCAACAAACTTTTCATCCGTTGCCTCTTTGCCAGTTTTCGTGGATGTGTCAGCACGGCATCACGGTTATTTCGGAATAGCTGTTTCTGATCTTCCTTCGAAGTGATTACGTGTCTGCCATTTCGCTTGTCAGTTGTTCCCTGGAAGTTCGCAATCCACTCATGGAAGTGTGGTTCACCAGGATCCGCGATGGCTGCTGCTTCAAGCTGCTGGAGTTATTGAGGAATATGAGAGACTTTGTCGTTGACGCTGATCAGTTCCACTTACAAAACACAGAGCATGATGTTAGTGTCATAGTCAAGTGAGCTACTTTGACGACTGGGCCCTTGCAGTGTCCATCCAAACACTGTGTTGATTGCAACCAATCCTGGGATTCCTGTACTATTTATGACTGCTCCTGCAGTAACTTTCTACAGATGGTCAGCTTCAGTCAACTAGCTGAGGTCATTTTTCGTCTCTACATCAAGCTTCTCATCAACAATGACTTTCCCTTTGCTTCGGTATGCGTCGCCTGTCGGGGAAAGAATGTCGTCACAGATAACCAGTACGACAATGGCCCAAATTATGTGGATTTGAGAATGGTGTTGGCTCTGCAGGGGGACTTCAACAATTTTTCGTTTTTCTGCAGAACTTGGGAAAATGCTGCCAAACGTGTTAAATAAAAGTAGTTTTTTTTTTCCAGCAGCTTAGGTTGTATTTTTCCAGCTAGATCTTCTGTGATGTATGACCACTGGCTTTCTTTATGGGGAATCCCTCTGACATATCCAGATTTGTTACTGTTGACGACAAAGGCACAAAAGGTCTGCAGGTGCGCTCCTGTTTCAGTCTTTGCACAACCACTTAAGAAATTCTTGCCACATAGCATCACTGAGTGTGACATCTCTGTTGTGCTACCTGAAGCCTCTGCTGGTGACGAACTTTCCTATGTAGCCAATTTTCTTACATAGTTAGGGTGACAGATACTCTATACGTGCCTTCCGTGAGATGCTGAGCACGAAAGTTTCACGTTTCAAGACCGTGCCAGGTGACCTCTTAACGTGTAGCAGTGGCTGTCTTCAGCTAGCTTCTCTTTCCTTGAAATGATAAAGAGGCTGGTGGCACATGCGTGTGCGCCATGTTCTTCGCATTTGCAGAAAAGTCACGCACTCTACCTGCTCGATACGCTGTGTAGTACCGAAGCGATGTTGGTTCTGTTGTATTGAGCTCTCATATGACTGAGAGTGCGGTCTTTGACAGGTCGTTGTGTGAATAGCTCACTCTGCCTCAGCTTTCTATTTTGATATGTATGAACAAGAGCAGTTCTTTTAGTTCCGTTTATGAGGTTGCAGCTGTTATTGCCGTGTCCGAGGTGTTCCTACAAGACTCATGTTGTCCAAGTCTCGCTGCACTTTACTCTGATGTACGCTAGAATGATCTCGTTTAGCAAAACGTGTCATAGAATGTCAATCAAAATTGCCGAGGAAGTTATCGTTTGTACGTTTAGGGCAGTGAGACATCGTACCTTGAGCTGCACAGAGTCGTAAAGTTGCCTGAGGCCTCGGACGTCTTTTCCTGACTTGACATGCAAAAGATTGTATAGTGCTGACAGGTGATGTTGCACAATTCTGTTGCGATCGCCGTACCGCTCTTTCAGTAGCTCTGTGGCGTCGGTGTAACACAATTCAGAAGTCGGAGACCCAGAGATGGCAGCTGCTACTTTATCTGCAAGGTAATGCTGCAGGTAGAAAAATTTTGTTAAGTTTAACAGTTCGCTCGAACTGCTTCCAGAAAGCTGACCACTCGTGAATATTACCTCTAAATGTGGAAAAGTCAAGGTTCAGCAGTCTTGGGTCAAGTCTGGTGGGAGCGTCAGGAGGGGATGGGGTTGTGTTTTGAGGAGCAGCACCTGCTGTGTAGTCCCCCATGTCCAAACCGTCTATCTTGCAGCGAGTCTCAGCGAGCATGCTGATAGCTTGTTCATTATACTCGGCCGCCGCTACATATTCTGCTTCAAGTTCCTCGTCAGCTAGGCACTCTTCGAGCGCCTCATTGATATTTAAGAGCTTGTGCTTCCTCGCTGAAAAATGCTAATGAATGCCTGTGAGCTTGGGCTTGTCCGTGGTAGGACCGTGGTAGAACCTTGCTTCATATAGAAGCTTCGTGTTCTAGGCTTGTCGAGTGGAGCGCTTAGACTTGATGCGATCCATCAGATCCGGTGTTGAAATCGATGAGGTTTGGGTCCACGCCTTTCAGGAACAATTCGTTGCAGTCCTCACCGCCCGCAGAAGGACGCGGTCGAGTAGGTTTTTTTGAGTCGTGCAATGGAGACCTGTCTGCACGAGGGGCTTCGGCACCGCACTGTAAAGGAAAACTATCGATCGGCGAAGAAACCAGACCGAACAACGATCATAGTTTCAACTTCCTCCTCTTTTGCAGTGCTTGCATGCACACGTTTGTTACTATATCTTTTTCTTTAGTATCATACTCATATGGACATGTTTTAGAATTACTGAAAAAAAAAGTTACACGTTTTAGATTAGTTTTGGAACCTATAGAAAGATTTTTCCTCTTTTTCTTAACATGGCAAAAAACTTGGATGGCCTTCTTGGCCAAATTGCTGTGTTAATGAATTCTGTGGTTTTTAACGCAGCCACGGTGAATCCCCATTTACTTTTACAGTTGACAGACGTTTTCATTGTTTAACTCTTTTATGAACTTCCAGAGGGAACTTTCAGCTATTGACGTAAAAGAACGTAAGCTTCCAATTCAAATATCCGCTATTGTATTTCCAACATCACATTTACATTTAAATTTTCAATGCACCAGCTACCTTAGCAATGCAGTGTATTTATTAGCACTAGGTATGCCTACTTTTTCTTCTGAAGTTTTATACAGTTGTGCAAGCAATGTTAGTTCTTTTCCATGAGCAAATGTTGATTTGTGAAAGCTATTTTGACACAACAGAAATAAGAAACAGCATTTAGAATAGGTTGCTTGTGTGTATTCTGACACTTTCATTTAATGGCAGTTTTTAGCTTGCATGAAACCTCCTTCCTGGACTAATCCGCTCGTGTGCCGCCGGTGGCTTTGAGGAACCACACAATTTGAGAAACCACACTCTTGAGGAAACCACACATTTTCATATGTTCCTGTGTCTCCTTCAGCGGTGAGGACTACGCTTGCTTACGTAATTTATTTATGCTAATTGTGTCAAGGCGTGGCCAAAGGAGAACAGAATACATTGTTTCTTGGATTAATGGAACCTTCTGCTTAGTCAATATGACTTAACCTCAGTCTGATGGGTATTACCGTAGCCGGTCACTTTTGTGAAGGCACGAATGTGTCATTTAATATGCCGCATTTCTAAAACAACGCCAAGAGAGCTACTTTTCTATTCTCGAAATTAATGCAATGAAAAACTAATTGCACATACATCAGGAGCATATAATTTCATTCCTTTTATGTGAAAATGAAACATGACTGGCTAGAAAATGATGAATTGTTTAATATATACAAATTATAATTCCTAGCTGAAGCTTGCACAAAACAATATATTACTTCATTTTCTTTCGTGGAATATAATTTGAGTGCCTTGGATTTGTGGTATGTGAATTTGACACATTTGTGCATCATCATTCGACTCTAAAGGAATATATGAACAATATTATTCGGACAAATTTTTTTCATCATAGGATTTTTATTGGGCTTTAGGTATGTGGGTGCCTTGTTTCTATTTACTGACTATTAGTTATTACTGGGACTGGCTTGTTAACTTGGGCTCTAACTGCATCTCCACTCATGATGAAACTATAGGTTTTTCTTAAGGTTGTGTCAAACGAAGAAATGAGTCCTCAGTATTTTCTTCCCTCATTCAGTGTTGCATATTAGTTGTCACAACACTTCGTAGTGGCACTATGATTTTACAATGCCTTGTGTGAATAAGGATTTTGAAATAAGTGTACAATGGCAAGGTTGTGTTACTTTATAATAGATTTCACCTTCTAAAATACCTGTAAATATGTCAGTGAGTTCTTGAAAATCAGCCATATCTCAAGTAATAGGAATAAACTTCAATTATTTTTTGTATGTGAGCACTTAAATTTACATCACTCATATCATTCTTGTATATTTTCACGAGGTCGTGATGTGGCTGAAGGCAAGAGACTGAATGGTCAGATCAAACTGTTTATTTGAGCGAACCTGTGTCCGGCAAACGGAAAGTCAGGTTATAGTAGCACACTTGCACAGATAGCGGAAAATGCAGCGTCGGCCGTGGATCAACCGACAAGCGGCGAAGCTTGTCGGCATTTATACCCTTGTCACCAAATATTCTGGCGTCATTGCTAGTGGCAATGTAGGTTTCCGAATAATCTGTGACGTTTACAAACTGGGCGTAATCTTAACAAAATGATCTATAATGCCTCGAAGCTTCTCGAACATTGTAGGCGCGGTTTGCACTGAATGTAGTGTAACGGGGTGATAACAAAACTTGAGGAAAGGAACGTGGCATTGCCTCCCTCTGAAAAAGGCATCATCCCGATGCTTTAACAAAAGATGAAGGTTCAATAATAAGGCAATAGACAATAAGTACAGCAACAACAACAAAATGCAGTCCTCAGATTCACGCATGAAATGGCTTGAGGCGCACGACATAGACGACTTCAGGTCGAGCACGGCGCCGTTGAGAGTTCTTAATGCCGTCGGGAACAACTACGTAGTCGAGTGGGCCGAGACATTGAACTAGTTTGTTCGATCTGAAGTACTGTCACAGAAGTTTTTCACTGAGCCCACATCGGCGTATCGGCGTCCATACCCAGACTCTGTCCCCGGTCTGGTACTCAACAAAGCTTTGTCGCAGATTGAAACGGCGGCTGTCGGTTGACTGCTGATTCTTGATGCGCAGGTGGGCTAGTTGACGAGCTTCTTCCTCACGCTGAACATAACGGTGACACCGAGGTTCTCTTCGTCGGAAATGTTTGGAAGCATAGTGTTGAGCGTTGTTGCCAGCTGCTTCCATAGACCAACTTGTGCGGTGTCATCTGCGTCGTTTCTTGGACGGCCGTATTGTATGTGTAGGTCACGTACGGAAGGATTTCATCCCACGCCTTGCGCTCGACGTCGACGTACATAGCCAGCATATCAGCGATGGTCTTATTAAGATGCTCGGTGAGGCCCTTGGTCTGTGAATGGTAGGTGGTGGTGCGGCGGTGATTTGTCTGGCTGTATGTCAGGATCGCCTGAGTTAGGTCCGCCGTAAAGGCTGTACCACTATCAGTAATGACAATCTGTGGAGCTCCGTGACGCAGAACAATGTTCTCCACGAAGAAGCTTGCTATCTCAAAGGCACTGTCCTTGGGGAGGGCCTTTGTTTCGGTGTAGCGTGCGAGGTAGTCGGTAGCTACGACGATTTATTTTTTCTATGAATTCAACGTCAGCAATGGCCCCAGTAATCCATGCCTATTTGCTGGAACGGCCGGCGAGATGGTTCTATGGGCTGGAGAAGTCCGGCTGGCCTAGTCCGCGGTGTCGTTCATTGTTGACAATCGCGGCAGGCCCTGATATAGCGAGCGACGTCGGTGGAAAGTCGTGGCAGTAGTACTTTTATTGTATTCTTGCGAGCGTACGGGAAACACCGAGGTGTCTAGTTGTTGAGTCGTCATGTGGGGCCTCGAGTACTTATGGTGTCACTGCTGAAGGAATCACGAGAAGGTGGTCGGCTCGAAGGGGCGAGAAGTTCTTCTTTGAAAGAACTCCGTTTCGCAAGAAGAACAACTCCAGTCCTCTCTTGAAAACATTCGGAACACTCATCCTTGAGGTATTGCACAAGGCTTCTGAGTTCTGAGTCAGCTCGCTGTTGATCGGCAAAGTCATCGGCAGTTATTGTTCCTAAGAAGCTGTCCTCATCCAGGCTGTCGGGTAGCGGCGGTTCGACGGGGGCACGAGGCAAGCAGCCGGCGTTGGAGTGTGTTCTTTCAGACTTGTAAAATATGGTTGCGTCGTATACTTAAAGTCTAAGGCTCCATCGTGCGAGGCGACCTGAAGGGTCTTTCAAGTTAGCTAGCCAACACAAGGCGTGATCGCTCACAGCTTTGAAAGGCCTGCCATAAAGGCCGTCGGGCAGCGGTGGTTCGACAGGGCATGAGACAAGCAGCCGGCGTCGGAGTGTTTTCTTACTAAAGGAACTCCTTTTCTGTTGTGGAATTGTTGGCCTCGGCCTTGGATGGCGACCGTCTAGCATAACTGATAAGCTTTTTCACGCTGGTAGTCTTTTGCACAAGGACCGCGCCGAGTGCTATGCTGTTTGCGTTAGTGTGTAATTTTGTTTCGGCATATACGTTGAAGTGCGCAAGTATCGGTGGTGTTGGTGTTTGGAGGCGTTGTTTAAGTGCCTGAAATGCTTCCTCTTGTGCCGCTTCCCACTTGAATGCGACATTGCTTTCTGTGAGGTGAGTAAGCGGCTCGGCGATCTGTGAAAAACATTTGACGAAACGCCTGTAATAGGCGCAAATCCGAGTAATCGGCATACAGCCCATTGTACTGCTGTAAAGCGCGGTTATCCAAGCTGTTTAAACTCTGATTGGTCCCAATGTAAAACATGTAGCATGTCCGGCCATGTAGTTTCCTTTATGCTTCTTCACTCATTTATTGTTGTAACGGTCTTGTATATAGTTATGTTGGTAGCACACCTCCCCCTCACCCCTACCCTTGTTTTTTGTTCTAGTCTGTCACTTGTACCACCCCTCATGTAATGCCTCCTTCTAGGAGGCCCTTGAGGTATGAAAATAAATAAATAAATAAATGAATACAGCCTTCTTGTCAGTGGGCTGTGGAAAATCGGCGATGGCGGATGTTTTCTGCGGGTTGGGACGCACTCCAGACTCGCTTATCAGGCGTCCCAGGAACAACAGCTCCTCCTACGCGAAGCGGCACTTTCCTCGCTTCAGGGTTAGTCCAGAGGTGTTGATAGCTTGAAGTACTGCTTCAAGGCGCTGGAGATGTTTGTCGAAGCTGGAGGAAAACACGACGACGTCAGCCAAGTACACGATGCAAGTCTGCCATTTCAATCCAGTCAGCATGGTGTCCCTAGTGCGCTGGAACGTCGCAAGCGCCGAGCAAAGACCAAATAGCATAATCTTAAACTCGAAGAGGCCATCTGGTGTGATAAAGGCCGTCTTATTTCGATCTCTCTCGTCAACCTCAATTTGCCAATAGCCCGCTCTGAGATCCATCGAAGAAAAGTACTTCGCGTTGTGGATACGGTCCAGTACGTCGTCTTTTCGTGGGAGAGAGTACACGTCCTTCTTTGAGGTTTTGTTCAGGCGACGGTAATCGTCGCAAAAACGTAGGGTCCCGTCCTTGTTCAATGATACCACGGGTGATGCCCACGGACTCTGGAATGGCCCAATGATGTCATCGCATAGCATTTCGTCGACTTGTTTCTTCACGGCGTCACGTTTGCGGTTTGAGACTCGATACGGGTTTTGTCGAACTGGTCGGGCACTTTCTCCTGTTACGATGCGATGTTTTGCGACTGGGGTTTGACGAATTCGCGGTAATGACGAGAAGGAGTCCTTGAATTGCAAGAGCAGGGATTTGAGCTGGTCTTGCTTGCACTTGGAAAGGCTCGGATTGACATCGAAATTCAGTTCAGCACCTTAATTCGTCGAAGCAGCATCGAAGAGGGCGAATAAATTGCTGACCTCTAAGTATTCGTCGATGTGGGTGACCGCCGCGCCACGGTTGAAGTGCCTATATTCGCGACTAGAAAGTTTGTCAGCACTACCTTTGCTTTGCCATCACGCAGCTCAGCTATGCTTTTTGCGACGCAAATCTGACGGTTGAGAAGAAGGTGCTGATTGCCCTCGACAAGGCCTTCAATGTGTTCGGCTTTTTCGCTGCCAATACGAGGCTGGAGAAAGGCGGCACGGTGACCTGCTTTCTTAGCACATGTAAGCGGTAATTCCTTGGCGTTGTAGGGGTCGGCAGCGTGTTTTCTGAGGTTAGTCGATGATAGCGCCATGTTGACTTGGAAAGTCCATTCCAATTATCACGTCCTTAAAGCTATTTTGTAAAATCACAAAGCTCGCAGGATAAGTCTTGTTTTGATGGTGATTCTTGCTGTGCAGACTTCACTCAGCGTTATAAAGTGACCTCCAGTGGTCTGGATTTCGGGGTCTTGTCATGCAGTCCTTACTTTTATTCAACTTTGTCGCGAAATACCCACTGGCGACGGAATAGTCGGCTCTAGTATCGACGAGAGCAGTGACGAGCTGGCCGTTGAATATTGTCACAAAGACACAGGTACGCAGGCACAAAACAGGGGGTTTACTTTCATAACCCATGCGCCAGAAACGCAAACACCAGAGCACGCGCCCACAGGACTAATTCGTTGCCCTCTTCAAAAGCTGGCTACTATAGTTGCCAGCCTATCTTGCGTTGATTCCCCCCTTTCAAGAGCGATCGTCCCGGTCGATTGACTAAGTTGCTAGAGATGACCATAAAAAAAATGGTGACGTCAACGGAAAAAAAAAACCCCGCGCTGTTGTGGATAATAAGGAAAAAGTTCAACGTGTTCATAACTCGAGGGCGTGATATGTTTTCATCCGTACTACATGGACTACTTTTTAACGTGGACGTCTTCGGTTTAAACTTGTATCGGAGCTTTGAGGAACTTTCTCGTAATTCACGTCACTGAGGCAGCGCACAACTTCGTAAGGGCCAAATTAGCGTCGCAATAGCTTCTCCGAAAGCCCCCGATGTCGAACTGGTGTCCACACCCATACATAGTCACCTGGTTGATAGTGGATGTTCCTTCGGCCTTAGTTGTAACGGCAAGCGTCGATATCTTGCTGCGTGCTAATGCAGTTCCGTGCAAGCTGGCAGGCTCCCTCGGCTTTCTCAACGAAGTTGTCAACGCTGTCATTTCCGCTGGTGTCCTGGTCTACGAGGAGCATAGCGTCTAACGGTGTTGTAATGCAACGGCCATAAACAAGCTCGAATGGCGTTAGGTCTGTGGCCTCTTGCTCAGCGGTATTATAAGCAAACGTGATGTACGGCGAAATTTCAACTCCTGTTTTGTGCTCTACATCAACATACAGAGATAGCATGTCGACCAGTGTTTTGTTTAACAGCTTCATCAAGCCGTTCGTTTGGGGATGATAAGCTGTTGTTTTCCGGTGGTTGGTGTTTGTCAGCTTGGTGACTTGTTACAATAACTCTGCCGTAAATGCTGCTGTGTGATTGGTTATGAGAACAGCAGGTGCATCATGACGCAAAACAATTTTGTGGACAAAGAATCTGGTGACTTTAACTGCAGTTCTCTTAGGCACAGCTTTGGTTTCTGCATAGTGAGTCAGATAGTCGGTTGCGACGATTATCCACGTATTTTCTGAGGATGACTTAGGGAATGGACCAAGAAGATCCATTCCCACTTGCTGAAATGGTGCTCGAGGTGGGTGTAAAGGTTGGAGGAGGCTTTGTGGGTGGAACTTTACACCTCTGACAGTCACGGCAGGTGCGGACACAGCGCTGAATGAACGAATACAGTTGTGGCCAGTAGTACTTCTGTCGGATGCGCGCTAATGTCCTAGCAAAGCCTAAGTGACCAGCAGAAAGATCGTCGTGGCACTCCTGCAAAACTTTCTCACGCAGTGCCGTTGCAACGGCGAGAAAACTTCCTGGCTGCTCTCAAGATTTCTCTTGTATATAACATTGTTCCACAGGCAATACAATGTTAATCCACGTGAGAGCCGGCGTGGGATGATAACGTCTTCTCCTTGAAGATGCCGGATGACAGGAATGAGCTCAGTGTCCTCACGTTGACGCTCAGCCATCCGCACCACATCGACGATGCCAAAAACCGGTAAATCTTGTTCAGTGTCAGATGACGTCAGGGAAATAGGAGCACGAGACAGGCAGTCAGCCTCTGTATGCTTATGTCCTGATCAGTAGACTACCGTTATGTCGTACTCTTGAAGGTGTAGGCTCTAGCGGGCGAGGCAGCCTGATGGATCCCGTAGATTGGCAAGCCAACAGAGCGAATGATGGTTACTGACTGCTCTAAATGGCCGGCCGTATAGGGAGGGTGAAAACTTGTTATGGCCCAAACGATCCTAGGCTCTGTTTTTCAGTGATAGAGTAGTTAGCTTCTGCTTTTGTGAGACTACGGCTCGCGTAAGGGATCACACGCTCTGCGCCAATCTGCCATTGAACTAGAATGGCTCAGATTCCTATGTTGCTGCCTGTGACGGCTTCACTCCGATGGAGGCGGAAATGTTGTAGGCCCGTGTGCTCAGATTTTACCGCACGTTAAGGAACCCCAGGTGGTCGAAATTTCCGGAGCCCTCTGCTACGGCATCTCTCATAATCATATGGTGGTTTTGGGACGTTAAACCCGACATATCATATCAATTCCTATATTGCTGGCATTTGTGTGAATCTCGGTGTCGGCAGTGTCGTCGAAATGGGCCACCACTGGAGCTGTCTGCAGTCGATTGCGTATCTCTATGAAGGCTTGTTGTTGTTCTTTCGTCCATACGAAAGGCACATCTGGCTGTGTCAGTCTTGTAAGAGGTTCCGCAATTTTCGAAAATCCTTCGACAAAACGGCGGTAGAACGCACAGAGTCCGAGGAATCGCTGAACAGCCTTCTTGTCTCCAGGACTAGGGAAATCAGCAACGGCAGCCAACTTCTCCGGATCTAGTCAAACACCCCACGGGCTCACCACGTGGCCGAGAAACTTGAGTTCCTGATAGCCGAAGTACTACTTTTCGGGCTTGGTAGTAAGTTCGCTCTTCTTATTGCAGTGAGGACACTTTTTAGCCTTAAAAGATGCTTGTCAAACATGCTTGAAAACACAACGACATCATCCAAGTATACAAGACACGTCTGCCACTTAAGTCCAGCTAGTACAGTGTCGATCATGCGTTGAAATGTGGCGGGAGCAGAACAGAGACCGAAAGGCAGCACTTTAAATTCGTAGAGCCTGTCGGGAGTCACGAACGCGGTTTTTTCACGGTCGCCCTCGTCAACTTCAGTTTGCCAATGCCCTGACTTGAGATCTAACAATGCAAAGAACTTGACGTGGCGTAGACGGTCTAAGGCATCATCAATCCGTGGCAGGGGGTAAACGTGGCATTTTGTGACTTTGTTAAGCCGTCGATAATCGACGCAGAAGCGTAGTGTGTTGTATTTTTTCTTTACTAAGACAACAGGTGATGCCCACGGACTTGTGGAGGATTTAATTACGTCATCATTCAGCATTTTTTGAACTTGACGCCTAATCACCTCTCTTTCCTTCGGGGACACACGGTATGGATGTTGGCAAAGAAGCCGCGCTGACTCCTCGGTAACAATGCGATGTTTTGCAACGGTTGTACGTTGAACTTTCGATGATCTGGAGAAGCACTCGAGAATTCTCTCACAAGGTTTAGCAGCCGTTTTTTTCGTGAATCTAGAAAGTCTGGATTAACGTGAATGCGGCTTCCCGGGTCAGCACAAGCTTTTGCATGCAGTGAAGTAGTATCCAATGTGCCACTATCGGAAAAGTCGGCAATTTCACTGAGGAAAGCGACAGTAGTGCCACTAGGGACGTGCTGAAACTCATTGCTGAAGTTGGTCAGCAAAACTCGAGAGCATTTATTCTCTAATCAAACGAGGCATCGGGCTATGCAGATGTTTCGTTTGAGTAGCAGCGGGATATTTGCCTCTGCAATACCTTTATAATCATTGAATTCATCAAAAATGGTGCAAGTTACCAAGGTCAACACGTTACTCTTCGGCGGTAATGTGACGTCATCGTCAAAAATTCTCAAAGCATTAACGTCACTGCAGTGAAGATTGCACGCTAAAGCGTGTGCCGTAGAAAACGTCACCTGCGACTCTTGCAAGTCAATCACGGCTCCGTTATCACGCAGAAAGTCCAGTCCGAGATTTAGGTCCCTCGAGCAACTCTGCAGTATTACAATATCTTCTAGATACGTAAATCCGTGAATACCGACTCGCGCTGTGCACCGTCCCACCAGAGTGAGAGGATGGCCTCTAGCCGTACGTATATGCGACCCAGCCCACTGGGTAGAAACCTTCTTCAGCCTGCAGGCAAGACCCATGCTCATAACGGAAGTGTCTGCTCCAGTGTCGATTAGCGCCATTACTTCTTCTTCGTCCACAGTTACCGCAATGTTTGATGTCACTACTCTTTGTATCACATTTGACTGCATCTGTACATTTTTTTGCTGCCGTCGCTGTTATCGTAGTGGAGGATCTTCCATAGAGTCAGCGTCAGCGGCCTGACCTCCGGAAATCGTTGAACTCTGTTTTCCCGACTTGCAGGACTGGGTGAACGGCGTTTTGGAGCGCCGCGTGTATAGGCTGGGCTCGGTTACCTGTAGCGAGCAGGCGACGACGAGCAGGTCTTTTGCGACCGATGTTCGATACTGCTACGATTCGAGATGAAACTCTCTATTTCCTGGGATCGCTCGCAAGGTTGTGGACAAGGGGCATTAGGCGAAAATCCACGGAGACCCATACGACAGTATGGACATGTTCGGTAGACGTGTCCAGCTTCCCCGCAGTGGAAACAAAGGGGCCTGTCTGTGGTCACGTGAACACCAGATGCCACTCTTCCTCGGTCGTGCTTCGGCGATCAACGGCGGGCTCCAAGGACGAAAGTCTATCTGTATTGGCTGAGCGCGTCACTCATTGGAGTAAAACACGCTGGTTGAACTGCACGATGGAGGACATCGCACTGCTTCCGCGTAGCTCATTCCGACGCAGTGTCCCTGTAGTGGCACCTCGGACTGTTGGGAACGTGAACGGCTTGCCGTAGCTCGGCGCATACCATCTCCGCAACGGAGAGCTGCTCTACAGGTGAAGCAGTCACCTGCATCTTTTGTAGCTCCTCCTTCATGAGAGCTCAGATAAGCTCTCGCAATGCGCTGATGTCATTGCCGAGAGTGACAGAAGTGACCTCACTTGGATGTACACCCCGGTTATACTGCCAGGCACGCTGTTGAAGGGCCCTCTCCACGGCAGTGGCTTCCTCATGGAACTCCGCAAGTGCCGCAGGAGGGTTTCAAATCAGGCCGGCAAAAATATCTTCTTTAACACCACACAATAAGTGGCGAACTTTCTTGGATTCGGTCATAAAGGGTTCCGCAGACCTCAAAAGCCGATCCATGTCCGCTATGTAAGTCATCATTTTTTCGTTAGGGCCTTGAACCCTTGCCTCTATAGCACGCTCCGCTGTATCTTTCCTGTCCTCTTGGGCAAAGGCCTTGAGGAACTGCTGGTGAAACTCATCCCATAATGTGAGCGTTGCTTCATGGTTCTCATAGTACAATTTCGCGGAGTCCTCGAGAAAGCAGTATACATAGCCTAGCTTACGCTCTGGGGTCCAGTCGTTAATGACGGCGACCTGGTTGAAATGCTCCAGCCAGTCGTCGGCATCTTCAAAAGTAGCTCCGTGAAATATCTTCGGCGTCCTTGGCTGGTTGACAACCAGGTGCTCTGGTGCTGGCGCTGACGTTAGGCGGTGTTTGATTCATAGTCCTCTGACGTTCAGACAGCCAACCGTGCTGTGGCTCGAGTCCCTGGAGACAACGGCTGGAACAGACGTGCACAGCGGTCAGCTCGGCTGAGCTACTCAATGGACTTGCGTCAGGGATCTTTCAGGGGACCGTATCATCTACTGGCCCCGCCACGGTGGTCTAGTGGCTAAGGTACTCGGTTGCTGACCCGCAGGGCGCGGGTTCGAATCCCGGCTGCGGCGGCTGCATTTCCGATGGAGGCGGAAATGTTGTAGGCCCGTGTACTCACATTTGGGTGCACGTTAAAGAACCCAAGGTGGTCGAAATTTCCGGAGCCCTCCACTACGGCGTCTCTCATAATCATATGGTGGTTTTGGGACGTTAAACCCCACATATCAATCGTATCATCTACTGTACCCCGCATCTCCACCAGACAATGTCACAAAGGCACAGGGACGCAGGCACAAAAATAGGGCGTTTACTTTCGTAACCCAAAGGCCAAAAGCACAAACACCAGAGCACGCACCCACCGAACTACTTCGTTATCCTCCTCAGAGGCTAGAACTATAGTTGCCAGCCTACCTCGCATCATTAATAATATACTACAGCCAATCTTTACATTATCGATACAAAGATTAAGGCCAACCTACAAAGGGGTAAATCGAATACTTGAAGAGAGAAATGGCAGCTTTTGTAAAACATGCTGCGTCACTGCATGGTTACCACTACAGTAACATGTGGTTTGCTTAGTATGCTTCATTTACAAGGGCAGCAACCATTTGTCATTGCCTGGTGCTGTAATCTATTCACAGAAAATCTGTGTGACATGGTTTTCATTGTTTTCTGTATTTCCTGTGGCTTTGCAGGTTCCTTGTCTTCGGTATCCCATGAGCGGTACCATTCACTCGTGTCCGTCCAAGGCGGGCTAAATTCCTGCCGACAGTGCACCTATGTGACCAAGTACAGTGCAAACATGAAAACGCACATTCGCAGACACACGGGTGAGCGCCCTTTCCTGTGCTACTTGTGTCCAGCTGCATTCTATCAAGAGAGTCATCTCACAGAACATATTCGTACGCACACAGGAGAGCATCCCTATTCCTGTGACGTATGCAACACATCATTCTTGCAAAAATCTCACCTCATAACCCACATGCGTACTCACTCAAGAGAGCGTCCATATTCCTGCAACCATTGCAGTGCATCCTTCTCGCAAAAAAATTGTCCTCGTGAGACACATGCGCAACCACACAGGAGAGCGTCCTTTTTCTTGTGACCACTGCAGTGCATCCTTCTCACGAAATCAGAAACTCGTGCTGCTTGTGTCTCGTTGTCATGAAACCAACAGGCCGTAAAAAGTGAGTAGTCAACAAGCTTTCTTGGAAGAGAAGGAAGTGTGCAAGGTGGGCGAGAAGAGGAGGAGGAGGAGGAAGGGAAGAAATGAAAGGCAGGGAGGTCAACCAGATGCACGTCCGGTTTGCTACCCTGCACTGGGGGAAGGGGTGAGGGGATTAAAGGAGAAGAGAAAGAGAAGTGAAGGGCAACGTGTGTGTAGATGTGACCTTGTCCATTGCAAGCTTATAAGCGGTCGTGTAGTCCGGTCGTCTTTAGAAAACTTAGCAATGCCCGCGTCGCTTTGCTGGCCAGCGATGCGTAGAGCCATGAGCCAAGTATCTTCTCTTCGGAAAAGGTCTACTGTCTAGTGTCTCTAACGTTTCGCGGAGCGAGAGTTTGTTGACTAGAGGTTACAGTGTAGATTGAGATCTGGAAAGTAACTTGGCTTGGCTGCTCGCAAGGGAGAATGTCGTAAATTTGTGAAAGGAAAGGCGAGCTGTAGAAGAGAGAGGGTGCAATGAGAGACCACTCTGAGCTGTGATTATCCACACATTTGTGCTCCACTCTGAAACAACACATGCTCCATAAAATAATATGGTAAGTAACTAGAGGCACATGGGAATAAAAAATTGCGCAGTCCCAAGTGGATGAAAAAACTTTCAGCTTGGTTGAAATCTAAACCATGGTTCTCGAATTAGGTATTTTATGTTCGACATAAGGCGGTATTGCTTTTATATTCGGCATAATTTGTTTGCCTTAATGTCATGAGATTATGTACCTTTAAAAAGCTACATATGTTGATTTCATTCGTAAGCCCGCTCCGGCATTTGTTTAGTGAACTATGCAAACGTCGCTTTGCTTGAATGAACTCAAAGACAACAGTGTGTGTGTTTGTGTGTGTGCGTGCACACACACAAACACACACACACACACATATATATATTGTGGGCATTTGTTACTTGCATCGTCCTCATCCCTGCATGATCACAATCACCATCATCCGCTTGTCTCTTTGTCCTCATTGCCACTCTGGTTCATCGTCATCGTCTGTGTACTGGCTCTGCCCGTTCGTTTTGCGAAATCTTTCCTCAATTAAACGCTGTCGCAACCCAGACTACCAAGACTTCATACGTGGTGGAGGTGGATTTTCGGTCCTCTTACCTCCCGCAGCCCGCTCTACCCGCTGGAGCTTCGTTCAGGCCGCCGATTGCGCCCACTGTCAGGCAGCATGTCCCAGACCGAGCCTACCGGTGCTCATGTCATCAACCACGCACCGCCGCAAGCTGCCCCTCCTATTTACATACACGGACATCAGCGGGAACCCCCGCTCTTCGCTGGTCGTCGTGGAGAAGACGTAGAAGACTGGCTCGACCACTACGACTGCGTAAGTGTCACTAATCGGTGGGACGAGGCCGCCAAACTGTGTTACGTCCCATTTTATCTGACCGGAGTCGCAAAGACATGGTATTTTAACCACGTCATTGACTTACCCGACTGGGCTACCTTCCAGCAGCAGCTGCGACACGTTTTTGGCACCCCGGACATTCGATCCGCCGTCGCGAAGAGGACACTTGATACTCGCCGACAACATCCCGGTGAATCGTACACTTCATACATCGAGGATGTCTTCGCACTGTGCCGGCGTGTCAATCAATCCATGCCGGAATCGGACAAAGTGCGCCACATATTGAAAGGCATTGGGCCTGTTGCCTTTAATGCACTCGCTGTGCAAAACCCAGCTACCATCGCTGATGTCGTGACGACATGCCAGCGCCTTGATGCGCTGGACTCCGTTCGCCTCCAACCAGACATTGGCGACCACCACTTCACGTCAGATGGCCACCTGCGCGACCTCATCCGGGACATTATACGCGAAGAATTGCGGTCCATGGGCTTCACACCTCTTACACCACGACCTACACAGCCTTCGGGAATGCCCTTACGTGACATCATCAGGGAGGAACTTACAACGCTGACCGGCGTTGCGCCCGTACAGGCACATGCTTCACGCCCCATACCCACGTACCCTGAAGTTGCTGCTGTGCCTCCCAGCGACGCCCACGCGACATTGCCGCGTCCATCCTACGCGTCAGTTGCTGCCGCTCCCCCGGTCAACTACCATTCCGTACCCCCTGACCCTCCGGCCCACCTGACCGCGCTATCTACAGGTGCCCCGAATGTCTTCTATTCCCTACCGTGGCGCTCGTCTCGCCCTGTTTGCTACTAGTGTGGCTATCGCGGCCACATATCTCGTTTCTGCCGAAAGCGCCAGCAAGATGAGCGTCGGAACGACGTGCGTGAACGGGATTTGTATGCCGGGGCGTCTTATCAAGGTCGGCGTTATTCGTCTCCCCCGCACCGTTTTCCATCTCCTCCTGCATCGACCGCACCACGAAACAGCCGAAACACGAGACGCCGCTCGCCTTCGCCCTTCCGCCGTTCCACTTCTCCACTTCGGCCCGCCTCATTCACCTCTGAAATTCATTCGGAAAACTAAGTGATGCAGTTTGTGGAGGAAAAACTGCATTCGGAATCGGAACTGAAATTCCTCCATCGGGTCCGTGTAACATGGTTTCTGTGGAAGTGGAAGGAGTGCGAGTCGATGCTTTGGTGGACACAGGTGCGACATTGTCTGTGATACGTGCTAATTTGTGTGAACATTTAAGGAAAGTAATGACGCCTTACGATGGCCCCACATTAGTTGCTGCCCAGGGGAACGTCATTTGCCCTTCCGCGTTTTGTACTGTGCGTGTTTTCATCGACGCCATCCGCCATCATGTCCAGTTTGCTGTCCTGTCCCGCTGCTCTCACCAACTAATTTTAGGGTGGGATTTTCTATCATCTGTTTCCGCGGCGATTTGTTGTGGACAACGCGTCGTTCACTTCGCTGACACGGACTACATGCTTGACGACGACAATCAGAAGCCACTTCGTCTGGTCGCTGCGAAAGACATCGAACTGCCGCCACTACAAGAGCATATTGTCAGCATTATCTCCAACGACATCTATCACGGGGATGTATTGGTCTCACCGTCACCACTTTGCGTTCGCAAAGGTATAGTTCTTCCGTCCGGTGTCGTTCGTTTTTGCAATGGCTCGGCACTTGTCACCGCTGTCAACTCTACACGGGAGAAGATCTTACTGCCACAGGGCACTACTGTGGCCCATGTTGCTGACTTCGAGTCTGTATTTGTCACGCCACTTCAGGCCATCACATCCAAAGAACCTTGCCTCGGTGAGCATGTTTCTTCCTCCGCCTTTACCACCGCTATCAGCAGCGAATCGACATATTCACGGAGGCAGCAGCTGCTCGCATTGTTACAGAAACGTTCAAATTATTTCGATATTTGCTCGTCTAAGCTGGGCCGCACTAATACTACAGCACATTGAATTCAAACTGTTGGGACATCTATTGTACGCCGCCGACCCTACCGCGTGTCTCTAACTGAAAGAAAAATTATAGAAGAAAACGTTGCGGACATGCTTAAACGGGAAGTCATCCGTCCTTCATCTAGCCCTTGGTCGTCTCCCATTGTTTTGGTCCGCAAAAAGGATGGCTCTGTGCGTTTTTGCGTGGACTACCGGGCGCTCAATAAGATCACACGCAAGGACGTGTACCCTATGCCACGCATTGACGACGCCCTTGATTCCCTACAAGGCGCGGAATTCTTTTCAAGCATCGACTTGCGTTCTGGGTACTGGCAGATTCCCATGCATGAAGACAATAAGCATAAAACGGCGTTTGCAACCCCCGACGGGCTATATGAATTTAACGTGATGCCTTTCGGGCTCTGCAACGCACCCGCGACTTTTGAGCGCATGGTAGATACCGTGCTGCGCGGTCTGAAATTGAAAAGTTGCCTGTGCTACCTGGACGACATTATTATCTTTTCGTCAACGTTTCTTGAGCACCTAGAACGACTGGATCAAGTTCTGACGTGCCTTGCCGGCGCCGGGCTTCAAATAAACACTAAGAAATGCTCTTTCGCTAGCAAATCTATCAAGGTCTTAGGACATGTCGTTAGCAAAGATGGCATCCGGCCCGACCCTGACGAAATTTCTGCAGTCCTTCACTTTCCGCGTCCCGAAAAACCAAAGGAGCTTCGCAGTTTCCTTGGCCTCGCCTCCTATTTTCGCCGGTTTATCCAGAACTTCGCTTCTATTGCTGCTCCATTACACCAACTACTCGCTTCGAACGTCCCCTTTTTGTGGTCTCAAGAATGTGAAACGGCATTCGAGCTGTTGAAGCGGTCACTCACGTCTGAACCTCTGCTCTGCCACTTTGACGAAGCCGCACCGACTATCCTTCATATCGACGCTAGCGGCCTTAGTATAGGAGCCGTTCTTCTACAACGCGACAAGTCTTCCCTAGAGAAAGTTGTTGCATATGCCAGTCGCGTACTCACCCCTGCTGAAAAGAACTACACTATAACTGAGCAAGAGTGTCTGGCTGTGGTTTGGTCGGTCCAGAAGTTCCGTCCCTATCTCCACGGCCGTCACTTCACAATCGTTACAGACCACCATGCCTTATGCTGGCTTTCTACACTGAAAAACTTGTCCGGACGCTTGGGTCGGTGGATACTACGCTTGCAGGAGTACGACTTTGACATAACTTACAAGTCAGGCAGAAAACATCGAGACGCCGATGCTTTATCTCGTTGCCCGCTTCCGACTACCCATATCAGCGTTGGTGAGAACTCAAACGCCACATCTACCAAAGTTCATACGCTCGCATCAATAACACGACCCTTTTCGGACGACCAGGCAACATTTATCTCCCACCAGCGGTCCGATTCATACTGCAGACGCATGATGGACCACCTTTCGGGAGTTTCTCATCCACCAAACGCGCGACTCCGTCGTCAACTCCTGCACTTTAAGCTGGACAATGGGGTTCTCTACCGCCACGTCTACCACCCTGACGGTCAGCGCTGGGTTCCTGTACTGCCACGCTCTCTTCGACTTCAGGTGCTCGAAGCCTTCCACGACGACTTGACTGCTGGTCATCTTGGTTTTAAAAAAACTCTTGACCGCATTCGATGTTGTTATTACTGGCCTGGCCTTTCTTCTAGTGTAGCGCGGTACGTCGGTTCCTGCTACCCATGCCAGCGTCGTAAACTCCCCACGTCTGCACCTGCTGGACCTCTACAGCCACTTCCGTGCCCGTCAATGCCTTTCGAGGTTGTAGGTGTTGACCTTTACGGGCCTCTCCCCGTCACATCTGCTGGCAAACGATGGATAGTGACCGCCGTGGACCACCTGACACGATACGCTGAGACTTCCTCTGTTATTACAGGCTCAGCTGTGGAAGTTGCAGACTTTATTCTTCACGCAATAATACTGCGTCATGGGGCTCCTCGTGTACTGCTTAGTGATCGCGGCAATGTGTTCCTGTCACAAATGGTAAATGAAGTACTCCGCGCTTCTGGAACTACTCACAAGACAGCTTCAAGCTACCACCCTCAGACAAATGGTCTCACAGAAAGATTTCACCGAACCCTTGCAGACATGATAGCCGTTTACGTCCAACCCGACCACAAAAACTGGGATACTCTTTTACCATTCCTGACATTCGCTTACAACACCGCCGTTCAGCGAACAACTTGCTACTCACCGTTTTATCTCGTGTACGGACGCACCCCGACTACCTTTCTCGACGTCTCCTTCTTTAGCAGCCATGGGAATTCGTGTCAGTCTTCTAGCGAAGAATACATTTCCCGCCTGGCTCAGTCTCGCCATCAGGCTCGCATCAATACTGAAGCGAGACAGCACAAGCGGAAGATCACCTATGACGAATCCCACCGCGTTGTGTCTTTCCAACCTGGTGACGAGGTGCTGCTTTTTACACCTATTCACACTCCTGGTCTCTGGGACAAATTCCAACCACGCTTCATCGGGCCATACAATGTTTTAGAACCGACTTCGCCGGTTAATTATCGTGTGACACCACTCGTCGCCCCAACAGACCGCCGCTACCGCAGCACAGAGATTGTCCACGTTTGTCGCATGAAACCTTTCACGCGACGTTCCCCGTCACTTTGACTTACGGCGTCCAGGGTGTCCGCTTCCAAGTGGGGGGAATTAGTGTGGCCATTTGTTACTTGCATCGTCCTCATCCCTGCATGATCACAATCACCATCATCCGCTTGTCTCTTTGTCCTCATTGCCACTCTGGTTCATCATCATCGTCATCGTCTGTGTACTGGCTCTGCCCGTTCGTTTTGCGAGGTCTTTCCTCAATTAAACGCTGTCGCAACCCAGACTTCCAAGACTTCATAATATATATATAAGAAAGAAGTGTATATCTAAGGGCTCGTTTTGTCGGGCTTTTACACAATATTAATGAGATCTAACAGACAATAATGCCAAGGAAAGTATAGGGCAAGATATTAGACCAAATTGTAATGTAAATATGAAGAAAATTGGGTGAAAAGATAGCTTGCCGTGGGCAGGATCCGAACCTGCGGCCTTCAAATGACGCGTTCTATGCTCTACCACTGAGCTACCGCGACAGCTATCTCCCCAGCCACTTTATAGGGTTTATATGTGAAGTATTTGTGGGAGTGTCAGTCAGTGCCACCAGTAGCCATGGCGGCGAGTGTGGCACACTCTTTTGAGCCTGTTTGGCGCCACGTAGCATGTGAACGTGTTACGAGTGGGCAGCTGACCAATAGTCCTTCGTATACAACCTAAAGGCACTAAGTCTGCCAGTACGAGACCCTCGTTAGTGAATAAAGAAAGAAGCGTATACCTAAGGGCTCATTTTGCCGTGTTTTTACACAATAATGAGATCTAACAGACAATTATGCCAAGGAAAGTATAGGGGAAGATATTAGACCAAATTGTTATGTTAATATGAAGAAAAGGGGGGGAAAAGATAACTTGCCGTAAACAGGATCCAAACCTGCGACCTTCGAATGACGCGTTCAGCAGGACGTGCAAACAGGCGTTTGCACGTCCTGTTTGAAAGCATGCTGTGAGTGACATTTGTGGCACGACATGCCACTCAACCACTGGCCCAGTTCCGGTCATGCTCACTTTTAGCATTGCCTCCTTGAATGTCAACGTTGTAGCACCTTGATTTTGCATTGTCCTTAGGGAGCATGTCAGTGGGTAGTCTATGGGAGTGTACAATATTTTCTTCTGACAGTGCATTATGAAATTTTTCTAGCCAGCATTGTAAGGGGACATGTTAAAGAGGCACTAAAGAGGAACAAGGACTTGGTTCAGATTGAAAAACTGTGCTATGAGAAATCTAATGCCATATGTGTCACTATCATAAGTTCATTATTAGTGTTGTAGTTGTTATGAGCTGTTATTAAAGCTGTTATGAGATCAAAATTCGGGTCACATGCAGCGATGTAATTGTCCGCCGCCGCCAGTGTCCGTAACTACTACCGCAAAATAAATAAAAAAATATCTAGCACCAAGGACACAGTGGGGCTCGAACCAAGGTCCGCTGCCAAGGCCAGCCCAGTATTCTATGACTGAGCAACAGCGGTTCTTGGGACTTGTTCACTAACTTGCCTTTTGCAGGCTTAACGTGGGGAAAGGAATTCTGTTAATATCAGTAATAAAGTGTTTTAGAACAGGAAAAAATAACGAGGTGTTACACAATGCGAATAGCATAAGGATTGGGGCGACCAACGCTCCAAGCCATTACAAAAACTTATTTTTGATCACCTATTAACTGTGGTGCATACCCACTTGAGGCATAAATTTCTCATCATCGTCAATCACTGCATGAAGAATTGGCACAAAATTCCTTGCAAGAGTTTATCGGATACAACGCTTCTTAGAAGAACATAGCGAATGCTGGTCTATTAGCTAGAAATAATTATTAATGCTGTAGTGGGTTCCCAGAAAGTATTCCTATAGCAGTTACCCAATGAATGTTTAGAAGAGGCTCTGAAAGGCCGCTCTTTTAGCTTTTGCTGTGACTCTGCAGCACCTTCCGCGCAGGCCTGGCATTTGTTAAATTTCGCGCCAAGACCTCCGCGTTACAGAAGAAATTCAAAATGTATTATCGGTATTTTTTTCGCATTGGCTCAACAAAATTTTCTAAAACATCCTTTGCTATGTCTGTGGCACCCACATATTATAATGTACTTTATTTGAATAAATTAGAAGCAACATAGGACCCAGTAGACGCGTTCAAAATTTTTTGCGTCAGTGTGTTTGGTGTCGAAATCTCAAAAAGGCGTTGCCGCCCGCATTTTTTTTTTGTGCATTGTCTCACTTACTAAGCATGATGTCGTGGTAATAGTGGTGTTTTCAGGATTATAAAGTCGTCCTTCACTAATAACCAAAAACTGTCTTGCTTTTAAGTGCCCCTTTAAATAACTTTATTTCTGCCAAAGTATGAATAATTTCTGTAATTTCCGTGGTTTGTTTATTTTTGTAGCAGAAGAACCCATGAATTTAGTAAATTGCAGATTCTTTTATGGATGATTTTCATAACATTGTTGAATAGGTAATATTTTATTTATGTTCCGATTGGTTCACATAAATATTCTCACTTATATGCTCATATTTATTTCATCACTGAAAGGCTTTGGTCGGCTGTCAATCTAAGGTATCTTTGTACCTAGTTTGTGCCTGCAATGACTATTAGTGGCTGCATCGACTCAATGGCCGTCTTTGACTTTGTTTTGTCACTCCCAATGCAATTTCACAAGACAGTGTCCGACATGGTCTCCTAGCTCATCATTTTCCACGATCGGCTTCTGTTAACCTACACTTTTCTTACTTATTTGAAAGTGTCCTTGTAGTTTCTAAAAAAGCATAGATTTGGGATATTTATAGTAAAAGCAGAATCTTTTTTTTTTAATTTTCAGAATACACTTACAATGGATGGCACCTAATGTACGAACTCCTTGCATGGCTAAATACTGGCATGCTTTCTTGCTTCCTAGTGCTTACCAGAACAACTGGGTATTTGGCCAGAATATTGGTGACTACATTGTTGTTTATTTTGTCTTTCTTTCATTTCAAGAAAGTGAGTGCGCAAGAAATACTGAAATGTCGTTGCTGCCTCCTCTTTTTTTCAACCCACTCTTCGAATCGTAAATGTTTTTATATTTTATACTTGTTTTTCTTATTCGTTTATCGTCATCACTGTAGCAGTGTTCAGAGTACCTGCGTTTTCGGCTGGTTAAGCTGGATAGGCGGTCCTGACTAGTGGAGCTCAGTTGAACTAAGCAAGCTGAAGCATGGCCTCTGAGATGGCAGAAAACTGTTGAATGGCAGTGGTTGATTCTGTGTATGTGAAGGGCAGAAGTATTTGTTTGTATTTTGTCTTTCTCTCAAGATCATCAGTGCAGGGTCATTTGCTGCGAGTTTTATGTGAGTTTTCTCTTGAACCTGGAAATAACGTTTTAGTATATATTTTTCAGCTTATCATATCAATTATCCTGTTACAACTATGCCCACCAAACATTATGTAAATGTAACCTCAGTTTAGGAAACATGTCTATTTTCTTTTTCAGTTTGACAGTTTCACTGCTGAGTTTCAGGGAAACCTGCTGTCAAGACCACAATGAAAGCAATGTCCAGAGTTTCTAGAGCCTGCATGACACATCCTGATGGAAGCATAACACGAAAGACATTTCTACCACAGTCTACCTTCAAGCAGTAGCTCCCAACTACAGCCATATTCGCAGTCACTGTCTCCTTTCTCGCCATTAGCAGCATTGTATCACTTATGTTGTGTATTGTAATAGAGTGCATATCAAGAGAGTGTTTAAGGGCAGCATGCAATATTTTCTCATTGAAACGCTGTACAAAATTTCTTTCGTGAAAAAATTGTAAGGAAACATCATTAAGTCTATTCATCTCTTTCAAGATTCAGGTATCCTGTATTACATTTGTATTTATTTGTTAATTTTTTTATGTTCATGTTTGAGTACATTCCAGTACATATTGTTACGGTGCATCATCGATAAAAGCAAGCGTGGCACTTTGTGAAGACGACAAAGACGCCTGTGCATTAGACGCTTGCGCGAGAGGCAGCTCAGCCATCTTGTTCGGCCGCCGATTCTCTGTGGACGCTATACTATAAGCCTAGATCTCACCCCAACACATTTGGTGGATGTGCTGGGTAACAGCCTCTCATCGGAACTTTGCAGCGGCTGTTGTTTGAAGGGTCATAATGCAACGATGACGGAAAATATGACGTCTGCATCTGCTCCTGGTGTTCCTGCGCCTGGAGACGATGCGGTGACTACACCTCCTCCTGCGACCACAACCTTCGTGCTCGAACCCCCGCGGGATGTTGGCGCGTTTAGCGGTTCTGGGGATCCAAATGAAGTGGACATTGAAAAAATTGGCTGGCAGAGTACAAACGTGTGAGTACTCGATACTGATGGGGCCCCACTCTCATGCTGGCAACCTGTTGTTCTATCTTAGGGTAACCGCCAAATCATGGTATGAGAACCATGAAGAAAACTTGAGAGTTGGGCAATCTGCAGGGATAAAGTGTTGGACCTGTGCGGGAAGTTGATTAGAAGAAAAATGGCTCGGAATAAAATGATCGCATCTACTGCGCAGACCTCAACGGAGTCGTACGTCTTGTATATTAAAGGTGTGTTAGCATTGTGTCGCAAAGCCAATGCCGAGATGCCGGAGGCTGACAAGGTCGGACATATTCTTAAGGGGATTGCGGACGATGTATTCAACCTTTTAATCTGCAAAAGGTATTTTACACAGGAGACCATTATAAAGGAATGTCGGCGCTGTGAGCAAGCGAAGAGCCGGCGAATCAACAGCGTGTTTGCCCGCCTTTCGAATACGGCTGCAACATCGTCTTGCGAAGACCATGCAAGAACACAGCCGCCACCTCTAGTTACATCGGATCAGGTGAACCGAATTGATGACGCGAACTTGAAGCCATTGCCCCTGCTCCAGCTCACACTGCTGCAAGTGACACGACCCTACTCACAACTATGCGAAATGCCATTTCGGACTTCGCCATATCACCATACTAGGCTGCTATGTCAGTGCCGCTGATGTTCAACCAGATCCCGACAAGGTGCGAGCAGTACAAGAATTTCCTGAACCACGTTCAACCAAGGACGTTTGAAGTTTCATAGGGCTATGTTTCTGTTTTCGCCGATTTGTTCGCAACTTCGCCTACATCGCTCGACCGCTTATGATCTCTTAAAGAAGGACTTTCCCTTCGCATAGAACATATAAAGGAATGTCGGCGCTGTGAGCAAGCGAAGAGCCGGTGAATTAACAGCATGTTTGCCCGCCTTTCGAATACGGCTGCAACCTGAAGAACTACCCTGATGTAACACTTGTTAATGAGCACGGCGATATGGTTCACCACTGCGAGTGTGCGGATCAATTGAATAATGCATTTCATCCGTACCTTCACATGAAGACACCACATCATCACCCTCCCTTGTCAATATCATCAACCTATCTATGCCTAAAGTAATCGTTCGTGAGGCAAGAATTTCTTGTTTACTAAATAAACTTAAAACTTCTTCGGCATCTGATCACAATGGCATTAATAACAAAATGTTAAAATGTTTGTCTCCTAGCTTATCACCTATACTGTGTGCACTCTTCTCGCAGTTTCTATCTACTAACACTATTCCGAGCGACTGGAAAGTAGCAAAAGTCGTACGCATATTCAAGTCCGGGGACCGCACTCACCCACTGAACTACCACCCCATTTCTACAACAAGTACTATTTGCAAATTACTTGAACACGTATTGTACACTGAAATCATTAACTGCTTAGAAGACCACAACATTATTTTTGGATACCAACATGGCTTTCGTTGGGGTTATTCATGCGAAACGCAGTTAGCCGGCTTTTTACATCACATTCATTCATATCTAGACCTAGGATTTCAAGTTGATGCCATCTTCCTCGATTTCTCGAAAGCTTTTGATCGTGTTCCTCACCATAGACAAATAGTAAAGCTAATGAACCTGAATATACACCCAACTGTTATTGGACGGATTAAAAATTCCCTCTCATCTAGATCACAATACACATCTGTTAGCAACAGCACCTCCTCATCCACCAACGCAACTTCCGGTGTCCCGCAGGGCAGCGTTCTTGGCCCTTTATTTTTCCTAATCTATGTTAATGACTTACCTAACTGCGTGTCCTTCATCAGACTTTTCGCGGGTGGCTGTGTAATTTATCAAATGATTTCATGTGACAATGACAAAGATATTCTTCTAGCTGATCTTAACGCAAATAATACATGGTGTTCAACATGGCTGATGACTCCTAATACAGCTAAAACACAGTTATTATCATTTACAAGATGCATGCACCGGAGTCCTACATCCTATGTAATCAATAATAACATAATTCAACTGACAACTTCGTATAAGTACCTAGGTGTTCACTTACAGTCTGACCTTACGTGTCATCATCACATCCGCCTGACATTGGCATCAGCTAACCGCTCATTAGGTCTACTCAAACGCAACATCAAGCATGCTCCAGGTAATCTCCGTAGACTAGCATACATCACATTAAAACGTCTTGAAATCGAATACGCATCAGCTATCTGGGATACCTCACAAATCTACATAACCCAAGAAATAGAATCTTTACAAAACCGTGCAGCCCATTTCATCTTTTTCGATTATTTACCCTATACTAGCATTTCAGCACTAAAAACTTGCGCTCAGCTTGACGACTTATTTCATCGCCGCAGAACTGCCCGCCTTTCGCTTCTCCACAATCTCTATCATCACCCATACCTTCACCGCATCTTCGAAGCACCAACAGTCATCTTTCCACGCACAGACCATATCTTCAAGATAAAACGTATAACTTGTCGCTCAGCTCATTATGCTAATTCCTTCATTTCCCAAACAATAGTTGCATGGAATAACTTGCCATCCCACATTGCCACTCAAGCATATTTCACAACATTTCACGTACTTTTACTCAACATTTCCGACTAGATATGCACCGTGCATACTCTCATTAAGCTTCTTCATATGTACATCAGTGTTTAATTTTCTTGTTACCATGTGTTAATGTTTTTCACGACCATTGCACACGCTTGATTTGTATTATTTATGTGTTAATTGTAAACTTTTGTATCTTAAGATCGTGCCTTCGTTTTAGTTTTTTTCCTTGTATACTGTGTTTGTTTGTGCCCTTAATTTATGTTTTCAGTATTCAATATTCTATCTCTATTTATTTTTCTTTCTTCCAAATTATCTGGTTTTTGTTGTTGTTGTTGTTGTTGTTGTTGCTTTTTGTATTTAGCTCGCTTTCATTATTTTGTACAATCTTGTTTTTACATTGTATAAGCATGCAAAGATTTTTTTCATGTGTCCGTTCCCATATGTAATACCCCTTCGGGGGCCTTTAGGGGTATTATGAAATAAATAATAGGGCGTAGAGCAAGGGGATGCCTTTTCGGCTTTTATCCACTTTTATCCATCTGCTGACTACGCCACCAATACTGGCCCATTTCGACCTTGCTATCCTCTACAGAGCTTCGACCCATGCCATCGGTCATGGAATCGGGGCAGTCCTCGGCCAACGACATCACGGGAAGGACCGCATGATTGCTTACGCCAGTCGTCTTATTTCACCTGCCGAACGGTAGTTCTCCACCACTGAGTGTGGATGCCTTGCTTTAGTGTGGGCCGTAACAAAATTCAGGCTTTACCTGTAAGGCCGAACTTTTTCCATTGGCCATCACGCTCTCTGTTGGCTCTCATTTCTAAAGGACAAATCTGGACGTCTCAGTGAGTGGGCGCTGCGTCTGCAAGAATACTCGTTTGTGGTCCACTTCAAGTCACGACGCCTGCACGCAGACGCAGACTGTTTGTCGCGTCATGCGGTTGAAACGCCCAACTTGACAGACCTTGAATCAGACCCCTGCGTGCTCACCATCCACACTTTGGTTGATATCTCCACCAAACAACGTGACCCATCGTCATTCTCCATCATCGAGCGTCTGACCTCTGCTCCAACAGACCCTTTCGTTTGCCTGTTCGAACTGCATGACAACATTCTGTACCTTCGCAGCTTCAATGCCGATGACCTGAAATTACTACTCGTGCTTCCCCATGACCTGCGTACCAGCGTTCTCGAACAACTACATGACGTACCTACAGCCGGTCACCTAGGCATCTCTGGTACCTACGATCGCGTGCGATGTCGCTTTTTCTGGCCCGGACTGTATCGTTCTGTGGTTCTCTACGTCACTGCTTGCGACCGCTGCCAATGCCGCAAGCGCCACTCTGTACTGCCGTCTGGCCTCCTACAGCCCATTGACATACCGATGGAACCATTCTTCTGTGTTGGCCTTGACCTGTTGGGCCCGTTTTCTATGTCCACCTCCGGAAATAAATGGGTTGTCGTCGCCACAGATTATGCCACACGCTTTGCAATTACTCAAGCACTGTCGACTAGCTGTTCCACTGACGTCGCTGACTTTCTCTTGTATGAAGTCATTCTTCATCACGATGCTCCGCGGCAGCTGCTTACTGATCGAAGAAGGTACTTCCTTTCACGTGTTACGGATAACATTCTCTGCGCCTGCTCCACTGAGCACAATAAGCTTACTAACGCTTATCATCCACAGACAAATGAATTGACTGAGTGTCTGAACCGAACACTTACGCAGATGCTGCTATGTACGTTTCACCAGATCACCGTGACTGGGACAAAGCGCTCCCCTTTGTCACATTTGCGTACAACTTTTCACGCCACGACACAGCTATTCTCCATTTTATTTGCTATTTGGCCGACATCCAGCGTTACCGTTTGACATGCTCCTTGCTTCGGCTGCCTGTTGTCTACTGAGTACGCCAGCGATGTCGTTTCTGAAGCCTATGCAGCCCGTAAGCTTGCGCATCATCGGCTGCACTGGTCGCAGGAGCATCAAAATGACTGTTATGATGGGTGACACCAAAACGTGCACTTCTCGCAGGGGTCTTTTGTACTTCTCTGGACACCAAACCGCCAAGGTGGCTTATCAGAGAAGCTACTACCACACTACCATGGCCCCTACAAAGTGTTACGACAACTCAGTGACGTGAGCTACGAGATCACACCCCTAAACAATGCCTCTTCGACCCCCTCACTCCAGACGGACATCGTCCACGTTTCCAGACTCAAACCGTATCACCCTGCTAGTTCGATGTTGCCGTGCCAAGCGCCATGACAGAGCTTCCGCCGCGGGGTAGTGATGGTACGGTGCATCATTGATAGGAGCAAGCATGGCACTTTGCGAAGACGACGAAGACGTCTGTGCGTTGGACGCTTGCACGAGAGGCAACTCAGCCATCTTGTTCGGCTGCCAATTCTCTCTGGACGCTAAACCGTAAGCCTAAATCTCGCCCCGTCACAATATACGCATATATGTTGCACATTTGCTTCGTCACTCATTTCTTTTATATCACTATGTGTTGGGGGTATCAGAGTGCACTGGTTGTGTTTAATATGCCATACTTTTTTATAAGATTTGAATGTTATCCAGTACACTTGCAATCAACTCAATTTTTATTCAGCTATACGCAATAGATAGTGCTCTGTTAAGTCTTCTAGTGCATAATTTGACATAGTGAGCTTCTCTTGCTCTCCACTCTTTTTTTCCCCAAGTTTGTACTCTCTGTTTTCATAGGTGCTCCAAAACTGCAATTTTGCATTTGTCTTAGTAAAAGACAATGATTTCAGTCCTGATTCACAAAACATGGATTACTCGTAATGTAGATTTGTTTCTTTGTTAAACACTAGCTTTTTGTTGGTTGTCTTGAGTGCCGAGTCATCTAGGTATCTGGCTGATTATGTGTTGACCACCCAGTTGGTTCGATGAAGTTTTTGTGTAAGGTGTACTTAAACATCTGCGCCTTTTCCTCTCGCAATACTGGTTATAAGAAACCGAGTCTTCTCCTGGTTCTCTAGATTGTGTTGACTTCTTTAGATTGTTTTATATATATAATGTTGCTCTGAAAAAAGAAATAACAGAACTCTTGATGCTTTAATATGTTGCATATGGTGAATTTTCATGCTGCTTGTAATTGGCATTTACGATAGCATATTTTGTTGCGGATTTTTTTGACATGAGCAAAACATATAATTGCTTTTTTTCAACGTTATGCTGTGTAGAGAAGATACAGTTATTCTAGGGGAAGTAGGTGCTGTGTAAAGGCTAAATTTTTTTGCATTCGAACAGTAGTTTTCTTTTCTAGCTAGCTTCAAGTGTACTGTCTCTTGTATTGCATATTGTTCCGTTCTTGTCAAGATCATTCCTTGCAGCACCTTTTACACATTGCGATTTTATAACATTCATTGATTATCTTATGTAGTTTGAGGCAGAGTGGCTAAAATGCTTTTTTTAAAAATTTGGAAAAACTGCATTTTCATTTAGAAGTTATAATTTATGCAAGAATAGTTGAGAAAGATATCGAGAAGAATTAGATTACTGTATTTAAAAGTGTTTTAAATAATAATATCGTTAGTGCTGGATCGTGTCTGTATGGAAGATACTCGTGCAGCAGCTGCCGCTCAAAGAAACAAGCCTCACTAGATCGTTGTGTTGTGCTAAGATCTGAAATAGTCTGTTTGTCACGCTCTGTATCATAGGTTGCAGAGTGAATGAGATATTGAAAGCAGCAAGTATTTTTATATTAACTAGTATTTTGGTTGTGTAATTGGGTTCTTGGTCTGTACCATCGTTGGGCCGCTTATGTGAAACCAATAGATATGTTTGTAGCCCTTGATTTACTTGGGTTTAATGTGCCCGATTTCTTTTTTACATGAGATCATCACTGCTCAGGATATCTCTACTACAATCATACAGCAGGTAGATTAAATTTATGTACTAACTTGGGAAGTAATGAATTCTATCATGGTGTAAAAATGATTGCTGGTTTTATACGAACGCAAGTACCAATACTTTTTGTTCATTAAAAGTACATGTTCACGTGCAGTGCATATATGTTATTATAACTTTTTAATTATATATATATATTCTGCATTTTTAGTGCACCTGGTTCTTGGCCCTTAGCTGTCGCATGAGATTTGGCCACGATCACTCGTCACACTAATGCATCTGCATTTTACATTCCTTGTTGCTCTATGGCCATTGTAGCCTTTTCATCATTAGGTTCTACTACAAAGGAAAACCAGTGAAATGTAATACATTTTCTTTGCATTCCAGCATGCAGAAATATCTGGCCTGTTTCTCAGTGAGTTAATTCTTTGCAGCTCTGTGCTGCTTATTTACTGACACATCGTTTTGAAAATTTCTGCGGTTCCTTCCTTTTTTATGAGTAACAACTCTGAAAACTCCTTCCGTGTTTCCATTGAAAAGAGAAACAGTACTGTAGTGAGCATATTGCATACAGTTGTATTTATTTGCAGACTTAGGTCCCGCATTTGTGTTCGCTTTAAAGTCCAGCTCTTTATTATTTATACAAGGCTCGAGAAAGACATCTCCCAAAACGTCTTGCAATGTGCAAAATAAACATTCTACACATTCAGTTTTCTGGAATCTATAGTTGATGACGTCAACAGGTAATGACAAGTATCTGTTTGGCTTCCAGAAACTCTATTTATTATAATCTACACATATATAGTGGGCTAAAAATGAGAAAACAGATTCTCTTTGTGCTAGTTTGATTCACTGTGCATATTTGTCTTTCACATGTTATATGCTCTAGTAATCAATTGTTTGTTTTCATATTTCTCTTAAATATACAGTACTCAAATTTGTATCACCCTCTGTAGTTACTGCAAAAGTGGTCACTAAATGTCTATATTAAAAGTGTAATTTATTAAGGAGTTTTTTAACCGTCAAGCTTATTGATGCAATAGGTAAAAATATACATAAGCTTACTGTGTTGTTTGTACTAGTCTTAACTGCAGTTTTGTGCTGTTTCAGATGTGTCCACTCTTCCAAAGAAGAAACAGAGATGCTGTATGCTTTGGACTTTTCCAGAAATGCGTTCAACAAGCCTCTTCTTACAAATCACACACTATTTTACACTGAAGTTAATACGCAATGAACAGTAAATTGAAATGGTGATGTGACCGTGTTGATACATTTCTGCTAAAGATTCAATTATGTAATACACGAGTGAAGTTGAAGATAGACTTTCTATAGAGTTAGCCATCTGAAATTGGGAAGAGCCGTAATACAGTTCGGTGCAGTGTGGGTGTCTCAGTCAGAGTAAAGAAATTGTCTCTTTTACAAAGCTCTGGTTGAAGTTAGGTATTGATAAAAGGGACTGTCTACCATACAGAAAAATTGTTTTGATTGTGGCACAAATGAAAAGGGTGCTCATCACATCAGCAGCGACGAGCATACTTTCGTGCCAGAAAAAAAATCAGAATTTTAATTTGATGTTGAAAGTCGATGAAGTGACCCCTAGCGACACCAACAGCGAATGTGGTCAATTTTGACAATCTATTGGTAGGAGAAGAAATCCTCGCAGGTAGACTTATTTTGCCTAAAAACAAACACATTTACCTTGAAATTGCATTTTATGCACTTGAGGCAGCTTTAAGTTCTGCCAGAGACCAATTTTTGCTTTTTTTTTTGCATGTGTTCAAATAGACGTTCTATGGTGCTGCTGGCGGTGTGTTCGCTTGCCTGCATGCCTGCCTGCAAACAGTGGAGAAACGCGACCACGTCGTCATCCACCACCACTCATAAGAACGACAAAAAAGTTTGGGGGTGCCTAAAACAACCACTAAGGTTTTTGTTTTATAATAACCAAACTTGATGAAGCCTGCGAAAACCGAACGTGGTTTCTGTTTTTGACTTTCACCGGCAACAACCAGTGTTATGGGCATTCATCCAACCGATGGAAGGAGACATAGCGCGTACACAAATATTCTGTTTTAAAAATTTCTATGCACTTTTTAGAAAAACCCCTGCAAGGTTTAGACAATTGACTTTGTACACTTTTTATTGCGACAGAAAACAGGAGAGCATTGAAGGACAGTAGACAGTTGTTTCAATTCATGTCTCTACACATTTGTACGTACTAAGAGAAACGGCTTGGTAACTGAATAACTGCCATGCTTGTTAGTGGCACCTTGATTTTGCACTGCAATATATGAAAAACATTAATACTATAAGCGAGCAGCAGCTGTCTGGTGTTACTTTGTTGTCATTTTTGGTGTAAAATCTTTAAATATGTCTCTGTATACTGCTCAAGGGAATCTTGAAATAATGTAAACACACTTTATTTTTTTCACTGTGCCACTTAGTGACCGAAATTCGCCCGAATGTGCCACTATTCTCTTCCGTCACTCAACTTTGTACCGTTCCTAATTTAATCATTCGTTTTCCTATAAATTAGCTTTCTTCTGAGGTGGTGCCTATAAATACTTTGTGCATCAAGGTTAATGGATTGTTTCATAATATATCCACAGTAGCATGTTAGCTTATCTGGCTTTCTCAGTGTGGAAAAATTTGTTGCGATTGTCATGATTCAGAGGAGTTAGTTATACATTGTGATGAGGTGAAATATCTACATGTGTGTGTGGTCATGTAAGTGTCTGAAACAATATGTGTTGAGTATCTCGGTTTGTATTGTATAGTATGCTATGTTTTCAGTCAAAAAGGATGGAGACCTTAAAGGGAAGTGTATGAATGGTGCTAGTATACACATTATATTGCTCTAGTACACTATGCAGTCCACATAAATGCGCCATCAATGTTGACCACCAAAAACTGTTATGCCTTATGACTCCTTTCTCATGATATTTTGCTATTCTACAGATTGTTTTGTATGAACTTCTTTTGTTCATATTTTGTTTCCTGTGTTTCATGTGTTGAAATATGAACTGAGTGGCTGTACAGCATCGTCCTAGAGAAAAAAGTACCATGAATACTTTAATGTGCTGGCAATTAATGTATTGATATAATACAAAGAAAGTTGGCTATTTAGGCATAGTATTAGATTGGCATTTAATTAAGGCTCCTGTGCATTCACAGAATGTTTTGCATGTGTTAACTCTGTGTGACTGAACATATAGATCTCGCTTTTCTGTCTGCAGGAAAATCTTTTGCCATCACCTGTTGTAATTAAGGAAATGCTAAGTCACTCATATCTTACCTAAGCCTTTGTAATAATATGGAAAATTTTTTACCGTGTTTTCAAAGGGCGAGATTAGTGTTACATTGGTTCTGATTTCGGTAAATTTTTTAATGATCGCTTCTGAACTTTTTTTTCCTCTAGACCTGCCTCTTTGTCCTGTTTTCATAGTGGTGACTTTAGCTTCCAGTCATCATGTGTTGTAATAATGTGCAATAACTTGAACTATTAATGCATCGACAATTCGCTGCTAAATCACCTTGCTCAACCGTCAGCGCCATTGTGGATATTGGTGCATGGAAATATTTTGCTTCATGACCTGTACCACTTGAAACGTTTGCACATATTCAGGGAGAACAACTGTTGTTGATAATTTTGAAAGCAAAAACAGGGTCCTTACAACAGACAAAAAAAAAAAGAACAACTGGTGGGCACCTGCAGTGAAGGAAGCTTTACAGGAATAGACCACCGCATCATGAAGGCTCACAAAAGGTGCAGGTGGTTGAACTGGTATAGCGCATTACGGGGAAGAAGAAACGGCCGAGCAGACCGACACAAGAGGACAGAGCGCTTTGTCCTCTTGTGTCGGTCTGCTCGGCCGTTTCTTCTTCCCCGTAATGCGCTATACCAATTCAAGTACGACGAACCAACTCGCCCAATCTTCAACACGTGCAGGTGGTGTTCTCGTGCTGAAATGAGGTCCGCACTACTTTCTTCAGCAAAACTCGAAAAGTGATAACATGTGCCACTTGTTTTGGCTGTTTCATCCCAAATACCCATTGATGCAATCGCAAGGTGGGGCCTTAATGCGACAGTATGACAGTGTTTTGCTCCTTTTCGAATCAGTCCCATGAGTTTTCTTGCAATAAACTAGTGGCTTGATTTTAATGAAATTCGTCTTTCACCATTTCTTTGTAGTGTATATTACTATACCACAGCTGATCATTACATTTTCGGTACAAAGATATAGGCCAACCTACAAAGGGGTAAATGGAATACTTGAAGAGAGAAATCGCAACTTTTGTAAAACATGCTGTGTCACTGCATGGTCACTACTACAGTAACATGTGGTTTGCATAGTATGCTTCATTTACAAGGGCAGCAACCATTTGTCATTGCCTGGTGCGTTAATCTATTTGCAGAAAATCTGTGTGACATGGTTTTCATGGCTTTCTGTATTTCCTGTGGCTTTGCAGGTTCCTTGTCCTCGGAATCCTCTGAGGGGTACCATTCACTCGTGTCTGTCCAAGGCGGACTGCATTCCTGCCGACAGTGCACCTATGTGACCCAGTACAGTGCGAACATGCGAACACACCTTCGCAGACACACCGGCGAGCGACCCTTCCAGTGCCACTTGTGTCCAGCTGCATTCATTCAAAAGATTCATCTGGCAGGACATATTCGTACGCACACAGGAGAGCGTCCCTATTCCTGTGACGTATGCAGTGCATCGTTCTCAGAAAGATCAAACCTCATGAAACACATGCACACCCACACAGGAGAGCGTCCCTCTTCCTGTGATGTATGCAACACATCATTTTTGCGAAAATCCCACCTCATAACCCACATGAGTAGGTACCACTCAAAAGAGCATCCATATTCCTGCGACCAATGCAGTGCATCATTCTCGCAGAAAATGTCCCTTGTGAGACACATGCGCAACCACACAGGGACGGGTCCTTTTTCCTGTGACCACTGCAGTGCATCGTTCTCACGGAATCAGGACCTCGTGCTGCACGTGTCTCGTTATCATGAAACCAACATGCCGTGAAAAGTGAGTAGTCAACAGGCTTTCTTGAAAGAGAAGGAGGATGTAGGTTGGCGGGAGTGTGTTGACTGGAGGTTACGATGAAAGAGTAGATTTAGATTTGGGAAGTTACTTAGTCTGGGCTCGCAAAGGAGATTGTCCTTAATTTGTGAAAGGAAAGGAGTTTATAGAAGAAAGTGCAAGGAGCGGCCACTTTGAGGTGTGATTATCCACATAACTGTGCTCCACTCTGAAACAACACATGCTCCATAAAAAAAATTGGCATAGAATATCATATATCACAAGCTACATTTATTGATTTATTTATAAGCCCACTCCAATGTACGTCTAGCAAACTATACGAATGTCGCTTAGCTTGAATGAACCCAAAGACTATATATATATATATATATATATATATATATATATATATATATATATATATATATAAATATTGTAGAATGGATAGGGTGCAATTAGCAGTGCCTGTAAAAGATGAGGAAGAGGACCGTGGTTCGTGCTCATGATAGCTCCAATTCGGATCGCTGAGCGCTTGACCTGTATTCGTTTTTTAATAAACGCGTCGCGGACTCAACGCTCAATGCGTACTACTAAATGGTGGAGAGTGCTGGTTCTCTCTTTCATCCTGGAACTCCGTAGCCGGACTTTACCTCCGCCGTCCATCATGCCTGACGATGTTGCAGCACAGCCGAATGCTGCCGCACCCCCCGCTCTCCACTGCCCCTCTATTCCGAGGGAGTGCCACCCAGTTCTATTCAACGGCACTGATGAACAGGACGTTGACGACTGGCTCGCTTTGTTTGAAAAAGTGAGTGTCAACAACCGGTGGGACGATAACGACCAACTCGGTCGCGACCACTTCTACCTGAGGGGTGTCACGGAGCTTTGGCTGAACAACCATGAGGCTGAGATTACCACCTGGCCCTCTTTCAAAACGACCTTCGCAGACATTTTCGGCCGACCGGCAGTGTGCAAGCTCTGTGCGGAGCAGCGATTGCGTGATCGTGCCCAGTTGGCAGGAGAAAGTTTTACGTCTTACATTGAGGACGTCGTAGGCCTCTGCCGGCGCTTTAATCCGGCCATTACCGAAGCCGACAAAGTCAAGCATATTATGAAGGGCATCGAGGACGATTCGTTCCTCATGCTTGTGGCAAAAAGTCCTCCAAGAGTCACAGACATCATTCAGCACTGCCAGAGCTATGATGAGTTGCGAAAGCAGCGCATTTCCACGCGACGTCACAGTTTCTACACGACCAGCACGTCAGCACTGGCTGTTGGCGCGATCTCTCCAGATCCGGTAGTATTGACGCACTAAATACAACAGTTCATCCGCGAGGAGGTTGCCGCCAATTGTCTATTGCTGCCTTTCTCCCTAGTGTAGTCATGGACTCCCCTCGTGACTGTGCCAAACCATTGAGGAGCAAGTATCCGAAGCTCCTCCGCTTATGCACCAGCCACCGCATGTATCAGACCCGTTGAACTATGCTGAGGTCGCGAGAAGGCCTTCACATGCAGTGCCATACAGAACCGGCTCTCCTCAACGCCTTCATGTCTTCTATGCACCGTGGGCGCCGCCAAGCCCGCAAGTTTTGCTTTATCGACGTCCTGCTACCCTTCCCAATAATCCTTGGTGCACACTGGACAACCGACCAATATGCTATTACTGTAGTCTGCCCAGGCATGTCGAGCGTTTCTGCCGCCGCCGCGTTCCTCGTCCAACTGCCGTTGAAGCCAATTACAGCTACGACCATACAGAGTCGCAATAGCCAATGCCCTCCCACGCTCCTTCAAACACCTTATCGTCGAACCGCCGCACCACCCACTCGTCTCGATCATCCTCTCCGTGCCGGCGCTCGCTATCCCCAATGCTTCGACGCACCGCGCCCGTCCACACGGAAAACTGACCACCGCAGTTCCTGAGGCAAGAACTGTGCCACAGTCGAAATCTACAAGGCCTCGTTCCCAACCTGCAAACGAAATCTCAATCTTCATTGAAGGTGTTGCCGTGTCCGCCTTAGTCGATACTGGAGCTGCTGTGTCCGTGTTGAGCGAAGCAATGTGTTGCAAGTTGAAAAAGATTACGACTCCACTTTCTCGTGTTTCTTTCCATACGGCGAGCGCACATCAAATACAACCTTCCGTCACGTGCACAGCTTGTCTACTCATTCAGGACGTTTTGTATGTGCTTGAATTCGTCGTCTTTCTGCACTGCCCGCGTGACATTATATTGGGCTGGGACTTTCTTTCCATGCATCATGCCATTGTCGATTGTGCCCGTGCCCAGCTTGAATTATCAGCACTTTCGGACATCACTCCTGCCAAGTCATCTTTTTCTCGTGTTGTCATATCCGAGGACATGGACATCCCACCTATGTCGTCTGATATTGTGCCAATCTCCTGCGACTGTGCTTTCTCTACCGCCTTGTTTACGCCGTCAGCGAAATTCACTTCCCGTAAGCACTTTCTTCTCCCATTTCCTCTTATCACGATCTAAAACTCCTCCGCAACCATTTATGTCACGAACCTGCTTTCGGTCCCAACCACTATGTTCCGCGGAGAATGTATAGAACAATAGAACAACTTGAATACATTGATTCAGTCTGCCCTAACTCACTACCTGGTCGCACAGCAAGCCTCCATGTCGCGAGCGTTAATCTCGATACCACGGTCAACACATCTACCCCAGATGCCAGGCCTTCCATCCATTGCTTCGGACCTTCCCATCGTTCAGCGGACGCAACTCTTGAAGCTTCTCGGCTGCTTTCGGATGTCTTTCGATTACAAGCAACCCAGTTTGGGCGAAACAACTTCGATCGTTCATTATATAGACACCGGCAGCCATGCACCCCTGCGCCAGCGTCCATACCCCGTCTCTCAAGCTGAACGTCGGGTTATTGAAGCCCAGGTGACTGACATGCTTAGTCGGGGAGTCATACAGCCGTCCCACAGTCGCTGGGCATCCCCGGTGGTGCTCGTGAAAAAAAGACGATAGCATTCGCTTCTGTGTTGATTATAGGTGCCTTAACAAAATCACCCGCAAAGATGTCTATCCGCTCCCCAGAATTGATGACGTGCTCGACCGTTTGCAAGCAGCGGAGTTCTTCCCTTTGCTGGATCTTCGGTCGGGGTATTGGCAGGTACCTATGGATGAAGCCGACCGCCCCAAAACTGTATTCGTAACTCCTGACGGCTTGTACGAGTTCAACGTGATGCCGTTCGACCTTTGCAATGCCCCGGCCTCATTCGAGCGTTTTATGGACAACATACTTCGAGGTCTCAAGTGGCATACGTGCCTTTGCTGTCTGGACGACGTCATGGTTTTTTCAAAAGACTTCGATACCCGTCTCCAGCACCTCGCAAGTGTCCTGGAATGCCTCGCACAGGCTGGGCTACAAATAAATTTGAAGAAATGTCACTTCGCGGCACGGAAGCTCGTAATCTTCTATTCGTATCTTCGTATTTTCGACGATTTATTCATAACTTTGCATCTATAATGATCCCATTAACACGCCTACTTGCCGACAGCCAAGGTATCTCGGCATGGTCGTCCACCTGTGACGACACATTTGCGAAATTACTTCATCTCTAAGACCGCCGCCGATTCTCCGTCACTTCGACCCAGACGCCCCTACCGAAATCCACACGGACGCTAGTGGAGTCGGCCTTGGCGCTATCCTTCCGCAGCGAAAGTCTGGCTTCGATGAGTACGTCATTTCTTACGCGAGTCGCACTCTGACCAGAGCTGAAGAAAATTATTCGGTCACAGAGAAAGAATGTCTAGCTATCGTTTAGGCAATCACTAAATTTAGAACTTACATATATGGTCGGACATTTGATGTCGTGACTGACCATCACGCCTTCTGCTTGTTGTCATCTCTAAAAGACCCATCTGGTAGCCTAGCCCGTTGGGCGTTACGACTCCAAGACTACGACATCCGCGGCTTCTACAGGTCAGGGCGCAGACATTCAGACGCCGACACTTTCTCTCGATCTCCACTTCCCCATGACTGTGCAAATGCGCCTGTTTCTACCTACCATACTGCCTCCCTCACACACGCTGACATGCCATCCGAGCAGCGTCAAGACCCTTGGATAGTGTCTTTAATGAAGTTCCTATCGAAACCATCACCGAGTGCCACCAGTCGCTCGCTGCGGCGCACAGCCCACCATTTCACCATGTGCGATGGGCTACTTTACCGCTGCAATTACCTCAGTGAAGGTCGTAAGTGGTTGTTGGTGATTCCTCGCCATCTACGTGCGGATATTTGTGCCTCGTTTTATGCGGACCCCCAATGCCGCCACGCTGGTGTAATAAAGACGTATGCACGCCTCCAGCTGCGGTACTACTGTGGTAGAATGTACCAATTTGTCCGCCAATACGTGCATTCATGCTCAAAATGTCAACGCCGGAAGAGTTCACCACATGCCGTCACTGGACCGCTTCAGCCGTTGCCCTGCCCTTCCCGACCTTTCGATCGCATCGGAATCAACTTATACGGCCCACTTCCATACACACCAGGAATCGCTGGGTGGTTGTCGCTATTAATCATTTGACATGGTATGCTGAGACTGCCGCACTTCCAGAGGCTACATCACGTGAGGTCGGCTTATTTATTCTTCACAAACTTGTTCTTCGCTACGGCGCTCCTCGCGAGTTACTCAGTGACAGCGGATGCAGGTTCCTCTCACAAGCCGTACCAGACCTCCTTCGTGAATACAATGTTGTTCATCGAACGACCACTGTGTATCATCCCCAAACCAATGGCATGACTGAACGCTTCAATTGCACATTAGGCGACATGCTGTCCATGTATGTATCTGCTGACCACACCAACTGGGACCACATACTATCATTTGTCACCTATGCGTACAACAGCACCACTCAGTCCACGACTGGATTTTTTCCCTTCTTTCTTCTATATGGCCGTAAACCCTCCTCATTTTATGGATACCATTATGTTGTATCGCCCGGATACTTCAGAGTTTGCAACTCTCTCAGAAGTCGCCACTTATGCGGAAGAATGCAGGCAGCTAGCACATTCGTTAGCTACACAAGACCAAGCACGCCAAAAGGACCGCCATGGCGCCAACCTGCATCCCCAGTCATATTCGCCTGGAACATTGGTGTGGCTTTGCGTTGCCTTCTCAACTCCAGGCCTTTCTTCAAAGCTGCTGCCTAAGTATGAAGGCCCCTATTGCATCCTGCGTCAAGCACCCACGGTAAACTATATTGTCGAGCCCGTACAGTCATTCACAGACCGCCACCGTCGCGGCCGTGAGACTGTTCACGTCGACCGACTGAAGTCGCACATGACCCACCAATCGTACCTGTGCCTTAGGTCGCCAGGTTGGCTCCTTTTTCGCGGGGGAGTGATTTGTAGAATGGATAGGGTGCAATTAGCAGTGCTTGCAAAAGAGGAGGAAGAGAACCGTGGTTCGTGCTCGTGATAGCTCCGATTCCGATCGCTGAGCGCTTGACCTGTGTTGGTTTTTTAATAAACGCGTCGCGGACTCAACGCTCAACGCGTACTACCAATATATATATATATATATATATATACATACATACATACATATATATATTATGGAGTCTTGGTTTGGAAGTCTTGAAGTTTTGAAGTTTGGAAGTCTTGGTTAGGATTGGTATACGGTACTAAATGCCCACAATATATATATATATATATATATATATATATTCATATATATGGGTATGGGATATGGCACAACGAGAGCGTTGTCAACAAGGATAAATATATTTATTTCCCAACAGTTTCGGGAGGGGTCCTCCCTTCATCAAGGGATGAGTTATACTGACATGAGCTTCCAAACTTCGTTGCTGCCGCGTCCCTCTCGCCTTGAAACATGTTTGCGAGGGTGAGAGGGAGCTAGAAAAAAAAAAGGGGGGGGAAAAAGAAAAAGAAAGAAAAGAAAGAAAGTAAAAAAGAGGAAGAACCACTGTCAACACTGAGAACGAAGCCAACTGTCCGTGTACGTCCACATACGTTTCTTATCACGTGCTGTTCAGTTCTCGACGTGTGCCGGGCCACCCAAGATTGTCTCCGCGGTGCCGGTAGTGTTCGTGACGGCGTGCGTAAAGAAAGGGTTTTCCCGTAATGGGTCGGTCGGCATGCGGCGTGCGTAAAGGAAGGGTCTCCCGTTAATGGGTCGGTCGGCTCTTTTCACCTTTAATCTTCGTCTGTTTCCCTTCAATAGTCATCAAGTGGTAGGCGAACGAAAACACTTTGGATGTGCATGTGGAAAAAGGAAGAAAAGAAAAGATGAATGGAGAAAAAACGAAAACAAGAATGGACAGTGTACACGTACGAGTCAGTCAGAAAAAAGCATGGTCTCTAGCTATCAATCTTTGTCACCAATTTCCTCCTGGCTTACTTCTCGGAGGCAGTTGAGTTTGCCGGGGTCCTCGTTGATGCCGGCTACTAATGCTCGAAATTTGAAAATAAAATATGCCTCACGCTATTCGCGCTCGCGTCTGTTTGAGAAACCGGACTGCAAAAGAGTTACGCTGATATTTTCAAAACTGTGGTTTGGCAGGCGCAGATGTCTAGATAAAGGTAGCTTCGGCAGTGAAGTGGCGTGGTACCGGTGATTATTGAACCGCAGCCGAAATGGCGTGTCTGTTTGGCCGATATATTCTTGTCCGCATATGTTGCAATGTAGCATGTATATTACGTTACTGGAGTCACAATTAAGGCTTTCAGTTATGCAGACTTTGAAATCCGAGAAGTTCGCTTTGGATTCACGTGTTGTGACCATCTGTGGGCATACCTTGCATCGAGCTTTTCCGCAGGGATGGCACCCTGATTGAAATTTGGGGGTGGTTGTTTTTGCTCTGACAAGAATGTCCTTCAGATTTTTATCCCGGCGGTACACCACGTGAGGTGGCTTCGCGAAGATAGAAGTTAGTCGTTTGCTTTGCCTGATTATGTTGAAATGGCGGGACAGTATGTTGTTGATTCGTGGTGCTGATGAGGAGTAAGTTAGTACAAGGTTCGTTTGGGAAGTCGTTTTAGATACTCTGTTTGGTCCCTTAATAATATCATTCCTGTTCACGTTGCGAGCACGTAGTATGGCATCGTCAATAATGTCTTCCGGATAATTTTGTTTCAATAAAGAATGCTTTAGGTGTTCCACGTGTCTGTCCAATTCCCGCATATCGGTGCATATTCTTCGGTACCGGTAGGCCTGAGAATATGGAATACCCGTTTTGCAATGCTTTGGGTGGCTGCTGTTGGAATGTAGGTACATTTGACGGTCTGTAAGCTTTTCGTAAAGGTTTGTTGACAAGCGGTCATTTTCGACCGTGACAGTGACGTCCATAAAGTTAATGCTAGTTTTGGAAATTTTGTGCGTGAATTTTATTGACGGGTGGCACTTGTTAAAATCCTCTATGAAGCGGAAAAGACTTCCCTCATCATGGTTGCATATCATAAAAATATCGTCTAAGTATCTTCTGTAGTAGAAAGGTTTCAAGGTGCGTCCCTCAATGAATGGGATTTCAAGTGAAGCCATAAAGGTGCTCGCGAAGTTTGGGGCCATTTTCGTGCCCATTGCAGTGCCACTGACCTAAAGGAAATGCTTGCCATTGAACTCAAAATGGTTATATTTTAGTACAAGTTCAAGAATTGTAAACAGTACCTCGCCACTTACACTAGTTGATGAGTCAGGTTTTACATATTCAGAAACCATAGCCGCTATTCCGTCATGGTGGGTTATGTTGGTGTACAGTGAGCAGACGTCCATGGTCACCAGAAAACTGCCGCCTGGGATGTCGAGACTTGAAGTTTCGCAGATGAAGTGGTTTGTGTCCTTTAGGTAATAGGGAAAATTTGGGGGGATGTTTTTTATTAAGGAATTGATGAATTCTGATATATTTTCTGTTGATGTGCTGTTACTGGATACTATCGGACGTCCCGGATTACCTGCCTTGTGTATTTTGGGGAGCAAATAGAATCGACCGGGAATAGAATGGGCTGGTAACATTGCTTTTAACATTTTGCCGGTAATTTTCTCGTCCCGGCGGAGATTTTTTAGGGTTACTTTTATCTCCCTTTCAAATTCGGGAGTCGGGTCAGTTAGAAGTTCTTTGTAGAATTTTGTGTCTGATAGCTGTCGTTCCCCTTCCTTTAAGTAGTCCGACGTGTTTAGAATTACTATGCAGCCCCCTTTATCAGCCTGTTTGATAGTAATTTCAGTGTTTTTTCGTAGCTCATCGAGTGCCCTTCGTTCTGACTTTGATATGTTGTTTCGAAATGGCCGATTTTTTTCATACGCTCTGATGATATCTTTTTGAACTGCTGATATATACATATCGAGGTGTTTGTCCCTCTGCTCACCCGGACACCATGATTTGTCACCACCAATCACTCTATTCTCGTCCGTACAGTCCTTGCGATCATGAAAGTATTCACGGAGGCGGAGATTACGCGCAAAGTTATCGAGGTCTTGGTACAGTTCAAATTCATTGAATCTACCGGATGATGGACAAAAGGTTAACCCTCTCGACAAAAGTTGAAGCTGAGCGGGTGCGAGTCTTGTGTTTGACAGATTGAGGACATTTTTCTTATAAGTTTTCGGCTGCTCTTGGCTATCACGTGGCACGGGAGTGTCAGCGTCATATTCGAAAGTAAGGATGCTTTGATTAGAATTGCACAGTAGTTTCAAGTTACCATTTTTCTCCTCAAAGTTAGGTTGTGGTACGGGTGGTCCCTGGTGTGCTTGTACGGCCTCATTCCTATTTTCCTGTTGCGGAGCAGTGGAGCTACTGCAGTCCCGCTGAATTTTTCTATCTTTTACTACTGAAATTTCGCCTCTTTTTTTTAGTTCATATCTTTCCAGTTCTCTTGCCTCATGCTCTCCGAGATTAGATACCAATTTCTGCGTGGCCTCCGTGACACTGTATTCGGCGGCCTTACGCTCACTATGGTCTGCAATGATCCGAGTCAGTTGCAAGGACGCTTCTAGTAATATTTTTTCCCACTTCCCCCTTTCTGCTTCACTTAGTGTAGACATTGAGGGCTTGCAGGCTAGGCGGAGAGGTGCAATTTCGTGAGATATTTGGTTAGTTGTTTCGCGTGTTTTTTGTATTGCACCCGTTTTTGAATGATTTTCATAATCGATAGAAATGAATGGGAACAAGCGTGTTTAAGACTGCCTGTACCTTTTGTTTCCCCGTGTCATTTAGAAGCCGCCGTGTCATTTGGAAGACGAGTATATATATACTCGTCTGCTTTCATATTTCAGTACGCACTCACACTTGCTTTCCTATATTTCTAGCTGTGGCTTTTGATTTACACAGAAAAAGTGTACATTATCCTGTTCGTACTCCTTTAAGATAACCAAGAAAATACCGTGCATCTTAATTTGCCTCTCAGAATATTCAAATTTGGTACTGCTAGGCGACACTTGTGTAGATGTTCAACTAAGTAGTTTGATACAAGTACACATGCTCAAAGTTTTATATGTCTGAACATCTCATCTTTTGATTAATGTGATTAATCTAAGTGCAGTGGGTAATTTGCAAGGCACTGACTAGTGGGACCATCTCTGAGTGCGAAGCGCGAGCGTGTGCACGAGCTGTAGACGCCGGGCTGCTGGAGCATTTGTGTCCATACCGGCTGCCTGCTTACTACCTGGCGTCGCTATTAAACTCCCTTGCAAAGTGGTGGCAGTGTGCTGGCTACGCAAACCTGGAACTTCAAAGCCGGAAGCTGCCCACTGCATCAGCAATGCCTGATCAGACAACCAAGCAAGGCACCACCCTGCAAAGCATGGCCCAATCTCAACTGGTCATCGTATTTGCCACCCCGCGATATATATGTGTATATATACATACATATATATATATATATATATATATATATATATATATATATATATATATATATATATATATATATATTGTAGCGAAGCCTCCGAACTATGAAATGGGTCAAACTCTTGAGTACCTTCTAGTGGGGCTACCCAACAAGGACGCCGCTCGCGCTGAGAGCCCGTGCTTGGCTGTGACTGTCGCCATTGTATATTCTCGCTCGTTGCCGGCTAATAAACGCCTTAACAATTTGGTGGAGAGTGCTGCGATCCCTGTCTATGCCTTTGGAGCTACGATCACGTACCCTGCCATCTACTATGTATCACGACGCCTCTCAGCAAACGCCTCCTGCCTTGCCACTCCCTTGTCCTGGTGTCTTCAGAATCCACGATCCATCCATCTTCACTGGCGCTGATGGCACTGACGTGGAGGACTGGCTCGCCACATACGAGCGCGTGAGCGTCCCCAACAAATGGCATGGGAACGGCAAGCTGGCCAACTCGGTGTTCTACCTTGCGGGTGTTGCCAGTTTGTGGTACAACAACCACGCGTCCGATTTTGCAACCTGGTCCGATTTTAAGAACGCTATCATGAATTTCGGTTGCCCTGCTGTTCACAAGCTGCAAGTCGAGCAGCGCTTATGTGAACACTAAAAGGCATGACGATGATGCCTTCATGATGCTGCTCGTCAAAAACCCCGGCACAGTGGCTGAGGCCGTCACACTGTGCCAGAGCTACGAGGAGCTCCACCGGCAGCGTTCGATGACCCATCGCTTCCACCACGACGAGCTGTAACGTTTGCTGGCTTGGAGGGCAGTTGTGACCCAGTGGTGTTGCTGGCAGACCTATAGTCCTTCATCTGTGAGGAAATCGTGCGTCAGTTCCCTCTCTTGCCCTTTGCCCACCAACCGGCTGTTCAACAATCGGCTACCACCCTTCTCCCTCCCATCCGTCAAGCGATTGAGCAAGAAATACCGGAGGTAATGCCTGCATACCACCCCAACAGCCTCTGGCTCCTGCGCCCCTGAGTTACGCCCAAGTGGTCGCCAGGCTGCCTCAAGTCATTCAAGCACCTGCCCCTCTGACCTACGCCGAAGCTGCCGCTCGACCTCCGTCCTTTGCAGCAGGTATGCCCACTACATATGTTGACATAACCCCTCAACTTCAGCCCACCATGCAGCCACCGTTCCATTCATTGGCCCTTGCGACATGAGTGAGACCTACCCCAATGAACAGATGGCGCACACCCGACAACCGGCCCATCTGCTTTGCCTGCGGTATCGCCGGTCACGTAGCCCGTTATTGTCATCGCACACAGCCGGCTCCAATTTTTTTGCCTGTTGCTGGCCAGCTCAGCTGTCCCTATCACGAAGAACCTTCATCTATGCTACCGTTGTCTCACCCAAGTCCATCCCCTCGAAGGTCGCCATCTTCACGGCGTCGTTCTCTGTCCCCCATGCGGCCAAGTTCGGCTGCCCATGAGCTGGAAAACTAGTCGTCGCAGTCCCTGAGGCAAGGACTGTGACGCTTTCGCAATGTGAAAGCCCTCAGAGCAGCCCCTCGAATGTCCTTGATGTGCTTGTGGACGGTGTTTGTGCATCGGCTCTTATTGACATTGGACCTGTCGTATCAGTTATAGACGAAATACTGTGCCACTTACTTCGAAAAGTACGACGCCACTTTCCGGATATATATATATATATATATATATATATATATATATATATATATATATATATATATATATATATATATATAGTGGGAGTAATAATTCAATGGGCCAGTTAGTCTTCGTGAAGGTATGGGATATGGCACAACGGGAGCGTTGTCAACAAGGATAAATATATTTATTTCCCAACAGTTTCGGGAGGGGACCTCCCTTCATCAGGGGATGAGTTATACTCATCCCCTGATGAAGGGAGGTCCCCTCCCGAAACTGTTGGGAAATAAATATATTTATCCTTGTTGACAACGCTCCCGTTGTGCCATATCCCATACCTATGTATATATATATATATATATATATATATATATATATATATATATATATTGTGTTGACACTCCGGGTCCTGCCGGTCTCGTTTTCGATAGCTGGCCCCGTCGCAGGATCCATCGTCCAACAATTCAGCGAGAAGAAGCGCCCGAACGAACAACAGAGATTTATTTACATGTGGAGAAGTGGTCAACTGACCCAAAGAGAGAAGAGTGAGTGTGATACAAAACGTCTTCGGCATTTTATAGCGCCACGTTGTTGACACTGGGCGCCTTGTCCGCATCGTCAGCCAATACGGTGTCCCCGGCACCTCGGCCACGAGGGAGGGGGAAACACCTCTCACAACACATGGAGTGGCACAACCTAACACGGAGTCCATATATGGTCACGGCGCCCTAAAATGTAACCAAACATGGTCACGAACGCACAGCAGAGTCCGGAGTTCTCCCGGTGAGAGGAGGAGCCTGAATGGGGAGGTGGGGGTGGACGACCCCGTCGGTCAAGAACCGGTTCTCCCCCAAACTCTACTTGCTTGGTTCCCTAGGGCCGGTCGTAACAATATATATATATATATATATATATATATATATATATATATATATATATATATATATATATATATATATATATTATAGGAAATAGAGGGAATGTTATGTTGGATTTTGCATAATTGATAAACATTAAATATTTTAATGTTACAATGACGAAAAGACCTCTCGCCATATTTAGTACTGACTTCTTGAGTAGTAGGGAAAAGTAGAAATGTACAGTCGACCACGAAAGTTTACAAACCATGCAAAAGCCTCTTTGCGACACTTTCGCTGCATCAGAGGCGGCTGAAGGCAACGCTGTGCCCATGAAGCATGCCTCTCTGAATCTATGACCTTCGTCCTTTCTGACCGGGCTCAAATAATTTTCACTTTTCAAGTTTTAAATCGATGTGATTTTCTGGCATCTGGGTCTATGTACTTCTGCCTTGTAAGCGGTCGATAAGTGGAACTGTTATCCATTGCAGTCTTTGTCAGAAGGGGATACCTAGCCAACGAAACGCTTTTGGAGGCACACTATGATCGGCCGCAAGATCGAACGGCGTCAAAGCCTGGCAGCAACTGGCTGAAGCACGCAAGTGTGGATTGCCCCGTGCGTCGTCTGCTAGCCGCATTTTAGGGGTTCGGTTGTGAACGAAAACAAGGGTCTATGCCCAACTACAGCACTGTAGTTTATCTATTATGCGAGAAGCCTTAGGTGTATTTATCTGGCCATGGTACGACCGTATAGAAATAATAATATCGCATAAACTGTGACACTTCCGTACTTTAACTGCACTTAAGACGGAGTTGCCGTGCGCAATGGTGTGTTTAAATTTAAGAAAGCAGTAAAGAGTCGAGACGTTCAAAATTAATTCACACGGCATGCCTTACATTTAATGTTGTATAGTTTCACTGAAAATCTCGTCTTTTTTACAGTGCTTTAAGTGTTTGTGCGGCGTTGTTATTGACTAATGGAAAGCAGTACTCATAGGAAAACAAGCTCCGAAATCGGATGTCCAACATCTTATATCCAATATCAGATATACATTCAATTCATCCATCCACCTACACGTCTTAGCAATGAAATGTATTTTTCAGCATGATGTGAGCAATTTTTTTCTAAATTGTGGGTATTTCTACAAGCCATCATGTCGTTTCTTTTTCAGGACAAAGTGTAGTTTAGTGACGGCTGTTTTTATGCAGCAGAGATGAAGAAATGGGCAACTGCTTGAATAGGTTACTTGTATGTTTTAGAACTTTTCATTTATTACCAGTGCAACAGTTTCAGGCATGCATGAAAACACCTAGATGGCCTCTGGTGGAACCAGCGCCTTGGCAGTTTCTCAATGTGCATTCAATCCGTTGAGCAGTCAAACATTGCCAGTGCCTTCCCAACAGTCTCCACCCTCTGCCAGCTCAATTTATGCGAAAGCTGGAGTCAAGATTGAAGCTAACTCCAAATGCAGAGCTTCTACAGCCGGCTTTGCACGTCCTGTTTGAAAGCATGCTGTGAGTGACAATGGTTAAGTGGCACGGCATGCCACTTAACCATTGGCCCAGTTCCGGTCATGCTCACTTTTAGCATTGCCTCCTTGAATGTCAACGTTGTAGCACCTTGATTTTCCATTGTCCTTAGGGAGCATGTCAGAGGGTAGTCTATGAAAGTGTACAATATTTTCTTCTGACAGTGCATTATGAAATTTTTCAAGCCAGCATTGTAAGGAAACATGTTAAAGGGACACTAAAGAGGAACAAGGACTTGGTTTAGATTGAAACACTGCGCTATGAGAAATCTAGTGCCATTCGTGTCACTATCATAAGTTCATTATTAGTGTTGTAGTTGTTATGAGCTGTTATTAAAGCTGTTATGAGATCAAAATTCGGGTCGCATGCAGCGATGTAATTGTCCGCCGTCGCAAGTGTCCGTAACTACTATCGTGAAATAAGAAAAAAAACCTAGCACCAAGGACACAGTGGGGCTCAAACCAAGGTCCGCTGCCAAGGCCAGCCCAGTATTCTATGACTGAGCAACAGCGGTTCTTGGGACTTGTTCACTAACTTGCCTTAGGCAGGCTTAATGTGGGGGAAAGGAATTGTGTTAATATCAGTGATAAAGTGCTTTAGAACAGCAAAAGAACAACGAGGTGTCACACAATGCCAATAGCATAACGATTGGTGCGTCCAATGCTCCAACCCATTACAAAAGCTTATTTTTGATTACCTATTTACTGTGGCGCATACCCACTTGAAGCATAAATTTCTCATCATCGTCAACCACTGCATGAAGAATCGGCACAATATTGCTTGCAAGAGTTTATCAGATACAACACTTCTTAGAAGAACATAGCGAATGCTTGTCTAGTAGCCAGAAATACTTATTATTAATGCTGTAGTCGGTTCCCAGAAAGTGTTCCTGTAGCAGTTACCCAATGAATGTTTAGAAAAGGCTCTGAAAGGCTGCTCTTCTAGTTTTTGCTGTGACTGTACTGCACCTTCCGCGCAGGCCTGGCATTTTTTAAATTTCGTGCCAAGACCTCTGTGTTACAGAAGAAATTCAAAATGTATTATCAGTATTTTTTTGGCACTGGCTCAACAAAATTTTCTAAAACATCATTTTCTATGTCTGTGGCACCCACATATTATAATGTACTCCATTTTTATAAATTGGAAGCAACGTAGGACCCAGTAGACGCGTTCAAAATTTTTTACATCGCTGTGTTTGGTGCCGAAATCTCAAAGAGGCGTTGCCACCCATATTTTTTTTTTTTGCGCGTTGTCTCACTTACTAAGCATGATTTCATGGTAATAGTGGTGCTTTCAGGATTATGAAGTCGTCCTTTACTAATATGCAAAAACTGTTTTGTTTTTTAATGCCCCTCTAAATGAATTTATCTCTGCCAAAGTATGAATAATTTCTCTAATTTCTGGGGCTTGTTTACTTTTTTTAGCTAAAGAGCCCATTAATTTGATAAATTGCAGATTCCTTTATGAATCATTTTGGTAACCTAATGAATAGGTAATATTTTATTTATGTTCCGATTGGTTCACATAAATATTTTCACCTCTATGCTCATATTTATTTCATCACTGAAAGTCTTTCTTTGGTCGGCTGTCAATCTAAGGTATCTTTGTACCTAGTTTGTGCCTGCAAGGACTATTAGTGGCTGCATCGACTAAATGGCCGTCTTTGACTTTGTTTTGTCACTCCCAATGCAATTTCACAAGACAGTGTCCGACATGGTCTCCTAGCTCATCATTTTCCACGATCGGCTTCTGTTAACCTACACTTTTCTTACTTATTTGAAAGTGTCCTTGTAGTTTCTAAAAAAGCATAGCTTTGGGATTCTTATAGTAAACGCAGAATCTTCTTTTTTTTTAATTTTCAGATTACACATGCAGTAGATGGCACCTGATGTACGAACTCCTTACTTGGCTAACTACTGGCATACTTTCTTGCTTCGTAGGGCTTACCAGAACAACTTGGTATCTGGCCAGAATATTGGTGACCACATTGTTGTTTATTTTGTCTTTCTTTCATTTCAAGACAGTGCGTGCGCAAGAAATACTGAAAAGTCGTTGCCGCTTCCTCTTTTGTTAACACTGTCTTCGAATCGTACATGTTTTCATAATTTATTGTTGTTTTTTTTATTTGTTTATCATAATCACTGTAGCAGTGTTCAGAGTACCTAAAAAGACTTACTTCTTCAGTGTTTTTAAACTATTCTTGTGCTTATGCCATGTTTTCTGTATGAATTTTGTGCCCTGAACATGCTTTATAAGCAGATAGTATGAAACCAGTATTCACAAGCCAACTCTGGTATATCTTTGGATCACTAACCAGTTTTGTGTACGTTACGATACACAAAAGGATAGCATTTTAATTCCCCGACATGGTGCTTCCACTCTCCCTTTGTGCTTCTGCAGTAACAATGCATATTTCCTTAAAAAGAATGCTCCTCAAGATAGCAAGTGTATCAAAATCTTACGTGGTCCTGAATGTGCACTTAGGACATTGTGAGCAGGTTCACCAATAACCAATGAGCGCAAGTTTGTTTGTTTGTTAAAAGTGTGTTTCTTGCATCTAGGCTTTTTGACATGCATGCGCCACAATGAGTGTTTTGAACTCCCTAAAAGAACGTTGAAACTGTGATCTCTATCAGTGAATGTCTCTCCTCTTTTTTTTTTCTTGTTATTGTGTCCATTTTTCGGTGAAGGGCAGAAGTATTTGTGTGTATACTGTGTAAGTATTTGCTGGTTTCAACAGTGATCTTTGTCCTGTTGTCACATGTGTCTGTTCTTTATGTGTGACATCCAAGACGTTTGTAGCTTCAGAAGTTGTAACATATGAATCCCACCAGCCTTTCCATACAAATAAATTATCTTTGCCCTGTTATGTCACAGTTTGTTTAGTTATGAATCGGTAATCGAGATGGTAGTACGTACATGATCTCTGGCTGCTGCCTCTGATTGATTGTATTGAAACAGGTGAAATCAGGCCTACGGTTGTTATGTTTTTACGAAAATTCATCCAGACTGGGTAGCTGGTATTGCCATCTCCGTTACTTTTGCAAGTGTCCTAAGTAATGCTTATTTTTATACAAGTTTAGCGTAGGTAAAACAATTTCTAGGTGACTTACCATTTCTATTTGGCCCTGTCCTCCTTCCACTTTCAGTTCTTTTGCCACGCTGTTGAATCAGTCGGATGACAAAAGTGACATTCATCATCCGACTATATTTGTCTTTCTACTTTGACATTATCTGAGGTCCAATCATTTTGTAAGGGCACCTTAGTGTTGCCATATTTTCTCCTGCCCTTAAACTTGGCACCATATTCACTCGAACCCATTTCTTTTTATATACCATTTATAGTTTGCGAGGCTCATTGCATTTATGTAGTGTTCTATATCAGTTGGGAATTCTGTGATCAGATGATGTAAAATATTTTGATGATTGAATTGTATGTAGTGCTTGAAGTTGAATTGTATGCTATTTTTATTATTTAGTGGTAATAAAGGCACCTTTTAAGTGTGCCTTCATAGTCTAGCGGCCTTAGTCGTTTGGTATAAACAGTTACTCTATATTCATAAAATTTAGGATTTGCACATGTGTAAAACCATACACAAGTGTAAGTGGTGAATACTTTCCTTCTAATATTGCACATCACTTTATCTGTTTGTTCTAGCAGTATAAAATCGATGTAACGCATGTGCACCATTTGCGTTATGCATCAAGTCGTGACGGTGTTTTTCTTCAAAAAAAGCTTCTGCACTAATGCAGGCATCATAAAGTTTTTTTTTATTAATATCGTTCAGTTTTTTACTAAGTGCTTTCTTAATTTTTTATTTGCTTGATATGGTCCAAAATAAACTGATGGTAATGCTGTCCTGCATCATGTATACATTTCCTTCAGAAAAAAAAGGGGGGGGGGCACAATAATTTAAAAGCTTCACAGCCTACTATCGCGGCACATTAGCACAAATTTGTTGCTCTTTACTAGGCATATCTGAATGTCATTCAAATCAGACAGACTTCTTTGAAATGGTGGGCCAGAGGGGTGGGAGGCAGTTCTGACCTCCACCAGCCTGGCCGTTCAGCTCCAGGCCGTACAAAGGGCAGAGGAGGTGGCCATCAGGTTCAGCCTGGCGGGTCACCTACCTCCTTAAGTCTGACGACAATAAAGTTGTGTTCTCTCTCTTCTCTTTGAAATGGTGGAGCTTGAGAATGACCAATCTTGAATTTTTGCAAGGTTACTATTTCAGCAACTTGTAGCTATGGCAGGCAAATGCTACCATGCGTCTCAATTACAAGGCCAGCCTCCCTTGTTGATGGCCCCGTACTCTTGTCTGATTCCGTGTATTTTGTGGCGCATGGCTTCCATTGCCTTGCTGTTCTCTTTGTGGCTCTGCAGGTTCCACGTCTTCGCCTCTCTGGCAGTTCAATCGTCTCTGTGCAAGGTTCTGTGCCCTCATTTGCACAAGTAAAAATCAAAGATTAGAAAACCGCCCTGAAGTGGTGGTCTAGTGGCTAAGGTACTCGGCTGCTGACCTGCAGGTCGTGGAATCAAATTCCGGCTGGGGCGGTTGCATTTTCAGGTGGAGACGAAAATGCTGTAGGCGGTATGCTCATATTTGATTGCACGTTAAAGAACCCCAGGTAGTCGAAATTGTGTGGCTTCTCGCGTTACCATTGGACCTTTTTGCCCGTATTTTTCACCAGCCGAGTCGTCCAAAATCTGCACCCTTTTTGGTGGGTGGGCCACTGAGACTTCGTCACCTGATTTGTGGCGAGAGTAGTCCCCGCCTTTTGGATCTCATGTAAGGGTACGACGGGCTATAAAAGCCAAAGACATTTAGTAAATAAGAGCTGAATCTTTGTACAAAGCTTATTCTCTGCTCAATTTCTGTACAGTTCCATCTTTTAACTATCATGTACGTAAACCTTTGTTCTTTCTCTGTTAACGCGTCCCCTCACTGGCGAAGATCGGCTATGCGAACGACGGCGGGGAGCCTGCTACCCTAATGATACCTGCCGTACCTGCCATCAACCTTCGACCCTAAACAATATATATATTTACAAGTGCGATCAAAAGTGTGCAGATCACTGAATCGCGTGACAGAATGCATTGACGCGCCAGCTCGTGATGAGACATCTGCTGCAGGGCGCATGCGCGTCCCGTCCTATCTCTTGGTTTCTCATGTTGCTCTGTTGTGTGCGGTTACGGTGCTTGTAGCCAAAACGACAACTGGGTGTCACTTACTTTGCTCAATCGAATCTGTGCCGTTCTTTTATGTAGCGGCTGCGACGAGGCCGGTTCAAGCACTGGCTCCCATTGTTATTCGTACCGGTTGATTAGGATAATTAGGCATAGTTGGCATTGCACAACCCGACGAAGCCAAACACACAAAATAAATTTTCTCAGGCCAGCTTGCCTTTGTCGGGCTAATTCAAGTAGCACCTAAATGAGCTTAGTTAAGTCGAAGTTAATTTATCCAGAATAATCAAATGTAGTCGAGTACTTTATGACCTAAATAAGTCAGGCGTAAGTAGGTTAAGTTAAGCCCAGTCCAGCCTGGTGTTTTTTAAGTTAAGTAAAGTTAGGCTTAGATGAGCCGAGGTGAGTCAAAATACGTATAACCGAATCTAATTAGGCAAAGTTGGTCATGCTCATTCTTAACCTAGCCGTGCGAAATTAGTCTACTCAAGGAAAACCTTATCGCGGCCAAATAATCTTTGCCGACTTCTCCATGTGCCCATAGAAGTCAAGGCCACGAAGATACTAATTAATCTCTACCGACCCTATACTGATTAAGATAGTCTATTCATAATTAGTGTTAATTGGTATGAAAACTAATTATATCCGAATATTAGTCTGAAATCCTAATTAAGTACCTGCCATACTAGAATTTCACGTGGCATAATTAGCCTCAATATACATAACAAATCTAAATAGGCAAACACCAAAGAAACTAAAAAATCTGATTAAGCTTCGGTGGTCATAGCATAAGCCAACCAATTGCAATCTAAGCATAAATTAGGCAGCATCCTATGAAAACTCAAGTAATTAACATAGTTGTGGTCGAATTGTCATGAGCTTGGAGAATCCAAGCTTAGCAGGAGGCTGATTTCTCCTGACCGAGTCGAGTCTCATATACCTAAACAAAAATCTAATTAGCCTTAACAGTATTAAGATGTTACTGAGTAATGTGCATGACATCAAAGCACACCCGAAGTACTCGACTAAGCTTACTTACCCCTGACCCATATAGGTCATCAAGCGCTCGACTACATTTGATTTATTTCGGCTACACTAACTTTGGCTTAACTGAGCTCATTTAGGTGCAACTTGGACTAACCCGACAAAGGCAAGCTGGCCTAAGAAAATTTAATTTTGTGCGTTCGGCCTTGTCGGTTTGTGCGGTGCTCACTATGCTTACTTATCCTAATCGACCGGTGTCAATAACAGAGGTTTTTAGCAAGCTGCGGAAACACCGTATGCGCGCACAAAGGTCACGCATGCGCGCTCGTCAGCCGGTTCTGTGTTGCCGCCTTTTCGTAACGTGTTTCAGTAGCTGCTAAAAAAAAAAAAAAAAAAAACCTAGCAACGCGAGCCGGCGCTTGAACCAGCCCCGTCGCTACGTAAAAGAACGGCACAAATTCGATGGAGCAAAGAAAGCGACACCCAGTTGTAGTTTTGGCTATGAGCGCCGTAGTCGCGTGCAACAGAGCAACATGAGAAACCAAGTGATAAAACGGATGCGCATGCGCCCTGCAGCAGGTGTCCCGTCGCTAGCTGGCACGTCGATGCTCTTTGCCACGAGATCCCGTGGTCTGCACTCTTCCGATCGCACCGGTGCCTTGTTTGCATATGAACGCTAATGAATGCCTATTATTCACTTCTGTTCATGCTAAAACGTTACTTACGTGTCTTTTATTTCATGTAAACATCGATTGACTTGCAATAAAACAATTTATTGCCGCATTTTTGTGGGATCAGTGTTGTCGTTACTCTCGGCGAGTAAGCGGCAACGCTCACTTACTAAACTAAGTATGCAAGATACCTGTGAGCTTCTAGTAAGTAGTTCACTGCATTGTTCTATATGGAAACGAGAGAAATTGAGACAGGCAGCCGCTACAACGAGCGGGAACAGCCATGACGAAGAAGCAGACGATGACTATGTTGTCTGCTATGCGGCAGGCAAGCCGCCTTATTGAAACGCCCTGGTGCTTTTGAAAGCTATTTTATTTTACAGGCATATATAAATTGTATGAACAATATTCCTAATTATTATTTGTTCAAGAAGCTGTAGAATTATAAAAACTTGCGCCATAACTATCATGTCATACCAAGTAGCCCAAGCTGCCCACTTCTTAGCTTTCATCGCGTTCAATTCTTGGTTCCTTTAGTTTTATGGACATGTCACTCCTTTGACTACGCGTTTGAAAATCTCATTGCTCAAAACTGCTCAAAGCTTATGTGGGAGAATTTTATATATATATATATATATATATATACGAAGGTCGCAGGTTCGGATCCTGCCCACGGCAAGTTATCTTTAGAACCACTTTTCTTTCTTCTCATTGACATTACAATTGGCCTAATAACTTCTTCTATACCTTCCTTGGCATTATTGTCTGTTCGATCTCAATAATATCGTGTAAACACGAAAAAAAAAAAAAAAACGAGCCCTTAAGTATACACTTGTTTCTCTGATATATATAAAGCTCTACGCAACAGCAGTTTCAAAGCATATCTAGAGCCACTAGCGTATACATGCACATGGCTTCTCGAAGACAAAGTGCATAAAACATTCTGTCCATAATAAAATTGGTCAAAATCAAATTCGAAACCGAAACTACATAGTACGTTGCCTATCACGTGACAGCCTTGAAAATGCGCAGTTGTGTTTCTTTTTCACGTGCTCGATGGACGCGCCACTTTCATTTTACGAACTCTTGTTTGGCAGCACCTTTCCTTCCTCCGTGTTTGGCAGCTTGGGCTAGTTGGTATGACATGACGATTGTTATAGCGCGAGAACAGAACGACGACGCAGAGACCGTGACCTACTTGTCCCTGCGTCGTCGTTCTGTTCTCGCGCTATAACTATCGTCTTGTTTGGCGTCGGTTAAGTGGAAACCTGGCATTGACGTTGCGGAGATTTGCGAAGGTGTCATGGTGTCATTTGATGCGTCAATGCTGAGTGCAATGGCAAGTGTTCTCGGGTGCAGTCGTGATAGCCGCGCGGAACGTCGAACGCTCACAATGGGCGGCATGCGAACGACTCCACGTGTGCATCGACCGGCAAGTCCGAGCTTCGTAGGTGACGTACTGGATGCATGTTTTCTTTGTCATGATTCCAAACCGAGTGAGATACCTTTATTCATTCCTTGTAGTGAAGAATGGTGTGCGCGTCGGTGATATATTAGGTGCACTGTAAATCCCTTTACGGGAGTGGATAATCGCCCGGCAGCCGGCAGCGTTTCGTCATTAGCCGGCTGCAGTCGCATGGCTAATGCCGGCTTCGTGTAGCAAAACGTGCTTTGCCGGCACGGGCATCTGTTGGAGTTTTTTTGCAAACGGCTGTCAAGTGAAGAGTGCCACCAGTTTACACCGGTGCAGCTATTTGCCGGTAGTTTGGTTTATTAACGGCATAACTACACTGTAGCACAACCGCCACCTAAAGCGCATCGGCGTGACGACACAAGGCGATCTTACCGCTGTTTGCTTCCGTGAGCGGCCGGCTGCGGTTTCCGCGGGAACACTTATTTGCCAGTATAATTTGAGTTAATCACGCCATAGCCTGCTTTATAAACATCATGCAACTGCTACGAACCAGTAGTAGCCGGCAGTTCGCTTTTGCGAGCGGCCGGCTGTCATAGGAACGCCGGCATTTTGCGCGGGGACAATTATAGTAGTCGCAGCATGTTTCCAGAGCAGGTTATCGCGTGATTAACTCAAACTATGTCGGCTAACAACTATCCCCGCACAAAATGCCTCCGAATTCTTTGATTTTGGTCGGCCGGCCTCGCGCGAGAATGAACTGCCGGTCAAACCGCTACTGACGGGCAAATAGCTGTACCGGTTTGCACTTCACGCCCGTTCGCGTAAAGAAGTGCCGGCAAAGCGTGTTTTGTTGCACGAAGCCAGCATTAGCCTAGTGACTGCAGCCGGCCCATGAGTAAACACTGCCGGCCAAGTTCCGCTCGTGCTAATCTGCAGGATGAATATCCACTGCCTTCTTTTATCGAGCTCTGTGGGCGGATAATATCTTGAAAATGCGTTATGCTATTGAAATGTTGTATTGTGTATTGAACGAATTTTTACAGCGCCAACATACCAGCTCAACCTCGAAATGGTGCAATTTATTTGGATAATTACTGTAGTGTAAAAAATGAAACCAATCAAGATAATCAGCGAGACACCCTTGCAGTGTATGTGACCGTGTGCTGCTATAGACGTCAGACTCTGCCCATGCGGCGCTGCAAAAAATGCCGTCATTAGCGCCCCTATCGCCCCGCCAGCCATAAATGGGTGGTACAAAGAGAGCCGTCCGCAAGCGAACGTGCATAAGCTCTCCTCTTTCGTAGTTCTTTAGGCGAGGTTTTCTGAAAAAAGGGTGGCTAGGGTAACGTCCAAACGTAACTGTAAGCAAAGGAATTGTTACGTCCCGACTTAACTATAGCGAACGGTAGCGCTAAGTCCAGACATATTTACAACTACTGCTTGTGTTACGTCCACGGTCTCACGGTGATGTTTGCATCTGCTACGGTAACGTTCGGCACTGCCGCTCATCGAATTAAGGGGTCATAAGCTCAGATTGACCGGAATCACTCTTGTGTTGAAAGCTGCGTTGTTTATTGTGTCTCACTTTTTCGCGTATCAGCAGCTCTGTTGAGACAGACCAGCTGACGAACTTTTGCAAGACATTGCCGGTACCACTCTACTGTATCGGGCGCTGCCCTTTCATTAGCTACCTTGAAGCGGTCAACAAGCGGAGCAATCATGATGAAACCCTGCCCACACCGCGGTTAGAGGTAAACAGCGGCTCTCCAACTCCAGACGCAAGTACGGTTTCCGTGTCCGTGCTGATATATAAAACGTTCACTAGGGTTACGCCCATACTGTAACAGTATTTACAGCTATTCCAAGTCGCGACATATAGATGTCTCGTTGCCCGAAAACCTCATCTGCTTAGTTTTCATGGCGCAGCCTGCGCCAATGTAGTATCCATAAAGGAGTTCTGTGGAAGTATCTGTAAACGTTGGCCCGCACAGCCTACTTGTAGCGCATTGCCACTTATAGCAGCCTGTAGCCGCGATATTAGGCTTCAGGTAACAGCAGCAATTTCGGAAGAATTTATCGTTATTTCAGATACATTATCATGAATAATTTTGGGTTGATCATGTAGTTTGCATTATTTCAGAACCTCTCATTTATTTTGCACTGATATTGAGCATTGACAGCCTGTTTTAGGCCTGTATTGACCACAGCGCTAACATCAGACAGTGGATGGACGACACGTACACTCGAATTATAGGTTAATATAGATTACGGTTATTGTTGATCAACAAAGACACATCCATCTGACTCGTTATGTATATATATATATTTTTAAGGGTGCAATAGTAAAAACGTAAAAAAATCACCTTGGAACACAAAACAAATTGTCACTGAGGCCATAGAGTTTTCTGTGGGAAACTCTACAAGTATTAGAGTTAATACAGACTTTACAGGAAAAGCTCCCTCTAGCGCTGATGCTGGGATAATCTCGTGGTGCGCTTTCGTCGCTAATACTCACTATTTTGCTACAGCAGAACTGTACGGCGCTGTAACAACGCGGTTGTGCGCGTCCTCCGCAATCTCGAAGGCTATTTTCTCTAAGAAAAAAAAAATATATATATAAACGACGCCCTTGGAACATCAATGGGGCACTGTTTAAAAAAAAACTTGCTAAGAAAAATGAATGAAAAATTTTTGGTAGGGCTTGAACCAATGACCTCACCGTCCAGGACGTGCTGCCTTACCTCATTACGCCACTGCTGCCTTTTTTTTTTATTTTACGCTACTGCTGTTAATCGGTTTGGTGGGTTTAAAAAGTCGGTTTTGTATTGTTGTCACTCTGGACCTAACTCCATGTCTTATTTTTACGTCTGGACGTAACTTTAACGGTTTCTACAGTTATGTGTTGATGTCGCTTTTTCAAAAGGTGAAAGTTACGTTCAGCCGTAACTATGATTAGCTTCTAAGGTTACGTTCGTTGTGTGGTTCACAATATACACTTGAGTTTGATAATCACTTGGCAGTCTCGTAGGTTTGCTCGTGTGTCACTGGGATAATGTCGCTTTGTGGTGCGCTTACTTCAGCAGAACTCTACGGCTTCTTAGCAACGCGGTTTCGCGTGTCCGCCATGGCGACGAAGGCTATTTTCTTTAAGAAAAAAAAATGTATATAAGCAGTGCCCTTGGAACATTAATGCTGCACTGTTTAGAAGAATACTTGCACAAAAAACTAATAAAATATTTGGTAGGGCTTGAACCAACAATCCCACGGTCGTGCGCGAGCTGCATTAGCCGACTACGCCACTGCTGCCGATCGGTTTCGGCGAGGTTAACCAGCCGGTTTTTCATTGTTGTCATGCTGGACGTAACTCTAACATGTCTTATTGTTACATCTGGATGTAACTTTAACGGCTTCTATCGTTGGGTCTAGATGTGACGCTAGACACTTCGTTCTGAAAATCAAGGACCTGACAAGCTGTTTTATTCAATCCAACCTCGCTTCATAAAGTAGGAAGCTCATCAAAACAAAATGCGCCCACAATGCCCAAGATATTTCATTTATTTAGGCGTGCCGCAACCGGCAATTTAAGTGCAAGCAAGCATCGCATGACATCTAGTTAGAGGCAAGCACTCCAGCATGCATTCTGTACACTCTAAATCTGGTCCTGGTTAAATGCTGGTTAAAACGGTTGTCTTCTCTTTGTACATACTGCAAATGAGGCTACATGCTTGTCCACTTTCTCAGTGTACAACGAAAGGCAGAACCGATGCATCCGAAATAGCTCCGGTAACCACGAAAACCAATAGCAAAAAAAAAAAAAAAACTGATTGTAGTCGCGATCATTTTGCGATTTAGCTGTATGATGCACATTTCCTAGTTAAAGCCGGAACTTATAGAGCCTTCAAATCTCTACGTGCGTAATGTTGTGAGGGGGCAACAACTTCAGATTGTCGGTGCTCACGGCGTACGCGATGTTTATCGAGGGGTCACCTGTCTATCGTTGCACGCCGCGCACCGCGGTTGGAGGGTCTGTTAAGCTTTATAATTGAAGTTACCACGGTTCTCTGTCAAGGCTACTCAAAACAGTTATAGGAGACCTACATTATCACCCTTACTCGAGCGAACGGCTGTGGAGAACTCGAGTAATATGCTTACCCGACACGTTCGCAACGGCCTGTACTTAGCGTTTCCGCCATTCTGCTTTGTGAAAGCTGTGGAAGTCGGTTAAACTAAATTTATTTACGTCTGTGGCAATTCACAACGCAGCAGTAATGCAGACTGGTGTCTTTTTTCGTAGAGCGCGGAGCTTTTGCGTCTGCTCTTGTTTTTGCCGTCAATCAGGCGAGTGAACCAGCAAGCACTTCACGACGGTTCGGTGACGCGTTCGACTAGCGAAGAGAAATTTGTAGCCCTTTTTCTGATTGTTCAATGCGCAAATGCATGTAATTTTTAGTTCAATTGTTGTTTCGTACACGTTAGTTGCACCGGGAGTCGGGCTTTGCACTACTCAAAACTGCGTCGACAGGTTGTGCTGTATGTCCGCAAAACTCAAGAGTCTGAGGTGTATTGTGCTGCCAACTAGCGGAGCCACTTTTTTCCTTGTTGGAGTCAATTAATTCCCTAGATTTTCGTAGAGAGAGGTTTTTTGAAGACTGTGTTTGTTATGTGGAAAACGATTTCAAAGTGCACTTTTATGATATAATGGTGCATTCGTTTGAAAGTATTCACTGAAGTTACCGTGCTGACGGTGAAAAAATGTCATAGTACAAAGTAGAGGGGTTGTAAAAGAGAACAGATAGATGGAGGAACAAAAAATAGGGTGTGGGCGAAAGGTTCCTCCGTTGACATGCTTGGTTCACGTGGAAGCAAAAAAAATTTCCCTAGATGTTGACAAATTTTTCTTTTTCCCTAAGTGCAACAAAATCCCCTAAATATAGGGGAATTTCGCTTGAGTTGGCAGCACTTCTTTACAACTATAGCATTTAACGTGCCACTCTTGCCGACTTGATTTTTGGATCAAGTAACGATTGCGTTTCTGCGTGTTTGTAAATTCGGTCAAATCTCAGTGCTTTAATGTGCGTAATCACTTTTTTTTAACGTGTTCCTTAACGTGTTGCAGAGTTCCCATTCCGGAATTGGAATGATTCTGTAATCATTCCATATTTTCGTTACGTCGGAATGGAAAGGGGACATTGCTTGGAGGATTGCATAGAGTTTCATACTATAATACCTAGAGGAGCATCTGGTGTTAAAAAAAAAACTAAAGTAGTGCCAATCGCACCCCTTTGCCTCTACCTCCTCTTCCAGCAACCACAGCAGCGCTTCTAGAGTGTCCACCAGGAAAACACCAATTCGATAACACGGGGGCGCACTGGATTTGCCAGACGCTTGGGCAGCTCGGGCACTGCTGCACCGTGTGTTCGAGCGGCCATGCCTCGGGTATGCTGAAAGTGTACGCCGGTGGCGTCTGTTCGTGAAGCACGCGCTCGCGAAAGTGGACAAGCAATATGGCGTTTGGGATATCTTCACAAAAACTAGTGCGTCATGCTGCAGATTCTTAACACGGCCGAGTTTACACGAACTGCAGTGGTGCTTTCTTCGACAGCGTCACCGCTGAGCGTATCTGCACGCAAACGGTGGGCTATCGCATTGTGTACTGCGTGTTTGCTATTTAACGTTACTTTTCATATTTTTTTCTTAATAACTCTTTTGGTGCATCGCCTAGAACTGGAGTGCCCAAATGAGCGCTAACGGAAAGGTGAGCACTCGCTCATCTTTGCAACCAGGAGCCATACAGCCCCTCAACTAGAGGTGTGTGCCAAGGCGGCTTTGATCGGTGGCAGTGTTGGGGTTGTTCCGAGGCGACGGCGGCGAAGCACGCCGGGAAAATTGATCGGCGGCGGCGCACAGCCACTTTTCGGCAGTAGCGTAGAAACCAAAACTACAATTTCAAAAAAAAAAAAATACGCTACCTTACTGTTGATTTATTGACATGTGGGGTTTAACGTCCCAAAACCACCATATGATTGTGAAGGGTTTCGTAAATTTCGACCACCTGGGGTTTTTTAACGTGCACCCAAATCTCAGCTCACGGGCCTACAACATTTCGGCCTCCATCCAAAATGCAGCCGCCGCAGCTGGGGTTTGATACCACGACCTGCGGGTCAGCAGCCGAGTACCTTAGCCACTAGACCACCGCAGCGGGGATGCTACTTTACTGTGTCTTCTCTGCTTATTTAGCTGAAATTCAGTACTTTTATTAGTAATGTCGGAGAAAACAACATGGAGATGTAAGAGGACTGGCAAACGTTCCGTAAATCATTTGTTTTCAGCATACATATCTATTATATGTTCTTTCAGCAAAGCCTTGTCGACATGTCCTTTCCTTCATGCGAGAACCAGTCTGCGTCTCATCTCACTCGGCACTCTGTGGAACCAGGACCTCAAGAATTATCCTCGCGCACTCGAGCTTTCGGACTTTCCAGCTGTGGGTTGTAAAAAAAAAAAGTGACATTTCTCTTTTGCTCACGAAGTCCAAAAAGAAAAAAAGGGGGGGGGGGGGAGGCTATTTATGATGGGCACCAGTCTTATCCCCTATCACAGTGTGTTGGGGACGGGGGGCATAGGGCGTAATGTAGGACTGGAAGTGGAGTTAGTCGTAAAGATAAATGGCTGCTGCAAAGGCTTTAGCAACGCTTCGTTGCGCAAAAGATCTTTTTTTTTTTTTTTCATCTTGCTGTGCTATCTTCATGCCTTCTCATGACCCCCTCCCCTCCCCTAAGCTTTGTGTTGTACTTGCCAGTTGTGGGTGAAATGCCCTGCCGTGGTGGTCTAGTGGCTAAGGTACTCGGTTGCTGACCCGCAGGTCGCGGGTTCGAATCCCGGCTGCGGCGCCTGAATTTCCTATGAAGGCGGAAATGTTGTAGGCCCGTGTGCTCAGATTTGGGTGCACTTTAAAGAACCCCAGATGGTCGAAATTTCCGGAGCCCTCCACCTTGGCATCTCTCATAAGCGTATGGTGGTTTTGGGACGTTAAACCCCACATATCAATCATATCAATAAATTGTAAGTGAAACGAGTTTACCTGATCTTACCAGCCTTCCAGATCAGTTACTGCAAGCTTCCCCTGAAAAGCTACTATACACGTACATAAATGTTCGAAATCACCTTTTGGGACCAGAATGAAGAAATATGAACAAACGTAAAAACCTCAATCAAAATATCAATCATCTGGTAACCACTCGTCACCACAGCAGTGAAAGGGAGAAAATAATCCGTTATCTCAGCACCAACATTTATTTAGAAAGGCGTTTATTAGCAGAGCGCTACCTAATAAAAAAGGAGAAAATGTGACAACCGCGCTGCAACAACGCCACTTGTCGATCAGCTACATTGTGCGCGCCAGCGAAGTTATAAAGGCAGGAGTCAACGTTGCCACAAGCCTTCTATCACCATCGGTAGTTTCATCCACTGGTGCAAAGACCTTGCACCTGCGGGAAGAGCACAGGCCGTCATGTGCAAAATCACGATTGCCGGCTAAACAAAGAAATTTTATGAAAAAATAAGACAGCACAGGAATGACTTTTGTCAAATGAACAGTGAACGTAGTGCAGAGGCAGAACACTGTAAGCGGGTTGGCCACCATACCAGTTTCGACGGCGCGGTGATCTTCTAAACAGAAAGAAACCTTCACCGGCAGCTCCCCTTTGAATTCTGGCGCAGTCAGCAGACAGTAAGAGACAACGAGGGCATCACTGGGGACACTGCCCTCGCTCTACTTCCAGGGCTTGCAACGAGTCGTTGCGAACATCTCGGGCTTTCTCACCCCTGAAAAAAAAAAAAACTGATCAGGCTTCCAAACATCGGGTTTCCTAACATAAATATTGGCTGGAGTTTTCTGTTTTTTCCATTTTTTTGTTATCCCAACATTCTTCTTTCTGCCAAATGTTCAGCTTTGAGGTAATACAGATATCTGTGCTGCACACCCTGAACCCAGTGTGTAGAGTTCATTGCTGTTTTTTTCAGCCTGTCTGCATTGCTTGGGGCATACAAAGAATGCAAAAGCTTAGGTTTGAGTAACGTGAGCCTGGGAAACGCCCGTGTCGTCAAGCTTTTCGAAGAATGGACTGGGTGAACACAATGACGAAAGACGAACTGCCGAAAGTTTTCTGCGTGTCAAATCTCATTATGGATGGAGAGATGTTTGAATGAGAAAGAAAAAGAAAAAAAATAAGAAAAACGGGCACTGCTTTCTTGTGTCGGTACGGAGTCCTGAATATCAGGCATGCTGGCAATATGTTTAGAAGCACCTCAAGTTCTGAGGGAGTCACAAAACATATTTGACAGCATTACAGTTTAAGGGGTTTGTTTTTTCTAGTAAGTAATCGTTGCGCACGGGAGGAGCGGTGTGTTCCTGCCCCCTGTCTTCTTGAAATCCACTCGAAAAGCTTTCAACATATTACATGGCAGGAAATGACGTAAAAGCTGATAGCATGTGTGTTCACTACATTTTTAACAAAACTTGAAATTTGTTGAGATGGTGCTTTTCTATTGGAAACTTTTTTAGTGCAAAACAATGCATCGACAGTGCATTCACAAGTGCCCGTCCTGTCTTTCTCGTTCTTGTGAATATTTTATTTTGCACTCCGTAATTTTCAATTAGCCAGAATTATTCATGCAAAAACGGAAGCGGCGTCGGAGGACAGGCATGTAAATCAAGATGTTGCCTAATGAGATTCCCGGGAACTGCTAATGCGCCAGAACATGCTTTATAACCCACTTCCATGCCCTCTTAAAGCCATGTTCATTCATTTTGAACAACTGTGAATTACACTAAATACACAATGATGGAGTTACGAATAATTATTCAGTTTTTTTTTCTCATTATTATTGAAATTCGATATACGTTCTTTTAGGAAAGATCATATGAGCTTTGTAGCATGGATAAACATAAATTGCTCATTATACTTTGTCATAGTCGGTGATCGGTGTACTCTATAAACGCATTACCTATTAGCACTAAAGTTGAAGCGAGTGCGACGCACAAAATCACTATTACATCACCAAAAATTGCGGGTTTTTTAGGAGAAACTTCTAACATCTTTTTGGAAATTCAAACTTCAAATTGTGAAATCACGCCGCCGCAAACGGCAATTGCTCCATGACCAAATACACTGCAAACAAAGTTACAAATAGCTGTGCACCTTGGAAATAGGCAGTATACATTATCTTCTCAGTCGTGTTAGCATTTTAATGTTATCTCATCTCAGTGGGGTATTTTGTAGTGCCGTTTCATGCCGCGCCTTTAAGTTTTAAGGTGATCATACTTATTCGAAGATATGGGCAAGTGGTTTTCATTAAGAGCCTTCACTGGACTAAGTTGCAAGGGTGTGGGGAGTTGGACAGATTTACAATTTGGAAAATAAATTTTGTGGCTTTACAAGCAGGAACATGCACGATATAAAATGAGACTAAAAGTATTTATAACCAGAGGTCAGCAAAACAAAAAGACACCCTCATTAAAAAAGTTTTTTTTTTTTTCGCATAGGACTCGCAAGAACCCAGACTAACCAATATTTTGCTGAATCGAACTCGGTCGAACTCAGACTCACCCTGGTAAAACTCAGCCGGTCTCACTCGAACTCTGACTCACATCTCAATCTTAGTCTTTAATTCCTCTGATAGACTCATCAGTGAGTTTGCTGACTTATAATCGGGACACATCTCCAAATCACGTGACGCGTTGATGACGACCTTTTGTGTGCGTTCACTATAGTGAAATATAGGAGAGTGAGAAAGGGTGGTTGCTATGCTCGCATGATAATAATAGGAATGATCTTCACCCATCTAAGAAACCAACAAAAAACACGAATGCAGCGTAGGAACCAGGAAAGAAAAGTGCAGGGCTTACAACTAAATGTTTTTAAAGAAGGCCCCTACACAAATTAACCAGAAGCACTTGCTTAAAAGGGATATCTAAGCCACAGATACACAATTAACCCTACAGTTTTTGCAACAAATGTTTTAAAATGGTATAAGCAGCTGATTTCCTTGGGACACCAAAATATCACTGCCAAGTGTACCCGCTTTCTATACCGTAAGTCCTTTATCTGTGAGGAAAGCTGGGGGATCACTCGCACATGGCACTTCACTCTGTTTTTATTTAGAAGGCTTCACGAGTTTTGCATTCAGTCTTTTTTTTTTCTTACGTCATGCAACCGTCTTTACAGAGATCAGACTGGTCGAGGCCTGCTGACACCTATAGGCAGTGCGAAAATCCTTCAGGCACAAAACTGACATCTTCGCTAGTCTCTGCATCCGCGATATATCAGTGTCATCGGAAAAAGAAGAAATAGATTAAATGTGACGATTTTGAAGCATTGAAAAAAAAAGGGCAAAGTGCAACGCATATATAAAGGATCCTTCAGGTGTCCTTAAAGCTAGATAAGGAATTCTTGTTGCTAGATAGCGGATGCACGTGCCGTTGGTCATGGAAGTGTGCTGTTAGTACCACTTTGACACGCTTCTTGCCTTTGTAGTGTTAGGTGTGCAGCTGTGGAACGCCTCAGCCTATTTTTTATGAATGCGCTTCTGGTACATGGGTTTGTGGACCTTCCGCCATAAACATTTCGCTCGATGTCCTATCAGGTTGAGCTCCTTAGTTTGCTCTTCCAAAAATTTTATAAACCAACTCGCCGAGCCAGCTACATATGTGGTGTCCTTTTTTAAACACGGTTGTGACAAATCGGCATCTATAGGGAATTGAATTAAGTCTGAGATAAAAACTGGTGAAGGAAAGGCAGATTACTTCGTGTGATAGCGCGGCGTGGAGCATCGCACAGTGTGCAGGACAAAGCACGTTGAAAATACAAGCCCACACTAGCCCACTAAGCAGTTCACACTAGCTTAATTTATAGTGATTACCATCTCGTCCAATATTGTTGACCTTACTCAGCCTGCCGACTACAGTGCGGATCGTTTCTGTTTGGTGGCAACGGTGTGGGTGGCAACGGTGTAGCAAAAACAGTTGGCGGCGGCGCGCCAACCCCTTGGCGCACAACTCTACCTTCAACTACGGTCGTTTAATATCTGCTATGCATGCGAGGGGAGAAGAGCCTGTACATTGACACGGAAGCCGCTACATAAGTTTTTTTTCAGGGACTTTACGCGGGCTCCTTCAGTGGCGCTTGTACCCCCATGAGAATTACGGGAAGTACAGGCTTCGAATCTGCTTTGGATGGATTACGTTCTTGAGATTCGCGACGCTTCTTTTCCGAGTGTAAAACAAAGTGATATGAAGTTGTATATAAGTGGAACTTCCTTCAATTATTTATATTCAAACTTTATTGCAAAAACTTTTCGTGACCAGGTGGCAAAAGTGATACCTGGGCAAATTCAACCATCAGGGTATGCATCGCTCTGCCATTGCGATCCAGATTTGGCATCAAGAATTAATGAGTTAATTTTTATTTTCTACATCACTTGAAAACAACCATGCTTCTTTTTCTCTCAAAAGTATGTATTATCTATTTATGGATATAACAGTACAGTATCAGGTGAGGTTAATGGTTCGCCCGATACGATGTTATGGGTGTGTCGGTCCAAGTGATCTTCCCCAAATGCACCTCTCGTTTTGTTCTGAAGTCGATTCAGAGGAGCATGACGGCGCATCTGCTTAGCTTTGCCCTCGTTTTGCAGTCGATTCGAACGAGTTTAAGCAAGACGCGCTTGTGAAAAAACAAACTCGATGCAATATCCTGCATTAGCATGAGACGCTACATCTATGTGCAGCAATGGGTGGACGACGCTTTGTTTGAACTGTCAAGTCTTACTCGTAAAGCTCCAACGTCGCAGCAAATTAGGACGTCTAGTGGTCGTCTAGTGGTCATTGAACAACAAAGGGTTCCGCGCAGAACGAAACTCTAACCATAGAAAAAAGTCCGTATACATGTCTATCTAACTCTATCCAATCCGAAGCCTTTATTTCCATAATTCCCATGGAGGTACACAATCGTAGTGCCAGATTCTTGTCTAGGTACTGTAAGAAACTTTTTGGAGGAATAATGTGGGAATTTAATTAAGCACATTTTGCCCGGAATGGCATGGGGATGAAGTTATGTCTTTTTCCGAAATAGAGCATATTTCGTTTATGTGCTGTTTCTCAAACATTAATAAATCAGAGCCTCGAATTCAACATTAAAACAGTATATTTAAAATGGCTTCACGGATTCAGCGCCTCCTTTACTTTGAGATGCCTGACATGTCACCCGGACTTCCATTTCTCGCCCGGAGCCAATGTGCTACTCCGGCTTTCTCTGAGGTGTGCGACCTTCTAACACTACGCTCTGAACATAGAATCAAAGTTTTGAAGGTTGTATTTAAATGACACACAAATAACAAATATAGCCGCAAGACTTGATGACGAAATAGGGAAACTACGAGGCAAAGACTGGGAGTATAGGGAGCTGTTACATGTAATGACGAGGGACTTGGAAGAAAACTACTTCTTGGAAAGGAAAACAAAAAACCAAAAAGTTAGTGAAACAGAGAAATCTGGGAAGCGATTGAGAAGCAACGTGTGGCATCATGAGAATAGATAGGCAAAAAAGGAGAAGTCAACTAAATATGGCAATTATATTTAGAGAAAAACACCATTGTGCAAAGATTGCTTGAGGCAAAAATTGAAGGTGAAAGTGAACGCTGGATGACAGAGATTCGCGAAAAGGCCGTGCCTAGAATAATTCAGAGCCACGTAAGAGCGCTAGGTAGGAAGTTTGTCACAATGCAACAACATATGGTAGTTGAAGGAAGAAATAAATTGAAAGTGTATCAACCACCAGGTCATATCCGAAGGGTACCAGCAGATTTGTTTACAAAGGTTGCCCAGGCGACATCCCTGGGGCATAAAAGTATGAAAAATAGTGCGACCGAGGAAGGGTAGTTCTTGAGAATTTCAATTGGAACAAGGCCTAAGGAAAAATTCCCGAGCACACTACTCCGGGCTTAGATGGAGTTCTCGTCCACCTCAATAACGAACTAGGATATAGCACTGGAGAAGCACTGCTGCAATCCATAGAAAAGTGCTCACAGGAGAAGAAAATACCAGACATTAATCATTACTATTATACATTACTCATACATTCATATCATTCTTATATATAAGTATAATCATACTGTCAAATTATACAGACATCTACCTGAAAAAAAAAGTTTCATTGCAAAACCCAGGTGGATTTTTTTTTCTGGGCCTGGCAAAAAACTACAATGACCTTCCTGGGCACATTGGTCTTTTTACAAAATTTGCTCAATTTAAGACAGCCACTGCAAATTCTCATTAACTTGCTAACCGAGAAGAACACTTTTCATTTTTTTTTTAGTCTATGATGACCTCCCTAAAAAAACCTTGAGATCTCGATGTAGGGGAAAACATGCTTCAAAATCAGATATGTAATATATTCCCAATATGAAATATTTAATTCACCACCGCCGTTGCGCAGCAGCCCTCCAAGCTCGGAGCTGAACAATCAGCCCTGGGTCATCCGGTATGCCGACGATGCTGCCTCAATACTCGGGGGACGCCACCTGAAGCCACCGAGACCAAAATGTTGGTCCACTGTGTAAAATAAAAGCTAGAGCCCGACACAGCGCTGTATTTAATGGCAGAATGTGTGCAAAACCTTTCTGAAATTTTAAGCATTTGTACATTATTTTATGAATAAATCTATGTTCCTTTTTTTTTTCCAGGGGCAAGTGTCCTTTAGCGATGGCTGTTTTGACACAGCAAATACGAAATTCGGGGCAGCTGTTTAAAAGGTTGCCTGTATTTCTTCTACAACCTTAATTTATTATTAGTGCAATAGATATTTGGTTCATGTAAAAATCATTTAATTGGTTTTTTCATGCAGGTTCAGCCAGTGCTTTTGCAGCTCCTTAAGCTGCTTCCTATCAGTTTGGCAGCTTTGAACATTGCAAGTGCATTCCCACAATTCCTCTGCACTCTTCTTGCTCAGTTATAGAGGAAGTTGAGTCAGGACCAGAGCCTTACCGAGAGTTTCTAGAGCTTTCTTGGCACACCATGCTGGGAAAGCGTGCTTCAACAAACATTTTATTTACAGCATGCAATTCAGCAGCTGCTACAGTTGAGGCCATGTTTATTGTCTTGCACCCCTTTTTTAGTGTCAGCAGCATTGTAGCGCTTGGATTGTGTGTTGTCGTAGGGAGCATATCGAAGGAAAGTTTGGCGGACCATGCGATATTTTCTCTTTGAACTACATTATGAAGACGCTGTATAGGGGCATTTTCAAATTATTTTAATTCTGCCAAGATTTATGTAAAATGTAGTGAGCTCCAGAACAGCGACAAGTGTTTTGTTTGCTGTGGATGAAGCGGCGTAGTACCTAGTAGGCACAACAAAAGTTTCTGTGTTTCATTTGCTGTCTATTTATTTATTTCTTTTCTTTTTTTATCTTATTTGGTTGCGTACTGGTTTTTACATATGTGCACATATTCAGCACCTTTGCTTTATCAGTAATTACTATGATCTGGGGTGTCAGAGTATCGTGTTAGTGCTAGCAATGCAAGTTATTTTTTTCCAGGACTGGAATGTTAGTCATATCTCTAATTGCACTTTCACTCTTGGTGCAATAATATAGGAGAGACACAAGGCCCTACATAGTCTGCTCGCTTGTCATTTGGCGTAATGAATTTGTCTTAATCTTTACTGTCATATTTTATTTTCTTGTGATAGTACATTCGGATATGGTCAAATGTATATTTGCGTGTGTAGTATTGTGTCTGAAACGCGGTGAATAACTTTGATAACTTTGAATTTTATGGTACTATGCTTTCAGTGTAGCAGGATGGGGACATTATTATCAACTGTGAAATCTCTGCTAGTACGCGTGCACTAAGAACAATTTATTTCGCCATGCACATATAGGCCTGTATTTCTGACCGCCAAAAACTGTGATGCACTTCAATTTCTTGTAAATGTTTTCTTCATATTTTTTCTATTTAATATTAGCTTCATTTGTTCATACCTAATTTCTGATGCTCCAGTTATTAAATTATGTCGTCTCTCTCCTGCTGTGCAGCATTTTACGGATACTTTCATTCCAAAGCAAGTTGTTAGTAAGACAATATGTCTTACCAACACCTGCCCCTCTGGTGGGAGTAGCCAGCGCTGCCCCGCCCACAGCCAACCAGTCCACACCGGTGGCCTCTACAAGCCCTGGCAGCAGCTAGAGAAATGAGGAGACTAAGGAGATCCCAACAACCTCCTGCCCAATGGGGGCAAAGACTTCATCATCTGAGGCGAAGTCTAAGCAACACACAGATCGCTCTTGGGAGCGGCTGTCCAGTGCCTCACAGGAGGCTATGGACACCACTTCTAGCCAAACGGCGCCGGTAGCGCCAAAGGAGCAGCGACCTCTAGTCGATCGCTTCAAAAAAGACAAAGCACCAATTACAGGGCCTCACAAAGGCCCTGTAAAATGAACCAATCTCAATCTTGTCTACACACGGCACTTTTTTTAAAGTTCATAATGAATAAAATTATTCAGTATAATGTTATGGCGCTACTCAGAAATCTAGACAATATTCAAGAACTTCTAAGTAAGTTCAACCCAAAAGTGCTGCGTGTGCAAAAAACACACCTAACTTCTAAATACAGCAACTTTCTCCGCCAATACATTACTTTCCTGAAGGACCGTGAAGATCCTGCTTTATCATTCGGCGGAGTAGCCAATATAGCTGACAGAAGTGTGGCATGCCAGCAGATGAAGCTCCGGACAGCCCTTGAGGCAGTGGCCATTCGAGCTCTACTTTTCAACAAACTCATCATTTTATTTTCTCTGTATGTACCACCTCACCATCAGCTTAAAAGGGGTGACTTGGAATCATTAATAGATGAACTCCCAGAAACCTTTTTGATTTCAGGTGACTAACGCACACAATGTTCTGTGGGGTGATTCTCCCTGTGATGCTCGAGGTTGTCTCGTTGAACAGCTTATTTATTCATCAAGGTAATGACTTAAATACTCAGGTGCCTACGTATTTTAGCCTCGCAAACAATTCATACTCCTCAATAGATCTTAGCATTTTATCACAATCACTTTTAGTCGATTTTAAATGGAATGTTCTTAAAAACCTTTCTGGGAGTGACCACTTACTGATCATCCTGAGCGTGCCAAACAAAGGCACGCTCAGGATGATCTTCGCAGGTTCCGAGGTGGAAGCTTCACTCAGCTGATTGGGAACAGTACCAAACTCTTACCCACATGACATGGACTGAGTTGTCTGCTCTGACCATAGATGACGCTGTCGCATATTTCACAGCTTTTATTCTTGATGCCACATTTAAGTGTATAATTTAAACGAGCGGAATAAGTTCTAAACGGCGAGTCCCAAGGTGGAATGATGCCTGTAAGAAAGCTCGGATGATTCAGAACAAAGCGTGGGCGTTGCTCCGTGATTTTCCAACAGTAAAAAACCTGGAAAATATTAAGCAGGTCAAGTCGCAGGCATGGAGAACATGCAGACAACACAGATAAGAGAGCTGGACAAAGTTCAATACGTGTCATTCTCCAAAAAATTGATTGATATGTGGGGTTTAACGTTCCAAAAACACCATATGATTATGAGAGACGCCGTAGTTGAGGGCTCGGGAAACTTCGACCGCCTGGGGTTCTTTAACGTGCACCCAAATCTGAGCACACGGGCCTACAACATTTCCTCCTCCATCTGAAATGCAGCCGCCGCAGCCGGGATTCGATCCCGCGACTTGCGGGTCAGCAGCTGAGTACCTTAGCCACTAGACCACTGCAGCGGGGATAAACAAAGTGTCCGAATGGGCTGATGAAAATGGGTTCAAAGTTAACCCACAAAAAAGCACATGTGTCCTGTTCACACGGAAAATACGCTTACACTCTGATTCTGAGATTGTCATGAAAGGCGAACGTCTGCTCATAAGCACAGAACATAAGCTCCTAGGTATAATCTTGGATGCAAAACTAACATTCGTATCACACATCAAACACCTTAAAAATAAATGCATGGAAACAATGAATATCCTGAAGTTACTGTCGCACACATTCTGGGGCAGCGACAGAAAGTGCCTCATGAATCTGTACAAAAGCCTGGTACGTTCACGTCTTGACTATGGGGCAATAGTATATCATTCAGCCTCGCCAAGCATATTGAAGATTCTGGATCCTGTACATCATCTGGGCATCCGCCTCTCTACAGGTGGCTATCGAACGAGCCCTGTAGAGAGCCTTTACGCTGAGTCGAATGAGTGGTCACTCTCCCTGCAGAGGTCCTACATGTCTTTTATCTATTATCTGAAAGTGAACGGCGATCTGTCCAGTCTTACACTTTTTGGAAACCGCCCCTCGATGAGGTAGCCTTACTCACTTCGCGTGAGGGGCCTAGCCGAGATAACAGGTGTGCCGCTTTTTGAACAGTGTCTCATGGCTCCTGCTGCACACTTATCGCCGTGGCAGTGGCAGGTGATAGAATGTGATGTATCCTTCGCGAAGGTGAAGAAGCATGCACCTATTGCACATATACACACATATTTCATGGAACTTAAACACAAATATGCTTGCCCTGAATTTTTTACAGATGCCTCCAAGTCTCTCACTTCTGTGTCCTATGCAGCTATAGGGCCATCGTTTTTTAGCTTCCGGTATTCTGCACCCACAAACAAGCATTTTCACCGCAGAAGCTCATGCGCTATCTGTGGCTGCCTAACATATAAAGGAATTAAAACTAGAACGCGCGACTATATACATGGACTCTATGAGTGTTGTAACAGCTTTGAAAACAATGAAAAAACATAAAAATCCTGTGCTTGTATTGCTTTACTCGCTTTTATGTGTGATCTACGCATTCAAACGGCATTTTGTGGTGTGCTGAGTGCCAGGGCACCGGGAGATTGCTGGAAACGTGGCCGCGGACCAGCTAGCTGTATCCGTGCATGGCAACGCTGCCACCAACCCATCTTTGACTGTCCCTGCACTTGACATGAAGCACATCTTAAAACAAAGCTTTAGAGCATATTGGCAGCACCTACGGGATAGGCAGACTAAACATAAACTACATATTATCAAACCCAAACTTGAAAATTGGCCACCAGTATTTAAATCACGCTACGGACAAGTAACACTTACCAGGCTACAAATAGGACACACACACAGCACACATTCATATCTACTGTCTGGTGGTGAACAACCTAGCTGTGAGAAATGTGGTGAACCACTTACAGTTCTCCACATCCTTGTCCAGTGCAGCGAGCTGGATGGTATCAGAAAAAAAAACATTTTTTACTGCCCTATTGACAGCAGCTTCCACTGCACTTTATGTTTATCGGTAGGGATGCACGGTTTAAACAAAAAGCATTGTTGGCATTTTTAAAAGAAGTACATTGTTCTAATACTTTTTTTCGGTTTAGATAATTGACTTTGTGCGCTTTTTATTGCGACACAGAACAGGAGAGCAATGAAGGACAGTTGACAGTCGCTACAATTCATGTCACTACACATCTGTATGCACTAAAAGAAACGGCTTGGTAACTGATTAACTGCCATGCTTGTTAGTGGCAGCTTGCTTTTGCACTGTAATATATGAATAACATTAATACTGTAAGCGTGCAGCAGTTGTCTGGTGTTACTTTGTTGTCATTTTTGCTGTAAAACTTTTGTATATGTCTCTGTATACTGCTCAAGAATATCTTGAAATAATGTTAACAAACTTGATTTTTTTCACTGTGCCATTTAGTGACCGAAATTTGTCCGAATGTTCCACGATTCACTTCGGTCACCCAACTTTATACCATTCCTAATTCAATCATTGATTTTCCTATAAATTCAATTTCCTCTGAGGTGGTGCCTATAAATACTTAGTGCATTAAGGTAATGAATTGTTTCATAATATATCCACAGTAGCATGTTAACTTATCTGGCTTTTTCAGTGTGGAAAAATTTGTTGCGATTGTCTTCATTCAGTGTAGTTAGTTATACATTGTGATGAGGTGAAGTATCTACATGTGTGTGTGGTCATGTAAGTGTCTGAAACAATATGTGTTGAATATCTCAGTTTGTATTCTATAGTATCATTACGCTTTCATTCAAAAAGGGTGGATATCTTAATGGGAAATGTATGACCAGTGGTAGTACACATAATACACAGTGCTAGTACACTATGCAGTCCACATAAATGTGCCATCAATGTTGACTGCCAAAAACTGTTATGCCATATGACTCCTTGCTTATGATATTTTGCTTTTTTTCTCCAGATTATTTTGTATAAACTTCTTTCCTTCATACTTTGTTTCCTGTGTTTCATGTGTTGAATTATGAACAAAGTCGCCATACAGCATCGTCCTAGAAAAAAAAAGAAGAAACTACCATGAATACTTCAATGTGCTGGCACCTGTCGTCTTGATATAATACAAAGAAAGTTGGCTATTTAGGCATAGGGTCAGATTTGCATCTTATTAAGGCTCCTGTGCATTCACGGAATATTTTGCATGTGTTAACTTTGTGTGACATAAACATATACATCCGACTTTTCCGTCTGCAGGAAAATATTTTGGTAACATCACCCACTGTAATTAGGGAAATGCTAAGTCACACATATCTTACCTAAGCCTTTGCCATATTATGGAAAATTTTTTCATTGTGTTTAAGAAGGGTGGTTGTAGTGTCACATTGATGTTGATTTCGGTGAATTTTTTTAATGATAACTTCCGAATTTTTCTTTGCTCTAGACCTGCCTTTTTGTCCTGTTTTTGTAATGGTGACTTTAGCTTCCAGTCATCATGTGTTGTTGTAATCGTGCGCAATAACTTGAACAATAAATGCATCGAACAATCCGTTGCCAAATCAACCCGCTCAACACCCAGCGCCATTGTGGATATTGGTGCATGGAAATATTTCCCTTTATAATGTGTACCTCTTGAAACGTTTGCACATATTCAGGGACAACAGCTGTCGTTGATAATTTCGAAAGCAAAAGCAGGGTCCTTGCAACGGACAAAAAAAAATCAATTGGTGGGTGCCTGCGGGTAAGTAAGCTTCACAGGAACAGACCACAGGGTCATGAAGGCTCACAAGAGCTGAAGGGGGTGTTTTCCTGCTAAAGTGAGGTCTGCACTACTTTCTTCAGCACAACTCGAAAAGTGATAACTTGTGCCTCTTGTTTTGGCTGTTTCATCCCAAAAACCCATTGATGCAATCGCAAGGTGGGGACCTAATGAGACAGTGTGACTCGAAACACTCCCATGATTTTTTGCAATAACCTAATGGCTTGATTTTGATGAATTTCGTCTAGCACTATTTCTTTGTAGTATATATTACTATACCACAGCCTATCTTTACATTATCGGTACAAAAATATAGGCCAACCTACAAAAGGGTAAATGGAATACTTGAAGACAGAAATCGCAACTTTTGTAAAATATGCTGTGTCACTGCATGATTACTACTACAGTAACGTGTTTTGCATAGTATGCTTCATTCACAAGGGCAGCAATTATTTGTCATTGCCTGGTGCTGTAATTTATTTTCTGAAAATCTGTGTGACATTGTTTTCATTGCTTTCTGTTTTTCCTGTGGCTTTGCAGACTCCTTGTCTTCGGAATCCCGTGAGGGGTATCATTCACTCGTGTCCGTCCAAGGAAGACTGCATTCCTGCCGACAGTGCACCTTTGTGACCAAGTACTGTGCAAACATGAAAAGGCACATTTGCAAACACATAAGCGAGCGCCCCTTCCAGTGCCACTCTTGTCCAGCTGCATTCTCTCAAGACAGTCATCTCGCAAGACATATTCGTACGCACACAGGAAAGCGTCCCTATTCCTGTGACGTATGCAGTGCATCGTTCTCGGAAAGATCAAACCTCATGAAACACATGCACACCCACACAGGAGAGCGTCCCTATTCCTGTGACCATCGCAACACACCTTTTTTGCACAAAGCAAACCTTATTAAACACATGCGTACCCACTCAGGAAGGCGTCCCTATTCTTGCGACCAATGCAGTGCATCCGTACTTTGCATCAAAGCAGTGAAGAGGAAACTTGGGATAGGCAAAAGTCGGATGTATGCACTAAGGGACAAAGAAGGCAAAATAACTACCAATATGGATAGGATAGTTAAAATGGCGGAGGAGTTTTACAGAGATCTGTACAGTAGCCGAGACAACCACGACCTTAATACTATAAGAACTAGCAGTAACCCAGATGACACCCCACCAGTAACGATAGAAGAAGTCAGAAAAGCTTTGGAGAGCATGCAAAGAGGCAAAGCTGCTGGTGAGGATCAGGTAACATCAGATCTGCTGAAAGATGGAGGACAGATTGTGTTAGAAAAGCTAGCCACCCTGTTTACGAGGTGTTTCCTGACTGGAAGGGTAACAGAGTCTTGGAAGAACGCTAACATAATCTTAATACATAAGAAAGGAGATGACAAGGACTTGAAGAATTACAGGCCGATCAGCTTGCTCTCTGTAGTATACAAGCTATTTACAAAGGTAATTGCTAACAAAGTAAAGAAAGCATTGGAATTCAATCAACCAAAGGAACAAGCAGGATTTCGAACAGGCTACTCAACATTTGACCACATTCATACTATCAATCAGGTAGTAGAGAAATGCTCAGAGTATAACCAACCACTATACATAGCCTTCATAGATTACGAGAAGGCGTTTGATTCAGTAGAATTATCAGTCGTCATGCAGACACTGCGGAATCAGGGCATAGATGAAGTATATATAAACATTCTGGAAGAAATCTACAGGGGATCAACTGCTACCATAGTGCTTCATAAAGAAAGCAACAGAATACCAATCAAGAAGGGTGTAAGGCAGGGAAACACAATCTCCCCAATGCTATTTACCGCGTGCTTACAGGAGGTTTTCAGAAGCCTAGAATGGGAACAGTTAGGGATAAGAGTTAATGGAGAATACCTTAGTAACCCGCGCTTCGCCGATGACATTGCATTGCTGAGTAACTCGGGGGATGAATTGCAACTCATGATTACGGAGTTAGACAAGGAGAGCAGAAAGGTGGGTCTTAAAATTAATCTGCAGAAAACGAAAGTAATGTACAACAACCTCGGAAAGGAACAGCGCTTCGAGATAGGTAATAGTGCACTTGAAGTTGTAAAAGACTATGTCTACTTAAGGCAGGTAATAACCGCAAAGCCTAACCACGAGATTGAAGTAACTAGGAGAATAAGAATAGGGTGGAGCACATTCGGCAAGCACTCTCAAATTATGACAGGTAGATTGCCACTATCCTTCAAGAGGAAGGTATATAACAGCTGTATCTTGCTGTACTTAGCTACGGAGCAGAAACCTGGAGACTTACAAAGAGGGTTCAGCTTGAATTGAGGACGACGCAGCGAGAAATGGAAAGAAAAATGGTAGGTGTAACCTTAAGAGACAAGAAGAGAGCAGAGTGGATTAGGGGACAAACGGGGGTTAAGGATATCATAGTTGAAATAAAGAAGACGAAATGAACATGGGCCGGGCATGTAGCGCGTAGACAGGATAACCGCTGGTCATCAAGGGTAACTCACTGGATTCCCAGAGAAGGGAAGCGGGTTAGGGGGAGACAGAAGGTTAGGTGGGCAGACGAGATTAAGAAGTTTGCGGGTATAAATTGGCAGCAGTAAGCACAGGACCGGGTTAACTGGCGGAACATAGGAGAGGCCTTTGTCCTGCAGTGGACGTAGTCAGGCTGATGATGATGATGATGATATATATTATGCATTTTGAGTGCACCTGGTTCTTGGCCCTTAGCAGTCGCATGAGATTTGGCCATGACCACTCGTCACACTAATGCATCTGCATTTTACATTTTCGTGTTGCTCTATGGCCATCGTAGCCTTTTTCACCATTAGGTTCCACTACTAAAAAAACCCAGTGAAACGTAATAGATTTTCTTTGCATTCCAGCATGCAGAACGATCTGGCCTGTTTCTCAGTGAGTTAAATCTTTGCAGCTCTGTGCTGTTTGTTCACTGACACATGTTTTTGAAAATTTCTGCGGTTCCTTTCTTCTTTATCAGTTAAAACTCTGAAAACTCCTTCCGTGTTTCATTTGAAAAGAGAAACAGTGTTGTACGAGAGCACATTACAAACATTTAAATTTATTTGTGGACTTAGGTCTCGCATTTGTATTCTCTTTGAAGTCCAGCACTTCATTATTTATAAGGCTCGAAAAAGATATCTCCCGAAACGTCTTGCAATGTGCAAAAGAAACATTCTACACATTCAGTTTTCTGGAATCTATAGTTGATGACGTTTACAGGTAATGACGAGTATCTGTTTGGCTTCCAGAAGCTCTATTTATTATAATATACTCATATATAGTGGGCTAAAAATGAGAAAACAGATTCTCTTCGTGCTAGTTTGATTCACTGTGCATATTTGTCTTTCACATGTTATATGCTACAGCAATCAATTGCACCTTTTCACATTTCTCTTAAATATACAGTGGTCAAATTTGTATTACCCTAAGTAGTTACTGAAAAAGGGGTTACTAAATTGCTATATTAAAAAGTGTAATTTATTAAGGAATTTGTAACCATTAAGCTTAGTTGATGCAATACGTAAAAATATACATAAGCTTACTGTGTTGTTTGTATTGGTCTTAACAGCAGTTTTTTTGTTGTTTCAGATGTTTCCATTCCTTGTATGAAGAAGTGAAGATGCTGTGTGCTTTGGATTTTTTCAGTAATGCGTTCAATAAGCCTCTTATTTTAAATCACACACTATTTTACTCTAAAGTTAATATGCAATGAACAGTAGATTGAAATGGCAATGTGACCGTGTTGATACATTTCTGCTAAGTATTCAATTAAGTAATACACGAGTGAAGTTGAAGATAGACTTTCTATAGCACTAGCCAACCGAAATTAGGAACAGCCGTAATACAGTTCGGTGCAGTGTGGGTGTCTCAGTCAGAGTAAAGAAATTCTTTTTTACAAAGCTCTGGTTCAGGTTAGGTATTGATAAAAGGGACTGTCTACCATACCGAAAAATTTTTTTGATTGTGGCACAAATGAAAAGAGTGTTCATCACATCGGGGGCAACGAGCATGCTTTCGTGCCAGGAAAAAGTTTAGAATTTTATTTAGATGTTGAGAGTCGATGAAGTGACTACTAGCGACATCAACAGCGAATATGGTCAATCTTGACAATCTATTGGTAGGACTAGAAATTCTCGCAGGTAGACTTGTTTTTCTTAAAAACAACCACATTTACCTTGAAATTGCATTTTATGCACTTCAGACAGCTTTAAGTTCCGCCAGAGATCAGTTTTTGCTTTTTTTTTTGCACGCATTCAAAGAGACCTTCAATGGTGCTGCCCGCATTGTGTTCGCTCTCCTGCATGTTTGCCTGCAAACAGTGGACAAACTCGACGACGTCGTCATCCACCACCACTCATGAAAACAACAAAAAAGTTTGGGGGTGCCTAAAACAACCACTAAGGTTTATGTTTTATAATAACTAAACTTGATGAAGCCTGCGAAAACCGAATGTGGTTTCAGTTTTCGACTTTCACCGGCACCGACCAGTGTTATGGGCATTCATCCCACCGATGGAAGGAGACATAGCGCGTACACAAATATTCTGTTTTAAAAATTTCTACGCACTTTTTCGAGAAACTTCTGCAAGGTTTAGACAATTGACTTGGTGCGCTTTTTATTGCGACACAAATCAGGAGAGCAATGAAGGACGGTAAACAGTCGCTTCAATTCATGTCTCTACACATCTGTATGCACTAAGACAAACGGCTTGGTAACTGATTAACTGCCATGCTTGTTAGTGGCACCTTGATTTTGCACTGCAATATATGAATTACATTAATACTATAAGCAAGTAGCGGCTGTCTGGTATTACTTTGTTGTCATCAAAACCTTTGAATATGTCTCTGTAGACTGCTCAAGAGAATCTTAAAATAATGTGTACAAACAAACTTTATTTCTTTTCACTGTGCCACTTTGTCCTTGAAGTTTGTCCGAATGTTCCACTATTGACTTTTGTCACCTAACTTTGTTTCGTTCCAAATTTAATCATTGGCTTTCCTAAAGATTAGCTTTCCTCTGAGGTGGTGCCTATAAATACTTAGTGTGTCAAGGTTAATGGATTGTTTCATAATATATCCAGGGTAGCATGTTAGCTTATCTGGCTTTTTCAGTGTGGAAAAATTTGTTGCGATTGTCATGATTCAATGTAGTTAGTTATGCTTTGTGATTAGGTGAAATATCTACATGTGTGTGTGGTCTTGTAAGTGTCTGAAACAATATGTGTTGAGTATCTCAGTTTGTATTTTATAGTATCGCTATGTTTTCAGTCAAAAAGGATGGAAACCTTAATGGGAAGTGTATGAATGCTGCTAGTATACATATCACATTGCGCTAGTACACTGTGCAGTCCACATAAATGTGCCATCGATGTTGACTGTCAAAAACTGTGATGCCATATGATGGCTTTTTTGATATTTTGCTTTTTTCCAGATTATCTTGTATGAACTTCTTTGATTCATATTTTGTTTCCTGTGTTTCATGTGTTGAAATATGAACTGGGTTCCTGTACAACATCGTCCTAGAAAAGAAGGAAAAATATGATAAATACATCAATGTGCTGGCACTTAATGTATCGATATATGACAAAGAAAGTTTGCTATTTAGGCATAGTATCAGATTTGCATCTAATTAACATTCCTGTGCATGTACAGAATGTTTTGCATGTGTTAACTCTGCGCGACATGAACATATATATCTCACTTTTCCGTCGGCAGAAAAATCTTTCGCCAACATCTCTCGCTGTAATTAGGGAAATGCTAAGTCACTCATATCTTACCTAAGCTTTTGCAAAATATGGAAAATTTTTTCAATATGTTTTAAAAGGGCGAGATTAGTGTTACATTGGAGTTGATTTCGGTAAATTTTTTAATGATGACTTCTGAACTTTTCTTTCCTCTAGACCTGCCTTTTTGTCCTGTTTTTGTAATGGTGACTTTTGCTTCCTGTCATCATGTGTTGTTGTAATAATGTGCAATAACTTGAACGATAAATGCATCGAACGATCTACTGCCAAATCACCCCGCTCAACCCTTAGCACCATTGCAGATATTTGTGCATGGAAACATTTTGCTTCATAACCTGTACCACTTCAAACATTTGCACATATTCTAAAAGAACAGCTGTCATCGATACTTTTGAAAGCAAAAACGGGGTCCTTACAATGGACAAAAAAAAATCAACTGGTAGGCACCTGCGGTGAATTAAGCTTCTCAACGACAGACCACAGCACCATGAAGGCTCATAAGTGGTGCAGATGGTATTTTCCTGCTGAAATAAGGTCCGCACTACTTCCTTCAGCACAACTCGAAAAGTGATAACTTGTGCCACTTGTTTTGGCTGTTTCATTCCAAAAACCCATTGATGATACAGTATGATATAGTATGACAGTGTTTTGCTCCTTTTCGAAATACTCCCATGAGTTTTTTGCAATAACCTAATGGCTTGATTTTGATGAAATTCGTCGTGCACTATTTCTTTATAGTATATATTACTATACCACAGCCGATCTTTACATTATCGGTACAAAGATATAGGGCAACCTACAAAGGGGTAAATGGAATACTTGGAGAGAAATGGCAACTTTTGTAAAACATGCTGTGTCACTGCATGGTTACTACTGCGTTAACATGTTGTTTGCATAGTATGCTTCATTTACTAGGGCAGCAACTTTTGCGAATGCCTGATGGTCCAGTGTATTCTTTAAAAAAATTTTTAAGACATGGTTTTTATTGCTTTTTTGTATTCTCTGTGGCTTTGCAGGTTCCTTGTCTTCAGCAGCCCGTGAGCGGTACCATTCCCTTGTGTCCATCCAAGGCGGACTGCATTCCTGCCGACAGTGCACATATGTGACCAAGGACAGAGCAAACATGAAAAGGCACATTCTCAGACACACCGGCGAGCGCCCCTTTCTGTGCTACTTGTGTCCAGCTGCATTCTATAAGAATTCAGATCTCTCTGTGCATATTCGAACCCACACAGGAGAGCGTCCCTATTCCTGTGACTTATGCAGTGCATCGTTCTCAGAAAGATCAAACCTCATGAAACACATGCACACCCACACAGGAGAGCGTCCATATTCCTGCGACCAATGCACTGCATCGTTCTCGCAGAAAACGCCCCTTGTGAGACACATGCGCACCCACACCGGGGAGCGTCCTTTTTCCTGTGATCACTGCAGTGCATCGTTCTCACGGAATCAGGACCTCGTGCTGCACGTGTCTCGTTATCATGAAACCAACCTGCCGTGAAAAGTGAGTAGTTAACAGGTTTTCTTGAAAGAGAAGGAGCTATGTAGGTTGGCGGTAGTTTGTTGACTGGAGGTTACAATGAAAGGGTAGATTTAGATTTGGGAAGCAACTTAGTTTGGCTGCTTGCAAGGGAGAATCTCGTAAATTTATGAAAGGAAAGGAGAGTTATAGAAGAGGATGCAAGGAGAGGCCACTTTGAGGTGTGCATGTCCACACAATCGTGAGTGACTTTGTGGGTAGCATTTGCTACATCAAAAAAAAAAAAAATTGGTATGTAGCCGTAGCCACAGGGAATAAAATTCTGTGCATTCCTAAGGGGAATAAAAAAACTGGCTTAAATTATGGCTTTCATCCCCCTTGAAGGGGATGAAAGCCATAATTTACAAATTATGTGTATGATGTACGTCATAAGGTGGTATTGCTTTTATGTCCACCATAATTCGTTTTTTTGATGGCATAGAATATCAAATATATCAAAAGCTACATTTATTGATTTTATTCATAAGCCCACTTCGATGTACGTCTAGCGAACTATGTAAATGTATCTTAGCTTGAATGAACCGAATGGCAATATATGTATATATATGTATATATATATATATATATATATATATATATATATATATTGTGAGCATTATTCATACGCGTCATCTTGTCATATGTACATACTCATCATCATCAGTCTGACCCGAGTTGTGGGGCAGAGGCTCGGCGAGAAAAAGAAGTGTCTTGCAGCCAAAACGTTGCCTTACAAGTGGTGTCGAGTGCTTTCCGGTCTCCTGGTCCTCTCCCTGCAGCGCTCTTTCGTTATCTTCAACTACAAACAACACCTGGAGCTCCAGTCGGGTCGCCATCTTCCCAGTCAGCCTACGGTCATGTTGCAAGACAAGCACAACAACACGGCTCCATCCGCCTCGCCTGCACCCCTGGGCATGCCTTCTTGGACTGTCACCGCCCCTCAAAAAGATCCCCCGATGTTCGCTGGCCTTCACGATGAAGACCTCGAAGACTGGTTGGATGAGTACAACGGTGTGAGTGCGCTTAACTATTGGCATGATTCTGTGAAGCTGTCCCGCGTACCGTTCTATCTGATGGGTGTCGCTAAGATATGGTTTCTCAACCATCAGCTGGATTTCCCAGACTGGCCAATCTTTAAGCAGCAGCTCTGTCAGATATTTGCCAAACCTTCTGTACGTGCAGACATAGCCTAACGGAAGCTTCCTGAACGTGTCCATCTCTCCGGGGAGTCCTATACCTCGTACATTGAAGATGTACGAGGTTTAGGACAGGAAGATGTACGAGGTATAGGTCATGCTCCGCCATCGCGTCGACAGCTCGATGGCGGAGCATGACCGCGTTGTCTACTTGCTCAAGGGCATAGGCGTCGTCGCATCTAACGCTCTTGCGGCAAAAAACCCAACCACGGTCGCCGATGTCATCATTACGTGTCAGCAACTCGATGACCTTCAACTTACACGTTTACAACCTGAAACAGCAGATCTCAGGCCAACACATGACGGTGACCTCCGTTCTTTGATACGGTCCATGATCCGCGAGGAGCTGCAACTCCAGGCCACCTCGTCATCTTATGAGCTCAGCATGACGCCTTCTGCAGGCAGCCTCCGCAATGTTGTGAGGGAGGAACTAGCGTCCATGACATGTGAGCAAGTCCCGAGTTCGCATACCACTCCAAAGCTGACATACGCTCAGGTGGTTGCATGGTCACCTTCTCAGCAATCACCGCAGTATGAGTCAACTATGCAGCCTTCAATGAATGTCCTCGCCTCAAGGGCAACGCCTCCTTCTTTTCAAGCCTGGCGTCCATCTCGAGCAATTTGCTATTATTGTGAAATACGCGGCCACATCTCACGGTTCTGTCATCGACGGCAACAAGATGAAAGGCTTGGCTATGGTGACTTCGAGAGGGATGAGTTTGCCCGTGCTCCACAACATCGCCACCCATACCAACTGTACCAACGCCGCTCACCTTCTCCACAGCACTTCAATGCAGCCAGTACCTTCCGCTCATCGCGCCGTCGCTCCCTGTCACCTATGTACCGTTCCTCGTCACCACTTCGTCCGGCTACTACGGCGTTTGATCATCGCCCGGAAAACTAAACAGTGTAGCTTCAGGAGGGAAAGCTGCATTTTGCGGACTGCATCGAACTCTTCTGGAACGCCCCTCAAATGTACTTTCCGTGTGTGTTGAGGGTATATGGACTGAAGCCTTGGTGGACACAAGTGCATCGCTCTCAGTTATTAGTGTGAACTTGTGTTCCCGTTTGCGCAAAGTGAAGACACCGTATGATGGCCCTCCCCTTCGCTTTGCTAATGCAGTTTTTGTTCAGCCTTCTGGTGTTTGCGCAGCTTGAGTTTTTATTGAGGGCATCCTTCACTATATACAGTTCCTCGTTCTGTCATCCTGTACCAACGTGCTCATTTTAGGATGGGACTTTCTCTCTTCAGCTTCAGCCGTGATATCTTGCCGTCAGATGATGCTTTCATCTGATAACGATGCCCATAGCCAGCGTTTCGTCACCGCTGATAACTATTTTATTTCTCCAGGTAATGAGCATATTCTGACCCTGACATCAGATAAGATAGGTACTGGTGTTGTGTTCCTAGCACTGTGGACGCTACATCTCTGGCGGACTTACCATTGCTCCTAGCCTGTTGCCCTTTCGTGATGGCCGAGCATTAGTTACGGCAGTTAAACCCACTTCATTGCCTGTTGCACTGCCCCAGGGCACCAGTGTGGTTTGCTTCACAGATACCGAATTACTTTCTCTGGTGCCCCTTCACGCAGACTCGCCACCTTTCTGTATTAGTGCTGATGACCATGCTACAACAGCTGCTTTAACAGCCACAATATATCCCGATCTCACGTCAGCGCAAACGCAAAAACTTTTGGGTATGCTTCAAAAAACTAGCGCTTCATTTGATGTATATTCCAAGCTTTTGGCTCGCACTTCTGTCGCCGTGCATCGAATTGAAAGGGAAGGCAATACAATCGTACGGCGCCACCCATATCGAGTGTCGTCCGCAGAGCGGCAAATCATCGACGACAACGTTGCTGATATGCTCAACTGAGACGTTATCCGGCCTTCATCCAGCTTGCGGTCATTACCTGTAGTGCTAGTCCGAAAGAAGGATGGCTCGGAGGGATTCTGCGTCGATTACTGAGCACTTCATAAAATGACGCGCAAAGACGTCTATCTGATGTCACGAGTCGAAGACGCACTTGACTCTCTGCAAAGCGCTGAATTTATCTCCAGCGTCGATTTAGGGTCTGGTTATTGGCAAATACCTATGCACGAAGTGGACAAAGAAAAAACTGCCTTTGCAACACCCGACGGGCTGTACGAATTCAACGTCATGCCATTCGGTTTATGTAACGCTCCTTGCACGTTTGAACGCATGATGGACACAGTTCTACGCGGCCTAAAATGGCAAACATTTTTCTGTTATCTAGATGACATCGTCATTTTCTCCTCTTCTTTTCGTCAGCACTTTGATCATTTGGGCAAAGTTTTGACGTGTATATTTAGTGCTGGACTTCAGCTAAACACAAAAAAATGCCATTTCGCCAACAGGAACATCAAGGTGTTGGGCCACTTTGTCAGCAAAGATGGCGTTCGTACGGATCCTGACAAGCTTGCTGCCGTGATAGGCTTCCCCGGCCAGAAAATCAGAAACACCTACGCAGTTTCCTGGGCCTCGCATCCTACTTTCGCCGCTTCATTAGTAATATTGCTGCCATCGCGTCGCCACTGCACAAGCTGCTATTATCCGGATCAACTTTCGCTTGGAACGACGACTGCGAGCGTGCCTTTCACGCCCTCAAGAATGCTTTAACATCCTACCCTGATTTGTGCCATTTCGACGAGAACGCATCTACATGTCTGCACACCGACGCGAGCGGTCATGGCATTGGTGCAGTTCTTCTATAGCGGGGTGCCACTTCACGGGAAAGAGTTGTAGCATATGCTAGTCGTGCTCTTACGGCTGCTGAACAGAACTACTCCATAACTGAGCAGGAGTGCCTCGCTCTCGTTTGGGCCATACAAAAATTTTGACCGTATCTTTACAGACGCCACTTCACAGTTACTATAGACCACCACGCCTTGTGCTGGCTATCGACACTGAGAAACTTGTCTGGTCGCCTTGGTCGTTGGGTGCTCCGCCAACAACAGTACGATTTTGATGTCATCTATAAGTCTGGCAAAAGACACCAAGATGCAGATGTTCTCTCTCGCTGCCCCTTTCCGCTGTCATCATCAAGTACGTCAGCTGATTGCTCGTCTGGTGGGCAAGGCACTGCGGCGCCCCTCACATTATCACACCTTGCGGTTATCGACACTGGTTTCAAATCTCTACACCGGATTCGTCACACGCCAGCGTGATGATTCATATTGCAATCGCATTATCTAATGCCTAAATGGCATATCACCTACTCCTAATGCTAGACTGCGCGGACAACTACGGCAATTTAAGCTCGATAACAATGTGCTCCATCGGTACATTTACACTACTGATGGACATTGTTGGGTTCCAGTACTTCCGCGTTCTCTACGTCATCAAGTCCTCGAAGCCTTTCACGACAACCCATATGCAGGTCATTTGTGATTTCATAAAACACAAAGCCACATCATAAACCGTGTCTTCTGGTCGGGTATCTCTACCTTTGTGGCCAAGTACGTTGCATTTGCCATATGTGTAAACGGCGGAAGTGACCAACTGCCCCGCCGCGGTGGTCTAGTGGCTAAGGTACTCGGCTACTGACCCGCAGGTCGCGGGTTCGTATTCTGGCTGCGGCGGCTGCATTTCCGATGGAGGCAGAAATGTTGTAGGCCCATTTGCTCAGATTTGGGTGCACGTTAAAGAACCCCAGGTGGTCGAAATTTCCGGAGCCCTCCACCACGGCACGGCGTCTCTCATAATCATATGGTGGTTTTGGGACGTTAAACCCCACATATTGCCGCGACAGGTTGGCCACGTTCAAGTTGCCTGCCGCAATCATCATGGCAAGAGCACCAGCAAGACCCAGCTGGCATGTGCCACGCGTTCGTGCGCTTGGCCTTTGAGGAAGAGGAAGGTAGTTGAATCTGTGCCTCTTGGCTACTCGGACTCGACGACCATAGTCATTAGACTCGTGGGCACAAGTTTGCCCTAATTAAGACGCTTGTTTTTTAGCTTGTCTGCCTCAGCATCGCTACATTCCTGGCGGAGGTGCTGGGTAATGAATCAAAGCCCCGCGAGCTCGAGACGGTGTAGCCCCGACGACCAGCCTGTCAACCTCGTGGAAGTGACTCCTGTGCACCAAAGGGCAGGTCGCCGTCTTCGAGGTGACTCACCTGAGTTCAGTCCTCTCCACTTCACACCAAGGGGAAGTCAAACGATGGACGCCGCCACTATGACTAGCCAGGTAACACCGGCACAAGTGTTCATCGGCCAACCGCACCAGCCGCCAGTATTCCACGGCGACTCGTACGAGGACGTGGAAGATTGGTTGGACCTGTTCGAGAGAGTGGCGAGCTTGAATGGATGAGACGAAATAGAAAAGCTCCGTCCCGTATACTTCGCCCTGGAAGACTTCGCAAAGACATGGTTTGAGAACCATGAAACCTCATTGTCTTTCTGGGCGTTATTTTGACGACAAGCGGTGGCTACGTTCGCGAACATAGACTGGAAAGAAAAGGCGGAAGCTGCTCTTCAATCGAGGAACCAGCTCACAAACGTGAGTGCTGCCATGTACATTGAGGACATGGTCCGTCTGTTCAAGCGTGCGGATTACAACATGGCTGAGGATAAGAAAGTGCGCCATCTAATGCGCGAAGTGAAGCAAGAGCTGTTCGCCGTTCTCGTTCACAATCCTCCAAGCACAGTTGCTGAGTTTTATTCGGAAGCGACGGCCATCGAAAAAACACTGGAACAGCGGGCTCAGCAGTACAATCGGAATTTTAACTGCGCATCTGCATAGGTATTTTCTGGAGGCGTGCGAAACGACGTTGAAGCCCTGCGAGAGCTCATTAAATTAGTTATTAGGAAAGAACTGAGTCGACTGCAAATACCCCAGACTCCAACTGCACTATCTGTTACAGACGTTCGTGACGAACTGGGGCAGGTCATACGAGAGCCAGAGCGTGGACTGCTGCCGGTTCGACCTATTCGAACATACTCTGAAGTTCTCAGACAACCCACAGTACACAGCAATGCAGCAGTTGCGATGGCGGCGACTCCTCTCTCACCTGCAGCACGCAGCGCACCTCGTCCACGGGAACCAACGGCTACCTATCTGCCCCCAGGAGCACGTAGCACGCATCGCTATGTGGAGCCTAGGCCCAGGAAAAGTGACATCTGGCGTGATCACGAGCGCAGGCCTCTGTGTTTCCATTGTGGCGAAGCGGGTCATTTGTACAGATTCTGCCCTTACTGACAGGCTGGATTAAGAGGCTTCCAGTCGTATGCACTGTGCCCCTGAAATGGCGAACGACCAGCGGAGATTGAGGAGTACTTGTCCACGCAGAAGAACTCGCCACCTCTACGCCAACATCGGTCACGGTCACCATCGCCTATGCGCTACTGGTCATCCAGCCCACGTGCACGTTCAAGGCAGCCTGGTCATCGCTCTCCAAGTTCAATCCCGGAAAACTGAAGCAAGCAACCTATGGAGGTGAGGCCGCTGATAGCATCAGTTACGAAGATCCTCCATATGACTTGAGGGCGACGACGGTGTATTTCCGGTAAATGGGCGCAGCAACGAAAGCGTTACTTCAGATTTGCGGTTGAGAATAGAAGGATGGTAGCTGAATGCCGTAGTCGACACCGGTGCTGATTATTCAGTGATAAGTCACAAGATGGTGAAGAAGCTAAACAAAGTTGTGACACAGTGGAGTGGATCGCAGATACGCACGGCAGGGGGTCACATTATTACGCTCCTTGGCAGATGCACTGCAAGACTTGAAATACGGGGCTTTATTTACGTTGCAGATTTCATTGTGCTACCAGAATGTTCAAGGGACCTCATTATAGGAATGGATTTTTCGCGAGCTAATGGTGCTGTAATTAACCTGCATAGGTCCAGCGTGTCAATTTCGACTGAACGAGCTATACCTGTAGAGGAATCTGAGGATCGGCGCCCAACTAATCTGAGGATCGGGCCACCACGCTGCAGTATAATGGTGCTCGTAGAGAATGACGCATTTTACAACCGCGAAGGCATAGCGGATACAAATGTAGGGCTGTTTTTGAAAAAAGGTGTCTGCGCAGCTCGGGGTCTTGTTTACTTGATGAATGGCCGTGCAGATGTCCTACTTACAAATTTCTCCAATGAACTTCAACACGTCGCTCAAGGCACGGCTATTGCCTATTTACACGACTTCTGTATGGCAACCGAACTATGCAGCTTAACAACGTCAACCACTCGACCAGTGGCCTGCAACATCGACACATTCGTGACCGTCAACCAGAGCCTTCTGGACATTCAAAAGAAACAGATTTATGCCTTGGTAAAGGAATTCTCTGATTGCTTTTCAATTGCCTTGAAGGTCCAGCGCGCGTCAATTACGAAACACAGAATTATAACGCAGGACGACACGAGGCCTATATGCCAGTATCCATATCGAGTGTCACAGAAAGAACGAGAAATCATTAAGAAGCCAGTGGCGGAAATGCTTTCAGATGATGTCATCCAGCCTTCGATTAGTCTATGGGCGTCCCCCGTAATGCTCGTTAAGAAGAAAGACAACACGCTTAGATTCTGTGTCGGCTACCGAAAACTCAACAGTGTAACTAACGAGATGTCTACCCCTTGTCACGTATTGGTGATACATTAGATCGGCTGCGATCCGCAAAGCTTTTTTTTTTCCTTGGATCTGAAAAGCGGATATTGGCAAATAGGGGTCGACGAGCGGGACCGTGAAAAAACGGCATTCGTGACACCAAATGGCCTCTACGAATTCAAAGCGCTTCCATTCGGCCTCTGTTCCGCGCCAGCGACGTTCCAGCAAATGATGGACATTGTCCTCGCGGGATTGAAATGGCAGTCATGCCTAGTGTATTTGGATGACGTGGCGGTATTCTCTGCAACGTTCGACAAACATCTAGAGCGACTGCGCACAGCATTAAAAGCCATCCGGTCAGCAAACTTGACAATCATACCCGAAAAATGCCACTTCTGCTTCGAAGAGCTGCGATTTCTTGGACATGTCTGACGGTGTTTGTCCTGATCCCGAAAGGACAGCCGCTGTTCAGAGGTTCCCTACACCCAAAGACAAAAAGTCAGTGCGTCGATTTTTGGGTTTATGTGCCTACTATAGGCGATTTTTGTAAGAGGTTCCGCAAAGATTGCGGAACCTCTTACAAAACTAACGAAAGACAATGTGCCCTTCACATGGGAAAGCGAACAACAGAAAGCTTTTGATGAATTAAGAAAACGGCTACAGGGTTCACCAATACTTGCCCATTTTGATGAGACAGCCGACGCTGAAGTCCATACCGATGCCAGCAATGTCAGCCTCGGCGCCATCCTAGTCCAGTGGCAAAATGGTCAAGAGGAAGTGTTAGCCTATGCCAGCCGCAAACTCTCAAAAGCTGAGGCAAACTACTCTGCAACTGAAAAAGAGTGCCTCGCAGTCATCTGGGCAATAAATAAGTTTCGACCCTACGTTTATGGTAGACTGTTCAGAGCTGTCAGTGACCACCATGCTCTATGCTGGCTGGTAAATCTCAAGGATCCGTCAGGTCGACTAGCCAGATGGAGCCTTAGGCTGCAGGAGTACGACATTACTGTCGTATACAAATCTGGAAGGAAACACAGTGATGCCGACTGCCTGTCACGCTCTCCCGTCGATCAAAATGTACCTGAAGAGGAAGACTTCCTGTTTCTAGCCGTTGTCGACGCACCTGAAATCGCTCAACAACAACGAGATGACCCGGATTTGCTGGCGCCTGCAGGGTCTCGACGTTCAAGTCCCTCGCATATTCTCCAGAGGGCTCTCCATGTTCTGCCTTCGAGGAAGTGTCCTTTACAGGAGGAACTTCGAACCTACTGGCAAAACGTTTTTACTAGTCCTGCCCACAGCCATGCGACAGGAAATTCTGCATGCATGCCACGACGAGCCAACATCTGGACACATGGGTGTGAGCCGAACATTCGCCATGATTCGCCTGAAGTACTATTGGCTTAAGTTGCTCGCATCAGGGCAGCGCTACGTGAAAACTTTTCGTCAATGTCAACGTCGAAACTCCACCCGTAAAACCAGGTGGCTTTCTCCAGCCGATAGACCCAACGGATGCCCCATTCCAACAAGTCGGCATGGACTTTCTAGGACCTTTCCCGACATCATGTTCAGGCAAGAACTGGATTGTCGTAGCTACAGACTATCTTGCTGTTATGCTGACACTGATTCTCTGTACAGTGCGACAGCTGCCGAACTCGCCAAGTTTTTTGTGAACAACATAGTGCTCAGACATGGAGCGTCCATCGTTGTTATTACTGATCGGGGCATCGCATTTACTGCAGACCTTATGCAATGTCTGATGCGCATGACAAATGCCGATCGCAGAAAAACAACGGCGTATCACCCTCAGTCAAATGGCTTAACCGAACGCCTCAACATCTGATCGACATGCTATCAATGTATGTCGATGTTGAACATAAACAGTGGGATGAAATATTACCCTACGTAACATTCGCATATAATACAGCCGTTCAAGAAACAACCCACGTTGCCCCTTTCGAACTAGTATTCGGTCGAAGAGTGACCACCCCACTGAATGCCAAGTTACCACTACAGGACGAAAACAGCTCTCCACCTGACTTAGATGACTTCTTGCAAAGAGCCGAAGAAGCACGACAAATGGCAAGATACTGAATACGCCGTCAACAGCGCGTCGACTCTAGTCGGTACAACAAGCGACGCAGTGACGTACTTTATCATCCCGGTGACAAAGTGTGGATATGGATCCCAGTGCGCCGCCGCGGACTCTCTGAAAAGCTTCTTTGTCGATACTTCGGCCCTTATGAAGTACTCAACCGTATCAGTGACGTCACTTATGAAGTCAGATCCGCGGGACACGTGAGCTCAAGACGCCGCAATCCCACAGAAGTGGTACACGTAGTCCGCATGTAGCCCTATCATGACAGATCGTTGGAAAACGAGTGAAAGTGCGCATGTATCATTTCACTCTCTCAAGCATCGAGACGATGCGTCTGAGGAGGGGGATAATGCCGCGACAGGTTGGCCACGTTCAAGTTGCCCGCCGCAATCATCATGGCAAGAGCACCAGCAAGACCCGGCTGGCATGCGCCACGCATTCCTGCGCTTGGCCTACGAGGAAGAGGAAGATAGTTGAATCTGTGCCTCTCGGCTACTCGGACTCGACGACCATAGTCATTAGACTCGTGGGCACAAGTTTGCCCTTAGCTACAATATCAATCAATCAAGCGACCAACTTTGTCTCCTGCTAGCCTTCTGCAACCTATCCCGTGTCCCGAGACTCCTTTTGCCATCGTTGGCATAGACCTACTCGGACCTCTCCCCATACACCAGCAGGTAACCGTGACTGATTGTGACTGCTGTCGACCACCTGACATGGTATGCAAAGACTGCTGCACTACGCACAAGTTCTGCTTCAGATGTCACAGACTTCTTTTTAACGCCATTGTATTGCGTCACGGTGCACCTCGCGTCCTCCTGAGGGATCGTGGCAGCACGTTCCTGTCCACCATAATCGAAACCCTGCTCACAACCTGTGGCATAGTACATAAAATGACTTCAGCCTACCACTCTTAAACTAATGGGCTGTCAGAGAGATTTCATCAGACACTTACATGCTGTCGATGTACATCGCACCAAACCACGACAACTGGGATAGGATTTTGCCTTTTGTGACGTTTGCCTTAACACCACTTTTCAAAGGACTACTGGCTACTCGCCTTTCTACCTTGTGTACGTCCGTTCACCAATATTCACCATCGACGTCTTTCCTAGATGTGCCAACCGATGCCTCGGCAACCGTATCAGAGCAGTTCATCACAAGGCTCGAAGAATGTCGGCAACGGGCTCGCCTTAATACTGCCACGTTCCATTTCCCAAGTTTTTGTTATCGTCCGAAAACACCGCACGACTCTCAGCGCAAACCGCGCCTGCAGTTTTCTAGAAGGTTCCGGACTGTAGTAGATCATTTCGATAAGATCACGCCCACTATGCGAACGGTACAGATTGTTCTGGAAGCTACGCCACCGCCAGCGATAACGCTAGAACATTCGACGGCAAGAGTATAAATGCCGACGCGCTTCGCCGCTTGTCAGTTGTTGATCGAAGGCCGACGCTCCGTTCGCCGCTATCAGTCCGAGACTGCTATCTGTGCGAGACTGCTGCTGTAATTGAACTTTCAGTTTACCGGGCACAGGTTCGCCCAAATAAACAGTTAAATCCTAACACAAAGTCTCCTGTCTTCGGCCACGTCACGACCCCGTGACATCTGGTGGAGGTGCTGGGTAAAGGCCGAAGGGCATCACCTTAAACTCGAAGAGGCCGTCCGGTGTTATGAACGCCGTCTTCTCTCGGTCTCTTTCGTCGACTTCGATTTGCCAATAGCCAGTCTTAAGGTCCATTGACGAGAAGTACTTGGCGTTATGGAGCCGATCAAGTGCGTCGTCTATTCGTGGGAGAGGATACACGTCCTTTCTTGTGATTTTGTTCAGGCGGCGATAATCGACGCAGAAACGTAGGGTCCCATCCTTTTTCTTCACTAACACCACGGGGGATGCCCACGGACTCTTGGACGGCTGGATAATGTCATCTCGCAGCATTTCATCAACTTGTCTCTTCATTGCCTCACGTTCTCGCGTCGAAACCCTGTACGGACTCTGACGGAGTGGTCTGGCATTTTCTTCGGTTATGATTCGATGTTTCGTGATTGGGGTCTGCCGAATTTTCGATGACGACGAAAAGCAATCTTCGTATTGCAGGAGCAGGGCCTTGAGCTGTTCTTGCTTATCGTTCGGAAGTCTGGGATTGACGTCGAAAGCTATGGGAGGGGCTTGGCTCCTCTGAGCAGGTTCCGCAGAATCGGCGAGGGCGAAAGCACTGGTGGCTTCGACAATTTCTTCGATGTATGCGACCGTTGTTCCTTTGTTCACATGTTTGTACTCATTGCTGAAATTCGTGAGCAAAACCGTTGCTGTGCCTCCCCGCAGCTCTGCAATTCCTCTTGCGACGCAAATATTTCGGGTGACCAACAGATGCTGACTGCCTTCAACGACGCCTTCCAAGTCAGGTGATTTAGGAGCGCCGACTGAAATAATGACGCTTGAGCGAGGCGGAATTGTGACTTGTTCTTCCAGCACATTCAAGGCATGGTGTCCTGACGGCGTGCGCGGCGGTAGTGCTTCTTCTGTGGATAACGTTATCGACTTTGTTTTTAGGTTGATGACAGCACCATGGAGGCATAAGAAGTCCATGCCAAGGATGACATCTCTCGAGCAACGCTGTAGGACTACGAAGTCTGTAGGATAAATACGGCCGTTAATGGTGACTCTCGCTGTGCAGATTCCTGCAGGCGTTACGAGATGACCTCCGGCTGTGCGGATTTCAGGGCCTTTCCAAGCTGTCCTAACTTTCTTTAACTTCGCGGCGAACAACCCACTGATGACAGAATAGTCGGCTCCAGTATCGACGAGAGCAGTCACACTGTGGCCGTCGATAAGAACGTCGGGGTCGCTAGTTCGCCGTCTCGCATTACAGTTAGGGCGTGGCGTCGGGTCACGGCTGCGTCGGCTTGTTCCGCTGCTTCCATGCTGCGTCGTCAGGCCACCTTCGGTAAATGAGCTTTCGCCGTCAGGGCTTTGCCTGGCTGGCGTTGTGTTCGGAAAGCTCCGTCCCGGCGTCGTCGTCGTCGGAGGATCTTCGGTAGTTCGTCGCACAGCAACCGCACCTCCATCGGTTGCTGCCCTTAGTTTCCCGGATACGGGCTAGGAGACCGGCCCCGCGTTGGGCCAGAGTACTGCCGGTGGTGCGGTGACGTGCGGCGGCTGGGCGACGGCGAACGCGAAGGGCTTCGTGGTGTCCACCGAGTTCCTGTCAGGTAGTCGGCGATGTCACGTGGTCGTTCTCCTGGCTGTGGACGCGGTGCATTGACGGCGAAGCCACGCAGTCCCATCTGTCGGTACTGGCAACGGCGGTATGTGTGTCCGGCCTCGCCGCAGTGGTAGCAGAGCGGGCGATGGTCAGGGGTGCGCCAGATGTCAGTCTTCCTCGGTGCACTGCGCTGGGCCGCTGGCGAACGGTATGACGTCGGTGGGGGTGGTGGCGGCGGTGGCGTCTGTCGACGGAAGTGCGATGGGGCGGCGTTTTGGCGTGGACGGGGAGGAGCGTTGTGGCGCAGTGCAGCGGCGTAGCTCATAGCTTCCGGCTCGGGCAGCGGTGCGTGGGGAATTTGAAGCGATTGCCGAACTTCTTCTCGCACAATGTCGGCAATTGAATCCACTTGAGGCTGGGCCGAAGGCAACAGCTTGCGCAGCTCTTCCCGCACGATCGCTCGGATCGTTTCACGCAGGTCTCCGGAGTTACTGGCTTGAGCAGCAGCGCAGTCTGCAGTCAGGCGACGATTATACTGTCTGGTGCGCATGTCCAGGGTCTTTTCGATAGTGGTCGCTTCTGCTACAAATTCTTGGACGGTTATCGGTGGGTTTCTCATCAGTCCCGCGAAGAGCTCCTGTTTGACCCCTCGCATGAGGAAACGAACTTTTTTCTCCTCAGGCATGTCTGGATCAGCGTGACGGAATAGTCGGGTCATTTCTTCTGTGAAAATGGCGACATTTTCATTTGGTAGCTGAACCCGAGTCTCTAATAAAGCAGCGGCCCTCTCTTTGCGAGCGACGCTCGCGAACGTTTGAAGGAATGCGCCGCAGAAAACATCCCACGTTCGGAGCGTGGACTCCCGATTTTCAAGCCAAGTCCTTGCGGTGTCTTCCAAATAGAAGAACACACGACGCAGCTTTTCGTCATGGTCCCAGTGGTTGAGGGCGTCGTATGTCTCCAGCCAGGACTCCGGGTCTTCGAACGATGACCCATGGAAAATTGGTGGTTCCCTGGATTGATGCATGACCATCGTGGGCTGGGACGCTGCGGTTGTCATTGTCGCTGCAGTCGCGGTCATGGCCTTCATCTTCCGCGCCTTGTCTGGTAGAAGCCCGTACTCCGGTGGTAGCCCTTGCAGTCGGCGGCTTGTTCGCTGCTCCTGGTTGGTGTCGGTGTCTTCTCCGCGACGTGGGCTGGGTTCACGGCTTGACGGGGGCGTGCGGTAATGCCACGGGGCAATGGCATGTTCCATTTCCCAAGTTTTTGTTATCGTCCGAAAACACCGCACGACTCTCAGCGCAAACCGCGCCTGCAGTTTTCTAGAAGGTTCCGGACTGTAGTAGATCATTTCGATAAGATCACGCCCACTGTGCGAACGGTACAGATTGTTCTGGAAGCTACGCCACCGCCAGCGATAACGCTAGAACATTCGACGGCAAGAGTATAAATGCCGACGCGCTTCGCCGCTTGTCAGTTGTTGATCTAAGGCCGACGCTCCGTTCGCCGCTATCAGTCCGAGACTGCTATCTGTGCGAGACTGCTGCTGTAATTGAACTTTCAGTTTACCGGGCACAGGTTCGCCCAAATAAACAGTTAAATCCTAACACGAAGTCTCCTGTCTTCGGCCACGTCACGACCCCGTGACAATACAGAAGCCAATCGGCAAGACCGCAAGCAACGCTATGACAGCTCTCATTGCGACGTCTCCTTGAGTCCGGGGGATGAAATGTTGTTTTGGACCACCATTCGTACTCCAGGATTGTGTGACAAGTTTCAGTCACGCTTCATTGGACCCTATACAATCAATGACCAAACGTCCCCAGTGAACTATCGTGTCACTCCCACCGACCTTTTTTCGGATCGTCGCTGTCATGGTTCGAAGATTGTCCACATATCGCCTCTGAAGCCATGCGTTTGACGTTCTGTTTCCGTCTAAGACGCGTTCGGGCTGGCCGCTCACGCGTGGGGGGAAAATAAGTGTGAGCATTATTCATACGCGTCATCATATGTACATACTCATCATCATCAGTCTGACCTGTGTTGTGGAGCAGAGGCTCAGCAAGAAAAAAGTGTCTTGCAGCCAAAACGTTGCTTATATATATTGTACCGAAGCATATGGCGTCAGCTTTGTGCCAGCGTGAAAGAAGACGTTGGCGTCCGTGTGGCTCGTGCTTGCCGGGTTCCTGCCTGTACCAGCTTGTTGCGGCTAATACTTCTTGATTAATAACAAGTGTTTTTATGTGAACTCCTCATTGCATTTGGGGGAAACGTGCTGGGTAACATCCTGGAGCTCTGCAGCCGTAAGCTACCATCCGATTCCGCAATGACCGAGCGTGTCGATCCCCCACAAGCTTCTTCCACGTCGCCGCCTCTCATGTGCCCTGGTGTACTTTGTTTGCGTGACCCACCAGTCTACAACGGCATTGAAGATCACGATGTCGAGGACTGGCTGGCAGATTACGAACGTGCCAGCGCGATTAACAAGTGGGATCACCCTGCCTTGCTGACTCACGTCATCTTCTACCTGACAGATTTGGCCAACCTATGGTTCACCAACCACCAAGCCGACATCCCCACCTGGTCGGTTTTCAAAGAGACCGTGACCTCGTTTTTCGGTCATCCAGCTAGCGCAAGCTTCGCGCTGAACTTGGCCTGCGGGAACGATTTCAGCGAAACGGTGAGAGTTTCACGAGCTACATTGAGGATGTGATCGGCCTCTGTAGGCGAGTGGATGCGAGGATGACGGAGGCTGATAGAATAAAGCATATAATAAAAGGCATTGATGACAACGCTTTTCATATGCTTGCGGCCAAAGACCCACAAATCGTCACGGCCGTGATTCAGCTCTGCCAAAGTTTTGATGAGCTGCCCAAGCAGCGAATTTCTACACGTCCCGCTAATACGCAAACAGCAGATATTTCGGCTTTGAAATGCAAAATAAGTAGCCCGGACTACATCGTATCGATGCCTTAAATTCAACAGTACATCTACGAAAAAGTTGCTCGACAGCTCTCTCTTGTGGCCACCATCAACGAGACCCCCATAGCACTAGACCACTCACTTCGCCGTGCTATTCAGACGCAAGTTGCCGAGGCTCTCCCTTCGCCCACGTCCCCAATATCAGGTACTGCACCACTGACTTATGCAGAAGCCGTCTGTCGACCTCCTGCCCAACCGCCGCTTTCTTCATACAGTCCAGCCACCAACTACTACAGGTCCCCTGTTTCAGTTTATCCGGTAAATCAATCCTTCTCGCCACCTCGAGCACCTGTTAACTCTTTGCGTACTCCGGATAACCGGCCCGTCTGCTACAACTGTGGTATTCTAGGGCATGTCGCGCACTAGTGTCGTCGCTGTAGATTCTATTTTAACGAGGCTCGACATTCCGGAAGTATTCCTCGGCAACCAGAATCACATGTTACACCTGATGCACCTGACCTCCGCTCACGTCGACCTGACTTCAGCCCACGTCGATCTCCTTCACCCCGTCTTCGGTCTCCTTCTCTCATGCTTAGCCGTTCCAACCACGCCCAGGAGGAAAACTAAGTCGCAGTTCCCGAGGCTAAAACTGTGCCACCGGCGGAATTTCCAAGACCTTAACTTTCGCCCCTATTGAGATTGCCGTGTTTGTGGACGATTTCGCCACAACTGCTCCCCTCGACACAGGTGCCGCTATTCGTGTAATCAGTGAAGTGTTATGCCGCAAACTGAACAAAGTGACGACTCCACTGGTTGATATTTCCTTCCGCACAACGAGTTCGCAGCTTGTCCAGCCTTCTGCCACATGCACTGCTCGTGTTGTGATTCAGGGGGTGCTGTACATCGTTGAATTTGTCGTCCTTCCGCATGCGTCTCATGAAATCATCCTGGGATAGAACTTTCTTTCCTTTAATCATGCGGTTGTCGACTGTGCCCGTGCACAACTCGTTTTGTTTTCGTTCAGCACAATATTCATAGATCTCCCTTGCTTACCTAAAAAGGTGACCATCGCCACTGACGTTGTCATCTCTGTTTTTTCGGTCACCGTGGTGTCTTTTATGCAACTCTGTCCCTGATTCAACTGCCGTCTTTATACCATCGCAAGAATGCGCTCGTCGCCAGAATCTTGTCGTCCCGTTTGCCGTCTAACACTTCCCGATGGTTCCAGTGCCGTGTACATGTGAAATCTGTTCCCTTGTCCCGCTACCTTATTACATGGCGAATATATTGGGCATCTTGAGGTTTATGATGCCATCTTTCCTTTCGATGCCCCTTCCGATAGAACACCCATGTCCGTGGATGCCGTCACGACTGCCACCGCACCGTCATACCTGACGAAGACGTTCTGTCGCGCAGCGTGGACACCGGGCTTTCGTAAGACCAGCGCAATCAGCTCATTCAACTACATGACCGTTTTCGTGCCTCCTTTGACCACGGACGACCTCCCTTGGGACGCACGTCAGTTGTCGCTCACCATATCGACAACGGTCATCATAAGCCACTTCGTCAGCGCCCCTACTGTGTCTCGCAGGCTGAGCGTGACGTCTTCACTAAACACGTCGATGAAATGCTCTAACGTGGTCTCATTCAACACTCACACTGTCCTTGGGCTTCGCCAGTGGTCCTGGTGCAAAAAAAGATGGCTCTATTAGGTTTTGCGTAGATTATCGGCGACTAAACAAGATCACACGCAACGATGTTTATCCCCTGCCACGCATTAATGACGCCCTGGATTGCCTTCAAGGTGCGGAGTTTTTCTCTTTATTGGATCTTCGCTCTGGTTATTGGCAAGTGCCAATGGCCGAACCAGACCGTCCAGAAACGCTGTTTGTGACCCCTGACGGCTTATATGAACTTAATTTAATGCCCTTCAGCCTTTGCAATGCGCCGGCGACATTTTAAAGGATGATGGACAGGGTCCTCAGGAAACTTAAATGGCACATCTGTCTTTGCTATTTAGATGACATAGTTGTCTTCTCTGCAAATTTCGAAACTCATCTTTCTCGTCTGGAACAAGTTCTCCAGTGCCTTACAGCAGCTGGGTTGCAACTGAACTTCAAAAAATGTCATTCTGGCACCCACAAACTCACAATTCTCAGCCACGTCGTCTCGAAAGAAGGAATGTCGCCGGACCCTGGCAGACTGCATGTCGTTGCCGAGTACACCAAGCCTACCACCCTAAAGGAGCTCCGTAGCTTCGTAGGCTTGTGCTCACATTGGCACGATAAGTCGCAAGTACTGACAAATTTATTAAACCACTGAGTAGCTAGATCTAGGATGATGCGTCAGTCATGGCTGGCTCTCGAGCAGAGAAGAAGCATGCGATCTTACTTTTCCTCCAGATTGAGAGCCGCTCTTGCTGTCGTCCCACTAAGTATTGGTAGCATTATCCCCCTTCCGAAAAGGAAAAAAAAGGAGTCCCAAAAAGAGGAAAGAAGAAGACATAGCAGCGCCGCGATGCTACTACATAGGCGCGTGAAAAAAAAAAAGGGAAATTCGGATTCGGATAAAGTGAAAGTAAAAATTGAAGAGCGTGCCAATATAAGGAACGACAATGAACAAGAAAGAAAGTTCACAAAAATAAACAAAAAGGAATACAAAGAATGCTGTACAGTAAAGGAAAAGTTACGACCAACGCGCAATAAATGATTTCATGCGTAACACATGAATGACGTCCGGCCTCAGTCCTGTCCTTCTCCGTGCATAGGGTGTTAAGTCCGGAACCACTTCGTAGTGCACGTCACTGACGCGGTGTAACACTTTATATGGGCCAATGTACCGGCTCAGTAACTTTTCGCTAAGGCCACGGCGGCGGACGGGCGTCCACACCCAAACTTGATCTCAGGGGTTGTGAAACACTTCTCTGTGGCGGGTGTTATAGCGTCGTTGTCTGCCTTCTGTTGCTGGCAGATGTGCAGTCGCGCGAGCTGCCGGGCATCCTCGCCACACTCTGCGAATTCTTCGGCGTCAGTTCCCATTTCGTCTTCGTCTTGACACGGTAGCATAAAGTCTAGCATGGTCTGCACTTCGCGGCCGTAGAGAAGCCGAAATGGCGTGAATCGCGTGGTCTCTTGCACGGCGGTATTATACGCGAAGGTCACGTAAGGTTAGATCTGGTCACATGTTTTGTGCTGTACGTCGATGTACATTGAGATCATGTCTGCGAGGGTCTTATTCAGTGCATCATTTGTTCCATCATTTGCTGGAAAGTTGCCGGCGCTGAACACAAGCCAAAAGGGAGCACTCGAAATTGATATAGGTCGTCAGTCACGAAGACTGCTTTCTCACGGTCTCGCTGATCTACCTCGATTTGCCATTACCCGCTTTTAAGATCGAGAGAAGTGAAATAATGAGCACGACGAAGTCTATCCAGCGAATCGTCGATACACGGCAGCGAATACAAATCCTTTTTGGTCACGTTGTTAAGCTTTCGGTAGTCGACGCAGAAGCGTAGCGACCCGTCCTTCCTTTTGACAATTACGACTTGAGATGACCGCGGGCCGTTAGATGGTTCAATAACGCCATCGTCAAGCATATCGCTGACTTGCGTACGTATGGCTTCACGTTCTTTAGCTGACACGCGGCAGGGGTTCTGGCGTATTGGGCGCGTGTCCTCGTACGTACGTGATGATCCTGTGTTGAGTGATGGACGTCTGGCAGATCTTTGAGCAACTTGCGAAGCAAGACCTGAACTCGAACAAGAGCGCTCGTAGCGCAGTCTGGTTATCGGTGGACAGATCAGGATTGATGCCAATATTACTCATTGAAGTGTCGGCGGTATCCACTAGTTCTGACATAAGACAGTTGGTGACGTTTGCTACTTCATGGGCAAACACTATCGAAGTGCCACAGAACAGATGTCGATGCTCGTTGCTAAAGTTGGTTATGAGGAATTTAGAATGGTCATCACGAAGGTGTATTACGTTCTAGCTATACAAATGCCTTGCTGCAGGAGGTGTTCTAAATTTGTTTCGGCCACCACATCACCATTGCCCAAACCACAGCATGCTAAGTCGACTAGAACACTTGCTCGTGGGGGATCGTCACGCTCTGTTCAGAAATACGGAGTACGTGGACACGCCTTCCATCATCCTGCACGTTGATTGCTCGCTGGGCTGAGAACGTGACGCGGCGCTCTTGCAGATCCATAATAGCTCCATTTTCTTGTAGAAGGTCAACTCCAAGAATGACGTCATGGGAGCATTCGCGTAGAACAAGGCAGCTTTCTACGAATGTATACCCTTGAACCTGTACTCTAGTTGCGCAGGCACCCAGTGGAGTAACGACGTGGCCACCAGCTGTCCAAATCTGCCAGTTATGCCACGGCGTGATGACTTTCTTCAGCTGTGTTGTCAGTTTCCTGCTCAGTATGGAATAGTCGGCGCCGGTGTCCACTAATGCATTTACTGCACAACCATCAATTGTTACTGCTATGTCGAGTGAAAGTCGGCCATCCTTTGCAGCAGTATGTGATGTCGGACCGGTTTCTGTATGGTTCTGCGTCAATAGGAGGTCTTCAGCGCTTCGACGTTCAGAGACCTCACCCCTAGAGGTGGCTTGGGCTAGTTTTCCCGGTGGGGGCTGGGAGTCCGTGTGGTAGAATACCACTGGGGCATTGATGAAAATCGCCTCGGTGATGGCGAGCGCGACTGGCGCCCGGCAGATGGTGAATGCTGCTTGGAGAGGTAGTTTTCGATTTCGCGCGGTCTCTGGCCATAACGGGGTGGCGGTGAGTACGCAGAGAAGCCGCGAAGCCCAAGACGGCGATATGGGCACTGGCGGTACAAGTGATCAGCTTCTCCGCAGTCAAAGCACAGAAGCCGGCGATCAGGCGTGCGTCAAACATCAGACTTCCGAGAAGATGTGCGTCGATTGTCGATGTACTAAACTGGTGGCACCGAATGATAGGCGACAGAAGCGCCAGGGACAAAGGGCAAGGGTGGTGGCATGTACACGCCTTCATAGTACGGTATGTGCTGCGCTAAGTGGAGTGAAACAGCAGAAACAGGATGGACGAATAATGGCGGAGATGCAGTAGGGCGTTTCAAGGCTTCCGCGTAGGTCGTCCCACGGCGTTATTCAGCAGGAGCTGCACAGCTGTATCAGGAGGCAAGGTGTGCCGGAGGGCCTGGTGCAGCTCATTTTTGATCACAGTTGCAATAGAGCTAACCGTAGGATGCGATGTTACACCAGCCTTTTTCAACTCTTCACGTACTATATCATGGGTGAGTTCACGTAGAAAGTCGTTGCTGGTTCTAGTGGCGGTGAAAATGTCGGCAGTAGACATGCCACTGACTTGCCTGTCGTATTGGTTGGATCGCTGCTGCAGCATTTTTTCCATTGTCACGGCTTCGAACAAGAACTCCGCGACCGTCTTCGGAGGGCTGCGCAAGAGGCCGGCAAAAAGCTGGTCCTTGACACCGCGCATCAAGTGACTCAACTTCTTGTCCTCCTTCATTCTTGAATCGGCCCGTCGGAAGAGGCGGGTCGTGTCTTCGACGTACGTGGTCACAGTTTCGTTTGGCGACTGGACGCGGGCAAGAATAGCTCGTTCAGCTCTTTCTTGGCGGTCAGCGCTGGCATATGTCTGCAGAAGCCGAGAGAATTCGGGCCACATAGTCAGCTGCTCCTCTCAATTTTGATACCACGTACGTGCCCCGTCTTCGAGATAGAAGTAGACACGACCGAGTTTCGCCGCATCGTCCCACAGATTCAAGGTGGCTACGCGCTCGAAGTCCGCCAACCAGTCCTCAACCAGCGCGATGGAACGTCACCGGTGCCAGTGGGCTTTCCAACGTATAACGGTTCGACGTCGTGCTTCCCATGCCGGTTGGCGAGGTTTGCACTGAAGCGCTGGTCATGTTTGTCGTCGTGGTGGGAGCAGTATCGTCAACTTCCGGAGGCAATCCCCTGATTCGGCAGCTGGTCCGATGCACAGGAGTATTGACTGGCACTGGACTCGTATCACGGCTTTCTTGGGAGGGGGGGGGGGGTTCATCAGCATCCGTGAGACTACCCAGCACTTCCACCAGTTTGTCACGATGAGTCACAAGTACTGGGGGATTTATTAAACCACCGGGTAGCTAGCTCTAGGACGATGCGTCGGTCGTGGCTGGCTCTCGAGCAGGGAAGTACGCGATCTTCTTTTTCCTCCAGATTGAGAGCCGCTCTTGCTGTCGACCCACTACTTACTGGTGGCAGTATTTTTGGCGTTTCATTCGCAATTTTGCTTCTATACTCGCCCACCTAACTCAGCTTCTTTCCAGTAGCGTGGACCACTCAGGCTGGAATTCCCATTGCGATCTCGTATTCACGACGCTGGACCAGCTACTCACGTCTCCACCAGTTCTCCGCCACTTCGATCCCAATGCACCTACTGAAGTTCACACGGATGCTAGCGGTGTCGGCCTCGGTGCCATGCTCTCTCAACGCAAGGATGGCTGCGAAGAGTGCGTTGTCGCCTATGCCAGCCGTAATCTAACGAAGGCAGAGTCCAACTATTCCGTCACGGAAAAGGAGTGCTTGGCTATTATTTGGGCTATAAGAAAATTTCGCACTTATCTTTACGGATGCTAGTTTGATGTTGTCACAGATCACCATGCCCTATGCTGTCTAGCGTCCATGAAAGACCCTACTGGCCGTCTCGATCGTTGGGCTTTGCGCCTTCAGGAATACGCCATCCGTGTTGTTTATCGCTCAGGACGCAGACATTCAGACGCCGATGCCCTATCTCGTTCTCCGCTGCCTCCTGATCTTACGTGCTTACCAACTGCCATCTCCAACTCGTCATCGCTGAGCATCACTGACATGTCAGCCGAGCAGCGTAAGGATCCCTGTATCAATTCTCTGCTCGACTTCCTCTCTCACAGTTTGGTAGAATGACTTCACGGTCCCTCTCTCGTCAAGCAAGACACTTTGCTGTCCGTGAAGGCTTGTTGTATCGCGACAGTTACGAGACGGATGGCCGTAAGTGGCTCCTTGTCATCCCCCGTCATTTGCGCTCAGACATCTGCGCTGCCTTTCACGATGACCCCCAGTGTGGCCACGCTGGAGAATTCAAGACCTACTCTCGCCTTCGTCTAAGATATTACTGGTTCGGCATGTATCGGCATGCGGCATGTGATGGCGTTGTGGTTAGAGCATCCGCCTCGCATGCAAGAGGTCCGTGGTTCAAATCCCGGTACCGCGCAGCTTCCAACCGGATTAAAAAAAAAAAAATCCGCGTGTTGATGGAACTGCACTAAGAGGCCTGGGGTGCGGCCTCACCGGCAAACACCGCCGAGAACGCACTCCCTCACCAGAGAAGTATTGGCCACCCTGGTGCAGTATCTGGCCACTACCTCCCACATGCTTACGTCAAATAACTCACGGCCCTCAGTCCCCAGCAGCTGCGAAGCAACTGACCACGGCGGCGGTCAGATCTGCAACGCAGCAGAAGGTGCTAAGAATCTCTGGATCCGGACAGGCCGCCATTGGAACCTGAACTTGGCAACGTTTAACGCTAGAACCTTATCTAGTGAGGGAAGTCTAGCTGTACTATTCGAGGAGCTAGAGGGTGTTAAATGGGATATAATAGGGCTCAGTGAGGTTAGAAGGACAGATGAGGCCTATACGGTGCTACAGAATGGGCACGTCCTTTGCTACAGGGGCTTGGCAGACAGAAGAGAACTGGGAGTGGGGTTCCTAATTCACAGAAACATAGCTGGCAACATAGAGGAATACTATAGCATTAATGAAAGGGTGGTAGATATCGTAATTAAACTGAATAAAAGATACAAGATGAAGGTAGTACAGGCTTACGCGCCTACATCCAGCCATGATGACGCTTCAGTTGAAAGCTTCTATGAAGACGTGGAATCGGCAATGAGTAAGGTAAAAACACAGTAAACTATAGTGATGGGCGACTTTAATGCAAAGGTAGGGAAGAAGCAGGCTGGAGACCAGGCAGTAGGAGATTATGGCATCGGTACTAGAAACGCCAGAGGAGAGCTTCTAGTAGAATTTGCAGAACGCAATAATTTACGGATTTTGAATACCTTCTACCGAAAACGAGAAAACCGCAAGTGGACATGGAGGAGCCCTAATGGCGAAAATAAGAACGAAATAGACTTTATAATGAGTGCACACCCTGGAATCGTGCAGGATGTAGAAGTGATTGGCAAGGTACGATGCAGTGACCATAGAGTGGTACGGTCTCGAATTCGTCTAGACTTGAAGAAGGAACGACAGAAACTGATACGCAAAAAGCCAATCAATCAGCTAGCACTGAGAGGGAAAGTACAGGAATTCAGAGTGTCGCTGCAGAACAGGTACTCGGCTCTTAGTGAGGAAACCAACCTTAGCGTAGATACAATGAATGATAATCTGACGAGTATCATTACGGAGTGTGCAGTGGAAGTTGGAGGCAGGGTAGTAAGAAAGGACACTGGCAAGCTTTCCCAGGAAACGAAGAACCTAATTAAAAAGCGTCAAATCATGAAAGTGTCAAGTACAACAGACAAAATAGAACTGGCAGAGCTTTCGAAGTTGATTAATAGACGTAAGGTATGCGATGTAAGAAGGTATAGCATGGAGAGAATAACATGGAGGGACGCGGCAGTAACGAAGTTTGGAAGTTCATATCAGTATAACTCATCCCCTGATGAAGGGAGCACCCCTCCCGTAACTGTTGGGAAATAAATATATTTATCCTTGTTGACAACGCTCCCGTTGTGCCACATCCCATATATAAATATATATATATATATATATATATACATATATATATATATATATATATATATATATATATATATATATATATATATATATATAGGTAGGCATGGTGGTTGAGTGGCCGTAGCGTTGCATATATCAAGTAGATCCTCTGTGAGCGGTCACAACGTGGTTTATTTCGACGTTTCGGCCTAGAGTCTGGTCTTCATCCTGATGAAGGCCAGACTCTAGGCCGAAACGTCGAAATAAACTACATTGTGACCGCTTACGCAGGATGAAGGCCAGACTCTAGGCCGAAACGTTAAAATAAACCACGTTGTGATCGCTCACGGAGGATCTACTTTATATATATATATATGCGTGTGTGTGTGTGTAGCTTTTGACATATTTTGACGTACAAGGAATCTTGTGTTGGGTTTTGCATAAATGAGGGATAAACAATTTCTTAATGTCAAATTGACAAGAGACCTCTCGCCCTATTTAGTACACTTATCGAGTAAAAGTGTAAAAGTAGAGATGTACAGTTGACCACGAAAGTTTACAAACCACGGAAACGCTTCTTCGCAACACTTTTCGCTGCAGCAGAGACAGACGACTGCATCGCAGTGCCCAATAAGCATGCCTCTCTGAATATGACCTTTGTCTTTTCTAACCGGGCACAAATAATTTTCACCTTTTTTTCCTCGGTGTACTTTTCTGGCATCTGCATCTACGTGCTTCTGTCTTCTAAGCAGTCGATGAGTGTAACTGTTATCAATTGCAGTCTTTATCGCAAAGTGATACCTAGCCAATGGAACGCTTTTGGAGGCACATTATGATTGGCCGCAAGATCGAGCCAGGCGGCAACTGGCTGGTGACTGCATGGCTGTAACTGGCTATAGTGGGCAAGTGTAGGTTGCTCGGTGCGTCGTCTGCTAGCCACGTCATGTTTTTACGTGTGTGCAGCTCATGCATATCCTCAAAGGTTGAATTGTCTGGCGTTTTCAGCGCGAGTGCAACTGCTTGTACGTGTGCCTCAAACGGCGTACGAAAGAATTTCGCCTTGTTCTGCTGCTGATGCATTGTACTGAGATTGGCAAGTGTAACTTCCCAAAGCGCTGTTTATTTTTGTCGTACTCTCTATTCACCAGAATGATTTTAGAGTTGGTGTCGCTTTCTTCTTTAAGCACATCGTGAAATGATCTACGCATCTTCTGTAACACGAGGACTTATAAATGCGTGTGAATGTGGCATTTCAGAGACTCAGTTGTAAATGAAAACAATGCTCTACGCCTTTCGCGCTGTTGGTAGGTGCACAACTATGGCATTGTAGTTTATCGATTGTGTGAGGAGCCTTAGGTGTGTTTATCTGGACATGGTACCACTGCATAGAAATATTATCACATAAACTGTGACACTTTGGTTCGTAATGTGTACCTAAAACGGAGTTGCTGTGCACAACGGTGTGCTTAGATTTAGGAAAGCTTTAATTAAAAAGCCCAGGTGTTTAAAATTAATTCAGATGGCATGCCTTACATTTAATGTTGAATAGTTTCACTGAAAGTCTCATCTTTACTACATTGTCTTGAGCGTTTGTGTGACATTTTTATTGACAGATGGAAGGCAAGCAATCATTTTTTGTTTGAAAGAAAAAAAAAAAAACATGCTTGTTCCACAAAATAACGAGACCTTTGTTGTAGCACAAAGCGCTGTCGGCCACTAAGCTTTCCTGACTAGACTTATTGAATGTACCAAATTTCATGCTTAACAGAATGAGAAAACAAAGCACATATGCGTACAAGTGCGAACGGTGGTACTGAACTGATTGCACAGATATGCAGGTTTTGAACGATCTTTCTTTCTCTCTTTTTTATCATATGCAGATGATAAAGAAGTAAATAAGCAGTTCAGTTGTGCTACAGCAGTGCGTATATAGCAGGCAAAACACAAGAGAAACACGTACAAACTTCACAGCAAAAGCGTTATTTAGTTCAAAAGGACGCCGACAGTCACTCTGCGCCAGCCTTCCTTTAAAAGACAGAATGTGCTTTACTACCAGGTAGTGGTAACATTGCATAGGCTTCGTGCATCGATTCCGAAGAGGAGAGCATAGATATTGTTAGTAAACTGTGGTCAACGTATTTTACTCGACGAAAATTGGCTCAAACCGCACGCAACAAGGCGTTGCTGCCTGTATTAGTATACATGCCGCCGACCGCCTATGCACTCTTCGACAGAAACGGTGCTGCCACCCATAGCCTGATCTCGCCATGAGTACCTTTGAACTAGCTGTAAAATAGAAATGCGACAGTCATACGGCAGATGAACACTTCGTGTGAAAACTGTGAACTAACAATGTGCAATGCAGCTAAGGAAAATTGAAACACCAGTGGATAATAAAAAGACCAGTTTCCGGCCTAGCCCTGCAGGCTACAATGGATGGCGCACCATAAGTTGGCACAGACAAGCAGTTTGGCACGTGCTCGCGTGGTCTGGAAACTTTTGTTGTACGCTGTACATTCATACCTGTGAACAGATAAGTGGCATCACTGATGTAGTGATAACATGCTGATATTAGTATAATATTATCATACACAATAGAAATATTAAGGAATTACTGAAACAAGAAAGATGCTCAGCCTAAAAGTATTGTGTAAAATAAATGGGTAAGTCTTTAATTTTTTTAACATTGCAAAGCCTGAAATGGCGTTCTTGGCCGCACGCTATGTTAACACATTGTTCCCTGTTATGGACAACTACTGAAAATTTTATTTTATTCGATATTCCAGAGACGTAGTTTTCATTGCTGGAGCTGTTTATAAACATCTCGGGTAAATCTTGAAGTGGGAATATATTGGAAAACAAGCTCCGAAATCGGATATCCAACATTTTATATCCAATATCAGATATACATTTAATTCATCCCTCCACAGACACGTCTTAGCAATGAAGTGTATTTTTCAGCATGATGTGAGCAATTTTTTCTAAATGGTGGATAGTTCTACAAGCCATTGTTTCGTTTATTTTTCAGGGTAAAGTTTGGACTAGTGACGCTTATTTCGACTCAGCACAGATGTAAGAATGGACAACTGCTTGAATAGGTTACTTGTGTGTTTTAGAACTTTTCGTTTAATACCAGTGCAACAGTTTTAGGCATGCATGAAAACTTCTGACTGGACTGTGGTGCCGCCAGCACCTTGAAAGCTCCTCAAGCCGCGCCCAATCAGTTTGACAGCTTCAAACATTGCCAGTGCCTTCCCAACAATCTCCACCCTCTGCCTGCTCAATTTCCGTGAAAGCTGCAGTCAAGATTGAAGCCAAGTCCACATGCGGAGCTTCTACAGCCGGCTTTGCACGTCCTGTTTGAAAGCATGCTGTGAGTGACATTTGTGGCACGGCATGCCACTCAACCATTGGCCCAGTAGCGGTCATGCTCACATTTAGGATTGCCTCCTTGAATGTTGGCAACGTTGTAGCACCTTGATTTTGCGTTGTGCTTAGGGAGTATGTCGGTGGGTAGTCTAAGGGAGTGTACAATATTTTCTTCTGATAGTGCATTATGAAATTTTTCAAGCCAGCATTGTAAGGGGACATGTTAAAGGGACACTAAAGAGGACCAAGGACTTGGTTTAGATTAAAAAATTGCACTCTGAGAAATCTAATGCCATATGTGTCTCTATCAAATGTTCATTATTTTTTTTGAAGCTCTTATTAAAGCTGTTATGAGATCAAAACTCGGGTCACATGCAGCGATGTAATTGTCCGCTGCCACCAGTGTCCGTAACTACTATACCGAAATAATAAAAAAAAACCTAGCGCCAAGGACACAATGGGGCTCGAACCAAGGTCCGCTGCCAAGGCCAGCCCAGTATTCTATGACTGAGCAACAGCAGTTCTTGGGACTTGTTCACTAACTTGCCTTAGGCAGGCTTAAAGTGGGGAAAGGAATTGTGTTAACATCAGTGATAAAGTGCTTTAGAACAGCAAAAAAACAACGAGGTGTCACACAATGCGAATATAGCATAAGGATTGGGGCATCCGATGCTCCAACCCATTACAAAAGCTTATTTTTGATCACCTATTAACTTTGGCACTCACCCACTTGAGGCATGAATTCCTCGTCAACCACTGCATGAAAAATTGGCAGAGAATTCCTTGCAAGTGTTTATCGGATACAACGCTTCTTAGAAGAACATAGCGAATGCTGGTCTAGTAGCCAGAAATGATTATTATTTGATGTAAGTGAGTTTCCCGATAGTGTTCCCGCAGCAGTTACCCAATGAATGTTTAGAAATGCTTTGAAAGGCCGCTCTTCTAGCTTTTGCTGTGACTGTGCTGCACCTTCCGCGCAGGGCTGGCATTTTTTAAATTTCGCGCCAAAACCTCTGCATTACAGAAGAAATTCAGAATGTATTACCGGTATTTTTTCGTCATTGGCTCGACAAAATTTTCTAAAACATCATTTGCTATGTCTATGGCACCAACAGATTAAAATTTACTTCATTTTTATCAATTGGAAGCTATATAGTAGATGCCTTCAAAATTTCTTACGTCACTGTGTTTGGTGTCGAATCTCAAAGAGGCGTCACTACCCGCATTTTTCTTTTTCTTTTTTGCGCATTGTCTCAGTTACTAAACATGATGTCGTGGTAATAGCGGTGTTTTCAGGATTGTGAAGTCGTACTTTACTGATATGCCAAAATAGTTTTGCTCTTTAGTGTCTCCTTAAATGACTTTATCTCTGCCAAAGTCTGACTAGTTTCTGTAACTTCTGGAGCATGTGTAATTTTGTAGAAGAAAAGCCGAATAATTTAGAAAACTGCCGTTTTTTTATGGATGCTTTTTTAAAACAATAATGAATAGTTACTTTTTTCATTTCCCTAATGGTTCACATAATTATCCTCACCTAGGTGCTTATATTTATTTCATCACTCAAAGGCTTTAGTTGGCTGTCAATCTATCGTATCTCTGTATCTAGTTTCTGCCTGCAATGGCTAGTAGTCCTTGCCTCGAGGGAATTGCTGCCTTCGACTCTGTTTTTTTTCACTCCAAATGCAATTTCACAAGACAGACACAGTGTCCGGCATGGTCTCCTAGCTCAACTTTTTCCACAATGAGCTTCTGCTTAACCTACACTTCTGTTGCTTATCTGAAAGTGTACATTTTTTCACATGTAATAGTTTTTTTCTTATTTGTTTGTCATCATCACTGTGGTGGTGTTCATAGTACCTAAAATACTTAGTTTTTTAAGTGTTTCCAAACCATTCCTAGGCTTATGTCATGTTTTCTGCATGGATTTTGTGCCCTGAACATGCTTTATAAGCAGATAGTATGAAGCCAGTAGTCACAAGCCAACTCCGGTATATCTTTGGATCACTAACCAGTTTTGTGTACTTTACGATATTCGAAAGCATAGCATTTCAAATCCCCGACGTGGTTCTTCCACTATCCCTTTGGGCTCCTGCAGTAACAATGCATACTTCCTTAAAAAGAATACACCTTGAGATAGCAAGTGTATCCAAATCTTACGTGGTCCTGAATGTGCACATGCGACATTGTGAGCAGGTTGCCGTCACTAGTAACTAAAGAGCGCATGTTTGTTGAAAGTTTGTTTCTTGCATCTGGGCTTTTTCACATGCAAACTCTTTAAAAGAACGTTGAAACTGAGATCTGTATCATTGAATGTCTCTGCTTTTTTTCGTTTTTATTGTGTACATTTTTTCCCTTTTTACTGTGTACATTTTTCAGTTTTATTAGCTCATTCGTGTTCCAGTGAAAAGAATTGCCACGTGCCTGTTTTTTTTTTCTTTACTGTATATTCTGTATGCCATGTTTGCCAAGCCCGATCTTAAGGACCCTGTCAAGGCTGATCTGTGGCTTTTTTGTCTGTACCCACCAAGCACCATTGAATGTCTTTGAAGCTCAAAATAAATTCTGATTGATTGGTTGATGGAGTAAGATGATTCCGGTGCATTGAAGATGTGAATGCATCACTTGGAGAACTGCGATGGGGTGCTTTAAAGGGGCACTAAAGGCAAATGATGATTTATGTCGGAGTGAACGCTCAATGTATGACATCGAAAGCAGCAATATTATTGACAGCAGTTCGTTGCTTAGCAAGACATCAAGCTAAATGTATCACTTGACATGTGTCAAGAGTGGGGCATTTGCAAAATGGTTTTGATGACATGAGAGTGTTTGGCTCATATTATTCACTACTAATCAAACTAGCTGCAATAAATAAAAAGGTTTCTGTGCATCAAGTGACATAATAGAGTGATGCTTGTCCATTTCGGCTTGATTTATATAAAAAAAACTGCCTGGCGTTACTGTGGGAAATGGTGCGAGTGGTTCAAAAGCAGAGTTTTCAGCTAGTTAGGCTAGATAGGTGGTCCCATCTAGCAGAGCCCAGTTGAACCAACCAAGCAGAAGCATGACCTCTGAGATGGCAGAAAACTTTTGTAGACTGTGGTTGCTAGTGTTGCTCTAGCCACTGTCGCTCTGATGGTACTTGTGTCGGCGTAGTAAAAGCTGTCAACCTTTGGCATTGTAACAGTGATGTCCGACGGTTCACGTTTAGGTGGAGGATTTAAAATGCGCTAATGCAACACAGTCTATTAAAATGTGATTTTATTTTTTAAAATACAAGCGTATCCTTGGTACAAGTGTTTTACTAATAAGTTTCTGGATGGCTATTTCAATCATCAACATTGACCTAATATTTGCCTTTAGTGCCCCTCCTTTAAAAAATGAACAAAGATTGTGGTTCTGATAGCTGTGAAAAGTCATGTCTGTATATTGGATGGCATATGGAAAACATCTAAGATAAAGTTAGAGTATTTGTGGTGGACCTTATTATAGTAAATTGCTATTCTTTTAAGGTCACTCGTTTCAGCTGTTTATTATAGTGATAAAAAAGAAGAAAACAAGTATATTGTAATTGATGGCGTGAATGTGATGCTGGTGCAAAGTATGTTCTTTGTTTATGTACAGCCTTGAAATGAAAAAGTCACGATTTTTTGTCAAGCACAGGATGAGAACTTCGTGCCATGTTATATAGTCAGGGTACAGTTCGAACTGTACGTACCTTTTAAAGATTTGTTCTAGTGTATATTTCAGTACGCACTCACACTTGCTTCCCTATTTTTCTAGGTGTGGCTTTTGATTTACACAGAAAAAGTTTACATTACCATGTTTGTACTCCTTTAAGATAAGCAAGGAAATACTGTGCGTCCTAATTTTCCTCTCAGAATATTCAAATCTCGTACTGCTGTGTGACACTCGTGTAGATGTTCAACTAAGTATTTTGATACAAGTACATGTGCTCAAACTTTTATATGCTTCTACACCTCATGTTCTGAATAATGTGATTAATCTAAGTAGTGTTACGCCTGAGAGCCCAGAACGAACATCATTGTCTCTGCAAATGCTATCTCTGTCAAGGCCAGCAAGCGAGCCCGCCCGATGCCTTCTCCTCAAGGACGTCACTTAGCCCAGTGGCGCCGGTGTATCTTGCGCCATGCATGGCAAGCTCTCTCCACGCACGGGTCCAGTTCCAACCAGGCGATGTATCCTCGCCATCCAGTCTGGCGAGTCTTACTCAATGCGTGGCACTTTCACTCGTCCTTGGGTGCAACCCAGCGCAGCGACTCCGGATTGGAAGATTATGATGCCACCCAGCAGCAGGTTCCGATTGGACGATTCTGATGTGACCGAGCGGCGGTTCCTATTGGATGTTGCTGACGTAAGGCATCAACCCGGGGCCTATAAAAAACCAAGCGGCGCTTCGCCAAGCAGCCGTCCTATGCGTCAGAGAGAAGCCGATGTACGCGTCACAGAGAAGACATCTCGGCTCTTCGAGTCCATAATTTGTCGGCCGCAGTGCCAAATATGTAACGCCTATATTTTATGCTGTACATAAGTCTCTCCTTGACTCACCGTCGTCTTGTCCGCTCGTCTATCAGCTCTGCGGAGAAGCAGCCATGAGTTGAGAAATTCACGCTACCAAACGGCTGGTGAACTTGGAGGTCCGTGACCTCGGTGCACTTCGCAACAGTGACGGCGGTGGTGTAAGACGTAACAATGGTGGCAGCAGCGAGTTTAGTAGCAGTGGCGCCTTCGGGACCGTGTTGGTGTCGCGCCTTGTAACAGTAGTTACATTAAATTTTGTGCTGAAAATGTTATTTGGTCTGCCTCGATACAACAGTGGTGAGGGTGCTCGGCTGCTAATCAAAAGATCACGGGTTCGATTATGGTCGTGGCAATCGCATTTCACTGGGGGAGAAATGATACAGGCCCTCGTACTGTACGTCAGTGCCCGTTAAAGAACGTCAAATGGCCAAAATTTCTAGGGCCCATTGCTACGCCTTCTTTCATAATCATACCATGGTTTAGGGACACAAAACCCCATATAATAAAATTCAAAATTTGGTTTGTTACAACGGCAGTATTACCTGGGAAAATACTTGATCTCAAGGGCAGAAGTGTCTGTTGGGAAACTGTGTGCATATTTGCTGCATTTAAGAGTTATCTCTATCCTGTCGTCAGATGTGTCTGTCCTTTCTGTGGTTCATTCAAGATGTTTTTTGCTTCTCAAGTTGTAACATATTGATCCCACCAGCCTTTCTCTACAAATAATTTGTGTCTTTGCCATGTTATAAAGCAGTTTGTTCAGTTATGAATCTGAGATTTAAATGGCAGTATGTACATGATCACTGGCTGCCACCTCTGATTGATTGGATTCAAACAGGTGAAATCAGGTCCACATTTATCAGCACGTTAATCCACTGAAAATATAAAAAACGAGTTTCTTGCGGCGTATAATCTTTAAATCATCAGTGTAAAAGAATCGCATGTTTTTACAAATAATATTAGTTCAAGCTTTGTAGCTGGTAATGCCTACTCATTTACTTTTGCAAGTCTCCTCAGGATTCCATATTTTTATGCAAGTTTAGTGTAGCAAAAAAAAATTGTAGGCAACTTATCATAGTCTCATAGTGTTACCATTTGACCCTGTCGTCCTTCCACTCTCAGTTCTTTTGTCATGCTGTCGAATCAGTCGGATGACAAAGGTATCGTTAATAAGCTAACTCTATTTGTCTTTCTACTTTGACATTATCCAAGGGCCAATCGTTTTGTAAAGGCACCTCATGTGGCCAGATTTTTTCCTGCCTTAAACTTGGCACCATATTCACTGGGACCAATTTCTTTCTATATATCGTTTATAGTTTTGAGGGTCATATCATTTATATCATGTTTTCTATCAGTTAGAAATTCTGTGTGCAGATGTCAAAAATTTTTTGATCATTAAGTTGAATTGTATGCTGTTTTAATCATTTAGTGGTGCTATGGATGTCTTTTAAGTGTGCCGTCATTGTCTAGCTGTCGTATTCGTTCGATATAAAATCTAAGATTTGCACATGTGTTATCATACACATTTGTGGGTTATTGAAATATTTTGTGGTGAACAATTTTCTTCTAATATTGCACATCACTTTTGGGTTTGTACTTCTCAGAATTTTTTATTTGCTTGATATGGTCCAATATAAATTGATGCTAACGCTGTCCTGTGTCTTGTTTGCATTTCTTCTATAAAAAAGAAAGGTTCAATAATTTTAAAAGCTTTAAAAATTACCGTCGTGGCACTTTAGCACAAATTTGTTTCTGTTCACCAGGAATATCTGAATGTCATCTAAATCAGACCTCTTTGAAATGGTAGAGCTTGAGGGAGACCAATCTTGAATCTTTGCACGGTTACTGCTTCAGCAACTTAGCTATGGCAATCAAATGTTTTCATGAGCCTCAATTACAAGTCCAGCCTCTCTTGTTGATGGCCCTGTACTCCTGTCTGATTCCGTGCATTTTGTGACACATGGCTTGCATTGCCTTGCAGTTGTCTTTGTGGGCTCTGCAGGTTCCTCATTTTTGCCTCTCTGGCAGTTTAATTGTGTCTGTGCAAGGTTATATGCCCTTATGGGCACAAGTAGAAATCAAAGATTAGGACTTGGCCCCAAAGTGATGGTCTAGTTGCTAAGGTACTCGGCTGCCAAACCGCAAGTCGTGGGATGGAATATCGGCTGCGGTGGTTGCATTTTAGAGAGAGAGAGAAAGAAATAGAGAGGAAAGGCAGGGAGGTTGAAGGCGAATATGGTGTAGGCCCATGTGCTCAGATTCGGGTGCACTTTAAAGAACCCCAGGCAGTCGAAATTGTCGGAGCCTTCTACTATGGCGTCTCTCATAACCACATGGTGGTTATGAGACGTTAAACCCCACTTGTTATCAATATTAGAAAACACCTGCAGAAACACACAGGCGAGCATCATTTCCTTTGCCACTTCTGTCCAGCTCAGCTGTCCAACGTTACTAGAATAGGTAGCGTTTGGAGACCTGTTTTGGTGCATTGTCAAAGATTTGACACAAGGACACAGCCTTGCACAAGTCGAATGCGGTGTTCATTCTGAAGAGCTCTCTGCACGCATCATGAAGTTTTACCTGGTCACCTGCATGCATTTTTATGCAAGGTTCCTACGGCAACACAAAGACACAGGTGTGCAAGTTGAAGTTGCCAGGAAGCGTGCTAAGCTTTTGTGAATACCTGTTAGAAAAAATTTGCTTTCTCTGGACTGCAGCAATGCAAACAATTGCTGGGATGTTGCTTTCATGGACCAGTTTGTTATTCAGTGTTGTGGACCGGTTTGCTAAAACATCTTGTACAGTACTGTTGATCAGTGTGATTTGAAATGGAAGACTAGTGCATTTATGAATAAACCGCTGAACGAAAGCTGTTTACCTTGTTAACTTTTAATTCGTGCTAAATTGCTAGTTGCAGTGGTCATTCCGTGCCTGCCAAGATGCACGAATAAGCGTTTACTTTGCATGTGATTTGGCCCTGCGAAGAAAAACCCCCTATAGACTATTAGCCATTTTATTCCAAATCACGAATGAGAAGCAGTGGGAGGCCGCGCTGCTCAGCACAGACCCGCTTACGCAGGCCTTGTGTCACTAGCCCAGCGGGCCGAAGACACCGCTGGGAACTAAATGAATCCTACCATCGCCGGTAGATAAACCCCCCCCCCCCCCCCCGCGTCATGATTACGGGCAGGGATGCCACCTCTTGTTTTCGCATGAATCGGACGCAATACTAATGCAGCATGTGTGTTCTCTCTCAACGGCGCATTTTCGGATAGTAAAAAAAGCAGGGCATGCGCAAAAGCAGCGAAACGACAGATGGTTTCCGGCAGCTTCGAGCTCGTTACTCGAAAGCATGTCGCGCTGCATGCTTTGATACAAGTATAAAAGGAGCTTCAGTGGCTAGGATGTGTTGCAGTGGTGTTTTTGTAGTTTCCCATCTGGTTACGCGTGAAGAAACGCGCTAATTCGGCGCCCGTATAGCGCCTAGGAGGCGCAGCAGCTGAGAAAGCTGGATCTCGATGGAACGCTCCCGCCACCTGTCGGACAAACTGAAAGTGGAGACACCGGCGAAGCACCGCTACAGTGTCTAGAATAGGGATGGATGGATGGATGGATGCTATGAGCGTCCCCTTTATAACGGGGTGGTGACAAGTATGCCACCAGGCTCGACAAAAAAAAAAAAAAATCTTTTTTCCTTTTCTTTTATGTTGGCCTAATGCCTCTACTTCGATAAATTCTATCTTAATGGAAAAAAGGTAAATTTTCAGCTTAAGTTCTCTGCCATTTACGGCACACTGTCCATATTTTATTTTTCCAATATTTATTTTTGTCCTTTCTCTCTAATTCCCCGCCACCAATACTCCAACCGTCTCTTACTTATTTCAATCGCGGGTGTGTTCAGCTTTCCATTGTTGTCCCTAAAACCCAAGGCTTCCTGTAGGTTCGTGCCCAAACGTACACCTGGGTGGATATCTCCACATTCAATCAGAACATGTTCCGCCGTTTCCTTATCTTTCCCGCAGCATGTGCATTGTTCTTCTTCTTTACTGAATCTTGCTTTATAACTACGCGTTCTAAGGCAACCCGATCTCGCTTCAAACAGTAAAGCGCTTCCCCTTGAATTATCGTAAAATGCCTCCCTCCTTATTTCATTTTTGCCCTTTCGGTAGTTACTCAAAGCCGGTTTTTTCTCCATAGCTGCCATCCAGTAAATCCTCTCCGCCTCCCTGACTTTTCCCTTAACGCTCTTTGTTGACATATGGCTCACAATACCAGCTGTATATTTACTAGTGAGTCTTCTAGTTCTTTTTCTCCACTGTGTGTCCACGCTCTTCCTATACAAATAACGGAACACCTTCTCTGCCCATCTACTCTCCTTCATATTTCTTAGCCTTTCTTCGAACCTTATTTTGCTCTGCGCTTCCCTCGCCTCAAAACCTGCCCACCCCATATCGCCCTTTACAGCCTCGTTTGTCGTCTTCCCGTGAGCACCCAACGCGAGGCGTCCCACAGTCCTTTGATTTACATCCATTCCCGATTGCACCTCTGCCCTCATGCACACCACTGAGTTCCCAAAAGTAAGCCCTGGAACCATTACACCCTTCCACAGACCTCGAAGCACCTCATACCTATTGTATCCCCACAACGCTCTGTGCTTCATTATTGCCGCATTCCTCTTTCCTTTTGCTGCCGAGGCTTTTTCCTGTACCTCCATGTATCTATCACTCTCATTTACCCATACTCCAAGGTACTTGTATTCACTTACCCTCGGTATTTCTTGGCCTTGTATGGACACCGTCTGATCACAGGGATCATTGAATACCATCAAACCACACTTCGTTACACTGAATCCTAGTCCAAGAGCTTCACCTTCCCTTCCGCATATATTCGCCAGCTGCTGTATATCATCTCGACTGTCCGCAAATAAGACGATATCGTCCGCATAAAATAAACCTGGAAGCTTCTGCTCAATCATCATGCCGCCCTGTTTGTGTGACAGATTAAAACCAATGTTGCTCCCTTCTAGCGCTTTTTCCATACTCACCATGTACAGCATGAATAACAGTGGGGACAAAGGACATCCCTGTCTCAGACCCCTGCTAACCTCAACGTTCTCTTTGCTACGCATTCCTTCCCACTCTATGCAAACTGTATTTTCTCGGTATATCTCCCTCAAAAGCTGTATACAGTCGTCGCCCATGCCCATTCCTTTCAATATATCCCACAAAATTTCCTGATTAACGTTGTCGTATGCCCCAGTGATGTCTAGAAAAGCCACGTACAAGGGCCTATTCTCTATTTTAGATATTTCTATACACTGAGTGAGAACAAACAGGTTATCGTCTAACCGCCTGTCGACTCGAAATCCGTTCTGAAGTTCTCCCAAAATATCGTTATGTTCGGCCCATGTTTCTATTTTCATTTTTACTGCTTGCATCGCCAACCTGTATAGTACCGATGTAATGGTTAGTGGTCTATACGAGCGAATCTTGTCCTTTTCTCCCTTGCCTTTATAGATTAAGTTCATTCTACTTTGTCGCCAACTGTCCGGTATTTGTCCGTCCTTTAAGCTTTTTTCTACTGCTTTTAACAATGCTTCTTTAGTGTTATGTCCTAGTTCGTTAATGAGGCTAACGGGAATCCCATCTAAACCCGCGGCAGTGCGCTTTGGAATTTTTCCTTCGGCCTTTTTCCAGTTGAAATTATCTAGTACTAGCTCTTCCTCTGTTGCTTTCTCCGCCACACTTTTACTCACTGGGGAGATCCCCTGGACGCTCTTTTGAAACGAATCGGCTGTTACCTTTTGGATGTAACCTAGCGCTTCGTACCCTTCCAATTGATTTCCTCCTTCATCTAGAATATGTTGTTGCGTTGTGACAGACTTCCTACCTAGCGCCTTTATGTGGCTCCAAAAAATCCTAGGCGCGGCCTCCTTTTTTTCGTGTATCTCTGTCATCCAGCGTTCACTTTCACCTTTAATTTTTGCCTCTACCAATTTCTGTACAAGGGATTTTTTCTCCAAATATATTTCCCATATTTTTTTGACTTCGTCCTGCGGCCGCTTCTCCTTTTTTGCCTTTCTATGCTCCCGTGATGCTTCGCGTCGCTTCTCGATCGCCTCCCGGATTTCCTTGTTCCACCGCAACTTTTTGGCTTCCTTTTTCCTTTCCAGCAAACGGTTTTCTTCTCTTTCCCTATCTCCTTCGTCATTAGATGTAACAGCTCCCTATACTCCCAGTCCTTGCCTGGTATTTCGCCTACTTCTTTCTCGACTCTTGCGGCTATATTTATTATTTGTTTGTCATTTAAATACGAGCTGCCAGACTTTGATTTCATGCTCGTATTTTTAGTTTCGTATCCCATTTGTAATGTTATTCGTTTATGATCACTACCCAAGCTGTTAATGCCTTCCTCGTCTATCCTCATTTCTGTCAGTTTGTGGTAAATTCCTTCAGTCATGAGACAATAATCAATACTTGATTGCTTGTTTCCGACTTCCCATGTGATCTGGCCGTCACATTTAGGCCCTGTGTTAACTATCTCCAGACTATGTTGCTCGCAAAGATCTAGTAATAACTTCCCATTGGTGTCTGAATATCCGTCAAGGTCATGTATGTGGGCATTCATGTCCCCTAGAAGGATGATTTCGGCCCCATTACCAAATTCCTTAATATCCGCACTCATGCAATCCACTATCTCCTGATTCTTTTCTCTGCAGTTATTCCCCGTCCACAAGTAGGCTACCCCTAGCCACGTTTCCTTTCCACCTACTGTGCCCAGAACCCAGAGGTGCTCTGAACACGTCTGTTTCACTCTAACCCATTTGGCTCCGCGGTGAATTAGCATTCCTACACCCCCACCTTTCCTTTCCGATATGGTCCTGTTACACCCTTCCCAAACATAATTTTTAATATGTGGTGGCTCTTCCAAGTCTCTAAGGTGTGTTTCTGTAACCGCATACACGCCTATCTGTTCTTTGTTTAACTGCTCCTGGGGAAGTGTGCAGACCGCGCCGCCGGCTCTGAGGCCGCTCCGCGATGCATCGAAAAGAGAACTCTAGGGGGCGCTGACACCCGCTTACACGTCCACTCGCCGTGTAGTCGTCTGCTTGTCGCGCAGCTAATCGGCCGTTATTTAGCACCGTGTGTTTAAATTCCACCGTCTTCATTCTGCTACGTGCACATGTAATTGCATCTCCATTTGCCAGCTATGATTGTTGGGCCAGTGTGAATTAAGAATGTCGGGAAGCAATGTTTTTTTTTTTTTTTTGCCGTGACTTGTTGAAACAGATCGCTTTTGGATCTCGCGCTTTTATTTTTTAATCGCGGTTTCTATAACTTGTGGACACGGCAACAATTTCAGTCCAAATTTTAATCGCAGACGCTATCAAGCTTCTGGTTCATCCAAAGATCCATGGATTGTAGTGCCGAAATCGAAGGTGACGGTGCTTGCCGAGCACGCGGCGTTCGAGAATGAGTGATTAAAATGTGCTCTTGTTATAGCTGCACCTTCGTTTGCATGCTTTTTTTTTTTTGCTTGAAGTGTTTATTCGGTTGTTCTTCTTTTGTGCGCTAAACGCAAGCCTCTGCTGCAAAAATATTTTACTCCACAAATGAGAGGCAATGAAACATCGAATGAATTGCGAAATTGCAGTCTGAACTGTTTTTTTTTTTTTTCAATTTAGAACAAACCAGGGGCGTAGCCAGCGTGTGGCACTCCGGGCCCGTGAACCCCCTCACCATCCGAAATTTTTTGGAGCCCGTTCCAGCGTTGAGCGACGTCGCCGTTGGCGATGTAACCGATGGACATGAAAAAAAAAAAAAATAGATGAAAAGGAGAAAATAATACCGAGGCTGGAATGAGATTTGAACCCAGGCCCTCTGCGTGGCAGTCCAGTATACTACTACAGAGCCACGCTGGGTTTTGTTTTCTTTATTGGCCGTTTTGACTTATAACAAACACAAAAGAAAAATATATTCACAATAAAACAATCGGATGAAAAAAAAATCAGTCTTGAGAGCTAAACAGAGAAAAAGGAAAAGACGAAAGCCTGAAACGCGTTCACGAAAAAGACTCTATACAGGCATGGTGTAGAGCAAGGAGTCGCATTAGATAACAACCAGTGATCACACAATGCTAATTGCGCAACGAGTGTGTGGTATAATGCTTCCCACCCAACTCAATGTGCTCAGCCATAATTCTTCATCGTCCTCGGCCACATGCACCTTCAACAAAGGGTACAGAACACTTCACAGATGTGTAGCGGATACCTCGCTCATCCGCTGAAAGAAGAATAATGGCGTGGTGAGTGCCGTCTTTCTTCACAAAAATTATGATTTATGGCTTAGTTGATAGATTGCGGAAAGCCAAAACTTCAAACAGAAGTGGCCTTTCAAAACACGAAGCTGCGCTCAAAATTCGCATTAGGCAGTATCGATCATCAGTGAATTTTTCAGATTTGGGTGCACGTTAAAGAACCCCAGGTGGTCGAAATTTCCGGAGCCCTTCACTACGGCGTCTCTCATAATCATATGGTGGTTTTCGGACGTTAAACCCCACATATCAATCAGTGAATTTTTCGCCATAGCATACAGAGCACAAAATGACACTCGAACACATTGGCCAGCCCGGTCCACACTTCAGATAAAAAGGGTGCCCCCCCCCCCCCCCCCCCGATAACATTTCTGGCTACGCCCCTTGGAACAAACATATTACACACTGTAAAAAAAAGGACAAGAGCAAGCACACTAAAGGTCCAACAAGAGTCTCTGACATTCAAGTCGTTCTTCTAAGTTTCAAGTGCTTCCTTCTTTCGCTCGCTGAAGCTCGTTCTCTGTTGAGGGACTTAGTAAAAAAATGAAGCCTGGTCAGAAGAAAAAACTTGATCACGTTGTTTGTCAGCTCGTCTTGATGTGTGTGACACCCAACGCGGGGAACATTCTTCATGATCTGCAAAACTTCAGTCATGCTGTCTCGCTGAAGATTGTTCCAGCTGAACCACATCGTAAAAACATCTTCCAAAGCTTCAATAAATGCAAAGAACTCAACGGAAGGGTACAGAAGACCTCCTTGGTCGCAGAAATCCGTAAACGAAGAAAGACCTTCAACTGCGTCTTTAGCGGATGTTAAGAGCAGGTCAAAACATTCCCGACACTTCGTTGCCATCACCTTTTTCCGGGCCACATATCCGGCCAGGTAATACGTTAACCTGGCATCACTTGTCTGCTTTGGGTAGACATGATCGGAAAGTTCATATTGCTCAAAGACACTCGAAGCCTCATCAAGTTTTCCCTCATCAAGTAGGGTGTCCACATCGTTGGCGGCTGCGTCCACTCCGACAAGGGACGTGAGGGCACCTCCTGCACAGTTTCCTGTGTCCAGCGCTTTGCATAAGTTATAAAAACTTAAGCAGTTAACTGCTGTTAAGAACTGGGATGAGGTGGGGTGGTCATTACAGCCGGAGAACTGCCGAATAATGCCAAACAGCTTTTCGATGGGGTCTTGGCTCAGACGTGAGGTTAGCAAATACTTGTATCCGACACGTTCAGTGAGATATTCAAAAAGCTGTAGGGTCCCTTTTATCGTGACCCGAAGGCCTTCAGCAGTGCTGCGTGACAGAAAGCCTGCCTTTGTGGGCCCTGTGTTGGCTTCCCACCTATTAATGTAATCCAGGGCATTTTGCAGCACTTTTACTCCTTCGGAGTTTTTTCTCAGTGCTGCTGTAGGCACCCTTGAGGTCATTACAGAAATCAATTTCTGCATAAAGGTGATGAACTTTTCTATTTCCCTTACATAAGAACATGACTTAGAAATTTGCTCTCGGTACAAAAACAGACCACGCAGCACTTCGGCACTGAAGAGGTGAAAAGCATAGTTGACCTTCATCTTTTCGAAATTATTCGGATTCAGGTGAACATGTGTGATCTTGGGCATTGCCTTAAGTGTTGTTGCACACTTGTCCAATTGGTAGGCAGCTCTGATTGGTCGCACATCAACGTGACCTGCTGGAGTTTTGTAGCCCCCTTTTATGAAGCCATTTCTCACACATTTAACTAGATGGGGAAAGTCTGAAAGGAAGAACAGACGTCTACTATCGTCAGCAGGGTGCTGTACTGATGGCGTGACAGCTGCAGCCGTACCGGATATGCCAAACTGATGCCACATTGCACGGTTCCAGGATGCCCCGTCGCAAGTGACATAATCAACTCTAAGCCCTGCTTTTTCGGCCAAAACGACCGCTTCCAAAATAATCTTGGAGAGTAAATGGGCTTTTACATTTCCCCTCGATGCAAAAACACCTAAAACTTGATGCCAGGACCCGGACAAGGGTTGAAACATTACAATCATTCCATGGTCACACGGCACACTCTTGTCAAGTTCAGAAGTAAATGCACCAAGGTCCACAAAGCCATCAATTTTTCCAGTACCTGGTGCCACTCCAAAGTTTTCGGCAAGTTTCATCTCGTCTATTATCAGACCGCCGTGACGCTGAAACTCATCCATTCTTTCAGTTTTTTTTTGCAATTCCAGAGAGAACTGAGGAGTTGAAACCGAAGCTGCTCTCATACTTCTTCATGAAATTCTTGAGACAAGTGCGGCTGGGAATCATGAGAATCTTTTCTCGGCGTACGTGCTCGTACAGTCTTGGGCTCTTAATACGCATTATGACACATTCCAGAATCCACTCAGAACTGTAGCGCATGCCTTTAGGTGATTTTCGGCTTGCAGCGGCAAAACATTGAAGAATGGCAGCTTTTTGTTTAGGGGGAAGGCTGTCAATCTTTTTCAAAAGTACCTCTTCCTCAATCTTCTCATTTTCTGCTTTCATTTGCGAAATGATTTCGTCTAACGCTTTCACTTTATCCTTCAAGCGCCGCACAACTTGCATTTTCGTTTTCATCTTTCGAGAAACATTTGTTTTTGACTTGGTTTTTTTTCTCCGACACCTTTGGTTGGTGAGGATTCTCCGAAGATATTTGCAGGCTACACACCGCACAAGTGAGGTACCTGCGCACTTTTTGTTGTACAGGCTCCCATTCCATACTGTCAAGTTGGAGTTAGAGCTTGCGAACGGGAACTCTTCAAGAAATCCTGCCCCTGAACATACATGCATACCATCGACAGCCTTGAGAACGGAAGCTGGGCCGCCAGGCTCGTCCAGATCAAGTTTCACTCCGCGCACAAACACTTCATGCGCCACACTATCGTCGGTCACAGTAAACAACACAAGCTTCTCAGCGCACAGGAGACCCATGTCTGGCCCCGGTGAACACACACTGTACGCGACCTTCAATGGCACACCACCGAACACGTGCTTTCCCCAGCTGTCTGACGGCAGGGCAACGTCCTTGTGGTTGAAAGGAACTTGAGGCTCAGAAGGCACTGTCGTAGACTCATCTGGCTCCTCACCTAGCAGTGGCTGTAGCACCTCGCTGAGCCGTTGCCGCTTTTCTGGCAGATCAAGCGGTGGGCACAACCTCTCCTTGGGATTTCTTTTCCTGGGAACGGGCTTTGATAAGTAGGCAGGCACATTGGGAAATATCGTGGGTATGGCGCCAGGCAGAAGGACCGGGCGCGTTCTCTCAAGGCGTACAGTTTTCCCGTCAATAATATGTTCAAAGTGTCGTGATACAAACTGTTTGTCGAAATGAAGCTCGCAGACAGCTGCGTTGGACTCAAGCGGCTTATCTGCTCTTGGAATGTTGCGCTGCCACTGTTGAAATACGTCCGCTTCTTTGGGCACGCCGAACAACGAGACTTTTTCTTTGCACGACTTGTACCCGCTCTTGCAACCGGGTACAAAACAGTGACTCTGTCGTCGGCTCATCACTGCTTCTCAAGGCATCATTTAAATGAAGAAAACAACACGAAAGGCACGCACAACGCACGCAGTCCAGCATGCACACATGTGCTTCTCGTGGCGGCCTGACGTGGATGGATGGATGCTATGAGCGTCCCCTTTATAACGGGGTGGTGACAAGTATGCCACCAGGCTCGACAAAAAAAAAAAAAAAAAAAAAAACCTTTTTTCTTTTTTTTTTATGTTGGCCTAATGCCTCTACTTCGATAAATTCTATCTTAATGGAAAAAAGGTAAATTTTCAGCTTAAGTTCTCTGCCATTTACGGCACACTGTCCATATTTTATTTTTCCAATATTTATTTTTGTCCTTTCTCTCTAATTTTCTGCCACCAATACTCTAACCGTCTCTTACTTATTTCAATCGCGGGTGTGTTCAGCTTTCCATTGTTGTCCCTAAAACCCAAGGCTTCCTGTAGGCTCGTGCCCAAACGTACACCTGAGTGGATATCTCCACATTCAATCAGAACATGCTCCGCCGTTTCCTTATCTTTCCCGCAGCATGTGCATTGTTCTTCTTCTTTACTGAATCTTGCTTTATAACTACGCGTTCTAAGGCAGCCCGATCTCGCTTCAAACAGTAAAGCGCTTCCCCTTGAATTATCGTAAAATGCCTCCCTCCTTATTTCATTTTTGCCCTTTCGGTAGTTACTCAAAGCCGGTTTTTTCTCCATAGCTGCCATCCAGTAAATCCTCTCCGCCTCCCTGACTTTTCCCTTAACGCTCTTTGTTGACATATGACTCACAATACCAGCCGTATATTTACTAGTGAGTCTTCTAGTTCTTTTTCTCCACTGTGTGTCCACGCTCTTCCTATACAAATAACGGAACACCTTCTCTGCCCATCTACTCTCCTTCATATTTCTTAGCCTTTCTTCGAACCTTATTTTGCTCTGCGCTTCCCTCGCCTCAAAACCTGCCCACCCCATATCGCCCTTTACAGCCTCGTTTGTCGTCTTCCCGTGAGCACCCAACGCGAGGCGTCCCACAGTCCTTTGATTTACATCCATTCCCGATTGCACCTCTGCCCTCATGCACACCACTGAGTTCCCAAAAGTAAGCCCTGGAACCATTACACCCTTCCACAGACCTCGAAGCACCTCATACCTATTGTATCCCCACAACGCTCTGTGCTTCATTATTGCCGCATTCCTCTTTCCTTTTGCTGCCGAGGCTTTTTCCTGTACCTCCATGTATCTATCACTCTCATTTACCCATACTCCAAGGTACTTGTATTCACTTACCCTCGGTATTTCTTGGCCTTGTATGGACACCGTCTGATCACAGGGATCATTGAATACCATCAATCCACACTTCGTTACACTGAATCCTAGTCCAAGAGCTTCACCTTCCCTTCCGCATATATTCGCCAGCTGCTGTATATCATCTCGACTGTCCGCAAATAAGACGATATCGTCCGCATAAAATAAACCTGGAAGCTTCTGCTCAATCATCATGCCGCCCTGTTTGTGTGACAGATTAAAACCAATGTTGCTACCTTCTAGCGCTTTTTCCATACTCACCATGTACAGCATGAATAACAGCGGGGACAAAGGACATCCCTGTCTCAGACCCCTGCTAACCTCAACGTTCTCTTTGCTACGCATTCCTTCCCACTCTATGCAAACTGTATTTTCTCGGTATATCTCCCTCAAAAGCTGTATACAGTCGTCGCCCATGCCCATTCCTTTCAATATATCCCACAAAATTTCCTGATTAACGTTGTCGTATGCCCCAGTGATGTCTAGAAAAGCCACGTACAAGGGCCTATTCTCTATTTTAGATATTTCTATACACTGAGTGAGAACAAACAGGTTATCGTCTAACCGCCTGTCGACTCGAAATCCGTTCTGAAGTTCTCCCAAAATATCGTTATGTTCGGCCCATGTTTCTATTTTCATTTTTACTGCTTGCATCGCCAACCTGTATAGTACCGATGTAATGGTTAGTGGTCTATACGAGCGAATCTTGTCCTTTTCTCCCTTGCCTTTATAGATTAAGTTCATTCTACTTTGTCGCCAACTGTCCGGTATTTGTCCGTCCTTTAAGCTTTTTTCTACTGCTTTTAACAATGCTTCTTTAGTGTTATGTCCTAGTTCGTTAATGAGGCTAACGGGAATACCATCTAAACCCGCGGCAGTGCGCTTTGGAATTTTTCCTTCGGCCTTTTTCCAGTTGAAATTATCAAGTACTAGCTCTTCCTCTGTTGCTTTCTCCGCCACACTTTTACTCACCGGGGAGATCCCCTGGACGCTCTTTTGAAACGAATCGGCTGTTACCTTTTGGATGTAACCTAGCGCTTCGTACCCTTCCAATTGATTTCCTCCTTCATCTAGAATATGTTGTTGCGTTGTGACAGACTTCCTACCTAGCGCCTTTATGTGGCTCCTAAAAATCCTAGGCGCGGCCTCCTTTTTTTCGTGTATCTCTGTCATCCAGCGTTCACTTTCACCTTTAATTTTTGCCTCTACCAATTTCTGTACATGGGATTTTTTCTCTAAATATATTTGCCATATTTTTTTGACTTCGTCCTGCGGCCGCTTCTCCTTTTTTGCCTTTCTATGCTCCCGTGATGCTTCGCGTCGCTTCTCGATCGCCTCCCGGATTTCCTTGTTCCACCAACTTTTTGGCTTCCTTTTTCCTTTCCAGCAAACAGTTTTCTTCTCTTTCCCTATTTCCTTCGTCATTAGATGTAACAGCTCACTATACTCCCAGTCCTTGCCTGGTATTTCGCCTACTTCTTCCTCGACTCTTGCGGCTATATTTATTATTTGTTTGTCATTTAAATACGAGCTGCCAGGCTTTGATTCCATGCTCATATTTTCAGTTTCGTATCCCATTTGTAATGTTATTCGTTTATGATCACTACCCAAGCTGTTAATGCCTTCCTCGTCTATCCTCATTTCTGTCAGTTTGTGGTAAATTCCTTCAGTCATGAGACAATAATCAATACTTGATTGCTTGTTTCCGACTTCCCATGTGATCTGGCCGTCACATTTAGGCCCCGTGTTAACTATCTCCAGACTATGTTGCTCGCAAAGATCTAGTAATAACTTCCCATTGGTGTCTGAATATCCGTCAAGGTCATGTATGTGGGCATTCATGTCCCCTAGAAGGATGATTTCGGCCCCATTACCAAATTCCTTAATATCCGCACTCATGCAATCCACTATCTCCTGATTCTTTTCTCTGCAGTTATTCCCCGTCCACAAGTAGGCTACCCCTAGCCACGTTTCCTTTCCACCTACTGTGCCCAGAACCCAGAGGTGCTCTGAACACGTCTGTTTCACTCTAACCCATTTGGCTCCGCGGTGAATTAGCATTCCTACACCCCCACCTTTCCTTTCCGATATGGTCCTGTTACACCCTTCCCAAACATAATTTTTAATATGTGGTGGCTCTTCCAAGTCTCTAAGGTGTGTTTCTGTAACCGCATACACGCCTATCTGTTCTTTGTTTAACTGCTCCTCAATCTCTAACCATTTTGCCTTCTTTCTGCCACCCTGCATGTTTATGTAACTAATTGCAACACGCGCCTTTTTCCTTTTTCTTTTACCTTTTTTCTGGTTTTTCGCAATTCTACCTGTCAAAGCGTCCTCCTGGTTGTTTTCCCTGTTACGAGCTACCCAGGACTCCGAAGGGCCCGTGAGCCCCCCAAAAAAGCTACTGCGCGTCCTGCCAGTCGCCAGCCCACCTCGTGTCCAAGCCTCTTATCGAAATGAATCTTGTCTCTTTGGAATCCACCCCACCTGTGCACTTCCCTGTTTAAATCCACTACCTCGAAACCCTTCTCTCGACTAATTCGCCATATCTCTTTGTTTGCGTCGACAACCGCTCTTTGCAGGTTGACGTTGCGTACTGGTACTTCCGGTACTGTGCATACTACAATTTGCACCTGGGGGGACACGGTGCGCATGTCATCCACCCCTTTCGCCAAGGTCGTCGCTAGTCCTGACGATTCTTTTTTCAGGACGTCATTTAACCCTCCCGCTATTACAACGAGGTTACGATTGTTAGCTTTAGCTGCGAGTTGTTCACCCGCTTGACTCATTACTGTCCCCAGCGTTTGTCCTGGGAACGTCCCTATCGCAACTCTCTTGTCGCCTTTCACCCTTTCTTTGATTGCCGCTGCGCATCGGACTAAATTTGAGTCACCGGCGACGTGTAAGCGGGAGAGCGCGCCACCTAGCGGATACATCGCCAAGCTGCCTCAAGGGTTCCCATACGCGCCGCTTGGCGGTAATCACACTTCAAATATTCTAGGCACTGTAGCACCGCGTCGGCGGAGAGTTTGGCAACTGAACCTAGTCTAGTAACGTTGCCCGTTGTGTCATATTTCATACCTTCATATATATATATAAATATATATATTTATATATGCAGTTTCAAAACATATATAGAGGCACTAGCGTATACATGCTCATGGCTTCTCGATGGCAAAGTGCATAAAACATTGTGTCCATAATAAAATGAATAAATTTGGTCAAAATCAAATTCGAAACCGAAACTGTAAGGTACGTTGCCTATCACGTGACAGCCTTAAAAATGCGCAGTTGCGTTTCTTTTTGACGTGCTCGATGGACGCGCCACTTTCATTTTACTAACTCTTGTTTGGCCGCACCTTTCCTTCCTCCGTGTTGGGCAGCTTGGGCTAGCTAGTATGACAAGACGATAGTTATAGCGCGAGAACAGAGCGACGACGCAGAGACCGTGTCCTACTTGACTCTGCGTCGTCGTTCTGTTCTCGCGCTATAACTATCGTCTTGTTTGGCGTCGGTGAAGTGGGAACCTGGCATTGACGTTGCGGAGATTTGTGAAGGTGTCATTTGATGCGTCGATGCTGAGTGCAATGGCAAGTGTTCTCGGGTGCAGTCGTGATAGCCGCGCGGAACGTCGAACGCTCACAATGGGCGGCAAGGGAACGATTCACGTGTGCATCGACTGGCAAGTCCGAGTTTCGTAGGTGACGTACTGGATGCATGTTTTCTTTGTCATGATTCCAAACCGAGTGAGATACCTTTACTCATTCCTTGTAGTGAAAAATGGTGTGCGCGTCGGTGATTTTTTAGGTGCACTGTAGATCCCTTTACGGAAGTGGATAATCGCCCGGCAACCGGCAGTGTTTCGTCATTAGCCGGCTGCAGTCGCATGGCTAATGCCGGCTTCGTGTAGCAAAACGTGCTTTGCCGGCACGGGCATCTGTTGGAGTTTCTTTTTTGCGAGCGGCTATCAAGTGAAGAGTGCTAGCAGTTTACACCGGTGCAGCTATTTGCCGGTAGTTTGGTTTATTAACGGCATAACTAGTACACTGTAGCACAACCGCCACCTAAAGCGCATCGCCGTGACGACACAAGGCGATCTTACCGCTGTTTGCTTCCGTGAGCGGTCGGCTGCGGTTTCCGTGGGAACACTTATTTGCTAGTATAACTTGAGTTAATCACGCCATAGCCTGCTTTATAAACATCATGCAACTACTACGAACCAGTAGTAGTTTGACCGGCAGTTCGCTTTTGCGAGCGGCCGGCTGTCATAGGAACGCCGGCATTTTGCGCGGGGACAATTATAGTAGTCGCAGCATGTTTCCAGAGCAGGTTATCGCGTGATTAACTCAAACTATGTCGGCTAACAACTATCCCCGCGCAAAATGCCTCCGAATTCCTTGATTTTGGTCGGCCGGCCTCGCGCGAGAATGAACTGCCGGTCAAACCGCTACTGACGGGCAAATAGCTGTACCGGTTGGCACTTCACGCCCGTTCGCGTAAAGAAGTGCCGGCAAAGCGTGTTTTGTTGCACGAAGCCAGCATTAGCCTAGTGACTGCAGCCGGCCCATGAGTAAACACTGCCGGCCAAGTTCCGCTCGTGCTAATCTGCAGGATGAATATCCACTGCCTTCTTTTATCGAGCTCTGTGGGCGGATAATATCTTGAAAATGCGTTATGCTATTGAAATGTTGTATTGTGTATTGAACGAATTTTTACAGCGCCAACATACCAGCTCAACCTCGAAATGGTGCAATTTATTTGGATAATTACTGTAGTGTAAAAAATGAACCCAATCAAGATAATCGGCGAGACACCCTCGCAGTGTATGTGTCCGTGTGCTGCTATAGACGTCAGACTCTGCCCATGCGGCGCTGCAAAAAGTGCCGCGATCAGCGCCCCCATCGCCGCGCCAGCCATAAATGGGTTGTGCAAAGAGAGCCGTCCGCAAGCGAACGTGCATAAGCCCTCCTCTTTCGTTGTTCTTTAGGCTTGGTTTTCTGAAAACAGGGTGGCTAGGGTAACGTCCAGATGTAACTACAGCCACCACAATCTTTTTGTCCAGACGTAACTATAGCGAACGGTAGCACTACGTCCAGACATTACAACCACTGCTTGTGGTACGTCCACGGTCCCACGGGGATGTTTGCATCTGCTACGGTAACGTTCGGCACTGCCGGTCACCGAATTAAGCGTTCATAAGCTCAGATTGACCGGAATCACTCTTGTGTTGAAAGCTGCGTCGTTTATTCTGTTTAACTTCTTGCGTATCAGCATCTATTTTGAGACAGACCAGCTGACGAACTTTTGCAAGACATTGCCGGTACCACTTTGCTGTATCCGGTGCTGCCCTTTCGTTAGCTACCTTGAAGCGGTCAACAAGCGGAGCAATCATGATGAAACCCTGCCCACACAGCGGTTAGAGCTAAACAGCGGCTCTCCAACTCCAGACGCAAGTACGGTTTGCGTGTCCGCGCTGATGTATGAAACGTCCACTAGAGTTACGCCCATTCGTTAACATATTTACAGCTATCCCACGTCGCGACATGTAAATGTCTCGTTGTCCGAAAACCTCATCCGCCTAGTTTTAATGGCACAACCCGTGCCAATGTGGTATCTATGAAGGGGTTCTGTGGAAGTATCTGTAAACGGTGGCCCGCGCAGCCTACTTGTAGCGCATTGCCACTTGTAGCAGCCTGTAGCCGCGATATTAGGCTTCAGGTAACAGCACAAATTTTGGAAGAATTTATCGTTATTTCAGATACATAATCATGAATAATTTTGGGTGGATTATGTAGTTTGCATTATATCAGAACCTCTCATTTATTTTGCACTGATATTGAGCATTGACAGCCTGTTTTAGGCCTGTATTGACCACAGCGCTAACATCAGACAGTGGATGGACGACACGTACACTTGAACTATATGTTAATATAGATTACGGTTATTGTTGATCAACAAAAATACATCCATCTGACTCGTTATGTATATATATATATATTTTTAAGAGTGCAATGGTGAAAACGTGAGAAAATCACCTCGGAACACAAAACGAATTGTCACTGAGTCCATAGAGTTTTCTGTGGGAAACTCTACGACTATTAGAGTTAATACAGACTTTACTGGAAAAGCTCCCACTAGCGCTCATGCTGGGATAATCTCGCGGTGCGCTTTCATCGCTAACACTCACTATTTTGCTACAGCAGAAGTGTACGGCGCTGTAACAACGCGGTTCTGCGCGTCCTCCGCGATCTCGAAGGCTATTTTCTCTAAGAAAAAAAATATATATAAACAACGCCCTAGGAACAATAATGCTGCACTGTTTAAAAAAGTACTTGCACAAAAAATGAATAAGAAATTTCTGGTAGGGCTTGAACTAACAATCCCACTGTCGTGCGCGAGCTGCGTTAGCTTACTACGCCACTGCTGCCTTTTTTTTTCTATTATACGCCACTGCTGTCGATCGGTTTGGTGGGTTTAAAAAGCCGGTTTTGTATTGTTGTCACTCTGAACCTAACTCTATTTCTTATTTTTACGCCTGGACGTAACTTCAACGGTTTGTACAGTTATGTGTTGATGTAGCTTTTTCAAAAGGTGAAAGTTGCGTCCAGCCGTAACTATGATTAGCTTCTAAGGTTACGTTCGTCGTGTGATTCACAATATACACTTGAGTTTGATAATCACTTGGCAGTCTCGGAGGTTTGCTCGTGTGTCACTGGGATAATGTCGCTTTGCGGTGCGCTTGCTGCAGCAGAACTGTACAACTCTGTAGCAACGCGGTTTCGCGTGTCTGCCACGGCTACGAAGGCTATTTTCTTTAAGAAAAAAAAATATATATAAGCAGTGCTCTTGAAACATTGAAACATGAAGCAGTGCTCTTGAAACAAGGCCAAACCTCATAAGCGCGAAAATGCACGCGACAGGGACAAGCGACGCGACATAGATCTGCTTCGCTCTATCAGTCGCTAGCGCAGGCAAACCTCATTCACGCGACGGCTTGGGCGAGCGAATTCTATTGTTGCTGGCATGAGGCCGTCTACTCGCACCAAGAAAACCGCGTAGCGAGCGATATGCAATTTAAAAATAAGATATATTATTGTGTAATGAAACGGAGAGTGTTTATTATTGCCTTGCAGCACTTTTTTATATGCACATGCGTAATAAACATTGCATTATTTTTTGTTGCGCATACGTGACTCGGGCAGGGTCACGTGCACCTATGTAGTCTTTGTCTTTTCCGGTATTTCGCTATTGGCTGCTTGAGCCCAGCACGTCCGGGCGATGAGCGACGGTTTCTAAATCTGGAGAACCGAGCGATCGCGAAAACGAGCACGCGACACGTCGCGCGAACGCCCTGTTTCGTCGCTCATAGCGTCGCTCGTCGCTGTCGCGTGCATTTTCGCGCTTATGAGGTTTGGCCCTTACTCAAGCGAACGGCTGTGGAGAACTCGAGTAATACGCTTACCCAACACGTTCGCAATGGCCTGTACTTAGCGTTTTCGCCATTCTGCTTTGTGAAAGCTGCGGAAGTCTTGTAAACTAAATTCTTTTACGTCTGTGGCAATTCACAACGCAACAGTAATGCAGACTGGGGTCCTTTTTCGTAGAGCGCGAAGCTTTTGCGTCTGCTCTTGTTTTTGCCGTCAATCAAGCGAGTGCACCAGCAAGCACTTCACGACGGTTCAATGACGCGTTCGACTAGCGAAGAGAAATTTGTAGCCCTTTTTCTGATTGTTCAATGCGCAAATGCACGTAATGTTTAGTTCAATTGTTGTTTCTTACACGTTAGTTGCACCGGGAGTCGGGCTTTGCACTACTCAAAACTGCATCGACAGGTTGTGCTGTGTGTCCGCAAAACTCAAGAGTCTGACGTGTATTGTGCTGCCAACTAGCGGAGCCACTTTTCCCCTTGTTGGAGTCAATTAATTTCCTAGATTTTCGTAGAGAGAGGTTTTTTGAAGACTAATGTGTTTGTTGTGTAGAAAACAATTTCAAAGTTCACTTTTATGATATAATGGTGCATTCGTTTGAAAGTATGCACTGAAATCACCGTGCTGAAGGTGGAAAAATGTCATAGTACGAAATCCAAAGCTTTAAACAACTATTTAATCCATGAAATCACAAAGGTAAAGCAGTCGGTAGAAGGGGAAAGGGAAGGACATGTAGTATCGCTGTATTTTATACGAGTCGCCAAGAAAGAAGGAATCGTTCCGTCTACGTGCAATCACAGAGCATTTCAAGAAACACACATTTATAACAAAGCATTGTATATAGGACGAAGAAGGAATAAATTATGAAAATGATATTTTAAGAATACTTTCAGCTGTTCAATGCAAAACACTGCAATCTTACACTGTGATACAGTGCACTTGTAATAGAATGCAAGTGATATAATATTGATAACCAGAATGAGCATATAAAGTGCAGTACATGAAATATATCACTGAGCAAGCTTAAAAAAAATCAATTTTGTATTTTTCAATTTCTGTTATTCTGTTATTTTGCAACTCTCCTGCAGAAATCTTGGTGGTGTTCACGTAAAAGATAAAGTAATTCACACTTACATAACTTCCTGAAAAACGTACTCTCAAGCTTTGTCATGATATCTGATACAGGGTTTTGTGGAGAAAAATAGTTTAACCATGAAAGCATGTTTTGCCAGTTGGCAGTTCATTCCTCGCAACATGCTGACTGCTTGCGAAAATATGTTTATTAGATATGTTGACTGCCATATATTCGTTTCAAATATATCTTAACACTCTTACATCAGCCACTTTTTTCAACTGTGCAAATAACCGCATGCATGCAGCCTGCTGCTCTTGCCGCGCTTCTCACAGAAACTTTGGGGTAGCCACATGGCTCTACAGGGCAGCTCACTACTCACTAGCAATGTGACAGTGGTTGCAAAGAAAGAAAACCGATAAAAAACAACAAACAAAAGAAATGACGCAGAGGATGAAAGGCGAGAAAACGAGAAGTTGGTGTAAAGAAAAACATGTTCTGCCGAGAGCACTTCTTAGTGCGAAAGCTGTTACGAGATCACAACTCGGGTCACACGCAGTTGTCCGCCGCTGCCGGTGTTCGTAGCCACATCGCGCGAAATGCGAAAAAGAAACTTAGCACCAATGACAGTGGGGCTAAGTGGGGCTCGAACTAGGGTCTGCTGGGTGCCCCCTCCCATATTCTACCAATGAGCTACACTGGTGCTTGTGACTTGTTGGCAAACTTGTCTTAGGCAGGCCTACTATCGGGAAAGATATCGCGACAATACCACTTATAAAGCGTTTTAAAACAGCGAAAGAACAACCACTTGTCGTACAATGCGAATAGTGTAACGAGTGGGCAGTCCAATGCTCCAACCCATGAAAAAAGCTTGTTCTTGTTCCCCTATTAACTGTGGCACATGCCATCTTTAGCCATATTTTATCATCCTCGTCAGCCACTGCATAAACAATTGGCACAAAATTCCGCGCGAGTGTTTAGTGGATATTACGCTTCTCAAAAGAGTGACAAAAAATAGCATAGCGAATGGCAGCTTACTACCGAAATATACTTAATAATAATTACCTAGTGGGTATCAAGCAAGTTTGCTTGCAGTAGTTACCCATTGAGTGTTTCGAAAAGGCTCTGAAAAGCTGCTCTTATAGCTTTCGCTGTGACTGTGCTTCACTTTTCGCTAAGGCCAGGCGTTTTTTTTTTTTTTTTTTTTCGAACCAGAATTCGAGCAGTCGACGTCGAACACAGGCGGCATAGAATGAACTGCAACGAAGTGGGGGAGAGGAGAGCGCTGACAAAAAGACCGCCCCTGTCGCCCTCTTGCACCACTTGGAACCGCTACTAGGCATGGCACTGTAGAGGGGTTGTAAAAGAGAACAGATGGATGACGGAACAAAAAATAGGGTGTAGGCGGGAGGTTCCTTCGTTGACATGCTTGGTTCACGTGGAAGCAAAAGAATTTCCCTAGATGTTGACAAATTTTCCTCTTTCCCTAAGTGTAACAAAATCCCCTAGACCTAGGGAAATTTCGCTAGAGTTGGCAGCACTTCTCTACAACTATAGCATTTAACGTGCCACTCTTGCCGACTTAATTTTTGGATCAAGTAACGATTGCGTTTCTGCGCGTTTGTGAACTTGGTCAAATCTCAGCGCTTTAATGTGCGTCATCAGTTTTTTTATTGTGTTCCTTACGAGCAGTTTTGTGGAGCTGCCATTCTGGAATGGGAATGATTTTGTAATCATTTTATAATTTCGTTACGTCGGCATGGAAAGGGGACATTGCCTGGAGGAATGCATAGTTTCATACTATAATACCTAGAGGAGCATCTGGCGATAAAGAAAAAAAAAAAAAACTAAAGTAGTGCCAATCGCACCCCTTTGCCTCTACCTCCTCTTCAAGCAACCACAGTAGCACTTCTAGAGTGGCCACCAGGAAAATACGAATGCGAAAACACGGGCGCGCACTGGATTTGCCAGACGCTTGGGCAGGTCGGGCACTGCTGCGCCGTGTGTTCATCGAACGGCCTTGCCTCGGGTATGCTGAAAGGGTACGCCGGTGGCGTCTGTTCGAGGAGCACGCGCTCGCGAAGGTGGACAAATAATATGGCATTTGGGATACCTTCACAAAAGCTAGTGCGTCATGCTGCAGATTCTTAACACCGCCGAGTTAACACGAACTGCAGTGGTGCTTTCATCGAGAGCGTCACCGCTAAGCGTACCTGCACGCAAATGATGGGCTATTGCGTTTAGTACTGCGTGTTTGCTATTTAACGTTACTTTTCATATTTTTTTCTTAAGTCTTTCGGTGCATCGCCTAGAACTGCAGTGCCCAAATGAGCACTAACTGAAAGGTGAGCACTCACTCATCTTTGCAATCAGGAGCCATACAGCCCCTCAACTAGAGGTGTTCGCCGAGGCGGCTTTGATCGGTGGCAGCATCGGGGTTGTTCCGAGGTGACGGCGGCGAGGCATGCCGGGCAAATTGATGTAGCACATCAATTTGCCCGGCATGTGCTACATCAAAGTGTACGGCGCTGTAACAACGCGGTTCTGCGCGGCGTAGCTGGCAGAAGTTCTTGTCAGGGATCAATTCATACACACAGGAGGCTAAAGTCTGGAACATGGTTGGTAGGGTAGCAGGAAGACAAGCACATTCACTCCCACTTGTTAACACACAAGGTGATAGCCTGGAAGATCAGGCGAACTTCCTCGGTGCATACTACAAGCAGGTGTCTAGCTCGTCACACTATACTGAAGCCTTCCAAAGATACCAAGCAAGGATAGAAAAGCAAAAACCAGAATACAAGTGCACAAATTACGAGGCATACAACCAACCTTTCAACTTAGCTGAGCTACAAACATCACTAAACACCTTCATTGATGTGCTACATCAAAGTGCTACAACGAATACAACAAGAGCAAAATGAACATAGGACTACTAGCGCTTTTTTCTTTGTTTCCTTTTTCAAAGATGTTATTGTAAGATGAAAGGAGGTGTGGGGGGTGGGGTGGAGAGCAGTGCTTGAGTCTCGTTTCTTTGTGAGACTGCTCTTTGTCTGCATACCAGCCCATACTCCCTCCCCTTTTCTTTTCCCTGAAAGAAGTACTGAGACAAAATTTTGAAAGCGAGATAACCTGTCAAATACATTTGTGTAGATACACACATCATCTATGAAATGTAAATAAATATTGTCGCACAGATAGTTTTCAAAATTAATTTCAATCGCATGTCACCCTACGGCATACTAAATGTGCCTTTGTCTTCGGGTAAACAAACAACCACCTTCGCATCAGGAGTTTTGTGTTGGCTGCTCCTGGTGAACCATTTCTATGGAAAAAGGGGAAGCCTTTTACGGGAATACAAAGGCTGGTGTTCGAGCTTCGACAGCGTGTTTTGAAGACGTCACGCATATTTACAACGCCGCAGAGCCCCACAGGGGCGCCTGTGAAAGCAGGCGTTTGGTGTGTAGCGACACCACGAACCCGAGCTAACGGAGGGGTTTCGGCTCCCTCCCACGCCTAGCTGTGCGTGGCTTTGCCGTGTATGGGGAACAGGACGCTGGGTGATTGGACTTTTAAGGCCCCCCAGCGGAGGCAACACACCCCTTTGGCCTTGGCTTCACGTAGACGGCACCCCTGGGCTGACCCACCCAGGGGAAATCGGCAGTCGCCTTTTCCTATCTCTCTCCCTACATCTTCGTCTTTCTTACTTTTTTAGCTTTCCTGTCTACTTCTCTCTTCTGCTTACTTCCAATTTTCTCGGCGGCAAGGGTTAACCCTGTTCAAATAGCCTACCTTGGCCTAGGCGCATTGTGTTATAGCAGAGTTGTACAGCTGACGTCTCAAGCTTTCACCATCCGCAAACTTGCAGCGTTCCCTCATTGGGCTTCGTCGTGGGTGGCGACCAACGCTGCTGAACAACATATAATTAGCATGCATAAAGCATTCCCTTTAGTTAGTGATCGTGCCTCCTCAAAGCGGGTACGCACCGAAGATATCAATTTTTTCATCCGGCCAAGACAAATCTTTCCTCATTTTCACATTATACACTGCGAGAAAACTCACAAGCAAGCCAAAACTGTATCCCCCTTCGTAGTGGCTAGGTGCTTAACCGAAACTCTCGGTGCCGGGTACAAGGTTACCAAAATGGTTAGCGGAGATCTTCTCCTTGAGATATGTGACAAAGACCAATTCGAAAAACTGAACACCCTCACAACGTTTGGAGACACACCCATCAGTATTACGCCGCACAGGTCCATGAACTCATCTCGCAAGGTAGTATCGGACACAGATTTGCTTGACCTGACTGAAGCAGAACTTCTAGAAGGATGAAAGAGCCAGAACGTGGCAAACGTACAGCGTACTAAGATAAGAAGAGATCAAAAGGAAATACCAACCAAACACTTAGTGCTGACCTTTGCTTCGAGTGAATTGCCGGAAACCATTCAAACTGGGTATTCAAAGACATCCGTAAGGCCATATATTCCCAACGCCCGCCGTTGCTTCCAATGTCAGAGATATGGCCACGGCTCGCAAAGCTGTCGTGGCCGGAAAACTTGTGCTCTGTGTGGAGTCGTGGGCCATGCGTCCGACAACTGCGAAGCACCTGCATACTGTGTGAACTGTGGCGGTAATCATGCCGCGTACTCACGTTCCTGTTCTTTCTGGGAAAAAGAAAAAGAGATGATCACTTTAATGATAAAAAAAACATTACATTTAAAGAAGCAAGGGGAGTCTTGCCATTTTACGGCCTCACATATGCTGATGCAGCGCGCCACGGGGAAAGCGTGACACCAGCCCTCGCCACTCCTTTGGCCTGCGCAGAGCGAGCCATTGGCTGTGGCGCCTGCCACCAAGGCGGCAGTAGTTGAGTCTACTCCGCCTACCTATGAACAGAGACCAGAGACTCCAGGGTCCTCAGGTCTCAAGGCCTCACCTCACCAGGCGAGGCCCAAGCTTCGAAAAACCAGCTCGCATGAGCGGGCATCCAGTGCCTCCGAGGAGGCAATGGATACGGCGGCACCCCTGGTGCCAAAAGAGCGGCGCGGCTTTCTGGAGCGCGCCAAGAGAACTAAAAGCTCATAACAGGGCCTGATGATAGCCCTGTTACTTGAGCTCGACCTTTCAGCTTAAAGAAGTCACTCCCTTAATGTACACACAGCACTACTTTACTTCCAATATGGAAACACAAATTATACATTGGAACGTCAGAGGACTGCTTAAAAACCTCGACGACGTCCGAGAGCTTTTATGCAAACACTCACCTCAAGTGCTGTTTGTACAGGAAACACACCTAAAATCCTCCAATACAAATTTTTAATGTGCTTACGTCATATACCGAAAGGACCGAGATGATGATGCGGCGTCATCCGGTGGCATAGCCATTATCATTAATCAAGGAGTATCCTGTACACATTTACCACTCCAGACTTCCCTTGAGGCGGTGGCTGTTCGAGCGGTACTTTTAAACAAACTCGTCACCATCTGCTCTTTGTACGTACCTCCCCACCACCGTCTTGAAAGACGTGAATTTCAGTATTTGATAGACGAACTGCCTGAACCTTATTTGCTTTTTAGGGACCTAAATGCACATAGTGGACTGTGGGGCGATTCTCGCTGTGATGCACGAGGTCGTCTCATTGAACAATTTCTCTTCTCTTCGGGTGCCTGTTTGTTGAATAGGAAAGAGCCAACATACTATAACGTTGCCAACAAAACTTACTCGCCTATAGACCTCAGCATTGTATCACCTTCACTCCTACCCCTACTGAAATGGAAAATCATAAATAATCCATATGGAAGTGACCATTTTTCTGTAGTGTTGAGTTCACAAACAACATATGAATGTCCTCTACATGTTCCCAAATGGCTGATAAACAAAGCAGACTGGGAACAGTTCCATAACACTACACTTTTAAGTTGGACAGACATATGTAGGTTAAACATAGATGAAGCTGTGCAGTACTTCACAGCTTTTCTAACTGACGCAGCAGCCAAGTGCATACCGCAGACATCTGAAATGCCCGGCAAACGACACGTCCCATGGTGGAACACAGAGTGTCGTAATGCACGAAAGGAACAGAACAGAGCATGGAGGTTGCTTCGGAACTCACCAACAGCCGAAAATCTTGACACTTTCAAGAAAATAAAGTCTCAAGGCAGGAGAACGCGTCGGCAGGCCAGAAGAGAAAGCTGGCAGAAGTTCTTGTCAGGGATCAATTCATACACACAGGAGGCTAAAGTCTGGAACATGGTTGGTAGGGTAGCAGGAAGACAAGCACATTCACTCCCACTTGTTAACACACAAGGTGATAGCCTGGAAGATCAGGCGAACTTCCTCGGTGCATACTACAAGCAGGTGTCCAGCTCGTCACACTATACTGAAGCCTTCCAAAGATACCAAGCAAGGATAGAAAAGCAGAAACCAGAATACAAGTGCACAAATTACGAGGCATACAATCAACCTTTCAACTTAGCTGAGCTACAAACATCACTAAACACCTTCAGTAATTCTGCCCCAGGCTACGACCGGGTCACATAGGAAATGTTGAAAAACCTGCCGTGAAAAACGCAAAAAACTTTACTCTCCCTATACAATGCTATCTGGCACCATTCCTTCTTCCTGGAAAGAGGCTATTGTTATCCCTATTTTGAAACAGGGCAAGGACCCTTCCTTAGTTGCGAGTTATAGGCCCATTGCACTTACGAGCTGCCTTTGTGAACTTTTTGAAAAGATTATAAACCACCGACTTTTACATTTCCTCGAAACACACAATCTGCTCGACCGATTCCAGTGCGGCTTTCGAGAGGGTAGATCCACCACTGAACATCTGGTGCGCATTGAGGCAGAGATCCGAGACGCTTTCGTCCACAAACAATACTTCATCTCTGTGTTTCTCGATATCGAGAAGGCATACGACACAACATGGTGTCTTGGCATATTAAGAGACCTGTCTCACTTGGGTGTGCGGGGTAGAATGCTTTCCATAATCAAGAGTTACTTGTCCATTTGGACATTCCGTGTCCGTGTGGGCAGTATTCTCTCCCAAATATTTGTCCAAGAAACGGGAGTACCGCAAGGTGGTGTACTTAGTTGTGCACTTTTTATTATCAAAATGAATTCCTTGCACCTGTCCATCCCCCGCAACATGTTTGTTCTATTCCACATATGTCGATGACGTCCAGCTTGGCTTTAAGTCATGCAACCTAGCAATGTGTGAGCGGCAGGTTCAGTTAGGTTTAAACAAGATCTCCAAATGGGCATAGGAAAACGGATTCCAGCTGAATGCAGAAAAAAAGCACGTGTCTTGTTCTCTCGAAAGAGAGGTGTGGACTCAGAACCTGACGTTGAACTCAACGGTCAACGTCTGTCTGTCAATGCGGAGCATAAATTCTTAGGCTTAATCTTGGACAACAAGTTGACCTTCGTACCACACATCAAGTATTTAAAAACAAGATGTTTAAAAGCCATGAAGGTTATAAGTGTTGTCACATACTACGTGGGGTAGTGACAGGCAATGTCTCATGAACCTGTATAGAAGCCTCATTCGCACCCGCTTAGATTATGGGGCCGTTGTTTATCAATCTGCGACTCAAAGTGCTTTGAAGATGCTGGATCCCGTGCACCATTTGGGCACCCGCCTTTCTACGGGTGCTTTTCGTACCAGCCCTGTAGAAAGCCTTTGTGTTGAGTCAAATGAATGGTCGCTTCATCTACAAAGAACTTATTTATTTACAATACTGCTAGCCCTTGCGGGCTGTAGCAGGGGTGGGAGGTGAACAGGTTAACAATACACAAACAATGTTAGGCAAAAAACAAGTCCAGCCGTCGTTGAAAATCCTGTGAGGATCTACATCCTGTAAGTACCTCGGGAGGAAGCGCATTCCAGTCAACAATAGATCGCACCAGAAACGAAAACTTAAATACATCCACCCGCGGTACATAAGCTTGAACAGAAAATGAGTGATTGGTACGAGCCGATACTCGTCCTGGGGGGCGCAGGTATACACTGGGATCCAGCTTGTAGTTTTTATGATACAGGTCATAAATAAATTTTAAGCGAGCTATTTTTCTACGTGTAGCTAACGATTGAAGGTCAGCCCTAGCAAGCAAAAGTGATACAGACTGTGTTCTCATGTAATTTGAATAAATAAACCTAGCCGCCAATCTTTGTACTCGTTCAAGTTTGTTAATTTCAGTTTTAGTATGCGGATCCCAGATGATAGCTGCGTACTCCAGCGTTGGTCTAACAATAGTCTTATACGCCAACATTTTAACAGAGGGCGGTGCATTACGGAGTTTCCTTCTCAGAAAACCCAGCTTTCGCTTCGCCAGTCCTGTAATATTGTCAATATGCTTGTCCCACTTTAAACTGCTGGATATAGTAACACCTAAGTATTTAAGCTCATTAGAACTCTTAATTTCTCTATTGTTTATTGTGTATTTATAGTTAAGGGGGGTTTTTTTATTTGAAATTGTCATGCACACAGTTTTATCAAAATTAATTTTCATGTCCCATTTTTCACACCAGTTGTCAATACATCGAAGAGCATCATTGAGGAGCATTTGATCAGAAACACTTTTCACATGACAAAACAAGAGACAATCATCTGCATATAACCTTACATCAACAAAAGGAGGCACAACCGTTGCAATATCATTCACATAAATTAAAAAGAGTAGAGGTTCCAACACGGAGCCTTGTGGCACACCTGAGGATACGCGTAAAAGAGAAGAACGTGCGCCACTTATTTCAACAAACTGCAACCTATTGCGCAAGTACGCTTCAACCCATCTTACAATTGCGGGATCAATACCAAGTATTAACATTTTTTGAATAAGTTTCTGATGACATACTCTATCAAAGGCCTTAGAGAAATCAATTGCTATGACATCGACTTGTTCTTTTGAGTTTATCGCTGTAGCGAAAGCATGAACAGATTCAAAAAGCTGAGTGACGGTTGAAAGGCCTTTTCTAAAACCGTGTTGCTTATTATAAAACAGATTATTGTTTTCTATATATTGAAATATATATTTTGAAATTATATGTTTTATTACTTTGCATGCCGTGCATGTGATAGAAATTGGACGGTAATTACAAACATTAAGGCGGTCACCAACTTTGAAAATGGGCACAACTCTTGCTAATAACCAATCAATCGGAACAGCGGCAGTACACAAAGATAAATTAAAAATTTTAACTAAGAAACTAGAAACCCAATCAGAGTAGCGCCTCAAAAATTCGTTGGGAATCATATCCGGACCAGGTGATTTTTTATGATCCAATTCAAGCAGTAAAGCCATTACGCCCTCTTTAGATACGGTAAGAAGATTGGAACTAGTATCATCGAACGTACAGCCTTTTTTTGAATGATCAATACTTGGAGAAAAAACGGTACTGAAGTAATGATTGAATGCTTCGGCAATCTGAATCGGTTCGCTATAGGAGGTCCCGTCTATAGAAAGCCCAGTTATTTCAGACTGCGAACTCGACAGGTACCGCCAAATTTCTGGGGAGAGTTGGATATGTATTCAGACAATATATTAGTTAGAAAATTACTTTTAGATTGCTTGACTTCTCTTCGTACCTGAGCACTAATGTGAGCAATAACAGACGAGTTTCTTGGTATTTTCTGACGGGCGCGACATAGTCGTCGTTTTAGGTGAATGATGCTTCTGGTAATCCATGGGTTAGCTTTTGTAGTTCTCTTTTCTCTTTGGGGAACAAAACGTGACAAACAGTCGTTTACTACCTTCTTAAAGTATTCCCAGAGGTCATTTACATCATCTGTAGGCGGGATAGCGTCAAAAGCCATTTCTAAGTAATCAAGAATTGAGGTATCATCTGCGGCCTGAAAAATGTACACCTTTACTCTGGTTATTTTTTCTAATTTTTTATTTGGTTTAAGAGTTGCTGCAACCACCTTATGATCCGAGATTCCATCCTCGATACTTATTTCATAATCAAACACTTCCTGTGACAAAAATAGTAAGTCCAACAATGTCTCGGTTTCTCCTTGAACTCGAGTGGGCTTGTCAACTACCTGAACCAAATCGTACTTGATCATGATGTCAAGCAGATTTTCTGCAAGAGGCCTGTTAAGCGGCCCAGCAACTCGTGCATTCCAGTCAACACCTGGTAAATTAAAATCGCCTGTGATTATTACTCTGCTTCGTTTGTTTGTCATTGTTAGCAAGTAGTCATCCAATTTCTCAAAAATATCAACTGAAGTTCCGGGGGGCCTATAGAGAACCCCTATAAGTAACGTGATATCTCCCATAAATAATTTGCACCACACGTTTTCACAGTCTTTAATGGGCGGCAATAATTCGTACCGAAGAGTTTTCTTAATCAGTAAAGCAACGCCTCCGCTTCGGGTTAGTACATGAAATGAAATGGGAAAAACATCCGTATCTGCAACATCCTCTGTTAGCCAAGTTTCTGTTACAGCCACGAGGTCAGGGTCATAAATTAGTGTCAACGATTCTAGTTCTTCTGTTTTTTTCAAAACGCTTCGTGCATTCACGTTTATTAGCTTTATGTCGCACTGCTTCTTTTGTCAGACCGGGCTGCGTGCTTCGCTTTGAGCGTTCTTAACTTTCACGCATGTATGGGAACGGGAATCCCACGTATAAGCAGCGTCGTCGATGTAAAGCTTATCTCGAACAAGCCTCACCTTCGCACCATTGCGCCTATCATCAAGAGCAGAGCGCCAAAGGGACTTCCTTTTTTCTAATGTTTCTTTTGAGTAGTCGTCAGAGACTACGATATTAGTACCCCTCAATTTTTTGCAGCTCCTAAATATGGCCATCTTTTCATTATAGTCATAAAATCTTACAATTACTGGTCTGTCCTGTTTGCTTTTCTTCTGACCAATACGGTGAATTCTTTCTACTGAGGACACTGTAACACCAAGGCGCGTTGAGAATATGTTTTTTAATACTTTCTCTTCAATGTCCTGTCGTGTTTCCTTATCAGTCTCAGTGACACCAAAAACAAGAAGATTATTTCTTCTAGCCCTGTCTTCCAATTCGATTAACCTTTCTTGCTGTTGTTCAATCGTGCGCTGGAGGCTTTCAACAGCAATGTCAAGGTTATTTATCTTAGTAGCATATTCAGACAAAGGTTCCAATTTTTCTTCTATCTGAGTTAGCCTAGCTTGTATTTGAGTTTGTGTCTTTAAGATTGTCTCTAGCATTTCCTCAACAGTTGGTCCGGGATTGAGTTCAATGTCCCCGGAAAGCATTAGCGCCAATTCTGACCACAACTTGAACAAAATGTCAAAACAATTCACTGGGAGCGGCAGCACAATCAAAAAAAGATTGCAGGAACGATAGGAAGATGCAGGAGCATAATAACCAACCTGCAAGATAAGCCACGCATGTTTCAGCGACATTGCTGCTGTAGTGCCGCCGCTCCCACTGAGGTGCTGCTGAAGCGGACGAGGTTTTATGTCTTCTTCGCGTGGTGACGTCACCAAAGTCTTCCAGTTCCATAGGTTGGCCCCGATGACGCCACGGGATGCTGTCGGGGATAATCTGGGCAGGGCCGGGACTTTGTCGGTCGATGTTGGAGCACTGAGCACGAGCGGCACCATCTGCAAGATAAGCCACGCATGTTTCAGCGACATTGCTGCTGTAGTGCCGCCGCTCCCACTGAGGTGCTGCTGAAGCGGACGAGGTTTTATGTCTTCTTCGCGTGGTGACGTCACCAAAGTCTTCCAGTTCCATAGGTTGGCCCCGATGACGCCACGGGATGCTGTCGGGGATAATCTGGGCAGGGCCGGGACTTTGTCGGTCGATGTTGGAGCACTGAGCACGAGCGGCACCATCTGCAAGATAAGCCACGCATGTTTCAGCGACATTGCTGCTGTAGTGCCGCCGCTCCCACTGAGGTGCTGCTGAAGCGGACGAGGTTTTATGTCTTCTTCGCGTGGTGACGTCACCGAAGTCTTCCAGTTCCATAGGTTGGCCCCGATGACGCCACGGGATGCTGTCGGGGATAATCTGGGCAGGGCCGGGACTTTGTCGGTCGATGTTGGAGCACTGAGCACGAGCGGCACCATCTGCAAGATAAGCCACGCATGTTTCAGCGACATTGCTGCTGTAGTGCCGCCGCTCCCACATACAACTTGCATATCCTTTGTATATTTTCTTAAGGTGAAAGCAGACAAGAAGCACCCCTCATACTCTACTATTAATGATTTGTCGAGCTCTATTCTGTTTCAAAACAGGCCTTCGATGAGGCAGCTCTTCTCGGTTCGCCTGAAGGGTCTAGCTGAGGAAACTGGAGTGTCACTTAAACACAGTTTAATGGCTCCTGTAGTATCCCCGCCACCGTGGCAGTGGCAGATTATAGACTGCGATGTGTCTTTCTTAGAAGTTACAAAACATGCACCTATTGCCCATATCCGAAACTACTTCCTGGAACTTCAACACAAATACATACGTCCTGAGTTCTTTACAGATGCCTCCAAGTCTAACTCCTCTGTGTCCTATGCTGCTGTCGGCCTATCCTTTTCGGATGCTGGCCCTCTACATCCAGGCACAAGCATCTTCACAGCGGAAGCTTACGCAATACTTGTGGCGGCTAAACACATCAAGCAATCACAAATACAAAAAGCAGTAATTTATACGGACTCCCTCGTTGTGATTACGACTCTGCACAATCTTAAAAAACAAAAAAACTCTGTCCTCGTCTCACTTTACTCTATATTATGCACACTCTACACACTCAAACAACATGTTGTAGTGTGCTGGGTGCCAGGGCGTGAGATCCAAGGCAACGTGATGGTGGATCAGCTTGCTGCATCCGTCCACGAAAGCACTGCCACTACACCCATATCAATCCCGGCCCTTGATCTTAAGCCGTCTCTCAAACGAAAGCTCAGGGACTACTGGCAGAGCAAGTGGGATAGACACACACAAAACAAGCTACACGTTATCAAGCCACACCTTGACCATTGGTCACCAGTATCAAAATCACGTCTAACAGAGGTAACACTAACAAAGCTCAGGATAGGACACACATACACGACACACTCATATCTTTTGTCCGTTGGCGATCCGCCATTGTGTGACAGATGTGGTGAGGCATTAACAGTTCTTCACGTTTTAATCCAGTGTAAACAATTAGACACTTTAAGAAGACAACACTTTCCATTACCCTACCGACAACGTATACCATTACACCCCGCAATGTTTGTCGGTAGGGAACCACTTTTCACCCATAAACCATTGCTAGCTTTTTTAAGAGATGTCGGTTTTTACCATGTAATATACCCAGGAATTGCGTAGCGCGAAGAAAAAAACTGATCAGGCTTCGAAACATCGGGTTTCGTAATATAAATATTGGCTGGAGTTTTCTGTTTTTTCCATCTTTTTGTTATCCCAACCAAGCAGACTTCTGCCAAATGTTCAGCTTTGAGGTAATACAGATATCTGTGCTGCACATCCTGAACCCAGTGTGTAGAGTTCATTGCTGTGTTTTTTAGCCTGTCTGCATTGCTTGGGGCATACGAAGAATGCAAAAGCTTAGGCTTGAGTAACTTGAGCCTGGGAAATGCCCATGTCGTCAAGCTTTTCGAAGAATGGACTGGGCGAACACAATGACGAATAAAGAACTGCCGAAAGGGCTTCGGCGTGTCAAATCTGACTATGCAAGGAAAGATGTTTGAATGAGAAAGAAAAAGAAAAAAAAATTTAAAAAACGGGTGCATGCTTTCTTGTGTTGGTACGGAGTCCTGAAGATCAGGTATGCTGGCAATATAATCTTACAAGAAAACGTATATTTACAGATATTTACAACGATTACACGCGATGACAATGCCTGGCGCACTGGCGGGCTGGAACCAGTCTCTATTCACTTCGTAGTCTTCTCTTTTAGCCAGGGACCCTCTACCGCTTTATGCCCCAATCCCACTACTGCCTTGTGGCACTACCCCGCGGCGTTAAAGCGCCGACCCGGCGCTTGTCACAAAAGGGGAGTGTTGGGTGACACATAAGGCTTCAGTCTTACGACGTGCACAACAGTGGATGGTGGTGGCATTGAGTGCGCTTCGTCGACGACTCGCTGTATCTCGTAGGTGAGGTTGCTGATCTTGCGAAGGACTTTGTATGGTCCGTCATAGCGAAATAAAAGTTTTTCGGAGAGGCCGATGTGACGACACGGGGTCCACAAGAGTACGAGAGAACCTGGTGCATACGAAACTTCACGGTGGTGACGATCGTATCGATCTTTCTGAGAGGCTTGAGAAAGCATGAGTCGTTCTCGGGCAATCTGTCGTGCTGCGTCGGCTCGCTCTATGGCATCGCGGACGTATGTGACAGGGGAGCTTGAACCAGCGGGAAGGAGTGTATCAAGAGGCAGAGAGGGTTCCCGTCCATAAAGAAGGTAGAACGGGGAATAGCCTGCGGTGTCATGTCTGGAGGAGTTGTAAGCGAAGGTGACGTAGGGTAACGTTGCGTCCCAGTCACGGTGGTCTGGAGAAACATACATTGACAACACGTCCGTGATAGTGCGATTCAGGCGCTCTGTAAGTCCATTAGTTTGTGGATGGTATGCCGTTGTGAACTTGTGGTTCGTGGAACAGGAACGTACGATATCCTGGACGACGCGAGATAAAAAGTATCGGCCTTAGTCAGTAACGAGCTGTCGAGGAGCGCCGTGATGCAATATGATGTCATGTAGCAGAAAATCGGCGACATCGGTAGCGCAGCTGGTTGGAAGAGCGCCGGTGATCGCATAACGTGTCGCGTAGTGGGTCGCCACGGCAACCCATTTGTTCCCGGATGCAGAAGTGGGAAATGGCCCGAGAAGGTCGAGCCCTACGCGGTAGAATGGTTCAGCAGGGATCTCAATAGGGTTAGGAAGGCCAGCTGGAAGCGATGTTGGTCGTTTTCGACGTTGACAAAGGTCGCAGCTGGCAACATACTTTTGCACAGAGCGATATAGGCGTGGCCAGAAAAAACGGCGCCGGACGCGATCATAAGTGCGAGTGACTCCCAGGTGACCAGCGGCAGGTTCATCGTGAAGCTGTCGGAGAACATCTACACGCAAATGGGAAGGCACGACGAGAAGGCGGTCAGGGCCGTTAGGGCGCATGTTGTGGCGGTAGAGAACTCCTTCATGAAGGAAATACAAGTTCAGAGAAGTGGGTGGAGTAGCGGAACTCAGGCTTTCTATGATGGGAAGTAAATCCGGGTCGCGGCGTTGCTCAGAAGCGATATCAAGAAAGTCTGATATTGATAAGACGCAAGCCTCCGTAGCTCTCTCTGTGGCGTCTGGTGGATCCACTGGATACCGTGACAGGCAGTCGGCGTCTTGATGGAGGTGACCAGATTTATACACGACCGAGAAGGTGTATTCTTGGAGGCGTAGAGACCAACGACCGAGACGTCCCGTGGGATCCTTTAGCGAGGAAAGCCAGCAGAGTGCATGGTGATCAGTTACAACAGTAAAACTGCGGCCGAAGAGGTACGGGCGAAATTTAGCGACAGCCCAAACAAGAGCAAGACACTCTCTTTCGGTGATTGAATAGTTCCTCTCGGCAGGGGATAAAAGGCGGCTGGCGTAGGCGATGACACAGTCACGTCCATGCTGACGCTGAGCTAAAACAGCACCAATTCCGTGGCCACTCGCGTCCGTACGAACTTCTGTCGGGGCAGTCTGATCGAAGTGGGCTAATATTGGCGTAGTCGTGAGGGCTGCAATGAGCGCCGAAAATGCAGCACTCTGAGGCGAATTCCAAGTAAATGGGACGTCTTTTTTAAGAAGCTCGGTGAGAGGCCGCGCAATATCGGCGAAATTTCGGATGAAGCGGCGAAAATATGAGCACAAACCAAGGAAGCTCCGGACATCCTTATGAGAAGAGGGCACGGGAAATTGAGTCAATGCGCGAATTTTGTCCGGATCGGGCTGTACCCCAGATGCGTTAACGAGGTGACCAAGTACAGTTATTTCGCGACGGCCGAAACGGCATTTGGAAGAGTTCAGCTGAAGACCAGCGTTGCGAAATACTTGGAGAATACTGGACAGTCGCTCTAGATGGCTTGCGAACGTCGGTGAAAAAACAATTATATCATCCAAGTAGCATAAGCAAGTGGACCATTTGAAGCCGCGCAGAAGGGAGTCCATCATGCGCTCAAAGGTGGCCGGCGCATTACAAAGCCCAAACGGCATTACTTTAAATTGATATAACCCATCGGGGGTTACAAATGCTGTTTTTTCTCGGTCCCGTGGGTCAACAGCGATCTGCCAATAACCAGATCGAAGGTCAATGGACGAGAAAAACTTTGCGCCATGAAGGCAGTCAAGGGCGTCATCTATTCTTGGTAAAGGGTAAACGTCCTTCTTAGTGACCTTGTTGAGATGTCTATAGTCGACGCAAAACCGCCATGTGTTGTCCTTCTTCTTGACAAGCACTACCGGGGATGCCCACGGACTAGATGAGTGTTCGACGACGCCTTTGGCGAGCATTTTCTCTACCTCTTTCTGGATGACAGAGCGTTCGGCGGCGGAGACGCGGTAAGGGCGGCGATGAATTGGGTTGGCATCGCCGGTGTTGATGTGATGGGTCACAACTGATGTCTGGCCTAAAGGGCGGTTGTCAAGATCGAATATGTCCGCATAGGATGTCAACAGACGGTGGAGGTCTTGTGCTTCGGAGGGCGAAAGATCTGGCGCTATCATTTTGGCAATGTCAATGCTTGACAGGTTGGGCGCAGTGAGCAAGTTGACATGCGGAGTAGGTTGCTGAGCCGACAGTTCAGAAATATCACACTCTTGCAGCGACGACATGACGCCTAGTTTAATACCAGCAGGCAGCACATGCGTGGAGAAACCAAAGTTCAAAAGAGACAGATGGGTCTGATTGTGGCATACTCTCACCACGGTGTGCGGGACAGCAATGGAGTGCTTTAGCACAACGTCGGTAATAGGTGAAACGACATATTCACCATCGCGCACAGGCGGATCACACACGAGCTGCACGTAAGTCGCGGCTTGCGGCGGAAGATGCAGGAACTCGGTGGCACAAAGGCGACTTTGAGCGTCATGGGCAACAGCGGCGTCAAAAGGCAGTTCCAACTGAAGAAGACCTGTCGAGCAGTCGATAAGGGCGGAGTGCGCAGAGAGAAAGTCGAGGCCAAGAATCGCGTCATGTGGGCACTGCTCAAGCACGGTGAACAATACGACGGTCTGGCGCCCAGCAATACATACGCGAGAGGTACACATGCCGAGAACGGCAGATGTGCTCCCATCGGCAAGCATTACTGCACACTTAATAGGAGGCGTGATCACTTTTCGCAGTTTAGTACAGAGAGCAGCGCTCATGACTGAAATTTGTGCACCAGTGTCTATCAGGGCTGTAACGGTAACGTCATCCACCAAAAGGTCCAAAATATTGCGGCGTGTAGGAATCGTCAACAGAGGATTTGCAGAATGGGTCGTTAATGCAGCGTCACCTCCGGGAGCTGCATGGTCTAGTTTCCCGAGGTTGAGGGCCCAGGTCGTGCAGGGGACCTGGATCGAGAAATCATCGGCGAGAGAGATCGGCGGCCTTGGGGTGATGGCGACCGGCTGAACCTTCGGCCCTGAACGTTAGTAGGAGCAGGCTGTGGATCGTACGGAGTAGAAAAGCGGCGAGAACTGCCTTCAAAGCGACGCCATGTCCCAGTGTTCCAAGATGAATTGGATGACCAACGATTGCGACAGTAGCGTGCAATGTGGCCGGCGCGAGAGCAGTGAAAGCAGATTGGTCTATCATCCGACGTTCTCCATTCAGCAGGGTTCCGGTAGCGGGAAGGGTAGCGTGAAGGGTACACCGGAATCTGGTTAACAGAAGCCGAGCTCTCGGTGGTGCGAACAGCGCAAACAGGTGTGATGCCGAGATTTGCTATTTCTTGGCGAACGACGGCTTGGATGAGGGAGACGGTGGATGCGTTGTCTTGAGGACCGTCAGAGGCGATGGCTGCAGGAGCCATTGCTTCGAGTTCGCGACGAACGATTCGGGTGACATTTTCGGATGATGTAGCTTGCGTGAACTTAGGGCTGTCTTCACAGGTCGAAGTGGCTGCAGTATTAGGCAGACGCGCAAACTGGCGGGTTATGCGACGGTTCTTGGCGTGCTCGAAGCGCTGACACTCCTTCACAACCGCGTCGACGGTGGCGCAATCTTTAACGATCAACAGATTGAACGCGTCATCGGCAATTCCCTTCAATATGTGAGCGATTTTGTCAGTTTCGCTCATGTTCTCGTCCACCTTTCGACAGAGGCCCAATACGTCCTGTATGTAAGATACATACGATTCTGTCGATGTCTGCACGCGACATTCCAGGTCTTTCCTCGCGGCCTGCTGTCGCCCAAATGGCCTGCTGAATAACTCGAGAAGCTTCAGTTTGCAAACGTCCCAGCTGGTCAACTCCGACTCATGCGTCTCATACCAGGTGAGCGCCGTATCCCGCAAGTAAAATACAACGTTGGCCAGCATCAACGTAGGGTCCCACCTATAGTATTCGCTCACGCGCTCGTACAAAGCGACCCAATCTTCAACATTCACCTTGTCGTTGCCTGTGCCCGAGAAGGTTCCGGGGTCTCGTGGAGGCAGGAGAATCAGAGGAGGCAGCTGCTGCTGCTGCTGCTGGTGCTGCTGGTGCTGGTGCTGGTGCTGCTGCTGCTGCAGCTGCGGCTGCTGTTGCTCTTGTGGGTGGGCCTGTTGAGCCATTGCAGAAAAATGAAGGGGGCGACCACTCCGAAGTTCCGTGTTGGTTTGCCGGAAAAGCCAGGAAGGCGTCCCCAGCACCTCCACCAATAATCTTACAAGAAAACGTATATTTACAGATATTTACAACGATTACACGCGATGACAATGCCTGGCGCACTGGCGGGCTGGAACCAGTCTCTATTCACTTCGTAGTCTTCTCTTTTAGCCAGGGACCCTCTACCGCTTTATGCCCCAATCCCACTACTGCCTTGTGGCAATATGTAGAAGCACCTCAAGTTCTGAGGGGGTCACGAAAAATCTTTGACAACATTACAGTTTGAAGGGGCTTGTTTTTTCCAGTAACTAAGCGTTGCACACGGAAGGAGCGGTGTGTTCCTGGCCCCTGTCTCCTTGAAATCCACTCGAAAAGCTTTTAACGTATCGCATGGCAGAAAATGACATAAAAGCTGATAGCATGTGTGTTCACTACATTTTTACCAAAACTTGAAATTTGTCGAGATGATGCATTGCTATTGGAAACTATTTTAGCGCAATACAATGTATCGACAGTGCATTCACAATTCATAAGCGCCCAAACTGATAGCATGTGTGTTGACTACATCTTTAACAAAACTTGAAATTTGTCGAGATGTTGCATTGCTATTGGAAACTTTTTTAGCGCAAAACAATGCATTGACAGTGCATACACAATTCACAAATGCCCGTCCTGTCTTTCTCGTTCTTGTGAATATTTTGTTTTGCACTCCATAATTTTCAATTAGCCACAATTATTCATGCAAAAACGGAAGCGGCGTCAGAGGACAGGCATTCGAAAGAGCGAAGGGGCACTCGATGCTCGCAAATCGAGCTGCTCTATCGCCTTGAAAGCCGCATGATTTATGAAGGTGGAATACAGTGCTCATTCTCCTTTGATTTGGTACATAATTGTAGATCAAACTCAATGTAAATCAAGATGTTGCATAACGAGATTCCCGGGAACTGCCAATGCGCCAGAACATGCTTTATAACCCACTTCCATGCCCTCTTAAAACCATGCTCATTTATTTTGGACAACTGTGAATTATACTAGATACACAATGAAGGAGTTACGAATAATTATTCAGTTTTTCTCTCATTATTATTGCAATTCGATATACGTTGTCTGAGGAAAGATCATATGACTTTGTAGCATGGATAAACATAAATTGCTCATTATATTTTGTCATAGTCTGTGAACGGTGTACTCTATAAACGCATTACCTATTAGCACTAAAGTTGAAGCCAGTGCGACGCACAAGATCACTATTATATCACCAAAAATTACGGGTTTTTTTGGAGAAACTCTTAACATCTTTTTGGAAATTCAAATTTCAAGTTGTGAAATCGTGCCGCCGCAAACGGCAATTGCTCCGTTACCAAATACGCTGCAAACAGTTACAAATAGCTGTGCACCTTTGAAATAGGCAGTATATATTATCTTCTCAGTCTTGTTAGCATTTTAATGTTGATATCTCATCTCAGTGGGGCATTTTATGGTGCCGTTTCATTCCGTGCCTTCAAGTTTTAAGGTTATTATACTTATTCGAAGATATGGGCAAGTGGTTTTTATTAAGGGCCTTCACTGGAACGAGTTGCAAGGGTGTGGGGAGTTGGACAGATTTACAATTTGGAAAATAAATTCTGTGGTTTGCAAGCAGGAACATGCACGATTACAAGGCACGCCATAAAATGCGACTAAAAATATTTATAACCAGAGGTCAGCGAAATAAAAAGACGCCCTCATTAAAAAAAAATTTTTTTTCTCATAGGACTCACAAGGACCCAGACTAACCAATATTTTGCTGAATCGAACGCGGTCGAACTCAGACTCACCGCGGTAAAACTCAGCCGGTCTCACTCGAACTCTGACTCACATCTAAATCTTAGTCTTCAATTCCTCTGATAGACTCATCAGTGAGTTTGCCGACTTATAATCGGGACACATCTCTCAATCATGATGACCTTTTGTGTGCGTTCACTATGGTGAAATATGGGAGAGTGAGGAAGGGGGTTGCTATGCCCGCATGATAATAATAGGAATGATCTTTACCGATCTAAGAGGCCAACAAAAAACACGAATGCATCGTAGGAACCAGGAAAGACAAGTGCAGGGCTTACAACTAAATGTTTTTAAAGAAGGCCCCTACACAAATTAACCAGAAGCACTTGCTTAAAAAGGATATCTAAGCCACAGATACAGAATTAACCCTACATTTTTTGTAACAAATATTTTAAGGTGGTATAAGCAGCTGAATTCTAAAATATCAGTGCCAAGTGTACCCGCTGTCTATACCGCAAGTCCTTTATCTGTGAGAAAAGCAGGGGGATCACTCACACATGACACTTCACTCTGTTTTTATTTAGAAGGCTTCATGAGTTTCGCGCTCAGTCTTTTTTTTTTTTTCTTACATCATGCAACCGTCTTTACAGAGATAATGTTGGTCGAGGCCTGCTGACACCTATAGGCAGTGCGAAAATCATTCAGGCACAAAACTGACATCTTCGCTAGTCTCTGCATCCCCGATATATCAGTGTCATCAGAAAAGGAAGAAATAGATTAAACGTGAAGATTTTGAAGCCTTGAAAAAAAAAAAAGGGCAAAGTGCAACGCATATATAAGTGATCCTTCAGGTGTCCTTAAAGCTAGATAAGGAATTCCCGGGTCTAGATAGCGGATGCAGGTGGCGTTGATCATGGAAGTGTGCTGTTTGTACCATTTTGACACGCTTCTTGCCTTTGTAGTGTTAGGTATGCAGCTGTGGAACGCCTCAGCCTACTTTTTATGAATGCACTTCTGGTACATGGGTTTGTGGACATTCTGCCATAAACATTTCGCTCGATGTCCTATCAGGTTGAGTTCCTTAGTTTGCTCTTCCAAAAATTTTATAAACCAACTTGCCGAGCCAGCTACATATGTGGTGTCCTTTTTTAAACACGGTTGTGACAAATCGGCATCTATAGTGAATTGAATTAAATCTGAGATAAAAACTGAGACTTAATTCAGACTCAGACTTAATGAAGGAAAGGCAGATTACTTCGTGTGATAGCGCGGCGTGGAGCATCGCACAGTGTGCAGGACAAAGCACGTTGAAAATACAAGCCCACACTTCAGTGTTTTGTCTGCATTCATCTTCTGTGCGTTACTTCACAGTTCACACTAACTTAATTTATGGTGATCACCATCTCGTCCAATGTTGTTGATCTAACTCAGCCTGCCGACTACGGTGTGGATCATTTCTGTTTGAGAGAGCATTTCGTATATTAATCGTAATTTTACCTTTCTTTGTTCATGAAAAGCCATGTATGTAATCCAGTTTGTTAGAGAGAGAGAGAGGAAACTTTATTAGAACTTGGCCGGCAGCTTGGTCTTGGTGGCCTCAGATGGCGGCGCTGAGTCCCTGAACTCGGGCGGCATCTTCGGCCTGCCGGACAGCCCAGAGCTGGTCGTTGAGCTCCGAGCTTCTGAGCGCCGCCTCCCAGCGGCGGCGTCGCCGACGGAGAAGGTCCCCCGCGGCACCCGCAGACGGGACAGCGGCGGGAACGAGTGAGCTCGAGGCTTCCTGTTGCCTGGTATTGGCAGCCGCCATAGGCGCATCGCGAACGGCGGCCGTTTCTCGACCAGTGTTATCGGCGCATTCCCAGAGCATGTGGCGCAGCGTTGCTCTGTGCCCGCATGCTTTACATAGATCGGTAATGTGTAAGTGCGGGTAGCAGTGGCGTAAGACGACCGGGCTGGGGTAAGAGTGGGTTTGTAGTAAGCGATAGCTTACGGCATCATGTCTGTTTAATTTGTCATGCGGTGGTGTTAGCTAATTTTTTTTTATATATATGCCCTAAACAGTTAGCCCTTCCTCAATCTTCCTTGCACATCACGCTTCTACCCTTCCCGTCCCCAGTTCTGGCTCCGCCCTTTGCATTTGAACTGCCTTTGTTCTTCGACTCACTTGCACAGTCATAATTATGAATATTCCAGTACAGACTTTCCACACCTTCCATCATTGTTCAAAGCCCGCCTCACATATTACATATTCTCGTCAGCTAGAATATGCAGACAGTCCTCGCCAAACACCACCATTCCAACTGACCGGGATTCGCTGAAATACAGTGAACTCAAAAGTATCTTAAAATACACATTTAAATCTATCCAACACTATCATTACACAATATTAGGAGCACTAGACAAGTTTTTTTATAGTCTGCTTATTTAACTTGAAATGGCAGGTGAGTCAATTTCGATGCATTTGCGAAGGGGACAGAATTAGGAAAGGCTAGACTGGTGACAGAAGGCGCAACATAAACGTAGTTTAGCAAAAAAAATCGTATTCAAACGGCATGTCGAGAAAACACGTTGGCGGCAACGGTGTAGCAAAAACAGTTGGCGGCGGCGCGCCAACCCCTTGGCGCACACCTCTACTCTCAACTAGGGTCGTTTACTATCTGCTATGCATGCGAGGGGAGAAGAGCCTGTACATCTACACGAAAGCCGCTACACAAGTTTTTTTTCAGGGACTTTACGCGGGCTCCTTCAGCGGCGCTTGTACCCCCATGAAAATTATGGGAATTACAGGCCTCGAATCTGCTTCGGATGGATTACGTTCTTGAGATTCGCGACGCTTCTTTTCCGAGTGTAAAAGAAAGTTATATGAAGTTGTATTTAAGTGAAACTTCCTTCCATTACTTATATTCAAACTTTATTGCAAAAACTTTTCGTGACCAGGCGTCAAAAGTGAAACCTGGGCAAATTCAATCATCAGGGTATGCATCGCTCTGCCATTGCGATCCACTTTTGGTGTCAAGAATTAATGAGTTAATTTTTATTTTCTACATTACTTGAAAACAACCATGCTTCTTTTTCTCTCAAAAGTATGTATTATCTATTTATGGATATAACAGTACAGTATCAAGTCAGAAACACTTAATGGTTCGTCCAATACGATGCCATGGGTGTGTCGGTCCAAGTGATCTTCCCCCAATGCACCTCTCGTTTTGTTCTGAAGTCGATTGAAAGGAGCATGACCGCACATCTGCTTAGCTTTGCCGTTGTTTTGCAGTCGATTCAAACGAGTTTAGGCACGACGCGCTTGTGAAAAAACAAACTCGATGCAATATCCTGCATTAGCATGAGACGCTACATCTATGTGCAGCAATGAGTGGACGACGCTTCGTTTGAACTATCAAGTTCGACTCGTAAAGCTCCAACGTGGCAGCAAATTAGGACGTCTAGTGGTTGTCAGCCTTGTCGAACAACAAAGGGATTTCCGTGCAGAACGAAACTCTAATCATAGAAAAAAAGTCCGTAGACATGTCTATGTAACTCTATCCAATCCGAAGCCTTTATTTCCATAATTCCCATGGAGGTACACAATCGTAGTGCCAGATTATTCTCTAGGTATTATTCTAAAAACTTTTTGGAGGAATAATATGAGAATTTAATTAAGCACATTTTGCCTGGAATGGCATTGGGATGAAATTACGTCTTTTTCCGAAAAAAGAGCATATTTTCGTTTACGTGCTGTCTCTCAAACACTAATAAATCAGAGCCTCAAATTCAACATTAAAACAGTATATTTGAAATGGCTTCGCTGATTCCGCGCATCTTTTATTTTGTGATGCCTGACACGTCGCCCGTTCTTCTATTTTTCACCCGGAGACAATGTGCTACTCCGGCTTTCTCTGAGGCGTGCGACCTTCTAACACTATGCTCTGAACATAGAATCAAAGTTTTGAGGTTCGTATTTAAATGACACACAAATAACAAATATAGCGGCAAGACTTGAGGACAAAATAGGGATCTATGGGGCAATCACTGGGATTATAGGGAGCTGTTGCATGTAATGACGAGGGAGTTGGAAGAAGAGAACTACTTCTTGGAAAGGAAAAAAAAAAAAGCCAAAAAGTTGGTGAAACAGAGAAATCTGGGAAGCGATTGAGAAGCGACGTTTGGCATCACGAGAATAGAGACAGGCAAAAAAGGAGAAGTCAACTAAATATGGGAAATATATTTAGAGGAAAACACCATTGTGCAAAGATTGCTTGAGGCAAAAATTGAAGGTGAAAGTGAATGCTGGATGACAGAGATTCGCGAAAAGGCCGTGCCTAGAATATTTCGGAGCCACGTAAGAGCGCTAGGTTGCAAGTTTGTCACAATGCAACAACATATGGTAGTTGAAGGAAGAAATAAATTGAAAGTGTATGAACTACCAGGTCATATTCGAAGGGTAACAGCAGATTTGTTTACAAAGGTTGCCCAGGCGACATCTCTGGGGCATAAAAGTATGAAAATGAGTGCGACCGAGGAAGGGTAGTACTTGACAATTTCAATTGGAAGAAGGCCGAAGGAAAAATTCTTAAGCACACTACTCCGGGCTTAGATGGAGTTCTCGTCCACCTCAATAACGAACTAGGATATAGCACTGGAGAAGCACTGCTGCAATCCATAGAAAAGGGCTCACAGGAGGAGAAAATACCAGACACTTGGTGGAAAAGTAGAACGAACTTAATCTATAATGGCAAAACAGAAAAGGTTAACATTCGCTCGTACAGACCGCTAAACATTACATCTGTGCGATACAGGTTGGTGATTCAGGCAGTAAAATTAAAAATAGAAACGTGGGCAGAGCAAAATAATATTTTTGGAGAACTTCAGAATGAATTCTGTATTGACAGGCGGTTAGACGATAACCTGTTTATTCTTACTCAGTGTGTAGAAATATCTGAAATAGAAAAATAGAAAAAAGTCTCTTATAGGTAGCTGATCTTGACATCACTGGGGCGCATGGCAACGTTAATCGGGAAGTTTTGTGCGATATATTGAAGAAAAGGGGCATAGGTGAGGACTGTACACAGCTTTTGAGAGAAAGATACAGAGGAAATACAGTTCCCATCGAATGGGAAGGAATGAGTAGCAATTAAAGCGTTGAAATAACAAGGGGCTTGGACAGGTATGTTCTTTGTCTCCGCTGTTATTCAAGCTGTACATGGTGAGGACAGAAAGAGTGCTGGAAAATAGCAATAATGGTTTTAATCTGTCACACAAACGGGCTGGCGCAATGGTTGAGCAGAACCTTCCAGGTCTATTTTATGCAGACGATATTGTCCTATTCGCAGACAGTCAAGACGATATACAGCGGCTGGTAGATATATGTGGAAGGAAAGGCAAGGCTCTAGGACTAGGATTTAGTGCAACAAAATGTGGATTGATGGTATTCAATGATCACAAAGACCAGGCGGTTTCAATACAGGGCCAAGTAATATCGTGTATAAACGAGTACAAGTACCTTGGAGCATGGGTAAATGAGCGAGATATATGGAGGTACGGGAAAAAACATCGGCAGCAAAGGGAAAGAGAAATGCTGCATTATTGAAGCACAGAGCGTTATAGTGGTATAATAGGTACGAAGTGCTTCGAGGTCTGTGGAAAGGCGTAATTGTTCTAGTGCTTACATTTGGAAACTAAGTGGTGTGCATGAAGTCAGAAGTGCAAGCAGGAATGGATGTAAATCAAAAGACTTTGGGACGTCTTGTGTTGGGTGCTCACGGGAAGATGACGAATGAGGCTGTAAAGGGAGATATGGGATGGACAGGCTTTGAAGTAAGAGAAGCTCAGAGCAAAATGAGATTTGAAGAGAGGCTCAGGAAAACGAAAGAGAGTAAATGGGCAGGGAAGGTGTTCAGGTATTTGTATATGAAGAGCGCGGACACAAGGTGGAGAAAAAGAACTGGGAGCCTCACCAGTAAATATATGGCTGGCAGTGTGGGCGACACGGCAACAGAAAGCATTTAGTGTAAGGTCAGAGAGGCAGAGAGGATTTATTGGACGACAGAGCGATAGAAAAGAAGCCGACTCTCACTAACTCCTGAAAGGGCAAAAAGGAAATAAGGCGGGAGAGGTTTTATGACAGTTCAAGGGGAAGTGCGTTACTGTTCGAAGCGAGGGCCGGTTGCCTTAGAATGCGTAGTAATGAAGTGAGATTCAGTAAAGAAGAAGAACGATGTACATGATGTTGGGATGTTAATGAAATGATGGAACATGTTTTGATTGAATGTGACGATATCCACCCAAGTATACATCTGGGTACAATCCTACATGAGGATTTGGGTTTCAGGGACAAACATGAAAGTTGAACACGCCCGCGATAGAATCAAGTGAGAAGCGGTTAGAGTACTGGTGGCACAAAAGTAGAGACAAAGGACAGAAATAGTGAGAAAATGAGCTCATTCTGCCTGAGGAGGCAGAAAGATGGAACACAAAGTTACATTTTTTTGTTATAATAAGATCAATTCAATTGAAGTAGATAAGGCATTAGGCCAGCATAAAAAGGAAGATTTCTTTTCGATTTTTAATTGCGAGCCTGATGGCGCACATGTCACCGCCCTGTTATAAAGGGGACACTTATAGCAAGCACCCTTCCATCCATCCACGCTCCGCACACCCCGTCGTAGAATGTCGCTGCACCGGTCACTGTAAAAAACTTCAAGCATTTAATTGTGAGTTGACTTCATGCTTAATGCTCAGCACAGCTCAGCAGAGGGAAAATAGACGCGTTATCAAGACGAAATGAGATCAAAAAGAATATAAAACATCAAAATGATAGCACAATGCACCCATGACACTATGTTTATTTACTGAAGCCAGACTGCAGGCAGGACATCCTCATACTTGGAGTATGTTGAAGGCAACCAATTACCACAAGATGGTAATATCAAACGGAAAAATGGCTTTAACATCAAGAACATTACAACTTACATCAATGTGAACCACCACACACACGAAAAAAAAAAAAAAAAGAATAGAGAATTTCAGCTAGGGGGCTCATTGTCACACACATTCAAAGGGTAAAGATAAGAATTATATAAATGGCGAAAGAAATGTTACTATATTGATAACACCTATTAGAGTTATTCATATCTGAAGTAAGACAAAAATACTGCGCTAAAAAAATAAAGCAATTCAGTCCTAGAAATTATTAAATTTTAGAGAAAGCGCCTTTACGCTTCTGGATGTGGGGTGGCAGTGATTTGTTGTACATTTTAAAAACTGCAGGGCAGTCACCTTTTTTTTTTGTCCAGCACACTGCTTGAAAATTGCAGTTTTCGATAGTGAAGTATCGTGCGGCGGGCGCGGCGCACGGAGAACACAGGGCAGTGCGCTGAAGCGCAAGCCGAAAAGAGGTACGCAGCAGACGGTAGCCAAGCAGGAACTCTTTTATGTACCACATGCTATTATGGATGGATGGATGGAAGGATATAACTGTACCCTTGAGATCGGGCGGTGGCTAGCGCCACCAAGCCATAATACTTAATGAACCAAAAACTAGATTTATTTTTTTTTCCCCAAATAGTGAGGTTGAAGATTCGTACTTTGCAGTGAAGGGTTTAATTTTCACTCGTGCCTTGACTTAAGCCACCATTCAGATAACCTCCTTCTAGTTAATTCTACCTGCTTAAAGTCTATTTTGCCCTCACTGTCCTTCAACCCCAGTGCTATACATATTATATACATATGTACGGTGCCCCCTAGGGGCCAGCCAACGAGTTTCAAAACCGGAACCAAAACCACGATACCACAACTAGCCTAGCTGTGTTTGTCGTTGCAGCTTTCACACCAAAGTATAGGCAAGGATGTGATTGCATTGACGTATTGCCGCAAAAGGTTTCAGGGATGTTTTTCGGTCTGACAGAGCATAGCCAAAATTTTTTCGGGTGCGAGTCTTACAACCAGCTAGTATATATGTATAATCACGTGTCCTTTTTTTCTCGTAGCATTTTTTTATCGTAGCACTTTTACTGGGCATTAGGTATATGGGTGCCAAGTTTGTGTTTGCACTGACTATTTGTTAATTACTGGGACTGTAGTGTTAACTGAGGCTCTAAGTGTGCCTTCACTCCTGATGAATCCACACATTTTGTTGAAGGTTGTGCCAAAGAAAGAAATGAGCACTCAATATTTGCTTCATCACTCGGTGTTGCATATTCGTTGCCCCAACACCTAATAGTGGCACTTTAATTTTACCGGGCTTTATGTAAATAAGGATATTGAAGTAAGCGTACAATGGCAAACTTGTGTCACTTTATTATGGATTTTGCCTTCTAAATCCTCTGTGGATATGCATGAGTTCTTGGAAATCAATCAGATCTTCAAATAATATGGACAAGGAAAGTTCACTTATTTTTTGTATGTGAGCACTTAATTATACATTACTAATACATTCATGCAAGTTACTCGTAACAATATCATTCTTATATTTAAGTATAATCATACTGTCAAATTATACCAGCATGTTCAGGAGTTACCGAAAAAAAAAAGGTTCATTGGAAAACCTTAGTCGGTCATTTTTTTTTTCTTCGATTGGCAGAAAACTACAATGACCTTCTTGACCACATTGCTCTTTTTACAAAATTTGCTCAATTTAAGACAGCCACTGCAAATTCTCATTGTCTTGCTAACGGAGAAGTACACTTTTCATTTTTCGAGTCTATCATAACCTCCCTGAAAAAAACATTGAGATCTCGATGTAGGGGGAAAACATTATTAAAAATCAGATATTTAATATATTCCTAAAATAAAATATTTAATTCACCGCTACCGTTAGTCGGCAGCTCTCCAAAGCTCTGAGCTGAACAACTAGCCCTGGGTCATCCGGTAGGGTGACGATGCCGCCTGAATACTTGGGGATGCCACCTGAAGCCACCGAGACCAACCAAAATGTTGGCCCATTGTGTAAAATAAAGTCTGGAGCTCGACACAGCACTGTATTTAATGGCAGAATGTGTGCAAAACCTCTCCGAAATTTTAAGCATTTGTACACTATTATATAAATACACCGATGTTCCTTTTTTTTTTCCAGGGGCAAGTGTCCTTTAGTGATGGCTGTTTCGACCCAGCAGATATGAAATTTGGGGAGCTGTTTGAAAAGGTTACCTGTATTTTTTCTATAACTTTAATTTATTATTAGTGCAATAGATATTTGGGGCATGTAAAACTTATTTATTTGGTCTTTTCATGCAGGTGCAGCCAGTGCTTTTGCAGCGCCTTAAGCTGCTTCCTATCAGTTCGGCAGCTTTGAACATTGCAAGTGCATTCCCACAAATCCTCCACACTCTTCTTGCTCAGTTATAGAGGAGTTTGAGTCAAGACCAGAGCCTTATTGAGAGTTTTTAGAGCTTTCATAGCACACCATGCTGGGAAAGCATGCTACAACAAACATTTTATTTACAGCATACAATTCAGCAGCGTTGAGGCCATGTTTATTGTCTTGCAGCCCTTTTTGAGTGTCAGCAGCATTGTAACACTTAGATTGTGTGTTGTCATAGATTGTGTGTTCCCACTGTCGCAAGTATGGACGTCGCCACCTGCGAAGACATTTCCTTCCTCGTACGTCGGTTAGTTTGAGAAGAGCTCGTACGACTTCAAGCAGGTGACGCTCACCACCAATGCTCGTTCGCCACGTGCCCCAAACCACCTCCCTAATGGATGCGAGAGCGTCACGTCGAAAACCGACCATGCACAGAAACATCAGATTTTACCCCACGGCTTCCGTTTTCCCCGACGGGTCGTGGCACCACCGGATGTCATCATCTGGACGTGCCGCTGCGGACCTCCGACCGTCGTCAACCAGGGCTCTACCAGAAGATTACTATGTGTCATCACAAAATGTTCCTGCGGAGCACGACCCATCTCCGCGTGTTTCTGCCACTTCTGCTCCTGCTAATGCAAGTCGACAAGTCCCCGTTTGCTACACATGTGGTCTCCCAGGGCATATTTCGCGCTTTTGTCCCAGACGGCCGTCTGCACCGCCAAGTTTTTCAACGTATCCGGCTCGTATGTACGAATTGCCTCTGCCGCCACGTTTTTCGACGCACCCGCCTCGTATGCACGAAACCTGGTCCTCTCACTTGGCATACCACCGTCCCCGACAGCAACGGCCTAACGAATTTCGCAGCGAGTCCCCCGCCTCCGAGAAAAGCTTACGCTGCTTCCGACACGGTCTCGCCGGTCGCCGTCTCCGCGTCGTCGGTCACCTTCCCCGCATCAGCTGGGAAACTAATTGGTGCGACCGATGGAGGTGCGGTCGCGGGACGGTCAGTTTCCCCAATTCCTCCTTCTGCTGTGATGTTGATGAACAAAGTGCGTGTGTGTATAGACGGTGTAGATACTCTTGCTCTTGTAGACACTGGTGCTGCTGTTTCGGTTATGAGCCTTCGTTTCAAACATCGTTTCTTGGTTTACAAAGTTATGTTCGCGTGGAATCGTAAAGAAACTTTTCGTGGAGTTGGAGGCGAAGCGTTATGCCCTGTTGGTATTTGTTCAGTTGTACTCACGATTGGTGGACAAAATTTCCGAGTTGAATTCACTGTACTGGCTCGCGCAACTCATGACATCATTTTAGGGATAGACCTCCTTTTTGAATGCGGCGCTACGCTTGACTGCGGAACTGGAGAGATTCTTCTACAAAGTACGTTGCCCGCTGCAATAGTTGACGATTTTCCGACTCTGCCCATCGATGCTCTTTCGTTGTCTGAAGATGTGACGATCCCTGGTCGGACAGCAGTGTTTGTGCCCGTATGCTCTTCTCATGTCCGCTCAGGACCCTGCACTGGACTTGTGGAGCCTGATCATGCAAACGCCATCAAGAAGAATGTGCTGGTCTCACGGTCTGTCCTTACAGCCATCGACGGACATGCTTGCTTGTGGGCACTCAACGCAGCCTCAGAGCCTGTTGTTCTACCAGCCGGATTCAAACTGGGAACGTTCGAGCAGCAGGCCACAAGACGTCAGAATGGTCTCAGAGTCTCGAGCCATCAGTCAGACTGCGCCCAACTACTCAGCCGAGATCAAACGTTTGATCAATAAGTCGTTGCCTTCTTCCGAGCAGAATGTCCTTGAGGAGGTACATACACGCTACGCGGGAGTCTTTGATTTCGCTCAAAACAAGTGTGTTTTCATGTTGCCCGAATCCCGTATGCACCACCGCATCAACACGGGAGATGCTACACCGATACGCCAGAAACCCTATCGCGTATCCCCGTCAGAGAGGCAAGTGATCGCCGATCAGGTCAACGACATGCTGCAGAAAGGCGTTATTCAAGAGTCAAGCAGTCCCTGGGCAGCTCCTGTTATATTGGTAAAAAAGAAAGACAACTCTTGGCGATTTTGTGTAGACTACCGCCGTCTCAACGCCGTCACAAAGAAAGACGTGTACCCGCTACCACGCATCAACGATGCTGTTGATTGTCTGCACTCGGCCGCATACTTTTCGTCCGTCGACCTAAGGTCTGGATACTGGCAAATACCAATGCATCCGTCTGACAAAGAGAAGACTGCTTTTGTCACGCCTGATGGATTATTTGAATTCAACGTTATGCCGTTTGGCTTATGCAATGCCCCAGCTACCTTCGAGCAATTCATGGACTCCATCCTTCGCGGTGTGAAATGGGAGATACGTATGTGTTATCTCAATGATGTAATTATTTTTGGCAAGACATTCCACGAGCACAACCATCGGCTTAGCGTTGTTCTAGATTGCGTCAAACAAGCTGGTCTCGTTTTAAACGCAAAGAAGTGTCATTTTGGTGAGCGTCAAGCCCTTGTGCTTAGATATCTAGTCGACAGGGACGGTGTACGACCAGACCCGCACAAAATCAGTGCTGTCCGAGACTTCAAGCAACCGACGTCTTGGAAGGATCTCCGTAGCTTCTTGGTCCTGTGTTCTTAGTTTCGTCGGTTTATCAAACACTTCGCCCAGCTTGCTCATCCCCTGACAGAGTTGTTCCGCAAAAACACCCCATTCCTATGGACCAATGAGTGTGAGGCTGCTTTCGAGCAGCTGAAGTATTTGCTTACTTCCGGGCCCCTCTTGCACCATTTCGACTTGGAGGCACTCACGGAACTGCATACAGATGCTAGTGGTATCGGTGTTAGTGCCGTGCTAGTTCAATATCACGACAGCCGGCAGCACGTCGTGGCGTATGCAAGTCGTACTTTGGCTAAGGCGGAGAGGAATTATACGGTCACTGAACTGGAATGTCTTGCAGTTGTTTTCGTCGTCCAAAAGTTCAGACCTTATTTGTACGGCCGGCAGTTCAAGATCGTCACAGGTCATCATTCGCTTTGTTGGCTTGTCGGACTACGTGACCCAGCTGGTCGGTTGGCTCGCTGGGCCTTACGGCTTCAAGAATATAATTATTCTGTGATCTACAAGAGCGGTCGATGTCACGCAGATGCCAACTGCTTATCTCGTCTTCCATCTCCGACTGTGGATGCTGATGATGATGATTTCGACAACTACCTGGCCGCAATCTCATCCAACTTCCCAAATTTGTATGTCTTCCGTCACGAGCAACAGCGTGACCCTTCGCTGAAACCAATGATTGATGTGGCTCGTAGCTCTAAACGCGCCACGCCATTCGCGATTCATGACGCCCTACTATATCGCAAGAATTACTCCAGCCATGGTTCCAGACTACTCCTCGTCGTGCCAGAATTCCTGCGTCTCGCGGTATTCCAAGCCATGCACGATGACATCACGTCTGGGCACCTTGGATTTGCCTGAACGCTTCACCGTATCCTGGCCTCGACCCTGGAAGACCACCAAGCACTACGTCGCAAGTTGTGATGTCTGCCAACGCCATAAACAATCAACCACACCATCGGCCGGCCCACTGCAGCTGGTTAAGCCACCGACATCATCATTCGAAAAAGTCGGCATAGATTTACTGAACCCTTTCCCCAAGTCTACCACCGGCCGCCGCTGGATTATTCTGTGCGTAGATTACCTGACGCGGTATACTGAAACGATGGCGGTTGCTTCAGCCACATCATCTGATGTGTCATGGTTTCTTCTACACTCGATCATACTTCATCACGGGGCCCCTCGTGTGGTGATCAGTTATCGCGGCTGACAGTTTACTGCTGACGTTGTCGAAGAGTTGCTACGCCTTTGTGGGTGTCAGTATCGCCATTGCACGCCATACCACCCTCAGACCAATGGCCTCACAGAGCGCATCAATCGTACCATCATTAACATGCTTTCAATGTACGTCGCAGCGGATCACAAGAACTGGGATGCCATTTTACCTTTTGTTACATACGCCTTTAATACCGCGAAACACAAAGTCACTGGTTATACGCCTTTCTTTCTTCTCTATGCTCGTCATCCCCAAAGTTTCCTTGACACCATACTTTCATTTTCGATGAACAAAAACGCCAGTGTCGCGCCAAAGAAGCTCGTCGACTTGCTTGGCTCCGAACTCTTTCTGCCCATGCTCGCGCGTGACTTTCGCTACAGGTGATTTGGTCTGGCTGTGGACGCCTGTTCGACAGAAGGGACTTTACCAGAAGTTTCTTTCCAAGTACTCAGGACCATTCATCATTACTCGGTGCTTAAGTGACATCACTTACGTTGTTGGGAAAGTGACAGCTCAGAACCGGCGTTCGCGCAAGACGCAAATTGTGCACATTGCCCGATTGAAGCCCTACAACAACCGATCGCTTCTACTCGCTCGGTGAGCTTCGTCTGGCCCGGAGGGAAATGTAACGCGGACTGAAAGAGTGAGAAAGAAAAAGAGATCGGATGCGCTCGAGCGATGGTGATTCGGCAGTGACGGTAGAGCGCTGACATTTTTCATTGTAGATGAACCCATCACATCCGTAACAATATGTACAGCGCCCCCTAGGGGCCAGCCAACGGGTTTCGAAACCGGAACCAAATCCACGATACCACAACTAGCCTAGCTGTGTTTGTCGTTGCAGCTTTCACACCAAATTATAGGCAAGGATGTGATTGCATCGACGTATTGCCGCAAAAGGTTTCAGGGATGTTTTTCGGTCTGATAGAGCATAGCCAAAATTTTTTCGGGTGAGAGTCTTACAACCAGCTAGTATATGTATGATCACGTGTGCTTTTTTTTGCGTAGCATCTTTTTTATCATATTTGCTTTTACTGGGCAATAGGTATCTAAGTTCCAAGTTTGTGTTTGCACTGACTATTAGTTAATTACTGGGACAGTTGTGTTAACTGAGGCTCTAAGTGTGCCTTCACTCCTGATGAATCCACACATTTTGTTGAAGGTTGTGCCAAAGAAAGAAATGAGCACTCAATATTTGCTTCATCACTCGGCGTTGCATATTCGTTGCCCCAACACTTAGTAATGGCACTTTAATTTTACAGTGCTTTATGTAAATAAGGATATTGAAATAAACGTACAATGGCAAACTTGTGTTACTTTATTATGGATTTTGCCTTCTAAAAAAACCTCTGTGTATATGCATGAGTTCTTCCAAATCAACCAGATCTTCAAATAATATGGACGAGCAAAGTTCACTTATTTTTTGTAAGTGAGCACTTATAAATTACTAATACATTCATATCATTCTTATATATAAGTACAATCATACCGTCAAATTATACCTGCATGTTCAGGAGTTATCGAAAAAAAAAAAAAGGTTCACTGTAAAACCTAAGTGGATCATTTTTTTTTTCTTCGATTGGCAGAAAACTACACTGACCTTCTTGACCACATTGCTCTTTTCACAAAATTTGCTCAATTTAAGACAGCCACTGCAAATTCTCATTGTCTTGCTAACGGAGAAGTACACTTTTCATTTTTCGAGTCTATCATAACCTCCCTGTAAAAAACATTAAGATCTCAATGTAGGGGAAAACATGCTTAAAAATCAGATATTTAATATATTCCTAAAATAACATATTTAATTCACTGCGACCGTTAGTGGGCAAGTCTTCCAAAGCTCGGAGCTCAATGACTAGCCCTGGGTCATCCGATAGGCCGACGGTGCCGCCTGAATACTCGGGGACGCCACCTGGAGCAACCGAGACCAAAATGTTGACCCACTGTGTAAAATAAAGCCTAGAATCGACACTGCACTGTATTTAATGGCAGAATGTGTGCAAAACCTCTCCGAAATTTTAAGCATTTGTACACTATTATATAAATACATCTATGTTCCTTTTTTTTTTCCAGGGGCAAGTGTCCTTTAGTGATGGCTGTTTTGACACAGCACATACGAAATTTGGGGCAGCTGTTTGAAAGGTTACCTGTTTTTTTTCTACAATTTTAACTCATTATTAGTGCAATAGATATTTGGTGCATGTAGAACTTATTAATTTGGTCTTTTCATGCAGGTGCAGCCAGTGCTTTTGCAGCTCCTTAAGCTGCTTCCTATCAGTTTGGCAGCTTTGAACATTGCAAGTGCATTCCCACAAATCCTCCGCACTCTTCTTTTCTTGCTCAGTTATAGAGGAGTTTGAGTCAGGACCAGAGCCTTATTGAGAGTTTCTAGAGCTTTCATGGCACACCATGCTGGGAAAACGTGCTACAACAAACATTTTATTTACAGCATGCCATTCAGCAGCTGCTACAGTTGAGGCCATGTTTATTGTCTTGCACCCCTTTTTGAGTGTCAGCAGCATTGTAGCACTTAGATTGTGTGTTGTCGTAGAGAGCATATCGACGGGTAGTTTGGGGGACTATGCGATATTTTCTCTTTGAACTACATTACGGAGACACTGTAGAGGGACATTTTTAAATTATTGTAATTCTGCCAAGATTTGTGTGAAATGTAGTGAACTCTAGATTTTCGACAAGTGTTGTGTTTGCTGTGAATGAAGCGGCGTAGTACTTAGTGGGCACAACAAAAGTTTCTGTGTTTAATTCTCTGTCTATTCGTTTATTTATTTTCTTTTTTTATCCTATTTGGTTGCTTACTGGTTTTTACATATGTGCACATATTCAGCACCTTTGCTTTATCAGTAATTACTATGATCTGGGGTGTCAGAGTATCGTGTTAGTGCTAGCAATGCAAGTTATTTTTTTCCAGGACTGGAATGTTAGTCATATCTCTAATTGCGCTTTCACTCTTGGTGCAATCATATAGGAGAGACACAAGGCCCTACATAGTCTGCTCGCTTGTCATTTGGCATAATGAATTTGTCTTAAACTGTACTGTCATATTTTATTTACTTGTGATAGTACATTCTGATATGCTCAAAGGTCTACTTGCGTGTGTAGTATTGTGTCTGAAGGGCGGTGAATAACTTTGATAACTTTGAATTTTATGGTACTATGCTTTCAGTGAAGCAGAACAGGGGCATTAATATCAACTGTGAAATCTCTGCTAGTACACATGTACTAGAAACAATTTATTTTGCCTTGCATATATATGGCTGTATTTCTGACCGCCAAGAACGTTGATGCAATTCAATTTCTTGTAAATGTTTTCTTCATATTTTCTCTATTTAATATTAGCTTCATTTGTTCGTACTTAATTTCTGATGCTCCAGGTATTGAATTATGTGGTCTCTCTCTTGCTGTGCAGCGTTTTTTAGATACTTTCATGCCTAAAGAAGTTGTCGGTAAGACAATATGTCTTACCAACAACTTTTACAAAAAGCCAATCACAAAAGTCTGTATGATGTGCACAAAAATATAGATAGGTTTATGTACTCACCAATGTCTCACAATCTAAGTGCAGAAAATGGAACGGCTTATAGCTTAATTTGTTGTGAGATGGCACAGGGATGACTGCAACTGCTCAAAAATGAAAGCTAAGAAAATGGAGCTCAATGAAATTGGAGCTAGAAGCTGATAAAACGGAACTCGGAAGGAAGCTGGCTTTATTTTTCATTGGAGAAATGCAGCATTGATGCTATCTTGAGCTCCAATCTGTCCTTTTTATGATAATGCTATTATGGTGGCACTGTGCCGAGAGAAAGCTTCAAATTTGCATTTTGCTATGCACAATTTTCACATAGCTTTTGACGACAGCTTGCCAGTAAAATGCTTATTTCTCAACTTCTACTATTTATTTTTGTCTAAAATCACACTATGATGTAAAATATGCTCTTACGATTACAGAAAAAAATTAATTGAAAAACAACATTTTTACTAAATTTACAATTCGCATTGCCACTACCCCCTTAAACGTTTTGAGTGCATGCCGGCGGCATCAAAAGATTTAAAAAAGCTGGTGATTTGCCACCATCATTAATATTCATTATATGCATTGGCTCCTTTCAGGGAAGGAAAAGGAAAGGTGTGTAAAGGAAAGGAATGACTGTTCGACGTCTAAGACCACTTGTCTGTGCATGCCGGCTATGCTTGAAGCTGCAAATCTGTTCTAGATTATCAGACGCATACGCTTACAGCTGTGTTACGGGATAATATTATTGTCACAATAGGTGGCAAGGGGCTGAGGACTGATTTGAGAGAGGCGGTTGCATCTTTTAGTGATCGTAACACTGACAGAGTGCCTGGGTGTTCATTTATTCCGTTCTTTGTCATGTTGCATTTGTACATAAATTAAAATTCTCATTGTTCCCGTTCTCTGACTCTTCAAAAATTGTTTTCTAATAGCGTAACCCTGATGTCATCAAAGCTGTGACTTTTCAATGTGCCGTGTTTTAGAAGTGGAAGGTCTGGCAGGGAATGTACAGGTGCCCAATTGTTGTTGAATCCAATTCTCAACGGCGTGTCTGTCTGGCCCACCTATTGCATGTTGTATACCCCACATTCCAGAAGGCATGATGCGTTGTAAAAGTCAGTGTAGTGCACTACGTATCCTGTGCTTAAAATCTGAGTGGGTGCTTTCTGTCACTGTTGTTGTCTGCATGTGTTTGCATACTTTGCATCTGCTTATTCTGCAAGGACAACACGCTGTTCGAGGTTTTATGCCTTTCTTGAATTTATTGAAGGATCCTTTATACCTATATATATATATATATATATATATATATATATATATATATATATATATATATATATATATATATATATATATATTGTTATGGCGTTTATTAGCCGGCACACAGCGAGTATACACCATGGCGACAGTAACGGCCAAGCACGGACTCTCCGCGAGAGCGGCGTACTTTTTGGGTAGACTCACTAGAAAGCACTTGAGAGTTCGACCTATTTCAGTGTTCGGCGGCTTTTCTACAATTACCCGGGGGTCGAAGAGGGAGCCGCCTGGCGACCTAACAGCTTGTCACTACGAGCGGGTCATAGTAAGCCTTCAGGCGCTCCACGTTGACTATGTCGCGCCCGCGACAGCGCATGTCCGAAAATTGTTCGATTGGCTCGATAAGATAGTTGATTGGAGATGTGCACTCGATCACACGGTAGAGACCTTCATATTTCGGGAGTAGTTTGGAAGAAAGGCCAGGTACAGAGGTTGGGATTGAGAGCCATACAAGGGAACCAGGAAGGAACGTGGGCTCAGAAGTGGCGGAGCCATCACGAATACTCTTTTGCTGCTCTTGCTCATGCGTCGTAAAAGTCTTGGCAAGGTCGCGACACTCTTCAGCAAGCCTGGTGGTCTCGGAAACAGGTGTACACTCAGATGGATCCGGCTTGTACGGGAGTATCGTGTCGATGGTGTGTGACGGGTGCCTTTTGTACAGCAAGAAGAAAGGTGAAAAACCGGTCGTGCTCTCGGGGGCAATGTTGTAGGCGTAGGTGACGAAGGGCAGTATGGTATCCCAATTCGTGTGGTTAACGGCGACGTACATCGAAAGCATGTCGCCGAGGGTGCGGTTAAAGCGTTCGGCGAGGCCATTCGTCTGCGGGTGGTAAGCAGTAGTTTTGCGGTGGACAGAATAGCACTCAGTGAAAATGGCGTCGACGACTTCTGACAAGAAGACACGGCCTCGATCGCTGGGAAGCTCCCTCAGTAGGGAAGACGCAACATTATGCGCAGTAGCCACAGCGAGAGCGGCGGTTTCGGCGTATCGCGTTAAATGATCTACGGCGACGATGGCCCAGCAGTTACCATCCGACGTCCGAGGACGTGGTCCGTACAAATCGATACCTATGCGCCCAAACGAATGGTCAAGGCAAGGTAACGGTTGCAGACCGGCTGACGACATGTGTGCTGATGGTTTGCGGCGTTGGCAAGCAAGGCAGGAGTGAACGAACTGCTGCACGTAGCGGTACATCCTGCGCCAGAAGTAGCGTTGTCGAATGCGATGGTAGGTTTTGGATACCCCAGAGTGCGCGCATTGCGGATCAGAATGGAAGGATTCACATATCTCCGACCGCAGACTGCGGGGTATCACGAGTAGCCACTGCCGGCCATCGGCATCGTAATTGTGTCGGTGTACGAGGCCGTCACCAATGGCGAAATGGTGAGCTTAACGATGCAAGGCACGCGTGGATGGCCTTGCGGACGGCTCAGAGAGCAAGTCAGTCAGTTGGGTGATCCAATTATCCTTTCGCTGTTCGGTAGAGATGATGTGAACATCAATGGCAGAAACAGCAACCGAGCATACTGAGCAGAGCACGTCAGCTTCAGGCAAAGGGGAGCGCGAGAGGGCATCGGCGTCAGCATGCTGGCGTCCGTTGCGGTACAGCATGCGGATGTTGTCTTGTAAGCGAAGAGACCAACGAGCGAGACGGCCCGAGGGATCTTTAAATGATGACAGCCAGCATAGCTCATGATGGTCAGTGACGACATCGAATGGGCGACCATACAAATAAGGTCGAAACTTTGTAAGTGTCCAGACGATCGCCAGGCACTCATTTTTCGTGACAGTGTAGTTTGTCTCGGCTCTCGTGAGCGTACGGCTTGCATATGCCACGACATAATCAGGGAACCCGGGTTTGCACTGCGCCAGGACAGCGCCGAGGCCTACACCACTGGCGTCCGCGTGCACCTCCGTTGGGGTCGTAGGGTCGTGGTGGCGTAGAATGGGAGGAGACGTCAACAAATGGTGGAGCTTCAAGAACGCGTCGTCGCACTTGGATGGCCACGAATCGAGGGGCCCGTTACTTCTAAGGAGCTTCGTCAGCGGTGATATAATCGTGGCAAAGTTTTGTATTAAGCGTCGAAAGTATGAGCACAGGCTCATGGAACTACGCAGTTCTTTGACGGACGCAGGTTTGGGGAATTCGGCCACGGCCCGAAGCTTGGCTGGGTCAGGAAGAATGCCATCCTTGGACACGATGTACCCTAGGATGGTGAGTTGGCGTGCTGCAAAGCGGCACTTCTTTAGATTTAGTTGCAAGCCGGCATTGCTCACACGTGCGAAAACTTTTTTTAGACGTTGGAGATGCGTGGAGAAATCTGGAGCGAAGGCAACAACGTTATCGAGGTAACACAAGCACGTGTGCCATTTCGAGTTGCGCAGAACGGTGTCCATCTTGTGCTCAAATGTCGCAGGTGCATTACTCAGACCAAAAGGCATGACTTTGAATTCGTACAAGCCGTCGGGTGTGATGAAGGCAGTCTTCGGTCGAGCGTCATCAGCTAGGGGTACTTGCCAGTACCCCGAGCGCAAATCGAGAGAAGAAAAAACTTGGGCTCCGTGAAGGCTGTCAATTGCGTCGTCGATGCGCGGCAGTGGGTAGACATCCTTGCGAGTGATCTTATTGAGCCGTCTGTAGTCCACACAGAACCGCACAGAACCATCTTTCTTCGCAACAAGAACAACAGGAGACGCGCATGGACTGTCCGAGGGCCGAATGACGTCGCGTCGTAGCATATCGTCAACTTGCTCGTTAATTTCCCGGCGTACAGCAGGCAACACGCGGTATAGACGTTGCCATTACGGTGGATGGTCACCAGTGTCGATACGATGCGTAACAGTGGACGTGCGACCGAGAGAATTTCGCCCGACATCGAAAGAAGAACGGTATTCTTGCAACAGGTCTAGAAGCTGGGAACGCCGTACTGACGTAAGGTTGTCATCATTGTATGGGCCAAATACATCAGGAGATGATGGGTCAGAAGTAGAAACAGCACTGATGGTACGCGAAACATGACAACGTGAGTCTTCGGGTACGTCCAGGACTTGTGCGTCGTCGACTGGTTCCACTCTGCCGAGACATTCCCCTCGAACCAAGCTAACAGTGTACGGGGATGGGTTGGTCACGAAAATAGTGGCGTTGCCCTGAGTGATTTGCACGGTCGCGAAAAGTACTAGCAACCCTTTCCTTCTGGAAGCATGGTCGGATGGCGAAACGAGTGCATTTGTGACGGAGAGACCGGTGCAGTAGACCGATACACCCATCGTCGAGCTTGGAGGCACTATAGTATCGTCTTTCATGAGCATCTTACTCGGTGTCGAGGGACCGTCTTCTGGCGTCAAATGCGAATAGAGCGAGAGTTCAATTTCGGCGGCGGCACGATGAATGACTGCGTCATTGCGGGTGTTATAACCGGCCCCGCGGCTGGGCCGCGCCCTGAAATGCACGGACAGAGTGGCCAGGACAAAAAGCGAGCGTTTATTGTTCGGCTTGGGTTTTTATAAGAACGAAAGGGAAGGGGAAGAGGGAGATAAGATAGAAGGCGCGCGCAGCGTAGACTGGCAGCGCTTGTTTAGCGGTGGCGAACAGTTCGTGGCATTCCTTCATCCTTAGAATCCATAACGCTCCACTGGCTTCTTGATACGTGTGGATTGTCTTAGCTCTGGGGGCGGGTGGCCTGGAAGACCGGGGCCAGTAGCCGTTGGAGCTTTGCAGTCTTGTACTGGAGGGTCCGGGCTTATCTGGGGGCTAGTGAGAGCCTCTGGACTCGACGGTTCTTCGATGCTTCTCCGCCTGAGCTGGTCCATGTGCCGGTGAACAAGCCCGTTCTCCGTGTCGACAGACACGATGCGTACACCAGAGGTTGACCGGACCTTCCCAGGTGTCCACTTGTCACCACGGCCGTAATTGCGAAGGTACACAGGATCTCCCGGTGCGAAGTTCCACTCAGCGCTGTCAGCAGAGTGGACATCCCCTGTTGCTCGGCTCCTGGGAGGAAAACACATGTCTAATCGGGTGCGGAGCTGGTAACCCAACAACATTTCTGATGGTGAGCGCCCGGACGGAAGCGGCGTGTTTCTATAGCGGCACAGTATTCTAGCCAGCGCCCTTGACAAGTCTGCGTCCCCTCACTTCTTTAGTCCGTCTTTGATGGTTCGCACCGCACGTTCGGCGAGTCCATTACTCTGTGGATGGTAGGGGGGTGCCCGCACGTGAACTACCCCGTTCTGTTGCAAGAACTCCTTGAACTCCCATCCGGTGAATGGCGTGCCATTATCAGACACTACTGTGTGTGGCAGAATGAATCTGCTGAACAGCGTTCGCCGGGCATCGCCTGTGTTGCGCGAGGTCGCGTGAGCCAGGGGAATGGCTTCTATTCATTTACTGTGAGAGTCCACGACGACAAGAAGCATCTTGTTCTGAATCGGACCCGCGAACTCGACATGCAATCGCGACCATCTTTCTTGCGTCTCTGGCCAGCGAATGGGTGCTTGCGCGGGTGGCTTGGGCAAGGCCTGTACGCAGTGCTGACACACAGCGGCTAAGCGCTCAATATCGTGGTCCAAGCCAGGCCACCAAAATTTTGACCGTGCAACTGCCTTCATTGCAGGAACTCCTTGATGAGCTCCATGTAATAACTTCAGTAGCTTCTTCCTGGCTTCCGCCGGAACCACAACACGATGACCCCAGTGAAGCAAGTTATGCTGCACGGACAGCTCGTTCCGCCTTTTGTAATACTCCCGCGTCTCTGTGCCTTCCTCCACAGTGCGTTATGGCCAACCTTGGATGACGTATCTGCACACACTTGACAGTACGCCGTCTGACTGCGTGAGGGCTTGAAGCTCTTTCATGGGCACCGCCGGCTCGTCCCACTGGTCCACGACGAGGACATACTCGGCCACATCCTCGTCGTCCTGCAGCTCCTGTTCAAGAGATTGGGGTAACCGGCTTAATGCATCCGCGTTGAGCATAAATTTTCCCTGCTTGTACTGCAGTTTATACTTGTATGCACCAAGTAGTAGCGCCCATCTTTGTATTCTGGCTGCCGCCATGACGGGGGTCTGACGGTCGGGCCTTAACATGCCCAGCAACGGCTGGTGATCCGTAACCAGAGTGAGCTCTCGCCCCAACAGGTAGTCCCTAAACCTAGTAACATCAAATATCAAGGCTAACGCCTCGCGCTCGATCTGAGAGTACTTTCTTTCGGCAGTTGTCAGTGTTCTCGACCGAAAGCCTACGGGTCGCTTCTCACCTTCGGTGTGATGAAAAAGTGCAGCACTAACTCCGTATGGGGACGCATCACACTCCAAGAAGAGCTCACGGTTCGGGTCAAAATGAGTGAGTACGGGTGCCGCGCACAACGCATTTTTCACTTGGACAAAGGCTTTCTTTTCTTTGGTACTCCACGTCCACTTAGCGCCCTTTTTCAGCAGTTTGTACAACGGTGCTAGAGTGGTAGACAAGTCGGGCATAAACTTGTTATAAAAGGTTACCATGCCCAGAAATGAGCGTAGCTCGCAGACGTTCTGTGGAGAGGGGGCTAGCCTGATAGCATCTACGTTCTTTTCCATGGGATGCAGTCCGTTCGCGTCAATACGGTGACCTAGATATGTAACAGAGGGCTCGCTAACGCGGCACTTATCAGCACGAAGCTTAATACCATGTTCACGGAAGCGCTCGAGCACAGCCATCAGATTGCGGTTTTGGCTGTCACCCTCTTTCGCTATCAACACGTCATCTAGATACGCTTGCACCCCAGGCAAGCCCTGTAGGATTGATTCAATCCGCCTTTGAAATATCACCGGTGCCGAAGCAATCCCAAACGGGAGCCGGTTGAAGCAAAAGAGGCCCTTGTGGGTGTTTATCACGGCCAATTTGCGAGACTCTTCGTCTAGCGGGATCTGGTTGTAGGCGTTGCGCAAATCCAAAATGCTGAACCGCTCCCCCCCATCTAATTGCGCAAAAATATCCTCGATAAGAGGCAGCAGGTATTGTTCCAGCTCGCATACTAAGTTCAAAGTAACCGTGAAGTCACCGCAAATGCAAACTGTGCCGTCTTTCTTTAAGACTGGAACAATGAGCGTAGCCCATTCCAAGTGCGTCACTGGTGATATAATGCCAGCTGCCACGAGTCGATCTAATGCTTCTGAAACTTTATCTAACAGAGCGTAGGGTACCTTTCTTGCCTTGAAGAACTTTGGCGTCACTCCAGGTTTGATGTGAAGGCGCACCGGTGGGCCTTTCATCAGTCCTACGCTCTCCGTGCACAGGTCGGAGTAGCGGTCCAACACAGCAGGCGCGGGCGGAGACTCCGGGCTCGACCCGAGTGGTGGCGCAGCTACGTGGAGTACTGCTGCGCCCTGCTCTTGTAGTTTGTGCAGCAAATCACGACCGCACAGGAGAGGACCTTCGCAGTCCAATACGATTAGGTTGCAATCAACCTGATTTGTGGCATACACGCATTGACAGTACTCCAAGTACGGGTAGCTTCCCCAAATAGAACACCAGCTTTATCTTCGGCTCCTGCAACTTCGGCCATTGATGACGGTGGGCTTTGTAGGTTGCTCTCGAAATGACGCATACGGGCGAGCCGGCATCAAGGTCCATCTTCAGCTTTACGCCGTTCCACGTGAACGTTTCCTGAATCGGTGGCACCAATGAATTCTTCGAAGTTACGGACCAAAGTTGCGACGCGCTGCTATCACTGTCGTTGGCTTGGGCTGTTACGTTCAACGCGTTGTCGATCCTTTGGCACATGCGTGCCAAGTGCCCTTGTTTTCCACATTTGTAACAGTGCCTCCCACGCGTTGAACAGGTCGCGCGCTTATGATTACGCTTTCCGCAGCACTCGCATGGCTTTCCGTCTTCGTTTTTCTTCTGGCCTCGCGGCACCCAGCGTTGCTCCTTCATTGCCGACACTGTTACCGGGGGCGTTTCTCGATTTATGTTCTCCGCATCTAACTCTGCCTTTTATGCCGCCAACGCAAATGCCTCTGCTTCTTGTAATGTCAACTCAGGTTTCGCGAGCAGCTGCTTTTGCAAATTTCTTGAACGTACCCCGCACACGATACGGTCCCTTAACATCCTATCCAGCATGGACGAGAAGTTGCAGTTATGCGCTAGGCGCCGTATTTCCACAATGAATGCGTGAACAGACTCTCCTTCCTGCTGGTTTCGCTGGAAAAACTTGAAGGTTTCTGAAATTTCGTTTGGTCGTGGGTCATAATACTCGCTTAGAACTTTCACTACCGCATCGTAGCCGAGTGCGTTTGGCTTCTGCGGTGCCACTCTACCGCATAGCACATCAATCGTTCGCGACCCAAGTGCGGCTACCAACAGGGCTCTTTTCCTGGCATCGTCAGTGACTTCGTTTGCTTCAAAATATGCCTCAACCTTCACGAGGTACGCTTGCCACTTATCTGTGTCGTCGTTGAATTCCGGGAGGCGGTGACTCATGCCTGTCGATGGGGTGGCTGCTTGCTCGCCTTCAGGAAGCAGCTGGGTCTCGTTCTTTGTTGAAATACTCGTCGCCACTGTTATAACCGGCCCCGCCGCTGGGCCGTGCCCCGAAATGCACGGACAGAGTAGCCAGGGCAAAAAGCGAGCGTTTATTGTCCGGCTTGGGTTCTTATAAGAACGAAAGGTAAGAGAAGGGGAAGAGGGAAATAAGATAGAAGGCGCGCGCAGCGTAGACTGGCAGCGCTTGTTTAGCGGTGGTAAACAGTTCGAAGCAGCGGGGAAGAAAATCCCATCCCAGGATGACATCATGAGAGCATGCAGGAATGATGACGAATTGGGCGACATACAGAACGTCCTGATTGACAACGCGAGCTGTGCAGCCTGCTGTAGGATGAATACGATGTGAGCTAGCGGTACGAAGGGACAACCCAGAAATCGGCGTCATCACTTTTCGAAGCAAGCGGCAAAGGTTTTCGCTCATAACTGATACCGCAGCTCCAGTGTCAGTAAGAGCAGATGCATGAACAGCGTCCACAAGCACGTCAATGACATTAGATGGGCGGCTTTGAGGGCTTTCACAATGCGATAGCGTCGCAGTCCTTGCCTCTGGGACTGCGACGACTAGTTTTCCCGCTCATGAGCAGAAGAACTTGGCCGCATGGGGGACAGAGACCGACGTTGTGGAGACGGTGACCTTCGAGCAGACGGACCTGGGGGAGACGACAGTGGCACAGACGGCAGTTCGTCGTTATACGAACGGCTAAGGTGGCCAGCAACAGGAGAAGAAATGGGAGCCGGCTGTAGTCGAGAGCAATAACGGGCTACGTGACCGGCGTAACCGCAAGCAAAGCAGATGGGCCGGTTGTCGGGTGTGCGCCATCGGTTTGCCGGGGTGCGTCTCGTCCGGAACGGTGGCTGGAAAGGCTGCATGGTGGCCTGAAAATGAGGCTGAGGGGTTGCGCCAACATACGCAGCCGGCGTACACGCTGCAAAGGACGTAGGCCGTGCGGCAGCTTCGGCGTAAGTCAGTGGTGCAGGCAACGACTGGAGGCGGCCTGGCGACCACTTGGGCGTAACTTGGGGGCGCAGGGGCCGGAAGTAGTTGTGGGTAGTACGCAGGCATGACCTCCGCTATTTCCTGCTCAATCGCTCGGCGGATGGGTGGAAGAATGGTAGTTGCTGATTGTTGAACAGCTGGTGGGTGGGCAAAGGGAAGGAGCGAGAACTGGCACGCGATTTCCTCACGTATGAAAGACTTGAGGTCTGCCAGCAGCGCCACCTGATCACATCTCGCCTCCAAGCCAGCAAGCCCTTCATCTCGTGACTAATTATGAAATGGAAGCGCACAACGTAGAAGCGCTTGTCCCTGTCTTTCCGTCTGCTTCTACGTTGTGCGCTTCCATTTCATAATTAGTCATGTATCACCAACTCGCCCAATCAACCATTTTGACAAATTACTTCATCTCGTGGTGTGGAGCGACGGGTCATCGAACGCTGCCGGCGCAGCTCCTCGTAGCTCTGGCACAGCGTGATGACCTCAGCCACTGTGCCTGGGTTTTCGGCAAGCAGCATCGTGAAGGCATCATCGTCAGTGCCCTTCATGACGTTCCGGATCTTGTCTGATTCGTACATGCTGTCGTTGGATTTCTTGCACAGGTCCAGGACATCTTCAATGTAACTGGTGAATGGTTCACCGGCCTGCTGAGCGCGTTCGCGTAAGCGGTGCTCAGCTTGCAGCTTACGACTGGCAGGGTGGCCAAAAACGTTGGTGATAGCGGTATTCGAATCTGACCAGGTTGCGAAATCGGACGCGTGGTTGGTGTACCACAAACTTGCAACGCCCGCAAGGTAGAACACCAAGTTTGTCAACTTGCCGTCTTCGTCCCATTTGTTGGGGAAGTTCACGCGCTCGTAAATGGCGAGCCAGTCCTCCACGTCAGTGCCATCGGCGCCCGTGAAGATGGGTGGTTCGCGAATCCTGGGGACACCGGGACAAGGGTGTCCACAATGGCGACAGAAACGGCCAAGCACGGACTCTCCGCGCGAGCGGCGTTCTTTTTGGGTAGACCACTGGAAAGCACTTGAGAGTTCGACCCATTTAAGTGTTCGGCGGCTTCTCTACAATATATATATACATATATATGTATATATATATGTGTGTGTGTGTGTGTGTGTGTGTGTATATATATATATATATATATATATACACACACACACACACACACACACACACACACACACACACACACACACACACACACACACACACACACACACACACACACACACACACTAAACGATACCTATGCACCCGAACGGACGGTCAAGGCAAGGTAACGGTTGCAGACCGGCTGACGACGTGTGCTGACGGTTCGCGGCGTTGGCAAGCAAGGCAGGAGCGAACGAACTGCTGCACGTATTGAATTATGAAATATATATATATATATATATATATATATATATATACATACACCCTATTTAACCTATTTGCTCGCATAATTTGCGCACTTTTCTTCGCGATTTTGGGGCCCTGAGAAGGGGGTGCGCAAATTACGCGGGGATTTCACCAGCGCATACAAAATTTTGTGTCGCAGTCCTAGCACACACAGTCTGTAGTACATTTAAAAAAAGAAAAAATAAAGTGGAGCACAAATGAAGTGCACTTGTTTATTGTGAAATAATTAGTGTGTACATTAACCAGTGAGGTCCGGTCACTCGTGGTCTAACGGGAATCACTAATTGGGAAGTGCTATTCAGAATCATCGTCGTGGCCGCTGCCACCGCCCTTTCGAAGTGCGTCGTCTTCGGTTCCGTCAAGCGTGTTCGAATGCGCCATTTTCTTGAAGACAATGCTGTGAGAAACTACATCCCACGACACGGTGATACCGAAAGAACAAAGCATCCACACATAACTGAAAAGGCCTTTTTCAATGGCAGGAAACTTGCATTATCAAACGCGCACCCTTCTGCTTTCTCGCATACCGATCGCGCCGGTCGTCACTTTGAAGTACGTCCCCTGGAAGTGCTTTGTGGTGACACGTTTCCCGTTTTCTTAGACGAAATTTAAAATAACGAGCTTCAATTTCGCCGCATCTATATTACTGTAGCACATCGCAAAGGAATAGCTAAAACGCGTCGCCCGGATGGCGAAACCTAAACTTCTGAAATGGACCAAGCGTGCTTTGCAGTATGGATGCAAAGAACGAGGGGAACAGTTCGCGTGACAGGCCCTCGCACACCTTCGATGCAGAAAGTCGTCCGCGCCGTGACGTGAGTGTGTATTCTTGTCATTATCCTGGTGGTAGAGATTGGGAGGTAGAGGGAGGCAAACGCTCGAGCAGTTCCAGTGACCCGTCAGCGTGAGTGTGTATTCTTGTCATTATCCTGGTGCTAGAGATTGGGAGGTAGAGGGAGGCAAACGCTCGAGCAGTTCCAGTGACCCGTCAGCAGGTTTGTGTTCGGGTGCTGTATTCCAGGGACCCTAGTTTGGGGGAAGTCCTTGAAAGAAGGGACTTCGCACTCGCAGCTCCTTTCACTGCGCTCGTCTGCTCGGCATTGCGTGCACCCAGCCGAAGCATCAAAAGGCCCAAAGATGCGTACTTCGGTGAGCTTGCTCGAAAGGTTTGGGTAGCGTGAATTATGCGCCTAAATACTTTTTTTCTGAAGATCTGGCAAAATATTACGGGTGCACAAATTATGCGCCTAAATACAGTATACATATATATATATACTGTATATATATATATATATACTGTTTCGTTTCTTTTTCAGGGTAAAGTTTGGATTAGTGACGCTTATTTTGACCCAGCACAGATGTAAGAATGGACAACTGGTTTAATAGGTTACTTGTGTTTTTTAGAACTTTTCGTTTAATACCGGTGCAACAGTTTTAGGCATGCATGAAATCTCCTGACTGGACTGTGGTGCCGCCAGTGCCTTGGAAGCTCCTCAAGCTTCGCCCAATCAGTTTGGTAGCTTCAAACATTGCCAGTGCCTTCCCAACAATCTCCACCCTCTGCCTGCTCAATTTCTGTGAAAGCTGCAGTCAAAATTAGAGCCAAGTCCAAATGCAGAGCTTCTACAGCCGGCTTTGCACGTTCTGTTTGAAAGCATGCTGTAAATGACATTTGTGGTGAGGCATGCCACTCAACCATTGGCATAGTTGCAGTCATGCTCACCTTTAGGATTGCCTTCTTGAATGTTGGCAACGTTGTAGCACTTAGATTTTGCGTTTTCCTTAGGGAGTATAACGGTGGGTAGTCTATGGCAGTTTCAGTATTTTCTCCTGAAAGGGAATTATGAAAAATTTCAAGCCTGCATTGCAAGGGGACTATCTTAAAGTGACACTAAACAGGAGCAGTCATTTAGTTCAGATAGACAAGCTGTGCTCTGAAAATTATAAAGCCTTGTGCTGCACTATCATAAGTTTATTATTAGTGGAGAAAATTGAAGCTGATGTTTCATTTTTAAATTTCGCACCAAGACCTCTGCATTACAGAAGAAATTTCAAAATGTATTATCAGTATTTTCTTGGCATTGCCTTGGCGAAAGTTTCTAAAACATCATTTGCTATGTCTGTGGCACCTAGAGATTACAATGTACCTTATTTTTATTGATCTGAAGCTATGTAGCACCTAGTAGATGCCTTTGAAATTTCTCGCGTTGCTGTGTTTGGTGTGGTAATCTCTAGGTGGCGTTGCCACCTGCATTTTTTATCACGCGTTTTCTCACTTACTCATATTGTGAAGTCTTACATTACTAACATGCAAAAAACTATTTTGCTTTTTAGTGCCCCTTTAAATGACTTTATTTCTGCCAAAGGTTCAATAATTACTGTAATTTGTGGGGCTTGTTTATTTTTGAACAAGAAAAAGCCCATGAATTTAGTGAATTGCAGATTCTTTTGTGGATGCATTTTATAACAATAATGAATAGCTTTTTATTTATGTCTCTCACATAATTATTCTCCTTTAATTCATCACTCGAAGGCTTTAGTCGGGTGTCAATCTAAGGTATCTTTGTACCTAGTCTGTGCCTGCAATGACTATTAGTTGCTGCCTCGACTCAATGGCTGTCTTGGACTTTGTTTTGTCACTCCGAATGCAATTTCACAAGACAGTGTCAAGCATGGTCTCCTAGCTCATCGTTTTCCATGATCGGCTTTTGTTAACCTACACTTTTCTTTCTTATTTGAAAGTGTCCTTTTAGTTTCTAAAAAGCTTTGGGATTCTTATAGTAAAAGGAGGATCTTTTTTTTTAGTTTTCAGAGTACACATGCTGTAGATGGCACCTAATGTACGAACTCCTTACTTGGCTAAATACTGGCATACTTTCTTGCTTCCTAGTGCTTCCCAGAACAACTGGGTATTTGGCCAGAATATTGGTGACCACATTGTTCTTTATTTTTTCTTTCTTTCATATCAAGACAGTGAGTGCGCAAGAAATACTGAAAAGTCGTTGCCGCTTCCTCTTCTGTTAACACACTCTTCGAATCGTACATGTTTTTATACTTTGTAGTTGTTTTTCTTATTCGTTTATCTTCATTACTTAAGCAGTGTTCAGAGTACCTAAAATTATTTGCTTTTTTTAGTGTTTCCAAAGCATTCTTTAGCTTATCTTGTGTTTTCTGTATGAATTTTGTGCCCTGAACATGCTTTATAAGCAGATAGTGTGAAGCCAGTAGTCGCAAGTCAACTCCAGTATATCTTGGCATCACTAAACAGTTTTGTGTACTTTAGGATACACGAAAGCATAGCAATTCAAATCCCTGACATGGTGCTTCCGCTCTCTTTTTGTGCTTCTGCAGTAACAATGCATATTTCCTTAAAAAGAGTACACCTCTAGATAGCAAGTGTATCAAAATCTTACGTGGTCCTAATGTGCACTTGCGACATTGTGAGCAGGTTGCCGTCACTAATAACTAATGAGCGCAGGTTTGTTTGTTTGTTGAAAGTGTGTTTCTTGCATCTAGGCTTTTTCTCATGCATGCGCCACAATTAGTGTTTTGAACTCCTTAAAAGAACATTGAAACTGAGATCTGTATCTGTGAATGTCTCTCCTCTTTTTTTTCTGTTTATTGTTTTCATTTTTTTGTCTTTTTACTGTGTACATTCTTCAGTTTTATTAGCACATTTATGTTGTTTCAATGAAAAGAACTGCCGTGTGCCCATTTTTTTTCTTACTATATACTCTGTATGCCACGTTTGCCAATCTCGGTGTTACGAACCCTGTCAAGGCTGATCTATGGCTTTTTTGTCTGTACCACCAAGCTTCATTGAATGTATTTGAATCTGGAAAGAAATTCTGATTGATTGATTGATTGATTGATTGATTGATTGATCTAGTGAGATCGTTCTAGCGCATTGAAGAACTGCGATGGGGTTTTTTAAAGGAACACTAAAGGCAAATGATGATTTATGTTGGAGTGAATGCTCATGGTATGAGATCTAGAGCAGCAATGTTATCAACAGTAGTGCCTTGCTTAGCAAGACATTAAACTAAATGTATTGCTCGACATTCGTCACGAGGGGGACATTTGCAAAATGGCCCTGATGACGTGAGAGCGTCCAACTATTAATAATCACTATTAATCAAACTAGCTGCAATAAAGAAAAAAGTTTCAGTGCATCAAGAGACATAACTAAGTGATGCTTGTCCATTTATGCTTGATTTATAATAAAAAACTGCCTGGCGTTACTGTGGGGAATCAGTGCAAGTGGTTCAAAAGCGGAGTTTTTGGCTGGTAAGGCCATATAGGCGGTCCCATCTAGCAGAGCCCAGTTGAACCAAGCAAGCAGAAGTATGGCCTCTGAGATGGCAAAAGTCTGTTTGAAGGCTGTGGTTTCTACTGTGGCTACAGCTACTGTCGCTCCGCTGGTACTTGTGTCGGTGTTGGCGTAGTGAAAGCTGTCGATGTTGGGCATGGTAATAGTGATGTCCAACAGTCGGATTTTAGGTGGGGGATTTTAAGTGCGATAATGGGATGCTGACCATGAAAACGTAATTTTATTTCAGAATAAGCACTTTCTTGGCATAAATGTTTCACTAAAAAGTTTCTGGATGGCTATGTCAATCATCAACGTTAACCTAATACTTGCCTTTAGTGTCCCCTTAAAAAATGCACAACGATTGTGGTTCTGATAGCTGTGTCACTCAATTCAGCAGTTTTTTATAGTGATAAAAAAAAAGAAAACAAGTATGTTGTAATTGATGGTGTGATTGTGTTGCATGTTTTTTGTTTATGTACAGCTATAAAAATGTCATGATATTTTGCGCAAGCACAGGACGAGAACTTTGTGCCATATCATATAGTCGGGGTACAGTTCGAGCTGTACGTGCCTTTTAAAGATTGGTTCTAATTGAAATTTCAGTACGCACTCACACTTTCTTTTCTATTTTTCTAGCTGTGGCTTTTGATTTACTCAGAAAAAGTGTGCATTATCCTGTTCGTACTCCTTTAAGATAACCAAGGAAATACCGTGCATCCTAATTTGCCTCTCAGAATATTCAAATTTCGTACTGTTGTGCGACACTCGTGTAGATGTTCAACTAAGTAGTTTGATACAAGTGCACATGCTCAAAGTTTTATATGCTTCTACATCTCACCTTTTGATTAATGTGATTAATCTAAGTGCAGTGTGTAATTTGCAAGGCACTGACTAGTGGGACCATCTCTGAGTGCGAAGCGCGAGCGTGTGCACGAGCTGTAGACGCCGGGCTGCTGGAGCATTTGTGTCCATACCAGCTGCCTGCCTACTACCTGGCGTCGCTATTAAACTCATTTGCAAAGTGGTGGCAGTGTGCTCGCTACGCAAACCTGGAACTTCAAAGCCGGAAGCTGCCCACTGCATCAGCAATGCCTGATCAGACAACCGAGCAAGGCACCACTCTGCAAAGCATGGCCCAATCTCAACTGGTCATCGTATTTGCCACCCCGCGCCAAAGGGATCCCCCCTTCTTCAGCGGCGCCGAGGACCAAGATGTGGAAGACTGGTTGCAGCTGTTTGAAAAGGTGAGCGCCACCAACAAGTAGGACGACCCCTCGAAATTGGAGTATGTCCCATTTTATCTCAAAGACGTCGCCAGCCTGTGGTTCACAAACCACCATACTGAATTTACCCCTTGGGCCGCTTTCAAGACCACCCTTGCAGCTGTGTTCAATTGCCCCGCAGTGCGCAAGCTGCGTGCTGAGCAGCGCCTAGGCGGACGAGCGCAAAGGCAGGGCGAAAACTTCACTAGCTATATTCAAGATGTTATCCATCTATGCCCGCGCTTTAACCCTGAGATGACCGAACAAGACAAGATCAAGCATATCTTGAAAGGAATAGATGATGTCTTTCAAATGTTGCTGGCAAAGGGCCCAAGTACCGTATCCGAACTTATGACCTTGGTACTTGAACCCTTTGCCAGATCTTGGAAGAAATTCGCAAACAACGTGTATAAGTTCGGAGGTCGACGACAGCAGATGACTCTCTCTCGCTGCCCTGGCCGTCGGTGGTGACAGCACCCTGCTGGAGCAGATAAAAGAATATATACGCGAAGAGGTCGCACGACAGCTTTCGTGTCTCACGTATCTTTCGACCATGGAAGCACCAACAAACCACCTAACGTTGACAATCAGACAGGCTATTGAAGAGCAGGTCTCTGAGGCGTTGCCATTACCTACGTCTGCCTCTCCACCAACACCTGTTGCCGCGCCACTGACTTGTGTGGCCGTCGCGGCAATGCCTCCGCCTCGTGCCATTGTATACGCCACAACCTGTGCGACCTTCCATTGCGCCGTTTCCAGCTAAACAGTAGCACGATGGAAATCTTTGGTGCACTGCTGACATCAGGCAAATATAATACTTTTGCGGAATTCCAGGTCACGTTGCAGGTCTATGTCGTCGGCGCTTTGTAGTTAATGCACCAAGGTACCCCGACTACTCCTGTCAGCCTCCATACCACGCGCCACCTGAAGTTCGCGAACGCGATGCGCAAGCGGCTCCCGGCACCTGAAACTCCGCTTCTCGACGTTCTGCTTCCCACTCGCCTTCCGCTTCAACAAGTCGTGGTTCTGTATCGCCTATGCGTCGACGACCCACCTTCATTGCAACGGAAAATTAACTGTTGCAGCTCCGGAGGCACGAGCAGCGTCGTCGTCTAATCGTTTAAGTCCTTGCCTGTCTCCCACCAACTTATCGATGTAATCGACAAAAATGTACGAACACTCACTTATCGATACCAGTGCCACGATATCTGTGATTAGTCAAAGACTCTGCCACTCTCTTAGTAAAGTGATGATGCTTTCTCCCGTGGTTTCTCTTAGCACTGCGAGCCCCAACAATTTGAGCCCCTCGCAGCATGTACAGCAAAAGTGGCTATTCGAGACGTGTTGTACATCATTGAATTCCACATGTTGGCTTCATGTTCCCACGATGTCATCCTAGGATGGGATTTCTTATCACATCATCACGCCGTCGTGGACTGCGCTTGTGCTGAGGTGGAGTTGTTACCGTTTTGTGATGCGCCTTCTGTTGATGCGGCCGTATTTAGTGTGGCTAACCTTGTCGTCGCTATGGACATAGACGTTCCTCCGTTCAGCGCCCAGTTTGTCTCTGCCTGCTGCGCTTCACTTTCTGACGCTACCGTCCTATTCACCCCATCTGACATCTTCGGTAGCCGCCACCACACATCGTTGCCATTTGCCGTTCTTGTGCTTTGTCAAGACACTACCGAAATATTTATTTCCAATCCCAACTCGTGCCCCCTCAGTTTGCGCTGTAACGAGACGCTCGGCCACATTCAGCTTATCGATGAAGGTACTATCGTGCCTGCCGATTTCTTCGACACCAAGCCGAATACGAAGCTGAACACGTTGGTTCCTCACTTTGCCTTGAACAGCGTGTCGTCCGATGCATTTCATCATTCTATTGACAGCCATCTCGCCCCGACTCGAGAGCAGCTTGTTACCCTGTTGCATGACATCAGGCGTTTGTTTGACTTTCCCCAAGTGGTGCTAGGAAGAATAAACACCGTTGTGCACACAATTGACACAGAGAAGAGTACTCCTTTGCGCCGGTGCCCCTATCGTATGTCCCCGGTGGAGCGTCGTGTAATTTCAAAACAAGTAGATGACATGCTGCAGCGTGGAGTCATCAAGCCTTCTTGTAGTCCTTGGTCTTCACCAGTTGTACTTGTCAAAAAAAAAAAAAGATTCGATCCGGTTCTGCGTAGAGTAAAGGCGCATAAACAACATTACGAGGAAAGATGTTTACCTTCTTCCCCATATAGACAACGCTCTCGATTGTCCCCAAGGTGCAGAATTATTTTCCTCGCTTGACCTTCGCTAAGGTCATTGGCAGGTCTCAATGGCCGAGTCTGATCATCCAAAAATTGCGTTTGTCACACCGGATGGTCCCTATGAATTTACCGTAATGCCATTCGAACTCTGCAATGTGCCCGCCACATTCGAGCGAATGATGGACAGCATTTTACGTGATCTCAAATGGAACATATGCTTGTGCTATCTTGCTGACGTTGTGGTCTTTTCACCTGATTTCACTTCACATCTCTCTCGTCTGCGTAAGATTCTACAGTGTCTTACAAACGCCAGGCTTCAGCTTAACCTGAAGAAATGTCACTTCGGGGTTAAACAACTCGCCATACTTGGTCATGTGGTCTCGAAAGCCGGCATCCTTCTCAACCCTGACAAGCTTCGTGCTGTTGCCGAATTCTCTAAGCCGACTACAGTTAAAGAACTACGGAGCTTTGTGGGCCTGTGCTCCTATTTTCGTCGGTTTGTCCGAAACTTTGCTTTCGTCAATGATCCGCTCACCAAACTCCTTGGTGGCCCTGAAGATCTTTCGAATTGGACAGCAGCCTGTGACGAATCCTTTCAACACTGCGCCAGCTCCTTACCTCACTACCCATACTGCGTCATTACGGCCCTTCCGCGCCGACCGAAGTACACACGGATGCAAGTTGCGTCGGCCTTGGTGCAGTACTTGCGCAACGCAAACCTGGTTTTACGGAGTATGTGGTCGCCTATGCCAGCCGCGCCCTCACTAAGGCAGAAGCCAACTACCGTATTTACTCGATTCTACCGCGCCCTCGATTGTAACGTGCACCCGATTTCCACCGCGAAAAAAAAAAAAAAAAAACGTAAGACATCGATTGCAACGCGCACCCATTTTTTTTCGCTGGCCCGCTCGATCACACCACTCGAAAAAACGATTCCTTTCGGGATTGTCTTCCATCTAAATATGAGGTACGGGCGAAGCTTGTGCCCATCTGACGTGTAACAGAGCATTGCCGTCACTGTAGTTTTACCGTGGACCGATGTCAGCACGCGAACTTGCTTTGCCCCCTTCTTCTCGACAGTTGTGGTGCCAGGCATGTCGAAGTAAAGAGGCGTCTGATCGGCATTCCAGATTTGCCCAAGCAGGTAGCCGTTGTTGCGCCGCAAGTTTAGGACGAACCTCTGAAAACTGTAAAGCTTTTCATCGTACTTCTCCGCAAAAGTTTTCGCATATGCATGTTTCCCTTCGAAGGGAAGAGCCTTTCCTCTTCATATAGTTAATTAGCCAGCACCTGCTCGTTTTAAACTGGCTCCGCATTAGACTTTTTTCTAAGACTAATTGCATAGCCCGCACTTGGAGCTGTTCTGTCGTCACGGGCCGCTGTGCCGCTCGCTCCTCAAGCACATACTCGCGGAGCAGCTCTTTAATTTGCGGAAACCGACCCTTCTGTGGCTCACTGAAGCCTTTGCGTGAAGCTTTGCTGTCGACAATCTTCTGCTTTTGTTTCCGCCGCTCCCGCACGCACGTTTCGGGAACGACCGCGATGCGGCCCGACTTCCGTCTGTTTCTGCACACGCGATGACTTTTCTTTTAAAAGCGGCATCGTGGTGCACTTGAGTTTTTGGAGTCGGCCCTTTCACGTCGTCGATGCTAATGCACTACTAGATGACGAACTCCTCAGCACACGTACGAAGTGCCGCACATGGTAAACACATAGGCAGAAATAGCCGACGCACCATGCCGACGCACGTAGGGGGCGGCCATTTTGGATTTGCGATGGCAATAGATTGACCGTAATTTTTTGTTCGTACTCGATTCTAACGCGCATGCGATTTATGAACTCGCTTAACCGGAAAAAAGGTGCGCGTTAGATTCGAGTAATTACGGTATTCTGTTACGGAAAAAGAGTGCCTGGTGATTGTGTGGGCATCAAACAAGTTTCACCCCCATTTGTACGGCGAAACTTTGATGTGGTAACTGACCAGCACGCTCTTTGTTGTTGGCTTCACTTAAAGGTCCTTCTGGTCGCCTCGGACGTTGGGCACTACGCCTCCAAGAGTTCGACATATGCGTCGTCTACTGATCAGGGCGAAAGTACTCTGACGCAGATGCGCTTTCACGATCACCCGTGGAATCTGATGATACGGAAATATCGGCCCTTGACCTTCCCTTCTCTGCCGTCAGCGTCACAGACATGCCATTCGAACAGCGGAAGGACCCTTGGATTGTCCCGCTCTTGAATATGCTTTCTGACACATCAACTTTCGGTTACCCCAGTGCTCTTCGCCACCAAGGAACACACTTCGTCATACAGTATGGGCTGTTATGCTGTCGCAACTATCAAGTGGTGGGTCGTAAATGGCTGCTAGTCATACCCAGCCATATGCGGTCTAATATCTGCGAATATTTACATGCTGAACCGCAACACGCACACGCCGGTGCGCTAAAGACGTATTAGCGGATTTGCCAATGTTACTACTGGCGAGGTACGTTTGTATGCAAACGCATTCGCTCATGTTCCCTTTGTCAGCAGCGCAAGACATTTCCTCATTCACCCGGTCAACTGCAACCTTTATCATGTCCAGCACGCCCGTTTGACCGTGTTGGGATTGACCTATACAGCCCCCTACCGTGCTCTGTTGGTGGCAATCGATGGGTTATTGTGGCTGCCGACCATCTGACAAGGTGCGCCGAAACGGCAGCGCTAGCTTCGGCTGGTGCTCGTGACGTAGCAACCTTCATCTTGCATCGGTTTGTTCTTCGTCATGGTGCACCTTGGGAGCTCTTTAGTAACAGGGGCCGCGTATTCTTGTCCGAAGTTCTGTAGCAGCTCTTACATTCATGCCAAATGGTACACCGCACATCAACAGCCTACCACCCTCAGACGAATGGCCTAACGGAACGTTTCAATAGAACCCCGGGAGATATGCTCGCTATGTATATTGATTCCGACCACTCCAATTGGGACGTTGTTCTTCCTTTTATGACGTACGCCTACAATACGGCGATTCAATCAACAACAAACTTTTCTCCAATTTTTCTTTTATATGGTCGTGACCCGTGCAGCACACTCGACACAATTCTTCCATACAATTCTGATGCCTCCGAGTTCAGCCCAGTTTCTGAAATGGCCGAGCATGCAGAAGAGTGTCGTCAGATTGGACAGTTCTTCATAGCCAATAATCAAGCCCTTCAAAAAGATCGCCACGACCCTGATCTTGTTCAGGACACTTTCCCCGTCGGTGCTCTCGTGTGGCTCCGACTGCCTTTCCACTTTCCTGGACTGACTCCCAAGTTTGCACTGAAATTTATTGGCCTTTACCACATCATACAGCACCTTTCTTCTGTCACCTATGTGATTGAACGGCTCAAGCCGTCCACGGACAAGCGCCGCCTTGGTTGTGAGACGGTCCACGTCAGTCTCCTCAAGCCCTGCTACGACCCTCCTGAGCCATCCTGGCGACTCGTCACCTTGAGTTGCCAGGATGGCTCGTCTTCGTCACTGGGGTATTGTAGTGGGGAATTCGCAAAGCACTGACTAGTGGGACCATCTCTGAGTGCGAAGCGCGGTCATGTGTACGAGCTGTAGACGCTGGGCTGCTCGAGCATTTGTGTTCGTACTGGCTGCCTGCCTACTACCTGGCATCGCTATTAAACTCCCTTGTATAAATAGTGTTACGCCTTAGAGACCAGACCGAACGTCACTTCCTCTGCAAATGCTATCTGCTTCAAGGCTAGCGAGTGAGCCTGCCTGATGTCTTCTCCTCAATGACATCACCTAGCTCAGTGGCACCGGTGTGTCTTGCGCCACCCACGGCAAACTCTCTCCACACACGGGTCCGGTTCTAACCAGGCGATGCATCGTCACCATCCAGTCTGGCGAGTCTTACTCAATGCGTGGCAATCTCACTCGTGCTTGGGTGCAACCCAGCGCAGCGGCTCCGGATTTGAGGATTATGACGCCACCCAGCGGCGGGTCCCGATTGGACGATTCTGATGTGACCGAGCGGCAGTTTTTATTGGATGTTGCTGACGTGAGGCATCAACTTGGGGCCTATAAAGAACCAAGCGGCGTTTCACCAAGCAGCCGACCTATGCGTCGGAGAGAAGCCAACATACGCGTCACAGAAAAGACATCTCTGCTCTTCGAGTCGATAAGTTGTCGGTCCCAGTGTCGAACATGTAACGCCTCTATTGTATGCTATACGTAAATCTTGCCTTAACTCACCGTCATCTTGTCCGCTCGTCTATCAGCTCTGCGCAGAAGTAGCCGTGAGATGCTTCTGCGCAGAGCTGATAGACATAAAACCCTATATAATAAAATTGAAAATTTGGTTTGTTACAATATCAGTATTACCCGGGAAACTGGCTGATATCAAGGGCACAAGCGTCTGTTGGCAAACTTTGTGCATATTTGCTGGATTCAACAGTATTCTCTATCCTGTTGTCACGTGCATCTATCCCTTCTGCGGTACATCCAAGAAGTTTCTAGCTTTAGAAGTCGTAACATATTGATTCCACCAGCCTTTCTATACAAATAATTTGTGTCCTTGCCCCTGTTATGCCGCAGCTTGTTCAGTTATAATTCGGAGATCGAAATGGCAGTATATACATTATGACTGGCCGCCACCTCTGATTGATTGTGTTGAAACAGGTGAATCCAGGTCTACAGTTATCAACACATTAATCTACTGAAAATGTAAGAAATGGCTTTCTTGCGGTGTATAATCTTTAATCATCAGTGTAAGGAAATCGCATCTTTTTACAATTAATATTAGTTCAGGTTTTGTAGCTGGTAATGCCTACTCATTTACTTTCGCAAGTCTCCTCAGGATTTCATATTTTTATGCAAGTTTAGCGTAGTGAAAAAAATTTTTAGGCACCTTACCATAGTCTCATAGTGTTTCCATTTGGCCCCGTCGTCGATCCACTCTCAGTTCTTTTGTCATGCTGTCGAATCAGTCAGATGACAAAAGTATCGTTAGTTAGCTGACTTTATTTGTCTTTCTACTTTAAAATTATCCGAGGTCCAATCATTTCCTAAAGGCACCTCAGTGTGGCCATTTTTTTTCCCACCCTTAAACTTGGCACCATATTCACCCGGACCAATTTCTTTTAATATATCGTTTGTAGTTTGTGAGGGTCATTGAATTTATGTAATGTTTTCTATCAGTTAGAAATTCTGTGTACAGGTGATTAAAATATTTTGATCATTAAGTTTTATGTGGTGCCCTAAGTTGAATTCTGTACTGTTTTAATTATTTAGTGGTGATGAGGATGCCTTTTAAGTGTGCCGTCATAGTCTAGCTGTCTTATTCGTTCGGTATAAAATCTAAGATTTGCACATGTGTAACCATACACATTCGCAGGTTATTGAAATATTTTGTGGTAAACAATTTTCTTCTAAAATTGCACATCACTTTTGGGTTTGTTCTCGTTGTATAAAATCATGGGTAAATTAATAAAGGCTACTAATGCATGTGCAGCATTTGTGTTATGCGTAAAAATCTGACTGAATTTTTCTTGCCAGAAAAAAGTTCTGAGCTAATGTAGGCATGATAAATTTTCTTTTTCTTTCTTGATATTTTTCAGTTTCATATTAACTGCTTTCTCATAATTTATTATTTCTTGATATGGTCCAATATAAGTCTATGCTAATGCTGTCCTGTGTTATGTTTACATTTTACTCTATAAAAAAATGGTGCAATAATTTAAAACCTTCACAGATTACTGTCCTGGCACTTTAGCGCGAATTTGTTGTCATTTATGTGGAATATCTGAATGTCATTCAAATCGGACCCCTTTGAAATGGTGGAGCTTGAGGATGACCACTCTTGAATCTTTGCACAATTGCTGCTTGAGCAACTTGTAACTATAACAATCAAATATTATCATGAGCCTCAATTACAAGTCCAGCCTCTCTTGTTCATGGCCCAGTACTCCTGTCTGATTCCGTGCATTTTGTGACGCTTGGCTTGCATTGCCTTGCTGTTCTCTTTGTGGCTCTGCAGGTTCCTCGTTTTTGCCTCTCTGGCAGTTCAATTGTGTCTGTGCAAGGTTTTGTTCCCTCACGCGCACAAGTAGAAATCAAAGATTAGGAGGAAACGGCCCCGAAGTGGTGGTATAGTTGCTAAAATACTCGTCTGCTCACCCGCAGGTCATGGGATCGAATCCCGACTGCGGTGGTTGCATTTTTAGAGAGAGAGAAACAAATGGAAAAGAAAGGCAGGGAGGTTGGAGGCGAAAATGTTGTAGACCCATGTGCTCAGATTCGGCTGCTGTTAAAAAACCAGTCGAAATTGCCGGAGCCCTCCACTAAGGCATCTCTCATGATCACATGGTTGTTTTGGGGCGTTAAACCCCACGTATCTTCAAGATTAGAAAACGCCTGCAGAAACACTCGGGCGAGCGTCTCTTCTTTTGCCACTTCCGTCCAGCTCAATTTTTTCACTATTTGAATCTCTCAAGGCTCATTTGCTCCCACATGGAATAGCATTGCACTTCATGTGACTACTGTAGTACGTCTTTTTCAAGAAAGGACCACTTAATCTGTCACATGCACATCCACACAGACGAACATTCCTTTTCTTGAGCCCACTGTAAGGAATCCTTTTCTTGGAAAGAAAACTTGAATATCCAAATATACAGTTGTCTTGCAAAGAAGAACCCCCTAAATGTCGGATGCAATTGGCATTTATGCGGTCACAGAAAAGTAATGGATTGATTAAATCTTATTGTCAAGATATGAAGTATATAAAATCTTTATTTGGTGCCTGAGCAATTGAGTTTATAGAGCAATCTGCAAGTATTAATGAAAATTGAAATGGAAATGGAGATAAGTGCCTTTGTGTGTTTTGTAGTCATTCCATGATCGCAGTTTGATTTCCCTTGAATGTGGACTGGCTAAACCTACCGCCACGACCCACTGAAGTAAGGCTATACTGCTGTGTCAAATTTGTTTCTTTTTCTAATGTTGATCAGTGCAAGGTCCTTTATTTTGAGTTTTATATGAGTTTTCTCTTGAACCTGGAAATAAAGATCCAGTATATTGTTTTCAGCTTAACATATCAATAATCCTGTTACAACCATGCCGACAAAACATTATGTATACATAACCTCAGTTTAAGGAAACATGTCTATTTACTTTTTCAGTTTGACAGTTTCAGGGGAAGCTGCTGTTAAGACCACCGTGAAAGCGATCTCCGGAGTTTCTAGAGTCTGCATGGCACATCCTGATGGAAGCATAACACTAAAGACATCTCTGCCACCGTGTACATGCAAGCAGTAGCTCCCAACTACAGCCATATTCACAGTCACTGTTTCATTTCTCTTCATTGGCAGCATTTTATCACATAAATTGTGTATTGTAAAGGCGTGTTTACAGTAGAGAGACATCTGTCATGAGCCCGATGAAAACACGAGGCAGACGCAAACTATCGGCTGACGAGTTGCCCGCTGACAAAGTCGCAAGACGCCATGGTCACACTAGGCTGACAAGGACAAGGCCTCAAAATAGAGCGTTTCATGGTAGGGTAAGATGATGAGAAACTGAAAACACCAGCAAAACGCATCCACAGCCTTGTCGACAGCGTGTCGTCGGGAGATCGGCGGCTGAGCGAAAATTGGCCCCATGTTTTTGCTTTAGATTACCACAAAGAGGGCGAAGGTCTTAGGGGAGTTAACAATGCCCTCTCTGGGGCTTCCGCAGCGTCTAAATAGGCAGCTCGAGCATCTAACGGAAGTCTTTTCTTCGCTACCCTATATTGTATCCCCAACATCGTCCTTCGTTACCGTAGATTATGGGGAGGGCTGCGCCGAGTAGCTGGAGATAAACTAAGGCAGAGCAGGGAGCATTGCTGAAGATGTGGTGTAGGTGTGCTAGTTTAGTCGGTATCACTGCGTGTGCTCCCAATGTGACCAGAGAATTTTCCAGCAAAAGACTTTGAGCACGACAAGGCACAGGCGGGGCCTTCGTGAGACCACCGGTGGACTGCTTGTGTCTTTGCAGTGTACATAGGCTGACGACAAGAGAAAAGACACTCCTAAAGACAGCCTGCAGACTAAAATTGGTGTCTTGTCTCTCTAGTGTAAACGATGAAGCCCATATCAAAAGGGGGTCTAAGGGCAACGTGAATTATTTTCTTATTAAAATGCTTTACGAGATTTCATTCATGCAAGCATTGTAAGGGACCATCATTAAGTCTATGCATTTCTTCCAAGAGGGAAGTGTTCTATGTTTTGTATATATTTGTTAATTCTTTATGTTCATATTTTCGTACATTCCTGCACATATATGCATATATCTTGAGCTTTTGCTTCGTCACTCATGTTTTTTAATTCAGATTGTGTCGGGGTATCAGAGTGCTCTGGTTGTGTTTAATACGTAATAATTTTTCCAAGGTTTAAATGTTATTTAGTACATTCGCAGTCCGCTCAATTTTTATTCAGCTTTATGCGATAGTCTCCAACAAGCATCCGTAAACTGGCGTATTTCACTTATGTACGCCCCCAGCTGGAATTTGCATCTTCAGTCTGGTCCCCTTTTCAAGATTACCTAACCACAATGCTAGAGTCCATACAAAACAGAGCAGCCCGATTTATATCTCGCAATTATAGCACTCATTGCAGCGTAACAACATTAAAACAAGAACATTCTATTTCGCCATTGCACGTTCGTCGCTCTGTTGCACTGTTATGTTTGCTGCATAAATATATTCACAGCACAAGACGTTCTACGCTACCCCTAACAGCACCATTGCGCATGTCCAGACGCCTGCACAATCACCTTAGTTTCACTCGCATTTACGGCAAAACGAAGGCATTCAACTTATCAGCGCTTCCTAAGGCCATATCATTAAGGAACGATCTTCCCGACTGCATCGCCTCCATCACCGATCCAGATTCTTTTCGCGAACATGTGTGTAATCATTTTTCATCGCACTAATCGCTCTAACTTCACTGATGTTTGTAGCTGCAGCTGTGCCACTCACCTAGTTTCACACTTCTCTTTGGTTCTCTTTAGTTTTCGCTGTACCCACCGTTGTCTTGCAATTTATATTGGTAAACGCCTTCGTACGGCTAGCAGTATGTGTGTTTAGAAAATGCGTGTGTATGTTGTACACCTCGGCCTTCCGATTTCTCCTTGATTTTTTGTTATTGCCATTGTTCTCCCAATTCTTGTTATTCTCCCAGTTTTTGTTGCTCAGTTGCACCGCCGTTGCTGCTCACTTGAATTCTATACCTACGCCTTCCGAATTTCTTTATTGTGTTTTGTTCATGTACCTTGAATTTCTTGTTATTCAAGCTTTCTCCATATCGGTAAACATTCGCTTATTACATTTGTTCGAGTGTCAGTGACTAGACACGCTTTGTCACGATGTTGTGTTATTTTCTGTGTATTCCATGTTATTGACGACCGTCCTTTTACTCTTTGAAGTTTGTACCCCCCTTACTCAATGCTCTCATTGAGCTTGTAAGGTATCATAAATAAATAAATAAAAGACAGTGCTCTATTAAAGGGATACTAAGGTCAAATAATAATTTATGTCGGAGTGAACGCTCAATCTATGGCAACATCTAAAGTGACAATATTATCAACAGCAGTGCCCTACTTACTGAGAATTAAGCTAAATGCACAAGAATACAAGTGCCGCTGTAGAGCATTCTCAAAATGATACCGATGCCGTCAGACGAACTGCCTACAAATAATTGCTAGTAACCGATCTAGCTGCACTAAATATAAAATCTTCCATATATCAAGAGACGCAATGAAATGCTGCTTGTTCGTTTCTGTTTTACTCGTGAAAAAAAGAAAAAACGCCGGATGTTACTGTAGGGAATGGCGCGAGTGGTTCAAAGATTATATTTTCGCGTGGTTAAACTGGACAGCTAGTGCCATCTAGCAAGGCCCAGTTGAACTAAAACACGTCTGCCATCTCGGAGCCAATGGCAGGAAATTGATCAATGGTCAGTGTTGGTGCTGTGGCTGCCGCTGCTTTCATTCTGCTGCTCCTTGTGTCAGTGGCCTCTCAGTAAGGCCGGGCAACGGTGTGCATGGCAACAGTGACGTGAGTTGGTCCACTTCTTCAGGCGGGTAATTTGCGCTAACCCGAGGCAAACCACAAAAATGTGATTTTATATCAAAATAAGCTCTTCCTTTGCACGAAAGTTACACCACGAGGTTTCTGGACCGCTATTTCAACAATCAACGTGTCCCTTCAAGTATTCTTAGTAATCATTTGACATAGTGACCTTCTTTTAGTCTCCACTCTCCTATTTTTTTCACGTTTGTACTGTCTGCCATCATTCGTACTCCGAAACTGAAAATTAGCATTTGTCTTAAAGACAATCATTTTGTGATTCATGAGAAATAAATGACTGGTAATGTAGATTCTTTCCTTTTTTTTAACACTGGCTTTCTATTTGTGGTCATGAGTGCTGAGCCATTGAAATATATGGCTGATAATGTGTTCAACACATGACCGCCCACTAGGTGCGATGAAGTCTGCATGCAAGATGTACTTAAACATCTGCGCCTTTTCCACTTGCAATACTAGTAATAAGATACAGAGTCCTCTCCTGATTCTCTGGATTGTGTTGACTTTTTTTATTGTTTTATATGTATGTATGTATGTATACATATATTGTAGCGAAGCCTCCGAACTCTGAAATGGGTCTAACTCTTGAGTACCTTCTAGTGGGGCTACCCAACGAGGACGCCGCTTGCGCTGAGAGTTTTTGCTTGGCCGTGACTGTCGCCATTGTGTATGCTCGCTTGTTGCCGGCTAATATATGCTTTAACAAGTTGATGGAGAGTGCTGCGAATTCCTTCAATGCCCTTAGAATAACGATCACGTACCCTGCCATCTATCATGTCCCACGATACCTCTCAGCAAACGCCTTCTCCCATGCCACTCCCTTGTCCTGGTGTCTTCAGAATCCACGATCCACCCATCTTCACTGGCTCAGATGGCACTGACGTGGAGGACTGGCTCGCCACATACAAGCGCGTGAGCGTCCTCAACAAATGGCATGGGAACGGCAAGCTGGCCAACTTGGTGTTCTACCTTGCGGGTGTTGCCAGTTTGTGGTACAACAACCACGCATCCAATTTTGCAACCTGGTCCGATTTTAAGAACGCTATCATCAATTTCGGTTGCCCTGCTGTTCGCAAGCTGCAAGTCGAGCAGCGCTTATGTGAACGCACTCAGGAGGCTGGTGAGTCATTCACCAGCTATATTGAAGATTTTCTGGACTTTAGCAACCAATCCAATCACACTATGTCCGAGGTTGACAAGGTCCAAAACATCATAAAAGGCATTGACGATGATGCCTTCATGATGCTGCTCGCCAAAAACCCTGGCACAGTGGCTGAGGCCATCACACTGTGCCAGAGCTACGAGGAGCCCCACTGGCAGCGTTCGATGACCCATCGCTTCCACCACGAGCTGTAACGCTTGCTGGCTTGGAGGGCAGTTGTGACCAAGTGGTGTTGATGGCAGACCTAAAGTCCTTCATCCGTGAGGAAATCGTGCGTCAGTTCTCTCTCTTGCCCTTTGCCCGCCAACCGGCTGTTCAACAATCAACTACCACCCTTCTCCCTTTCATCCGTCAAGCGATTGAGCAAGAAATACCGGAGGTAATGCCTGCATACCACCTCAACAGCCTCTGGCTCCTGCGCCTCTGAGTTACGCCCAAGTGGTCGCCAGGCCGATTCAAGTCGTTCCAGCACCTGCCCCTCTGACCTACGCCGAAGCTGCCGCTCGACCTCCGTTCTTTGCAGCAGGTATGCCCACTACATATGTTGACATGACCCCTCAGCTTCAGCCCAACATGCAGCCACCGTTCCATCCATTGGCCCTTGCGACATGAGTGAGGCCTACCCCGGTGAACAGATGGCGCACACCCGACAACCAGCCCATCTGCTTTGCCTGTGGTATCGCCGGTCACGTAGCCCGTTATTGTCATCGCACACAGCCGGCTCCAATTTTTTTTCCTGTTGCTTGCTGGCCAGCTCAGCTGTCCCTATCACGAAGAACCGTCGTCTATGCTACCGTCGTCTCACCCAGGTCCATCTCCTCGAAGGTCGCCGTCTTCACGGCGTTGTTCTCTGTCCCCCATGCGGCCAAGTTCGGCTGCCCATGAGCTGGAAAACTAGTCATTGCAGTCCCCGAGGCAAGGACTGTGACGCTTTCGCAATGTGAAAGCCCTCAGAGCAGCCCCTCGAATGTCCTTGATGTGCTTGTGGACGGTGTTTGTGCATCGGCTCTTATTGACACTGGAGCTGCCATATCAGTTATAGACGAAAAACTTTGCTGCTTACTTCGAAAAGTACGACGCCACTTTCTGGATTGGCCCTCCGTACTACTAGTTTGCATTATATTCATCCTACAGCAGGGTGCACAGCTTGCGTTGTCATTCAAGACGTTCTGTATGTGGCCCAGTTCATCATCATTTTGGCATGCTCTCATGACATGATCCTGGGACGGGGCTTTCTTTCCCGCAACACTGAGCAAGATTCTAATGAAACACAATACAACAGTGCCTCCAAACTCGACGACGGCTTGCACTCGTTTCACCATCCAACCGCGCTTGTAGCAGGAAAGGGTTGCTAGTACCATTCGTGACTGTGCAGGTAAACCAGGGAAATGCCACTATTTTTATAACCAACCCATCCCTGTACACTGTTACCTTGCTTCGAGGGGAATGTCTCAGCAGAGTGGAACCAGTTGATGACGGACAAATCCTCGGCATACCCGATGACACGCGTTGTCCCAGGTTGTGTACCCAGGGTGTCTACCAACCTGGAAAACCTGGAAAACCTGGAAAAGTCAGGGAATTTGAACACGCCTGGAAAAGTCAGGGAAAAGTCAGGGAATTTCTGAAAAATCCGGCCAGGTCATGGAAACTGACTGTAGTCTTTCAGATTGTCACGAAAATATTCATTAGCATTAATCAAAGCTATAAAAATCGCTCCTTAAACCACACAGAACAGCTAAGCAGAAGCATAGTTAAAAAAAAGCAGTGCATAGCTGGCGCTTCTACTTTCCGAGTACAACGTTACTCACGAGCATAAAATTGTGCATGTTTGTCTTGGCCGCGATCTCGGCTCGGCTTGAGGGTTTTCTGGTTAGGCTGGAAGTGCCATCAGCAGAGGGCAAGGTGCACAGAATATGCGAGTCGTAATTATTTTTTTATTGAAATGTGTAGTTTACAGGTGCGTAAATTGGACTGGGATACAAAAACAGTAGTAGAGCAAATATGGTAATCCAGATCGGATCCAATCCAATCCAATCCACATATCAAAATGCCTGGGCTGCAGCCATATTGCCATTCTTCTTGTGATGCCTTGAGCATGCAGCGAGTTGCTATGCCTCTTGCGAAGAAGGGTTCGTTTAACCCTGATTGGGTGAACGCGGAAATATCCGAGCACGCCTCATGGATTAGAGCAGTGCCGAACGATACAAGTAAGGCTCACTGTGCAGCATGCCAGAAGACTTTCTCGCTTAGCAATATGGGCATCGCTGCTGTCTCCAGTCACGCTGAGAGCAAGAAACACCTGACTGCTGTGAGCATTGTGCAAAGTGCTTCCCAGACAAACATCCGCGCGTTTTTCGGTGCTGGACCCAACTTGCCGTGTTCCATGGCTGCTACGACTACGAGTGAATGTGTATCGACTGTGCCAAGCACGAGTGCTGAAAGCGTGCCTGCTAAACCGGTGGCTGTCACGCCTGACGGGAAGGCATCCTTAAATGGGTGTCTGGTCAAAAAATGTGTCACGAAAGCAGAAGTTTTTTGGTGTCTGAACACTATAGCGACCCATGGATCGTTTCGTTCAGCAGCAGCGTCAGCGGCGCTTTTTCCCATCATGTTCCCCACGTGCAACGTCGCGAAGAAGTTGCAACTTGGTAAGGACAAAGTCGGCTATACAATTTGTTACGGTATAGCCCCGTACTTCCGAAACAGGCTGCTATCAAAGCTGCATAGTGTCCCACACGTGGTCGTGGCTTTTGACGAGTCCCTGAACAAAATTGCTCAGAAAGAGCAAATGGACGTTTTGATCAGGTTTTGGGACCCAGCTGACGACGTTGTCAAAACCCGCTACCTGACGTCCTGTTTTTTAGGACACACTCGCGCAGAAGATTTAGCTGCCGCTTTCAAAAAGGCCACTGAGAACATTGAGCCGGCAAAAATACTTCAACTTTTGATGGATGGTCCAAACGTCAATTTGAAGTTGTTGAAGTCGTTGAAGCAAGAGTTCTCTGCGTCTGATGGAAATCAGAATATTGTGGATATTGGAAGCTGCGGACAGCACGTTGTGAGTGGTGCATTTAAAATAGGCCACAATGTGACAAAGTGGAACACAGTAGTGTTTCTTAGAAGCTTGTACAATTTGTTCAAAAACGTCCCTGCACGCCGAGCCGACTATGTCAATTTCACAGGGAGCATACTGTTTCCGCTAAAGTTTTGCTCAGTGCGCTGGCTGGAAAATGGCAAGGCTCTTGCTAGGGCACTGCAAGTCCTCCCAAATGTGGTCAAATATGTTGAGCATGTCAAGAAAGAAAAGAAACTTCCAGCGTGTGGCAGCTATGCTCATGTCGAGACGGCTGTGAAAGACGAGATGCTGCCAGTAAAGCTGGCCTTTATGCTTTCAGATTCAGAAGAATTGGAGCCATTTTTGGCTGAGTTTCAGACAGAAAAGCCGATGCTACCTTTTCTTGCAACAGCACTGGACGGCCTGTTGCGGTCACTGCTGGGACGAATCGTGCTAAAGGAAAAGCTGGATGCTGCAGGCACATTTTCAAAACTGATAAAAATTGATCTGGAGAACCCAAACAACATCATTGGTATAGCTGCCTTTGACATAGGCCTTGCCGCCAAAAGTGAGTTGCGAAAGATCACTAAACCATCTCACACTGCGGTGGCAAGTGTCAAAAAAGAATGCATCTTATTTATTAAGGCCTGTTCAGCAAAGATAATCGAAAGATCACCTCTGAAATACAAGCTGACAAGGGGGGCCAGTTGCTTAAACCCAGCAGTTTGTGCCGCTTCTGTGGAAGCTGGCCAGAAGCAGCTAAACATTGCACTTGAAGTACTTATAGAGCATGGGCGCCTTACAGGCCTACAAGGAGAGAGAGCAAGTAGATCATATGTACAAGTGTGCTCGAACAGCACTGCACAAGTGCGTTTGCGAAAATTTGATCGTGCAAGAGAGCGCTTGGAGAAGCTGTGGGTGGAACTCTGTGCAAGTTCTCATGAAGAGCTACTGCTGTTTGTGAAGATTGTGCTGTGCCTTTCACATGGAAATTCTTCCGTGGAGCGGGGATTTTCAGTGAACAAGGAATGTCTTGTGGAAAATATGAAGGAGGAGTCACTTGTAGCACAAAGGTTAGTGTACGATGAGGTGTCTGCAGCAGGTGGTGTTGCAGAAGTTGACGTAACAGACAAGATGATAGACATGGTTCGAAGTTCCAACATCAAATGGAAGGAAGACCTGGAGAGGAAAAAGAAGGAATGGTTGGACGTATTGGATGCTGAAAGGAAAAAGAAGAGGACTGCGGCTCTTGTGAAAGAGCTTGAATCAAAGAAGCAAAAACTGATGGAAGACGCACAGCTTCAGGTCTCCATGCTGCAGCAAGAGATTGAATCCTTGAAACAGTGAAGGCATTGCCGATGCAAGTAAACAAGCTTTTCTGTTTGTCGAGGGACAATTATTGTGTCATTGAATATTTTATTTACTGTAAAAAATGCTTTCAGACAAGGGAATGCAATAAAGCAGCATGGTTTCCATTTTATATGAGCGCCTCATAATTTCTTTTTACCGCTCAGGAGTTTGTTTTCCAGTGCGCAGTTTCTTCCAAGCAGACGTACCGGTCATGGAATTTGCTTGAAATGGTCATGGAAAACCTGGAAAAGTCAGGGAATTTGGAAAAATGTAATTGGTAGACACCCTGGTACCATCAATGCCGTTTCCACTTCTGATCCGTCATCTCCTGATGTATTTGGCCCCTCCATCGCTGACAATCTTACGGCGGTACAGTGTTCCGAGCTTCTGGACCTGTTGCAAGAATATCGTTTTCTTTCGATGTCGGGCGAAATTCTCTGGGTCGCACGTCCGCTGTTATGCATCGCATCGACACTGGTGCCCATCTACCTTTAAGGCAACGTCCATATCGCGTGTTGCCTGCTGAACGTCGAGTAATTAATGAGCAGGTTGACAATATGCTCCGACGCGACATTATTCGGCCCTCAGACAGTTCATGGGCGTCTACTGTTGTTCTTGTTGCGAAGAAAGACTGTTCTGTGCGGTTCTGTGTTGACTATAGACGGCTCAATAAGATCGTTCGCAAAGATGTTTATCCACTGCCACGCATCGATGATGCGATTGACAGCCTTCTTGGAGCCGATTTTTTTCTTCTCTCGATCTGCACTCTGGGTACTAGCAAGTACCCATGGCTCACGACGCTCAACCAAAGACCGCCTTCATCACATCATACGGCTTGTACGAGTTCAATGTCATGCCATTTGGTCTATGTAATGCATCTGCAAACTTTGAGCGCATGATGGACACCGTTCTGCGCAACTTGAAATGGTACACATGCTTGTGTTACCTCGACGATGTCATTGTCTTTGCTTCGAATTTCTCCACGCATTTCCAAAGTCTGGAAGAAGTTTTCACACGTGTGAGCATTGCCGGCTTGCAACTAAATCTGAAAAAGTGCCGCTTCACGGCACGGCAACTCACCTTCCTAGGGTGCGTCGTACCTTCCTGGGTGCATCGTGTCCAAGGACGGCATTCTTCCTGATCCGGCCAAGCTTCAGGCAGTGGAAGAATTCCCCAAATCTGTATCTGTCAAAGAACTGCATAGTTTCGTGGGCCTGTGCTCATACTTTCAACGCTTCATACGAAACTTAACCATGAATTATCGCTGCTGACGAAGCTCCTTGGAAGTAGCGGGCCTCTCAATTCGTGGTCATCCGAGTGCGACCACGCATTCGCAAAGCTCCGCCATTTGTTGACGTCGCCTCCCATTCTACGTCACTACAACCCTACAGCCCCAATGGAGGTGCACACAGACGCCAGTGGCATAGGCTTCGGCGCTGTCCTGGCGCAGCGCAAACCCAAATTTTTTTAATATGTCGTAGCATATGCAAGCCGTACGCTCACGAGAGGCGAGACAAACTACACCGTCACGGAAAAAGAGTGCCTGGCGATCATCTGGGCCCTTAAAAAGTTTCGACCTTATTTATGGTCGCCCATTTGATGTCTTCACCGACCATCATGCACTATGCTGGCTTCTATCATTTAAGGATCCCTCGGGCCGTCTCGCCCGATGGGCTTTTCTACGACATCTGCACGCTGTACCGCAACGGACGCCAGCATGCTGACGCCGATGCCCTCTCGCGCTCCCCTCTACCTCAAGACGACGTGTCCTGCTCAGTAATCTCAATTGCTGTATCTGTCAAGGATGATGACATCCTCGCTACCGAACAGCAAAAGGATAATTGGATCACCCCGCTGATCGACTTGCTCTCTGGTTCGTCCGCAACACCATCCAGGTGTGCCTTGCGTCGTCGAGCTCACCATTTCGCTATTCATGACGGCCTCTTACACCTACGCAATTACGACTTCGATGGCTGGCAGTGGTTACTCGTCATACCCCGCAGTCTGCGATTGGAGATATGTGAATGTTTCCATTCTGATCCGCAACGTGGGCACTCTTGGGTGTCCAAAACTTACCACTGCATTCGACAACGCTACTTATGGCGCGGGATGTACAGCTACGTGCAGCAGTTTGTTCGCTTTTGCCTCGCTTCGCAACGCCGCAAACCGTCAGAACACATGTCGCACGCTGGTCTGCAACTGTTACCTTGCTCTGACTGTCACGTTGGGCGCGTAGGTATCGATTTGTATGGACCATTTCCTCTGACTTCGGCTGGTAACCGCTGGACCATCGTTGCCGTAGACCATTTAACACTACACGTCGAAACCGCCGCTTTCCCGGCGGCTACTTCGCGCGATGTTGCGTACTTCCTGCTGCATCAATTCATACTGCGCCACGGACCACCCCAAGAGCTTCTCAGCGATGAAGGCCGTGTCTTCTTGTCGGAAGTCGTCGAAGCCTTTATGACGGAGTGCCATTCTATCCACCGCATAACTACTGCTTACCACCCGCAGACGAATGGCCTCACTGAACGCTATAACCGCACCCTCGGCGACATGCTTTTGATGTACATCGCCACCAACCACTCGAATTGGGATATTATACTGCCTTTCGTCACCTTCGCCTACAACACTGCCCCTAAGAGCACGACCGATTTTCACCTTTCTTCTTGCTGTACGGAAGGCACCCACCGCACACCATGGACACGATACTCCCGTACACACCGGATCCATCTTAGTCTGCACCTAATTCTGAGACCGCCAGGCCTCTTGAAGAGTGTCTCGAGCTTGCTAAGACTTTTACAACACATAAGCAAGAGCGGCAGAAGAGTATTTGTGATTGCTCCACCACTTCTGAGCCCACATTCCTTTCTGGTGCGCTTGTATGGCTCTCGATCTTGATATCTGTAGCTGGCCTCTCTTCCAAACTACTTCGCAAATACAAAGGCCCCTACCGTGTCATCGAGCGCACATCTCCGGTCAACTATCTGATCGAACCCATCGAACAATCTTCGGACATGCACCGCCGTGGGCGCGACATCGTCAACGTGGAGTGCCTGAAGGCTTATTATGACCCGCTCATAGTAACAAGATGTTAGGTCGCCAGGCGGCTCCTTTTTCGACGCCGGGGTAATTGTAGCGAAGCCTCCGAACTCTGAATTGAGTTGAATTCTTGAGTACCTTCTATTGGGGCTACCCAACAAGGACGCCGCTCGCGCTGAGAGTCCGTGCTTGGCTGTGACTGTCATCATTGTGTATGCTCGCTGGTTGCCGGCTAATAAACGCTTTAACAATATATATATATATATAATGTTGCTCTGAAAAAAAAAAAACAGGACTCTTGATATTGCATATGGGGAAACTTCCCCATATGCAATATTCATTGATTATCATTTATATATAACATTCATTAATTATCATTTATGTAGTTCGGGGCAGTGTCCAAAAACGCTTTTTTAAATATTTGGAAAAACTGCATTTTGCTTTAGAAATTATAGTTTATGCATGAATAGTTGAGAGGGATGTCAAGAAGAATTAGTTGACTGCATGTAAGAGGGTTTTAGTATTAATATGTTTTGTTTGGTGCTAGGTCGTGTTTGTGTGGACGATACTCGTGCAGCAGCAGCAGCCGCTCAATGAAGCCAGGCTCACCAAATCGGTGTGCTGTACTAAGATCTGAAATAGCTTGTTCGTCACGTTGTCCATCAGAGGTGTCAGAGTGAATGGCCCGGTTATTGAAAGCAACAAGATGTTCTATATTTGTGTGAATTTTGGTTGTATCAGTGAGTTCTTGGTCTGTATCACGGTTGGGCCGCTTATGTGAAACTAATAGATATGTTTGTATCACTTGATTTTCTTGAATTCAATGTGCCCTCATGATATCATCAGTGCTCGTAATAGTTCCACTACTGTCATGCGACAGGTTGAATGGTTTTACACACTAACATTGGCAATAATAAGTTCTATCATGGTGTAAAAATGATTGCTGGCTTTATGCAAATACAAGTACCCATGTACATGATACTTGCTCATTAGAAGTACAAATGTTTTACATTCAGTGTACATATGTTATTATAATTTTTTAATTATAGTCATTTTACGCATCTTGAGTGCACCTGGTTCTTGGCCCTTTGAAGTCGCATTAGATTTCGCCATAATCTCTTGTTACACTAATGCATCTACGTTTTACATTCCTTGGTGCTCTATGTCCATTGTGGCCTTTGCATGATTAAATGATACTGCTAGCGAAAATCAGTGAAATGTAACAGATTGCCTTTGCATTCCAGCATGCAAAAAAATCTGGCCTGTTTCTCAATGAATTAATTCTTTTCAGCTCTGTGAAGTTTGTTTACTGACCCATGTTTTTGTAAATTTCTGCGGTTCTTTCCTTCTTTTTGAGTAACCGCTCTGAAAACTCCTTCCGAGTTTCCATTTAAAAGAGAAACAGTGTTGTAGTGAGCACATTGCATTCAGTCGTATTTGTTTGCAGACTTAGGTGTCGCATTTGTGTTCACTTTAACGTCCAGCACTTCATTATTTATAAAGCTTGAAAAACACACCTCCCAAAACGTCTTGCAATTGCCAAAAAAAAAAAAAACATTCTACGCATTCAGTTTTCTGGAATCCATAGTTCATTACATCTACAGTTAATGACAAGTATTTGTTTGGCTGCCAGAAGCTGTATTTATTATATTCCACTCATATATAGTGTGTTGAAAATGAGAAAACGAATTCTCTTTGTGCTGGTTTAGCTCACTGTACATATGTGTCTTTCACTTGTTGAGTTATATGCTTTAGCAATCAATTGTTAATTTTCATATTTCTGTTACACATGCAGTGCCCAAATTTGTATCACCTTATTTAGTTACTGAAAAAGTGGTAACTCAATTATAATATTATAAAGTGTAATTTATTAAGGATTTTTTAACCGTCAAGTTTAGTTGATGCATCAGATAAAAATATATTGGAGCTTACTATGTTGTTTGCGATGGTCTTAACAGTATTTTTTTTTGCTGTTTCAGGTGTGTTCATTCTTTGTATGAAGAAGTGAAGATGCTGTATGCTTTGGATTTTTCCAGAAATGCATTCAACCAGCCTCTATTTACAAATCACACAGCATTTTATGCTAATGTTACAGGTCAATACACTACAAAAATAAGATTGTCGTATTGATTTGACCGTGTTGATGGATTTCTGTTGATACACGAGTGAAGTTGACAATTTACCTTTTATACTGTTAGGCAACTGAAATTGGGAAGAGCGTAATACAGTTCGGCACAGAGTGGGTGTCTCAGTCAGAGTGAAGAAATTGTCTGTCTTACAAAGCACCGATTTAAGTTAGGTATTAATAAAGGCATGCCTTTACTTATATCTATGCACTAAGAGAAACAGGTTGGTAAGTAATTAACTGCCGATCTTGTTAGTGGCAGCCTTGAGTTTCTACTTTAATACATATATATTATTAATAAGCATACAGCAGCTGTCTGGTATTTGTTGTCATTTTCTCTGTAAAACCGTTGAATATGTCTCGGCTTACTGCTCAAGAGAATCTTAAAATAATGTGTACAACAAACTTCATTTTATTCACTGTGCCACTTAGTCACTGAAATTTGCCCGATTGTTCCACTTTACTTCGGTCACCTAACTTTGTTCCATTCCTAATTTAATCTTTGGTTTTACCATTAATTAGCTTCGCTCTGAGGTGGTGCTTATAAATACTAGTGCATCAAGTTTAATGCATTGTTTCATAATATATCCAAGGTAGCATGTTAGCTTATCTGGCTTTTTCAGCATGGAAAAATTTTGTTGTGGTTGTCATGGTTCAGTATAGTTATACATTGGGATGAGGTGGAATATCTACATGTGTGTGGGGTCATGTAAGTGTCTGAAACAATGTGATTGAATATCTCAGTTTGTATTGTGTAGTATCATTATGTTTTCAGTCAAAAAGAATGGAGACCTTAATGGGAAGTGTATGAATAGTGCTAGTATACACATTACATTGCGCTAGTACACTATGCAGTCCACATAAACGCACCATCAATGTTGACTGCCAAAAACTGTGATGCCATATGATGCCTTGTTTATGATATTTTGCTTTTTTCCACATTATTTTATATGAACTTCTTTGATTCGTATATTGTTTTATGTGTTGAAATATGAACTGAGTTCCTGTACAGCATCGTCCTAGAATAAAAGAGAAAAAATGATTAATACATCAATGTTTTGGCACTTAATGTATCGATATAGTACAAAGAAAGTTGGCTAATGAGGCAAAGTATCATATTTGTATCTAATAAGGGCTCCTGTGCATTCACTGAATGTTGTGTGTATATTAACGTTGTGCGGCATGTACATATACATCCCAGTTTTCCATCTGCCGGAAAATGTTTTGGCAACATCATCTCAGTAGTTAGGGAAATTCCAAGTCACTCATATGTTACCTAAGCCTTTGCAATATTATGGAACATTTTTTCATTGCGTTTTAGAAGGGTGGTTGTACTGTTACAATGGTGTCGATTTCAATAAATTTTTTAATGATCGCTTCTGAATTTTTTTTTGCTGACAGTATGACAGTGTTTTGCTCCTTTTTGTTACACTCCCATGAGTTTTTTGCAATAAACTAATGGCTTGATTTTATTGAAATTCGTCTTACACTATTCCTTCGTAGTATATATTACTATACCACAGCCGATCTTAACATTATTGGTACAAAGATATAGGGTGACCTACAAAGGGGTAAATGGAATACTTGAAGAGAGAAAGGGCAACTTTTGTAAAACATGCTGTGTCACTGCATGGTCACTACTGTAGTAACATGTGGTTTGCATAGTATGCTTCATTTACAAGGGCAGCAACTATTTGTCATTGTCTCGTGCTGTAATTTATTTTCAGAAAATCTCTGTGACATGGTTTTCATTGCTTTCGGTATTTCCTGTGGCTTTGCAGGTTCCTTGTCTTCGGAATCCCGTGAGCGGTACCATTCACTCGTGTCCGTCCAAGGCGGACTGCATTCTTGCCGACAGTGCACTTATGTGACCAAGTACAGTGCAAGCATGAGAAGGCACCTTCGCAAACACACCGGCGAGCGACCCTTCCAGTGCCACTTGTGTCCAGCTGTATTCAATCAAAAGAGTCATCTCGCAAGACATATTCGTACGCACACAGGAGAGCGTCCCTATTCCTGTGACGTATGCAGTGCATCATTCTCAGAAAAATCAAACCTCATGAAACACATGCACACCCACACAGGAAAGCGTCCCTATTCCTGTGAAGTATGCAACACATCATTTTTGCAAAAAGCACACCTCATAACTCACATGCGTACCCACTCAAGAGAGCGTCCATATTCCTGCGACCAATGCAGTGCATCGTTCTCGCAGAAAAACTCCCTTGTGAGACATATGCACAACCACACAGGGGAGCGTCCTTTTTCCTGTGACCACTGCAATGCATCCTTTTCACAAAATGAGAAACTCTCGCTGCATGTGTCTCATTATCATAAAACCAACAGGCCGTAAATAGCGAGTAATTAACAAGCTTTCTTGGAAGAGAAGGAAGTGTGCAAGGTGGGCGAGAGTTTGTTGACTAGAGGTTACAGTGTAGATTTAGACCTGAGAAGTAACGTAGTTTGGCTGCTCGCAAGGAAGAATGTCGTAAATTTGTGAAAAGAAAGGCGAGCCATAGAATAGGCTGCAATGAGAGGCCACTTTGAGCTGTGATTATCCACACAACTGTGCTCAACTCTGAAACAACACATGCTCCATAAAAAAAATGGTAAGTAGCTAAAGGCAAATGGGAATAAAATATTGCGCAGTCCCAAGTGGATGAAAAAACTTTCAGCTTGGTTGGAATCTAAACCATGGTTCTCGAATTAGGTGTATTATGTTCAACATAAGGCGGTATTGCTTCTATATTTGGCATAGTTTGTTTGCCTTGATGTCATGAGATTATGTACCTTTAAAAAGCTACATTTATTGATTTTTATTCGTGAGCCCACTCCGACGTTTGTGTAGTGAACTATGCAAATGTCGCTTTGCTTGAATGAACTCAAAGACAACAGTGTGTGTGTTTGTGTGTGTGTGTATATGTATATATATGTGTGTGTATATATATATATATAAGGAAATAGAGGGAATGTTATGTTGGATTTTGCATAATTGATAAACGATAAATATTTTAATATTACAATGACGAAAAGACCTCTCGCCGTATTTAGCACTGACTTCTTGAGTAGTAGGGAAAGGTAGAAATGTACAGTCGACCACGAAAGTTTACAAACCATGGAAAAGCCTCTTTGTGACACTTTCGCTGCATCAGAGGCGGCTGAAGGCAACGCAGTGCCCATGAAGCATGCCTCTCTAAATCTATGACCGTTGTCTTTTCTGACCGGGCTCTAATAATTTTCACTTTTCAAGTTTTAAATCGATGTGCTTTTCTGGCATCTGGGTCTATGTGCTTCTGCCTTGTAAGCAGTCGATGAGTGGAACTGTTATCAATTGCAGTCTTTGTCAGAAGGAGATACCTAGCCAACGAAACGCTTTTGGAGGCACACTATGATCGGCTGCAAGATCGAACGGCCTCAAAGCCTGGCAGCAACTGGCTGAAGCACGCAAGTGTTGATTGCCTCGTGCGTCGTCTGCTAGCCGCGTTTTAGGGGTTCGGTTGTGAACGAAAACGAGGGTCTATGCCCAACTACAGCACTGTAGTTTATCTATTATGCGAGGAGCCTTAGGTGTGTTTATCTGGCCGTGGTACGACCGTATAGAAATAATAATATCGCATTAACTGTGACACTTGCGTACTTAAACTGTACATAAGACGGAGTTGCCGTGCGCAATGGTGTCCTTAAATTTAGGAAAGCAGTAAAGAGTCGTGACATTCAAAATTAATTCACACGGAATGCCTTACATTTAATGTTGTATAGTTTCACTGAAAATCTCGTCTTTTTAACAGTGCCTTGAGTGTTTGTGTGGCGTTGTTATTGACTTATGGAAAGCAGCGCTCATAGGAAAACAAGTTACGAAATCGGATATCCCACATCCTATATCCAACATAAGATATACATTCAATTCATCCATCCACCTACACGTCTTAGCAATGAAATATATTTTTCAGCATGATGTGAGCAATTTTTTTCTAAATTGTGAGTAGTTGTACAAGCCATCATGTCATTTCTTTTTCAGGACAAAGTGTAGTTTAGTGATGGCTGTTTTGATGCAGCAGAGATGAAGAAATGGGCAACTGCTTGAATAGGTTACTTGTATGTTTTAGAACTTTTCATTTATTACCAGTGCAACAGTTTCAGGCATGCATGAAAACACCTAGATGGACTCTGGTGGAACCAGCGCCTTGGCAGTTTCTCAATGTGCATTCAATCCATTGGGCAGTCTAACATTGCCAGTGCCTTCCCAACAGTCTCCACCCTCTGCCAGCTCAATTTATGCGAAAGCTGGAGTCAAGATTGAAGCTAACTGCAAATGCAGAGCTTCTACAGCCGGCTTTGCACGTCCTGTTTGAAAGCATGCTGTGAGTGACATTAGTGGCACGGCATGCCACTCAACCATTGGTCCAGTTGCAGTCATGCTCACTTGCAGGATTGCCTCCTTGAATGTTGGCAATGTTGTAGCACCTTGATTATTCAGTGGGTAGTCTAAAGGAGTGTACAATATTTTCTTCTGACAGTGCATTATGAAATTTTTCATGCCAGCATTGTAAGGAGACTTGTTAAAGGCACAATAAGGAAGATCAAGGACTTGGTTTAGATTGAAAAACTGTGCCCTGAGAAATCTAGTGCCATATGTGGCACTATCATAAGTTCATTATTTTTGTTGAAGCTGTAATTAAAGCTGTTATGAGATCAAAACTCGGGTCACATGCTGCGATGTAATTGTCCGCTGCCACCAGTGTCCGTAACTACTATCCTGAAATAAGAAAAAAAAAACCTAGCACCTTGGACACAGTGGGGCTCGAACCAAGGTCCGCTGCCAAGGCCAGCCCAGTATTCTATGACTGAGCAACAGTGGTTCTTGGGACTTGTTCACTAACTTACCTTAGGCAGGCTTAATGTGGGGAAAGGAATTGTGGTAATATCAGTGATAAAGTGCTTTAGAACAGCAAAAGAACGAGGTGTCACACAATACCAATAGCATAAGGATTGGTGCGTCCAACGCTCCAACCCATTACAAAAGCTTATTAGATGCGGAGCATCTTATACTCGCGCCTTGTAGTGCGCCGTCCGCACCGCTTCTCGAACATTCGACAGCTGACGCGCGCGCATGCGCCGTCGCCCACTCTTCCACCATCTGTGCATCCCTTCCTCCTCTACACACCGCGCGTGCTTCACTCCTCCACCATCTGTGCACCCTTCCTCCTCTACACACCGCGTTCGACATCTACAATTCTCCTGATTCTCCAGTGGACGCGCATGTGGCGTCGCGCTTCGAGAACATTCAACAGCTGACGGTGCATGTGCCGTCGAGCTGTATATATTGCCGCCAGCACGTAGTGGGTTGGCAGCAAGAGCGGCTCTAAACCTGGAGGAAAGAAGAAGATCGCGTTCTTCTCTGCTCGAGAGCCAGCCCCGACTGACGCATCGTCCTAGAGCTAGCCACCCGGTTGTTCAATAAATCCCCCCCAGTATTTGTGACTCATCGTGACAAACTGGTGGAAGGTGCTGGGTAGCCTCACGGATGCTGCAGACCCCCCCAGGAAGCCGTAATACGAGTCCAGTGCCAGTCAACACTCCCGTGCATCGGACCAGCCGCCGAATCAGGGGATTGCCTCCGGAAGTCAACGATACTGCTTCCACCACCTCAACAAACATGACCAGCACTTCGGTACAAACCTTGGCAACCGGCACGGGAAGCTCGTCGCCGAACCGCTATACGTTGGAAAGCCCACGGGCACCGCCGACGTTCCATGGTACGGAGCGCGAAGACGTTGAGGACTGGTTGGCGGACTTCGAGTGCGTAGCCAACTTGAATCAGTGGGACGACGCGGCGAAACTGGGTCGTGTCTACTTCTATCTCGAAGATGGGGCTCGCACGTGGTATCAAAATCGGGAGGAGCAGCTGACGACGTGGCCCGAATTCTCTCGTAGACTTCTGCAGACATATGCCAGCACTGACCGCCAAGAAAGAGCTGAACGAGCTATTCTTGCCCGCGTCCAGTCGCCAAACGAAACTGTGACCGCGTACGTCGAAGACATGACGCGCCTCTTCCGACGGGCCGATTCGAGAATGACTGAGGACAAGAAGTTGCGTCACTTGATGCGCGGTGTCAAGGACCAGCTTTTTGCCGGCCTCGTTCGTAGCCCTCCGAAGACGGTCGCGGAGTTCTTGTTCGAGGCCGTGACAATGGAAAAAATGCTGCAGCAGCGATCCAACCAATACGACAGGAGAGTCAGTGGCATGTCTACTGCCGACATTTTCACCGCCACTAGAACCAACAACGACTGTCTACGTGAACTCATCCGTGATGTAGTACGTGAAGAGTTACAAAAGGCTGGTGTAACACCTCATCCTACAGTCAACTCTATTGCGACTGTGATCAAGGATGAGCTGCACCAGGCCCTCCGGGACACCTTGCCTCGTGATACAGCTGTGCCAGCTCCTGCTGAATACCGCCGTGAGACAACCTACGCGGAAGCCTTGAAACGCCCTGCTGCAACGCCGCCATTATTCGTCCATCCTGTTCCTGCTGTTTCACTACAGTCAGCGCAGCACATACCGTACTACGAAGGCACGTACACGCCACCGCCCCTGCCCTTTGTCCCTGGTGCTTCTGTCGCCCATCGTTCAGTGCAACCAGTTCAGTATATCGACGATCGGCGCACGTCTCCTCGTAAGTCTGATGTTTGGCGCACACCTGATCGCCGGCCTCTGAGCTTTCACTGCGGAGAAGCTGATCACTTGTACCGCCAGTGCCCATATCGCCGTCTTGGGCTTCGCGGCTTCTCTGCGTACTCGCCGCCACCCCGTTACGGTCAGAGACCACGCGACATCGAAAACTACCTCTCCCAGCAGCATGCACCACCATCTGCCGGGCGCCAGTCGCGCTCGCCATCACCGAGGCGATTTTCATCAACGCCCCAGCGGTATTCTACCGCACGATCTCCCAGCCCCCGCCGGGAAAACTAGCCGAAGCGACCTCTGGGGGCGGGGTCGCTGAACGTCGAAGCGCTGAAGACCTCCTATTGACGCAGAACAATACAGAAACTGGTCCGACATCACCTGCTGCTGCAAAGGATAGCCGGCTTTCACTCGACATAGCAGTAACAATTGATGGTTGTGTAGTTAATGCGTTAGTGGACACCGGCGCAGACTATTCCATACTGAGCGGGAAACTGACAACGCAGCTGAAGAAAGTAATCACACCATGGCATAACTCGCAGATTCGGACAGCTGGTGGCCATGTCGTTACTCCACTGGGTGCCTGCACAACTAGAGTACAGATTCAAGGGTACACATTCGTAGCAAGCTGCCTTGTTCTACGTGAATGCTCCCGTGACGTCATTCTGGGAGTTGATTTTCTACAGGAAAATGGAGCTATCATTGATCTGCAAGAGCGCCGCGTCACGTTCTCAGCCCAGCGAGCAATCAACGTGCAGGATGACGGAATGCGTGTCGACGTACTCCGTATTTCTGAACAGAGCGTGACGCTTCCTCCCCGAGCCAGTGTTCTAGTCGACGTAACATGCTGTGGTTTGAGCGTTGGCGATGTGGTGGCCGAGACAAATTTAGAACACCTCCTGCAGCAAGGCATATGTGTAGCGAGAAGTGTAATACACGTTCGCGACGGCCGATCTGAATTGCTCGTTACCAACTTTAGCAATGAGCATCGACACCTTTTCCGTGGCACTTCGATAGCGTTTGCCCACGAAGTAGCAAAGGTAACCAACTGTCTCACGTCAGAAGTAGTGGATAACGCAGACACATCAATGAGCAACATTGACATCAATCCTGATCTGTCCACCGATAACCAGACTGCGCTGCGAGCGCTCTTGTTCGAGTACAGGTCTTGCTTCGCAAGTTCCTCGAAGATCCGCCAGACGTCCATCACTCAACACAGGATCATCACGTACGAGGACGCACGCCCAATACACCAGCACCCCTACCGCGTGTCGGCTAAAGAACGTGAAGCGATACGTACGCAAGTTCGCGAGATGCTTGACGATGGCGTTATCGAACCATCCAACAGCCCGTGGTCATCTCCAGTCGTGCTTGTCAAAAAGAAGGACGGGTCGCTACGCTTCTGCGTCGATTACCGAAAGCTTAACAACGTGACCAAAAAGGATGTGTACCCGCTACCGCGTATCGACGATTCGCTAGATAGACTTCGTCATGCCCATTATTTCACTTCTCTCGATCTCAAAAGCGGGTACTGGCAAATCGAGGTAGATCAGCGAGACCGCGAAAAGACAGCCTTCGTGACTCCAGACGGCCTATACCAATTTCGAGTACTCCCTTTCGGCTTGTGTTCAGCGCCGGCGACTTTCCAGCGAATGATGGACACTGTCCTCACAGGGCTGAAGTGGCAGACTTGTCTTGTCTACCTTGACGATGTGGTGGTCTTCTCTGCCACGTTCGAGCAGCACCTTCAGCGCCTGCGCAGCGTGCTGGAGGCTATCCGATCGGCGGACCTCACACTAAAGCCACAGAAGTGCCACTTCGGCTATAAAGAACTAAAGTTTCTTGGACATGTAGTTAGCGCCGAAGGAATCCGTCCCGATCCGGACAAGCTTGCCGCTGTTGCCGAATTACCAGCTCCTGTCGATAAGAAAGCCGTCCGGCGCTTCCTTGGTTTGTGCGCCTACTATCGCCGATTCATTCATGGCTTTTCACAGATAGCAGAACCTCTGACTCGTCTCACAAGAGACGACACACCGTTTGTCTGGGAAAACGAGCAACAAGCAGCTTTTGATGAGCTGCGACAGCGCATGCAATCAGCGCCCGTTCTCGCTCATTTTGACGATGATGCTGACACGGAGGTCCATACCGACGCTAGTAACATTGGGCTCGGTGCAGTGCTCGTTCAGCGTCAAGAAGACATCGAAAGAGTGATAGCCTACGCCAGCCGCTCTCTATCGCGTGCTGAGGCGAATTATTCCACTACGGAGAAAGAGTGCCTCGCAGTCGTGTGGGCAATCACCAAGTTCCGCCCGTACCTTTATGGTCGTCCCTTCAAGATAGTGACGGACCACCACGCCCTCTGCTGGTTGGCAAGCCTGCGCGACCCTTCAGGACGACTAGCACGGTGGAGCTTGCGGCTGCAGGAATTTGACGTCACCATCGTCCATAAGTCCGGCCGTAAGCATGAAGACGCTGACACACTGTCACGCGCGCCCCTTCATGTCGGCAGTCAGGAAGCAGAGGAAGACGAAGGCTTCCTGGGCGCCATTAGCTCATCAGACTTGAGTAAACGGCAGCGGGATGACGCAGAGATTCGTCCGATCATCGATCATTTAGAGGGCCAGGACACAGTCATACCACGTCATTTATTCCGCTCGTTGCCGTCGTTCTGCCTTCGAGATGGTGTGCTGTACAAAAAGAACGCTCGTTCGAACAACCGTGCCTACCTCCTGGTGGTTCCTCGAGACATGCGAGACGACGTCCTCTTCGCTTGCCATGACGAACCCACATCCGGTCATCTGGGCTACTCACGAACACTTGCCAGAGTGAGTGAGAGGTACTATTGGCCAGGACTTTCGGCAAGCGTCAAGAAGTACGTCAAGAGCTGTCGGGAATGTCAGCGCCGAAAGCAACCATCTGTTAAGCCAGCTGGTTTGCTTCAGCCCATTGAAGCACCCTGCACGCCGTTCGACCAAGTCGGCATGGACATTCTCGGGCCTTTTCCTATGTCTGCGGACAGCAACAAATGGGTGATCGTCGCGACCGACTATTTGACACGCTACACTGAAACCCAGGCGATCCCACGAGCCACGGCTTCTGAGGTAGCACAATTTTTCATGCGCCACATCGTGTTACGACACGGTGCTCCTTCCAGTGTAATAACGGACAGAGGGACGGCATTCACGGTGCCGCTTACGGACGAAGTTTTCAAACTGAGCAACACCAGACACCGAAGGACAACTGCGTACCACCCGCAAACCAACGGACTTACTGAACGACTGAATAAGACCCTCGCAGACATGATCTCAATGTACATCGACGTACAGCACAAAACATGGGACCGGATCTTGCCTTACGTGACCTTCGCGTATAATACCGCCGTGCAAGAGACCACGCGATTCACGCCATTTCGACTTCTCTACGGCCGCGAAGTGCAGACCATGCTAGACTCAATGCTACCGTGTCAGGACGAAGACGAGTTGGCAACAGACGCCGAAGAATTCGCAGAGCGTGCCGAGGAAGCCCGGCAGCTCGCGCGACTGCACATCGGCCAGCAACAGCAGGCAGACGCACGACGCTATAATACCCGCCACAGAGAAGTGTTTTACAGCCCCGGAGATCAAGTTTGGGTGTGGACGCCCGTCCGCCGCCGTGGCCTTAGTGAAAAGTTGCTGAGCCGGTACTTTGGCCCATATAAAGTGTTACGCCGCGTCAGTGACGTGAACTACGAAGTGGTTCCGGACTCAACACCCCATGCACGGAGCAGGACACGGCTGATGCCGGACGTCGTTCATGTGTTGCGCATGAAGCCATTTATTGCGCGTTGTTCGTAACTTTTCCTTTACCGTACAGCGTTCTTTGTGTTTTTTGTTTATTTTGTGAACTTACTTTCTCGTTCATTGACGTTTCCTATGTAGGCACGCTCTTCAATTTTTACTTTCACTTCATCCGAATTTCCATTTTTTTTTTCACGTGCCTATGTAGTAGCATCGCGGTGCTGCTATGTACTTTCCTTTCCTCTTTTTGGTACTTGTTGTTTTTTTTTTCTTTTCGGAAGGGGGGATAATGCCGCCAGCACGTAGTGGGTTGGCAGCAAGAGCGGCTCTAAACCTGGAGGAAAGAAGAAGATCGCGTTCTTCTCTGCTCGAGAGCCAGCCCCGACTGACGTATCGTCCTAGAGCTAGCCACCCGGTTGTTCAATAAATCCCCCCCAGTACTTGTGACTCATCGTGACAATATACTCAAGGTCGGCGCTCGCTCGCTCAGTTGCCGCTCGTCGGTTGGTTTGTACGGCGCGTCGACGTCCAAGGTCGCGGTGAAATGAATTCCAACGAATCCACAAACACAATGATCGACGTCCCTTCGACCAGCGCCGCCCTTTCGCATACGTGTGTACGTGTTCACTCATTTAACACCCCCTCCTACAACCACGTTAACCAATTTAGCCATCGACCCAAGTAAGTCGCAATTTAACACCCCATTTCACAACCACGTTAACCAATTTAGCCATCGACCCAAGTAAGTCGCACTTTAACACCCCGTTAACCAATTATATGGTCCGCATCCTCCTCAGTGTTCCCCCGAGGGAAGCTGCGGGCAATTTTTTTTGATAACCTATATATATATATATATATATATATATATATATATATATATATATATATATAAGGTATGGGATATGGCACAATGGGAGCGTTTTCAACAAGGATAAATATATTTATTTCCCAACTATATATATATATAAGGTATGGGATATGGCACAATGGGAGCGTTTTCAACAAGGATAAATATATTTATTTCCCAACAGTTTCGGGAGGGGTCCTCCCTTCATCAGGGGATGAGTTATACTGACATGAATTTCCAAACTTCGTTGCTGCCGCGTCCCTCTCGCCTTGAAACATGTTTGCGAGAGTGAGAGGGAACTGAAAAAAGGGGGGAGAGAAAAAGAAAGAAAAGAAAGTAAAAAAGAGGAAGAACCACTGTCAACATTGAGAACGAAACCAACTGTCCGTGGTACATAATTGTGGATCAAACTCAATGTAAATCAAGATGTTGCATAATGAGATTCCCGGGAACTGCTAATGCGCCAGAACATGCTTTATAACCCACTTCCATGCCCTCCTAAGGCCATGTTCATTCATTTTGAACAACTGTGAATTACACTAAATACACAATGATGGAGTTACGAATAATTATTGAGTTTTTTTTTCTCATTATTATTGAAATTTGATATACGTTCTTTTAGGAAAGATCATATGAGCTTTGTAGCATGGATAAACATAAATTGCTCATTATACTTTGTCATAGTCTGTGAACGGTGTACTCTATAAACGCATTACCTATTAGCACTAAAGTTGAAGCGAGTGCGACGCACAAAATCACTATTGCATCACCAAAAATTGCGAGTTTTTTAGGAGAAACTTCTAACATCTTTTTGGAAATTCAAACTCCAAATTGTGAAATCACGCTGCCGCAAACGGCAATTACTCCATGACCAAATACACTGCAAACAAAGTTACAAATAGCTGTGCACCTTGGAAATAGGCAGTATACATTATCTTCTCAGTCATGTTAGCATTTTAATGTTGATATCTCATTTCAGTGGTGCATTTTATGGCGCCGTTTCATTCTGTGCCTTCAAGTTTTAAGGTCATCATACTTATTCGAAGATATGGGCAAGTGGTTCTTATTAAGGGCCTTCACTGGAACGAGTTGCAAGGGTGTGGGGAGTTAGACAGATTTACAATTTGGAAAATCAATTCTGTGGCTTTTCAAGCAGGAACATGCACGATTACAAGGCACGCCATAAAATGTGACTAAAAATATTTATAACCAGAGGTCAGCAAAATGAAAAGATGCCCTCATTAAATAAGATTTTTTTTTCTCATAGTACTCGCAAGGACCCAGTCTAACCTATATTTTGCTGAATCGAACGCGGTCGAACTCAGACTCACCGCGGTAAAACTCTGCCGGTCTCACTCGAACTCTGACTCACATCTTAATCTTAGTCTTCAGTTCCTCTGATAGACTCATCAGTGAGTTTGCTGACTTATAATCGGGACACATCTCCCAATCACGTGACGCGTTGATGACGACCTTTTGTGTGCGTTCAATTTAGAGAAATATGGGAGAGTGAGAAAGGGTGGTTGCTATGCCCACATGATTATAATAGGAATGATCTTCACCCATCTAAAAAACCAACAAAAAACACGACTGCAGCATAGGAACCAGGAAAGAAAAGTGCAGGGCTTACAACTAAATGTTTTTAAAGAAAGCCCCTACAAAAATTAACCAGAATCACTTGCTTAAAAAAGATATCTAAGCCACAGATACACAATTAACCCTACATTTTTTGCAACAAATGTTTCAAGACGGTATAATCAGCTGATTTCCTTGGGACACCAAAATATCAGTGGCAAGTGTACCCGCTTTCTATACCGTTAGTCCTTTATCTGTGAGGAAAGCTGGGGGATCACTCGCACATGGCACTTCACTCTGTTTTTATTTAGAAGGCTTCACAAGTTTCGCATTCAGTCTTTTTTTTTCTTACGTCATGCATCCGTCTTTACAGAGATCAGACTGGTTGAGGCCTGCTGACACCTATAGCCAGTGCGAAAATCCTTCAGGCACAAAACTGACATCTTCGCTAGTCTCTGCATCCGCGATATATCAGTGTCATCGGAAAAGGAAGAAATAGAATAAATGTAACGATTTTGAAGCATTGAAAAAAAAGGGCAAAGTGCAACGCATATATAAAGGATCCTTCAGGTGTCCTTAAAGCTAGATAAGGAATTCCTGTTGCTAGATAGCGGATGCACGTGGCGTTGGTCATGGAAGTGTGCTGTTAGTACCACTTTGACACGCTTCTTGCCTTTGTAGTGTTAGGTGTGCAGCTGTGGAACGCCTCAGCCTATTTTTTATGAATGCGCTTCTGGTACATGGGTTTGTGGACCTTCCGCCATAAACATTTCGCTCGATGTCCTATCAGGTTGAGCTCCTTAGTTTGCTCTTCCAAAAATTTTATAAACCTACTCGCCGAGCCAGCTACATATGTGGTGTCCTTTTTTAAACACGGTTGTGACAAATCGGCATCTATAGGGAATTGAATTAAGTCTGAGATAAAAACTGGTGAAGGAAAGGCAGATTACTTCGTGTGATAGCGCGGCGTGGAGCATCGCAAAGTGTGCAGGACAAAGCACGTTGAAAATACAAGCCCACACTAGCCCACTAAGCAGTTAAAACTAGCTTAATTTATAGTGATTACCATCTCGTCCAATATTGTTGACCTTACTCAGCCTGCTGACTACAGTGCGGATCGTTTCTGTTTGGTGGCAACGGTGTGGGTGGCAACGGTGTAGCAAAAACAGTTGGCGGCGGCGCGCCAACCCCTTGGCGCACACCTCTACCTTCAACTACGGTCGTTTAATATCTGCTATGCATGCGAGGGGAGAAGAGCCTGTACATTGACACGGAAGCCGCTACATAAGTTTTTTTTCAGGGACTTTACGCGGGCTCCTTCAGTGGCGCTTGTACCCCCATGAGAATTATGGGAAGTACAGGCTTCGAATCTGCTTCGGATGGATTAGGTTCTTGAGATTCGCGACGCTTCTTTTCCGAGTGTACAACAAAGTGATATGAAGTTGTATATAAGTGAAACTTCCTTCAATTATTTATATTCAAACTTTATTGCAAAAACTTTTCGTGACCAGGTGGCAAAAGTGATACCTGGGCAAATTCAACCATCAGGGTATGCATCGCTCTGCCATTGCGATCCAGATTTGGCATCAAGAATTAATGAGTTAATTTTTATTTTCTACATCACTTGAAAACAACCATGCTTCTTTTTCTCTCAAAAGTATGTATTATCTATTTATGGATATAACAGTACAGTATCAAGTGAGATTAATGGTTCGCCCGATACGATGTTATGGGTGTATCGGTCCAAGTGATCTTCCCCAAATGCACCTCTCGTTTTGTGCTGAAGTCGATTCAGAGGAGCATGACGGCGCATCTGCTTAGCTTTGCCCTCGTTTTGCAGTCGATTCGAACGAGTTTAAGCAAGACGCGCTTGTGAAAAAACAAACTCGATGCAATATCCTGCATTAGCATGAGACGCTACATCTATGTGCAGCAATGAGTGGACGACGCTTTGTTTGAACTGTCAAGTCTTACTCGTAAAGCTCCAACGTCGCAGCAAATTAGGACGTCTAGTGGTCGTCTAGTGGTCATTGAACAACAAAGGGTTCCGCGCAGAACGAAACTCTAACCAAAGAAAAAGTCCGTATACATGTCTATCTAACTCTATCCAATCCGAAGCCTTTATTTCCATAATTCCCATGGAGGTACACAATCGTAGTGGCAGATTCTTGTCTAGGTACTGTAAGAAACTTTTTGGAGGAATAATGTGGGAATTTAATTAAGCACATTTTGCCCGGAATGGCATGGGGATGAAGTTATGTCTTTTTCCGAAAATAGAGCATATTTCGTTTATGTGCTGTTTCTCAAACATTAATAAATCAGAGCCTCGAATTCAACATTAAAACAGTATATTTAAAATGGCTTCGCTGATTCCGCGCATCTTTTATTTTGTGATGCCTGACACGTCGCCCGTTCTTCTATTTTTCACCCGGAGACAATGTGCTACTCCGGCTTTCTCTGAGGCGTGCGACCTTCTAACACTATGCTCTGAACATAGAATCAAAGTTTTGAGGTTCGTATTTAAATGACACACAAATAACAAATATAGCGGCAAGACTTGAGGACAAAATAGGGATCTATGGGGCAATCACTGGGATTATAGGGAGCTGTTGCATGTAATGACGAGGGAGTTGGAAGAAGAGAACTACTTCTTGGAAAGGAAAAAAAAAAGCCAAAAAGTTGGTGAAACAGAGAAATCTGGGAAGCGATTGAGAAGCGACGTGTGGCATCATGAGAATAGATAGGCAAAAAAGGAGAAGTCAACTAAATATGGGAATTATATTTAGAGAAAAACACCATTGTGCAAAGATTGCTTGAGGCAAAAATTGAAGGTGAAAGTGGACGCTGGATGACAGAGATTCGCGAAAAGGCCGTGCCTAGAATAATTCAGAGCCACGTAAGAGCGCTAGGTAGGAAGTTTGTCACAATGCAACAACATATGGTAGTTGAAGGAAGAAATAAATTGAAAGTGTATCAACCACCAGGTCATATCCGAAGGGTAACAGCAGATTTGTTTACAAAGGTTGCCCAGGCGACATCCCTGGGGCATAAAAGTATGAAAAATAGTGCGACCGAGGTAGGGTAGTTCTTGAGAATTTTAATTGGAACAAGGCCTAAGGAAAAATTTCCGAGCACACTACTCCGGGCTTAGATGGAGTTCTCGTCCACCTCAATAACGAACTAGGATATAGCACTGGAGAAGCACTGCTGCAATCCATAGAAAAGTGCTCACAGAAGAAAATACCAGACATTAATCATTACTATTATACATGACTCATACATTCATATCATTCTTATATATAAGTATAATCATACTGTCAAATTATACCGACATGTTCAGGAGCTACCTGAAAAAAAAAGTTTCAATGTAAAAATTAGGTGGATTTTTTTGCTGGGCCTGGCAAAAAACTACAATGACCTTCCTGGGCACATTAGTTTTTTTACAAAATTTGCTCAATTTAAGACGGCCACTGCAAATTCTCATTAACTTGCTTACCGAGAAGTACACTTTTCATTTTTTTTTAGTCTATGATGACCTCCCTAAAAAAACCTTGAGATCTCGATGTAGGGGAAAACATGCTTCAAAATCAGATATGTAATATATTCCCAATATGAAATATTCAATTCACCACCGCCGTTGCGCAGCAGCCCTCCAAGCTCGGAGCTGAACAATCAGCCCTGGGTCATCCGGTATGCCGACGATGCTGCCTCAATACTCGGGGGACGCCACCTGAAGCCACCGAGACCAAAATGTTGGTCCACTGTGTAAAATAAAAGCTAGAGCCCGACACAGCGCTGTATTTAATGGCAGAATGTGTGCAAAACCTTTCTGAAATTTTAAGCATTTGTACATTATTTTATGAATAAATCTATGTTCCTTTTTTTTTTCCAGGGGCAAGTGTCCTTTAGCGATGGCTGTTTTGACACAGCAAATACGAAATTCGGGGCAGCTGTTTAAAAGGTTGCCTGTATTTCTTCTACAACCTTAATTTATTATTAGTGCAATAGATATTTGGTTCATGTAAAATTCATTTAATTGGTTTTTTCATGCAGGTTCAGCCAGTGCTTTTGCAGCTCCTTAAGCTGCTTCCTATCAGTTTGGCAGCTTTGAACATTGCAAGTGCATTCCCACAATTCCTCTGCACTCTTCTTGCTCAGTTATAGAGGAAGTTGAGTCAGGACCAGAGCCTTACCGAGAGTTTCTAGAGCTTTCTTGGCACACCATGCTGGGAAAGCGTGCTTCAACAAACATTTTATTTACAGCATGCAATTCAGCAGCTGCTACAGTTGAGGCCATGTTTATTGTCTTGCACCCCTTTTTTAGTGTCAGCAGCATTGTAGCGCTTGGATTGTGTGTTGTCGTAGGGAGCATATCGAAGGAAAGTTTGGCGGACCATGCGATATTTTCTCTTTGAACTACATTATGAAGACGCTGTATAGGGGCATTTTCAAATTATTTTAATTCTGCCAAGATTTATGTAAAATGTAGTGAGCTCCAGAACAGCGACAAGTGTTTTGTTTGCTGTGGATGAAGCGGTGTAGTACTTAGTAGGCACAACAAAAGTTTCTGTTTTTCATTCTCTGTCTATTTGTTTATTTATTTTCTTTTTTGTTTTCCTATTTGGTTGCTTACTGGTTTTTACATATGTGCACATATTCAGCACCTTTGCTTTATCAGTAATTACTATGATCTGGGGTGTCAGAATATCGTGTTAGTGCTAGCAATGCAAGTTATTTTTTTCCAGGACTGGAATGTTAGTCATATCTCTAATTGCGCTTTCACTCTTGGTGCAATAATATAGGAGAGACACAAGGCCCTACATAGTCTGCTCGCTTGTCATTTGGCATAATGAATTTGTCTTAAGCTTTACTGTCATATTTTATTTGCTTGTGATAGTACATTCGGATATGGTCAAATGTATATTTGCGTGTGTAGTATTGTGTCTGAAACGCGGTGAATAACTTTGATAACTTTGAATTTTATGGTACTATGCTTTCAGTGAAGCAGAATGGGGACATTATTATCAACTGGGAAATCTCTGCTAGTACCCATGCACTAAAAACAATTTATTTTGCCATGCACGTATAGGCCTGTATTTTTGACCGCCAAAAACTGTGATGCACTTAAATTTCTTGTACATGTTTTCTTCATATTTTTTCTATTTAATATTAGCTTCATTTGTTCATACTTAATTTCTGATGCTCCAGTTATTAAATTATGTTGTCTCTCTCCTGCTGTGCAGCATTTTACGGATACTTTCATTCCAAAGCAAGTTGTTAGTAAGACAATATGTCTTACCAACACCTGCCCCTCTGGTGGGAGTAGCCAGCGCTGCCCCGCCCACAGCCAACCAGTCCACACCGGTGGCCTCTACAAGCCCTGGCAGCAGCTAGAGAAATGAGGAGACTAAGGAGATCCCAACAACCTCCTGCCCAATGGGGGCAAAGACTTCGTCATCTGAGGCGAAGTCTAAGCAACACACAGATCGCTCTTGGGAGCGGCTGTCCAGTGCCTCACAGGAGGCTATGGACACCACTTCTAGCCAAACGGCGCCGGTAGCGCCAAAGGAGCAGCGACCTCTAGTCGATCGCTTCAAAAAAGACAAAGCACCAATTACAGGGCCTCACAAAGGCCCTGTAAAATGAACTAATCTCAATCTTGTCTACACACAGCACTTTTTTTAAAGTTCATAATGAATAAAATTATTCAGTATAATGTTATGGCGCTACTCAGAAATCTAGACAATATTCAAGAACTTCTAAGTAAGTTCAACCCAAAAGTGCTGCGTGTGCAAAAAACACACCTAACTTCTAAATACAGCAACTTTCTCCGCCAATACATTACTTTCCGGAAGGACCGTGAAGATCCTGCTTTATCATTCGGCGGAGTAGCCAATATAGCTGACAGAAGTGTGGCATGCCAGCAGATGAAGCTCCGGACAGCCCTTGAGGCAGTGGCCATTCGAGCTCTACTTTTCAACAAACTCATCATTTTATTTTCTCTGTATGTACCACCTCACCATCAGCTTAAAAGGGGTGACTTGGAATCATTAATAGATGAACTCCCAGAAACCTTTTTGATTTCAGATGACTAACGCACACAATGCCCTGTGGGGTGATTCTCCCTGTGATGCTCGAGGATGTCTCGTTGAACAGCTTCTTTATTCATCTAGGTAATGACTTAAATACTAAGGTGCCTACGTATTTTAGCCTCGCAAACAATTCATACTCCTCAATAGATCTTAGCATTTTATCACAGTCACTTTTAGTCGATTTTAAATGGAATGTTCTTAAAAACCTTTCTGGGAGTGACCACTTACCGATCATCCTGAGCGTTCCAAACAAAGGCACGCTCAGGATGATCTTCGCAGGTTCCGAGGTGGAAGCTTCACTCAGCTGATTGGGAACAGTACCAAACCCTTACCCACATGACATGGACTGAGTTGTCTGCTCTGATCATAGATGACGCTGTCGCATATTTCACAGCTTTTATTCTTGATGCCACATTTAAGTGTATAATTTAAACGAGCGGAATAAGCTTTCAACGGCGAGTCCCATGGTAGAATGATGCCTGTAAGAAAGCTAGGATGATTCAGAACAAAGCGTGGGCGTTGCTTCGTGATTTTCCAACAGTAAAAAACCTGGAAAATATTAAGCAGGTCAAATCGCAGGCATGGAGAACATGCAGACAACACAGATGAGAGAGCTGGACAAAGTTCAATACGAGTCATTCTCCAAAAAATTGATTGATATGTGGGGTTTAACGTCCCAAAAACACCATATGATTATGAGAGACGCCGTAGTTGAGGGCTCGGGAAACTTCGACCGCCTGGGGTTCTTTAACGTGCACCCAAATCTGAGCACACGGGCCTACAACATTTCCTCCTCCATCTGAAATGCAGCCGCCGCAGCCGGGATTCGATCCCGCGACTTGGGGGTCAGCAGCTGAGTACCTTAGCCACTAGACCACTGCAGCGGGGATAAACAAAGTGTCCGAATGGGCTGATGAAAATGGGTTCAAAGTTAACCCACAAAAAAGCACATGTGTCCTGTTCACACGGAAAATAGGCTTACACTCTGATTCTCAGATTGTCATGAAAGGCGAACGTCTGCTCGTAAGCACAGAACATAAGCTCCTAGGTATAATCTTGGATGCAAAACTAACATTCGTATCACACATCAAACACCTTAAAAATAAATGCATGGAAACAATTAATATCCTGAAGCTACTGTCGCACACATTCTGGGGCAGCGACAGAAAGTGCCTGATGAATCTGTACAAAAGCCTGGTACGTTCACGTCTTGACTATGGGGTAATAGTATATCATTCAGCCTCGCCAAGCATATTGAAGATTCTGGATCCTGTACATCATCTGGGCATCCGCCTCTTTACAGGTGCCTATCGAATGAGCCCTGTAGAGAGCCTTTACGCTGAGTCGAATGAGTGGTCACTCTCCCTGCAGAGGTCCTACATGTCTTTTATCTATTATCTGAAAGTGAACGGCGATCTGTCCAGTCTTGCACTTTTTGGAAACCGCCCCTCGATGAGGCAGCCTTACTCACTTCGCGTGAGGGGCCTAGCCGAGATAACAGGTGTGCCGCTTTTTGAACAGTGTCTCATGGCTCCTGCTGCACACTTATCGCCGTGGCAGTGGTAGGTGATAGAATGTGATGTATCCTTCGCGAAGGTGAAGAAGCATGCACCTATTGCACATATACACACATATTTCATGAAACTTAAACACAAATATGCTTGCCCTGAATTTTTTACAGATGCCTCCAAGTCTCTCACTTCTGTGTCCTATGCAGCTATAGGGCCATCGTTTTTTAGCTTCCGGTATTCTGCACCCACAAACAAGCATTTTCACCGCAGAAGCTCATGCGCTATCTGTGGCTGCCTAACATATTAAGGAATTAAAACTAGAACGCGCGGTTATATACATGGACTCTACGAGTGTTGTAACAGCTTTGAAAACAATGAAAAAACATAAAAATCCTGTGCTTGTATTGCTTTACTCGCTTTTATGTGGGATCTACGCATTCAAACGGCATTTTGTGGTGTGCTGGGTGCCAGGGCACCGCGAGATTGCTGGAAACGTGGCCGCGGACCAGCTAGCTGTATCCGTGCATGGCAACGCTGCCACCAACCCATCTTTGACTGTCCCTGCACTTGACATGAAGCACATCTTAAAACAAAGCTTTAGAGCATATTGGCAGCACCTACGGGATAGGCAGACTAAACATAAACTACATATTATCAAACCCAAACTTGAAAATTGGCCACCAGTATCTAAATTACACTAAGGACAAGTAACACTTACCAGGCTACAAATAGGACACACACACAGCACACATTCATATCTACTGTCTGGTGGTGAACCACTTACAGTTCTCCACATCCTTGTCCAGTGCAGCGAGCTGGATGCTATCAGAAAAAAAACATTTTTACTGCCCTATCGACAGCAGCTTCCACTGCACCCTATGTTTATCGGTAGGGATGCACGGTTTAAACAAAAAGCATTGTTGGCATTTTTAAAAGAAGTACATTGTTCTAATACTTTTTTTCGGTTTAGATAATTGACTTGGTACGTTTTTTATTGTGACACAAAACAGGAGAGCAATGAAGGACAGTTGACAGTCGCTACAATTCATGTCACTACACATCTGTATGCACTAAAAGAAACGGCTTGGTAACTGATTAACTGCCATGCTTGTTAGTGGCAGCTTGCTTTTGCACTGTAATATATGAATAACATTAATACTGTAAGCGTGCAGCAGCTGTCTGGTGTTACTTTGTTGTCATTTTTGCTGTAAAACTTTTGAATATGTCTCTGTATACTGCTCAAGAATATCTTGAAATAGTGTTAACAAACTTGATTTTTTTTCACTGTGCCATTTAGTGACCGAAATTAGCCCGAATGTTCCACAATTCACTTCGGTCACCCAACTTTATACCGTTCCTAATTCAATCATTGATTTTACTATAAATTCAATTTCCTCTGAGGTGGTGCCTATAAATACTTAGTGCATTAAGGTTAATGAATTGTTTCATAATATATCCACGGTAGCATGTTGACTTATCTGGCTTTTTCAGTGTGGAAAAATTTGTTGCGATTGTCTTCATTCAGTGTAGTTAGTTATACATTGTGATGAGGTGAAGTATCTACATGTGTGTGTGGTCATGTAAGTGTCTGAAACAATATGTGTTGAATATCTCAGTTTGTATTCTATAGTATCATTACGCTTTCATTCAAGAAGGGTGGATATCTTAATGGGAAATGTATGACCACTGGTAGTACACATAATACACAGTGCTAGTACACTATGCAGTCCACATAAATGTGCCATCAATGTTGACTGCCAAAAACTTTAATGCCATATGACTCCTTGCTTATGATATTTTGCTTTTTTCTCCAGATTATTTTGTATAAACTTCTTTCCTTCATACTTTGTTTCCTGTGTTTCATGTGTTGAATTATGAACAAAGTCGCCATACAGCATCGTCCTAGAAAAAAAAAGAAGAAACTACCATGAATACTTTAATGTGCTGGCACCTGATGTCTTGATATAATACAAAGAAAGTTGGCTATTTAGGCATAGGGTCAGATTTGCATCTAATTAAGGCTCCTGTGCATTCACGGAATATTTTGCATGTGTTAACTTTGTGTGACATAAACATATACATCCGACTTTTCCGTCTGCCGGAAAATATTTTGGTAACATCACCCACTGTAATTAGGGAAATGCTAAGTCACACATATCTTACCTAAGCCTTTGCCATATTATGGAAAATTTTTTCATTGTGTTTAAGAAGGGTGGTTGTAGTGTCACATTGATGTCGATTTCGGTGAATTTTTTTAATGATAACTTCCGAATTTTTCGTTGCTCTAGACCTGCCTTTTTGTCCTGTTTTTGTAATGGTGACTTTAGCTTCCAGTCATCATGTGTTGTTGTAAACGTGCGCAATAACTTGAACAATAAATGCATCGAACAATCCGTTGCCAAATCAACCCGCTCAACACCCAGAGCCATTGTGGATATTGGTGCATGGAAATATTTCGCTTTATAATGTGTACCTCTTGAAACGTTTGCACATATTCAGGGACAACAGGTGTCGTTGATAATTTCGAAAGCAAAAGCAGGGTCCTTACAACGGACAAAAAAAATTAATTGGTGGGTGCCTGTGGGTAAGTAAGCTTCACAGGAACAGACCACAGGGTCATGAAGGCTCACAAGAGGTGAAGGGGGTGTTTTTCTGCTGAAGTGAGGTCTGCACTACTTTCTTCAGCACAACTCGAAAAGTGATAACTTGTGCCTCTTGTTTTGGCCGTTTCATCCCAAAAACCCATTGAAGCAATCGCAAGGTGGGGCCCTAATGAGACAGTGTGACAGTGTTTTGCTCCTTTTCGAAACACTCCCATGATTTTTTTGCAATAACCTAATGGCTTGATTTTGATGAATTTCGTCTAGCACTATTTCTTTGTAGTATATATTACTATACTGCAGTTTATCTTTACATTATCGGTACAAAAATATAGGCCAACCTACAAAAGGGTAAATGGAATACTTGAAGACAGAAATTGCAACTTTTGTAAAATATGCTGGGTCACTGCATGGTTACTACTACAGTAACGTGTTTTGCATAGTATGCTTCATTCACAAGGGCAGCAATTATTTGTCATTGCCTGGTGCTGTAATTTATTTTCTGAAAATCTGTGTGACATGGTTTTCATTGCTTTCTGTTTTTCCTGTGGCTTTGCAGACTCCTTGTCTTCGGCATCCCGTAAGCGGTACCATTCACTCGTGTCCGTCCAAGGCAGACTGCATTCCTGCGACAGTGCACCTATGTGACCAAGTACAGTGCAAACATGAAAAGGCACATTCGCAAACACACAGGCGAGCGCCCCTTCCAGTGCCACTTGTGTCCAGCTGCATTCTCTCAAGACAGTCATCTCACAGGACATATTCGTATGCACACAGGAGAGCGTCCCTATGCCTGTGACGTATTTAGTGCATCGTTCTCAAAAATATCAAACCTCATGAAACACATGCACACCCACACAGGAGAGCGTCCCTATTCCTGCGACCATCGCAATACACCTTTTTTGCACAAAGCAAACCTTATTAAACACATGCGTACCCACTCAGGAGAACGTCCCTATTCTTGCGACCAATGCACTGCATCCATACTTTGCATGAAAGCAGTGAAGCGTCAAAGCAGTGAAGAGGAAACTTGGGATAGGCAAAAGTCGGATGTATGCACTAAGGGACAAAGAAGGCAAAATAACTACCAATATGGATAGGATAGTTAAAATAGCGGAGGAGTTTTACAGAGATCTGTACAGTAGCCGAGACAACCACGACCTTAATACTATAAGAACTAGCAGTAACCCAGATGACACCCCACCAGTAACGATAGAAAAATTCAGAAAAGCTTTGGAGAGCATGCAAAGAGGCAAAGCTGCTGGTGAGGATCAGGTAACATCAGATCTGCTGAAAGATGGAGGACAGATTGTGTTAGAAAAGCTAGCCACCCTGTTTACGAGGAGTCTCCTGACTGGAAGGGTACCAGTCTTGGAAGAACGCTAACATAATCCTAATAGATAAGAAAGGAGATGACAAGGACTTGAAGAATTACAGGCCGATCAGCTTGCTCTCTGTAGTATACAAGCTATTTACAAAGGTAATTGCTAACAGAGTAAAGAAAGCATTGGAATTCAATCAACCAAAGGAACAAGCAGGATTTCGAACAGGCTACTCAACATTTGACCACATTCATACTATCAATCAGGTAGTAGAGAAATGCTCAGAGTATAACCAACCACTATACATAGCCTTCATAGATTACAAGAAGGCGTTTGATTCAGTAGATAATCATCAGGCGAAACAATGAAGAACTGGTGACGCCTCATATAGTACTAACATTTAACCGCTCCATCCTGCCAGAATCCGTGAAAGCTGCATTCCTTCACTGCAAAGTCCGCCCATACATACCCAATCCTAGAAGGTGCTACAAATGCCAGAAATATGGACATGGGTCGAACACCTGTCGCCGAAAACAAACATGTGCAAAATGTGGTGATCATGAGCACCCTACCGAGAGCTGTACTTCCACGCAAACAGAGTGCCCTAACTGTCACGGGCCGCACGCAGCATACTCGCGGACATGTGAAATTTTCAAGAAGAAAAAGGAAATCACCCAGATAAAAGTAACGGAAAACATTACATTCTCTGAAGCCCGAAAGAAAGTGTCGCTCTTCTCTGGAAGAACGTACGCTGACGCAGCGCGCCAGGGGGCCGGGCGGCGTCTAGTAACCGTGGGCACGCAGTACAGCTTTGCTGATGCGTGCACGTCTCGGCCCCCCACCAAGCAGCCGCAGGCTGCACCAACGTTCGAAGTCTCGCAGGTCCACCTCTATCAGACCCCGGAGACAAAAGAGACAATCCAAACCCCGCAGGTCAACCTCCGTGAGACCTCGGGGATGACGCAGACAACTGAGAGGGCACCTGTCCCTCTTGAGAAACCTCCGTCAGCCTCCGAGTGTTCACAGGGGGCAATGGATGTGACACCGGCGTCGTCAGCGTCTCCGATGCTCACGGAATCCACCCTATTGAAGCAGAGCCCAACAGAACGCCTCAGAGGGAAGAAACACCCTCCAGTCCAGGCACCTGACAAACGCGGCAAAGTCTGAATAACCCTCCTACCTTTCTTGTTTCTCAAAAATGGCTGCTGAGAGTATCATCTACTGGAACTGCCGAGGTCTACTGAAGAACCTGGATGACATTTATGAAATACTTGCGCAACACCAACCTAACATACTTTGCCTGCAGGAGACACACTTAAACTCAACACACACTAACTTTCTAAGAAGATATGCGGTATACCGAAAGGACAGGCATGGCACTGCCCATTCATCCGGCGGTGTCGCTATCGTGGTGCAGAAAGCACTACCGTCCCAAAACCTCACTCTGGTCACTGACTTAGAGGCAGTGGCAATACGAACCCTTATCTTTGGACGAATGACAACTGTGTGCTCATTATATATCCCTCCAGATTACCGCCTGTCTACTAAAGAGTTTGAAACTCTAGTCGACCAGCTCCCGCATCCATTCCTCTTGGAGATTTTAATGCGCACAACCCCCTATGGGGATGCAGAAGAGCAGATTCTCGAGGCTCCTTAATCGAAAACTTCCTCTTGTACTCCGGCTCCTGTATGTTTAACAAAAAAGAACCAACGTACTTTAACGCAGCGTGCAACTCATACACAGCCATAGATCTTGCTATTGGCTTTCCTTCACTCATGGCAACCATAGATTGGTCTGTTATTCATAACCTCTATGGAAGTGATCATTTTCCTGTCTGCCTAAAACACACAGGAAGTACAAGTAAGACGACTACAAATGTATTCAGGTTTAGAGAACAGGATGCTGACTGGACTAAATTCCGAGAACTTACAGAACTGTCGGGCTCTTCTATTGAAAACCTAGACATTGATGACTGTGAAGCATTGGTTGTACTTCATATCATACAGGCCGCAGAGCGATCGATCCCACAGACATCTGACAAGACGCGAAACAAACGACGGCCCTGGTGGAATGCGGAGTGCAAAAAAGCTCGCGAGAACCAAAACAAAGCTTGGTCGAAATTTTGCAGGTACCCGACAGCTGACAACCTGATGAACTTCAAGCGTGCAAAAGCAAATGGTAGGCGTATCCGACGAGAATCAAAGAGGCAGAGCTGGCGGTCCTTCCTCTCGTCGGTTAACTCCTATACTGATACGCATAGGGTGTACAACAGAGTAAGAGCACTTCAAGGGCACAACACTCATCCGGTCCCTCTCGTCAGTACTGCTAATGATACGCTGGAACACCAGGCAGATGTCATAGGCCAACACTTTGAGTATATCTTCAGCTCAGCACATTATACAGAGTCCTTTAAACGACACAAGCTTGCTGAGGAACGTAAGCCCATCCGTGATAGAAGGCCATCTGCTGGAGGCTACAATACTCTGTTTACCATCGACGAATTGAAGGCAGTGCTGGCAACATGTGGCAACTCAGCTGCAGGCCAAGACAAGATTACATATGGCATGCTGAAACACTTACACGAACACACGCTTGATGTCATTCTCTTACTGTTCAACAGTGTATGGTCCTCCGGGCGTCTACCCAAGGCCTGGAAAGAGGCAGTTATAATACCCATCCTCAAACAAGGAAAGGTAGCCACACTTGTTGCTAGTTATAGGCCTATCGCCCTGACTAGCTGCTTGTGCAAGGTTTTTGAAAAAATGGTAAACCGCCGCCTCATGTATTATCTTGAATATAATGGCCTCCTTGACCGCCGTCAAGCTGGATTCAGATCAGGCCGGTCGACAGCTGACCAACTCGTAGCATTCGAATTCTACGTCAGGGATGCCTTCATTCACAAACAACACTGCCTTTCTGTATTTTTTGACTTGGAGAAGGCTTATGACACGACATGGCGTTACGGCATTCTCCGTGACTTGCAATTTCTTGGAGTGTCAGGGAACATGCTGAATACAATTCAAAGCTACCTCTCTGAACGTACGTTCGTGGTTCGTGTTGGAAATGTTCTTTCAAGGCGGTTTACTCAGGAAAATGGTGTTCCTCAAGGTGGCGTACTTAGTTGCACACTATTCATCGTAAAAATGAACTCCATAAACACTATACTGCCTAAAACAATTTCCTACTCTGTATATGTTGACGACATTCAGATCAGCTTCAAATCATGCAACCTAGCCATCTGCGAACGTCAGATTCAGTTGGCAGTAAATAAGCTCTCAAGCTGGGCAGACAAAAATGGTTTTAAGTTTAACTGTGACAAGACTGTCTGCCTACTGTTTTCAAAACTACGTGGTATAAGGCCGCCCCCCAACATTTCATTGAATGGACACACCATCGCTACTAAGAAGGATCATAAATTTTTAGGTGTTGTGATGGATGAAAAGCTCAGCTTTGTCCCACACATCAAGCAGCTGTGACTGAAATGCTCTAAAGCCTTGAACTTGCTCAAGATTCTCTCGCATCAGTCATGGGGTACAGATCGGGACTGTCTATTAAACCTTCTCAGTAGTGTAGTGCCCTCACGTATTGATTATGGCTCGGTTGTGTACGAATCAGCATCGAGATCCACACTTAAGATGCTCGACCCATTGCATCACCATGGGCTTCGTCTGGCTAGTGGCGCCTTCCGAACCAGCCCAATAGCCAGCCTGTATGTTGAGACAGATCGGAGGTCATTAGAACGACGACGGCAGTTCACAAGCATCAAGTATGCAACCAAGGTGCTCTCTCATGTCGACCACCCATCTCGCGAGCTATTGCAGGATACATCAAACACCCACCTGTTCTTGAGGCGACCATCAGCCACGCCAACGTATCCCATTAGAGTGACCTCACACTTTGAAAATCTTAATATACCTGTCTCCAATCTTCAACTAAGTTCCCACAAGGACACTGTGGCACCAAGGGTAATGCGAGCTATCAATTGCGACTTGTCATTCCTAGAGGTAGGAAAGCATGGCCTCCCAATCGCAATCGATCAGCATTTCATGTACTTGCAGGCAAAATACAGGTGTGCTGAGTACTACACTGATGCTTCCAAGTCCTCGGCCGTCGCATGTGCTGCATACGGCCCAGCGTACTCTGAATCTGCAACAATGAATGAACATACCAGCATATTTACTGCTGAGTGCTATGGCATACTGCTAGCTGTAAGGCACATCTTAAAGAAGAAAGAACCAGCCTCCATCATATACACAGATTCCCTCAGTGCAGTGACTACGTTGTCTTCCGCAAAGACACATATAAATCCAGTGACTAATACCCTTCTAAACTGCCTCATGTTAGCCTACAGATCCAACCTGAAAATCACGCTATGCTGGATTCCGAGACACTGCAACATAGCTGGCAATGAGGCAGCGGACCAACTTGCGAAGTCCGCTGCACTCCGCCCAACAGTAGACGTAGCCATCATACCATATGAGGACTTGAGGCCGCTAATCAGAAATCGAATGCGTAAGCAATGGCAAGATGAATGGAACGCAGCAAATGCAAACAAACTGCACTTAGTAAAGCCAAGAATAGGAAGATATGTGACTGAAAAACGTAACAGGCACCAAGAGGTTGCACTGTGCAGACTCAGGATCGGTCATACACATGCAACACACTCGCACCGTTTAAAAAACTCACCAGCACCACATTGTGCAAAATGTGGTGATGAGCTGTCTGTCGTTCACGTTCTAATCACCTGTCCATACCTCGAACCAGAAAGACTGTGCCACTTTCCAAAGCTGTACAAATGTCACATTCCGCCTCATCCACAATTTTTTCTTTGAGACGATCCCTTGTTTCCCCCAAAAGTAGTCTTAAAGTTTTTAGCTAGTGTAGGCTTCCTACATTCCATAACATATTCTCACTAATCTTAGCCTCCTCTCAATCCTGAGGGGACGACTGAGAGTTTTTTTTTTAATCAAATGTCATGCAGCGCGCACTCCTTGTCTTGACAAGGACTGTTGACGACACGGCATGACTTTGTAAAACCCATAAGCATAGCCAGTTTTAAACCCATCACACATAGTCACTACACCTAAGTTTAAGTCCTATACACTACTCTTTTATTCTTGCCACCCTGAATAGAATTTTATAATCAAATCGACCAAAAACCGTGTGTTTGGCGCTCTTTGGCCTGAGTTGCCCTTGCGCCACTAAAATCTACCATCATCATCAGAATTATCAGTCGTCATGCAGACACTGCGGAATCAGGGTGTAGATGAAGTATATATAAACATTCTGGAAGAAATCTACAGGGAATCAACTGCTATCATAGTGCTTCATAAAGAAAGCAACAGAATACCAATCAAGAAGGGTGTAAGGCAGGGGGACACAATCTCCCCAATGCTATTTACCGCGTGCTTACAGGAGGTTTTCAGAAGCCTAAAATGGGAACAGTTAGGGATAAGAGTTAATGGAGAATACCTTAGTAACCTGCGCTTCGCCGATGACATTGCATTGCTGAGTAACTCAGGGGACGAATTGCAACTCATGATTACGGAGTTAAACAAGGAGAGCAGAAAGGTGGGTCTTAAAATGAATCTGCAGAAAACGAAAGTAATGTACAACAACCTCGGAAAGGAGCAGCGCTTCGAGATAGGTAATAGTGCACTTGAAGTTGTAAAAGACTGTCTACTTAAGGCAGGTAATAACCGCAAAGCCTAACCACGAGATTGAAGTAACTAGAAGAATAAGAATAGGGTGGAGCACATTCGGCAAGCACTCTCAAATTATGACAGGTAGATTGCCACTATCCCTCAAGAGGAAGGTATATAACAGCTGTTTCTCGCCGGTACTTAGCTACGGAGCAGAAACCTGGAGACTTACAAAGAGGGTTCAGCTTAAATCGAGGACGACGCAGCGAGCAATGGAAAGAAAAATTGTAAGTGTAACCTTAAGAGACAAGAAGAGAGCAGAGTGGATTAGGGAACAAACGGGGGTTAAGGATATCATAGTTGAAATAAAGAAGAGGAAATGAACATGGGCCGGGCATGTAGCGCGTAGACAGGATAACCGCTGGTCATTAAGGGTAACTAACTGGATTCCCAGAGAAGGGAAGCGGGTTAGGGGGAGACAGAAGGTTAGGTGGGCAGACGAGATTAAGAAGTTTGCGGGTATAAATTGGCAGCAGCAAGCACAGGACCGGGTTAACTGGCGGAACATGGGAGAGGCCTTAGTCCTGCAGTGGACGTAGTCAGGCTGATGATGATGATGATGATGATGATATATATTATGCATTTTGAGTGCACCTGGTTCTTGGCCCTTAGCAGTCGCATGAGATTTGGCCATGATCACTCGTCACACTAATGCACCTGCATTTTACATTCCGTGTTGCTCTATGGCCATCGTAGCCTTTTTCACCTTTAAGTTCCACTACTAAAAAAACCCAGTGAAATGTAATAGATTTTCTTTGCATTCCAGCATGCAGAACGATCTGGCCTGTTTCTCAGTAAGTTAAATCTTTGCAGCTCTGTGCTGTTTGTTCACTGACACATGTTTTTGAAAATTTCTGCGGTTCCTTCCTTCTTTATGAGTAACAACTCTGAAAACTCCTTCCGTGTTTCCATTGAAAAGAGAAACAGTGTTGTACGAGAGCACATTACAAACATTTATATTTATTTGGGGACTTAGGTCTCGCATTTGTATTCTCTTTGAAGTCCAGCACTTCATTATTTATAAGGCTTGAAAAAGATATCTCCAGAAACGTCTTGCAATGTGCAAAAGAAACATTCTACACATTCAGTTTTCTGGAATCTATAGTTGATGACGTCTACAGGTAATGACGAGTATCTGTTTGGCTTCTAGAAGCTCTATTTATTATAATCTACTCATATATAGTGGGCTAAAAATGAGAAAACAGATTCTCTTTGTGCTAGTTTGATTTACTGTGCATATTTGTCTTTCACATGTTATATGCTACAGCAATCAATTGCACCTTTTCATATTTCTTTTAATTATACAGTGCTCCAATTTGTATTACCCTTTGTAGTTACTGAAAAAGTGGTTACTAAATTGCTATATTAAAAAGTGTAATTTATTAAAGAATTTGTAACCATTAAGCTTAGTTGATGCAATACATAAAAATATACATAAGCTTACTGTGTTGTTTGTGTTGGTCTTAACAGCGGTTTTTTTGCTGTTTCAGATGTTTCCATTCCTTGTATGAAGAAGTGAAGATGCTGTGTGCTTTGGATTTTTTCAGTAATGCGTTCAATAAGCCTCTTAATATAAATCACACACTATTTTACTCTAAAGTTAATATGCAATGAACAGTAGATTGAAATGGTGATGTGACCGTGTTGATACATTTCTGCTAAGGATTCAATTAAGTAATACACGAGTGAAGTTGAAGATAGACTTTCTATAGCACTAGCCAACCGAAATTAGGAACAGCCGTAATACAGTTCGGTGCAGTGTGGGTGTCTCAGTCAGAGTAAAGAAATTCTTTTTTACAAAGCTCTGGTTCAGGTTAGGTATTGATGAAAGGGACTGTCTACCGTACCGAAAAATTTTTTTGATTGTGGCACAAATGAAAAGAGTGTTCATCACATCGGGGCAACGAGCATGCTTTCGTGCCAGGAAAAAATTTAGAATTTTATTTAGATGTTGAGAGTCGATGAAGTGACCACTAGCGACATCAACAGCGAATGTGGTCAATCTTGACAATCTATTGGTAGGACTAGAAATCCTCGCAGGTAGACTTGTTTTGCTTAAAAACAACCACATTTGCCTTGAAATTGCATTTTATGCACTTCAGGCAGCTTTAAGTTCCGCCAGAGACCAATTTTTGCTTTTTTTTTTGCACGCGTTCAGATAGACGTTCAATGGTGCTGCCCGCATTGTGTTCGCTCTCCTGCATGTTTGCCTGCAAACAGTGGAGAAACTCGACGACGTCGTCATCCACCACCACTTATGAAAACAACAAAAAAGTTTGGGGGTGCCTAAAACAACCACTAAGGTTTTTGTTTTATAATAACTAAACTTGATGAAGCCTGCGAAAACTGAACGTGGTTTCAGTTTTCGACTTTCACCGGCACTGACCAGTGTTATGGGCATTCATCCCACCGATGAAAGGAGACATAGCGCGTACACAAATATTCTGTTTTAAAAATTTCTACGCACTTTTTAGAGAAACTCCTGCAAGGTTTAGACAATTGACTTGGTGCGCTTTTTATTGCGACACAAATCAGGAGAGCAATGAAGGCCGGTAGACAGTCGCTTCAATTCATGTATCTACACATCTGTATGCACTAAGACAAACGGCTTGGTAACTGATTAACTGCCATGCTTGTTAGTGGCACCTTGATCTCGCACTGTAATATATGAATTACATTAATACTAAAAGCAAGTAGCGGCTGTCTGGTATTACTTTGTTGTCATCAAAACCTTTGAATATGTTTCTGTAGACTGCTCAAGAGAATCTTAAAATAATGTGTACAAACAAACTTTATTTCTTTTCACTGTGCCACTTAGTCCTTGAAGTTTGTCCGAATGTTCCACTATTGACTTTTGTGACCTAACTTTGTTCCGTTCCAAATTTAATCATTCGTTTTCCTATAAATTAGCTTTCTTCTGAGGTGGTGCCTATAAATACTTAGTGTGTCAAGGTTAATGGATTGTTTCATAATATATCCAGGGTAGCATGTTAGCTTATCTGGCTTTTTCAGTGTGGAAAAATTTGTTGCGATTGTCATGATTCAATGTAGTTAGTTATGCTTTGTGATGAGGTGAAACATCTACATGTGTGTGTGGTCATGCAAGTGTCTGACACAATATGTGTTAAATATCTCAGTTTGTATTGTGTAGTACCATTATGTGTTCAATCAAAAAGGATGGAAACCTTAATGGGAAGTGTATGAACGATGCTAGTATACACATCACATTGCGCTAGTACACTATGCAGTCCACATAAATGTGCCATCGATTTTGACTGTCAAAAACTGTGATGCCATATGATGGCTTTTTTATGATATTTTGCTTTTTTCCAGATTATTTTGTATGAACTTCTTTGATTCATATTTTGTTTCCTGTGTTTCATGTGTTTAAATATGAACTGGGTTCCTGTACAACATCGTCCTAAAAAAGAAGGAAAAATATGATAAATACATCAATGTGCTGGCACTTAATGTATCGATGTATGACAAAGAAAGTTTGCTATTTAGTGATAGTATCAGATTTGCATCTAATTAACATTCCTGTGCATGTACAGAATGTTTTGCATGTGTTAACTCTGTGCGACATGAACATATATATCTCACTTTTCCGTCTGCAGAAAAATCTTTCGCCAACATCTCTCGCTGTAATTAGGGAAATGCTAAGTCACTCATATCTTACCTAAGCTTTTGCAAAATATGGAAAATTTTTTCATTATGTTTTAAAAGGGCGAGATTAGTGTTACATTGGAGTTGATTTCGGTAAATTTTTTAATGATGACTTCCGAACTTTTCTTTCCTCTAGACCTGCTTCTTTGTCCTGTTTTTGTAGTGGTGACTTTAGCTTCCTGTCATCATGTGTTGTTGTAATAATGTGCAATAACTTGAATGATAAATGCATCGAACGATCTATTGCCAAATCACCCTGCTCAACCCTCAGCACCATTGCAGATATTGGTGCATGGAAACATTTTGCTTCATAACCTGTACCACCTCAAACATTTTCACATATTCAAGAAGAACAGCTGTCATCGATACTTTTGAAAGCAAATACAGGGTCTTTACAACGTACAAAAAAAAATCAACTGGTGGGCACCTGTGGTGAAGTATTCTTCACAGGGACAGACCACAGCACCATGAAGGCTCACAAGTGGTGCAGATGGTATTTTCCTGCTGAAATAAGGTCCGCACTACTTCCTTCAGCACAACTCGAAAAGTGATAACTTGTGCCACTTGTTTTGACTGTTTCATTCCAAAAACCCATTGATGATAGATACAGTATGATATAGTATGACAGTGTTTTGCTCCTTTTCGAAATACTCCCATGAGTTTTTTGCAATAATTTAATGGCTTGATTTTTACAAAATTCGTCTTGCACTATTTCTTTATAGTATATATTACTATACCGCAGCCAATCTTTACATTATCGGTACAAAGATATAGGGCAGCCTACAAAGGGGTAAATGGAATACTTGAAGCGAGAAATGGCAACTTTTGTAAAACATGCTGTGTCACTGCATGGTTACTACTGTGTTAACATGTTGTTTGCATAATATGCTTCATTTACTAGGGCAGCAACTTTTGTGATTGCCTGATGGTCCAGTGTATTCTTTAAAAAAATCTTTAAGACATGGTTTTTATTGCTTTTTTGTATTCCCTGTGGCTTTGCAGGTTCCTTGTCTTCAGCAGCCCGTGAGCGGTACCATTCCCTCGTGTCCATCCAAGGCGGACTGCATTCCTGCCGACAGTGCACATATGTGACCAAGGACAGAGCAAACATGAAAAGGCACATTCTCCGACACACCGGCGAGCGCCCCTTTCTGTGCTACCTGTGTCCAGCTGCATTCTATAAGAATTCAGATCTCTCTGTGCATATTGGAACCCACATAGGAGAGCGTCCCTATTCCTGTGACGTATGCAGTGCATCGTTCTCAGAAAGATCAAACCTCATGAAACACATGCACACCCACACAGGAGTGCGTCCATATTCCTGCGACCAATGCACTGCATCGTTCTCGCAGAAAACGCCCCTTGTGAGACACATGCGCACCCACACCGGGGAGCGTCCTTTTTCCTGTGACCACTGCAGTGCATCGTTCTCACGGAATCAGGACCTTGTGCTGCACGTGTCTCGTTATCATGAAACCAACCTGCCGTGAAAAGTGAGTAGTCAACAGGTTTTCTTGAAAGAGAAGTAGGTTGGCGGTAGTTTGTTGACTGGAGGTTACAATGAAAGAGTAGATTTAGATTTGGGAAGCAACTTAGTTTGGCTGCTTGCAAGGGAGAATCTCGTAAATTTGTGAAAGGAAAGGAGAGTTATAGAAGAGGGTGCAAGGAGAGGCCACTTTGAGGTGTGCATGACCACACAATCGTGAGTGACATTGTGGGTAGCACTTGCTACATAAAAAAAAAAAAATTGGTGTGTAGCCGTAGCCACAGGGAATAAAATTCTGTGCATTCCTAAGGGGAATACAAAAACACTCCCCCTTGAAGGGGATGAAAGCCATAATTTCCAAATTATGTGTATGATGTATGTCATTAGGTGGTATTGCTTTTATGTCCACCATAATTCGTTTTCTTTGATGGCATAGAATATCAAATATATCGAAAGCTACATTTATTGATTTTATTCATAAGCCCACTTCGATGTACCTCTAGCGAACTAAGTAAATGTTGCTTAGCTTGAATGAACCGAAAGACAATATATGTATATATATATATATACTATATATATATATATATATATATATATATATATATATATATATTGTGAGCATTATTCATACGCGTCATCTCATCATATGTACATACTCATCATCATCAGTCTGACCTGTGTGCTGGGGCAGAGGCTCGGCGAGAAAAAGAAGTGTCTTGCAGCCAAAACGTTGCCTTACAAGTGGTGGAGAGTGCTTTCCGGTCTCCTAGTCCTCTCCCTGCAGCGCTCTTTCGTTATCTTCAACTACAAACCACACCTGGAGCTCCAGTCGGGTCGCCATCTTGCCAGTCAGCCTACGGTCATGTTGCAAGACGAGCACAACAACACGGCTCCATCCGCCTCGCCTGCACCCCTGGGCATGCCTTCTTGGACTGTCACCGCCCCTCAAAAAGATCCCCTGATGTTCACTGGCCTTCACGATGAAGACCTTGAAGACTGGTTGGATGAGTACGACCGTGTGAGTGCGCTTAACTATTGGCATGATTCTGTGAAGCTGTCCCGCGTACTGTTCTATCTGACGGGTGTCGCTAAGATATGGTTTCTCAACCATCAGCTGGATTTCCTAGACCAATCTTTAAGCAGCAGCTCCGTCAGATATTTTCAAAACCTTCTGTACGTGCAAACATAGCCTAACGGAAGCTTGCTGAACGTGTCCAGTACTCCGGCGAGTCCTATACCTCGTACATTGAAGATGTCCTCGCCCTCGAGGACATCTTCCATCTTCCATAGGCCATCGCGTCGACAGCTCGATGGCGGAGCATGACCGCGTTCGCCACTTGCTCAAGGGCATAGGCGTCCTCGCATCTAACGCTCTGGCGGCAAAGAACCCAACTACGGTCGCCGATATCATCAATACGTGTCAGTAACTCGATGACCTTCAACTTACACGTTTACAACCTGAAACAGCAGATCTCAGGCCAACACATGACGGTGAGGAGCTTTTTTTGATACGGCCCATGATCCGCGAGGAGCTGCAACTCCAGGCCACCTCGTCATCTTATGAGCTCGGCATGACGCCTTCTGCAGGCAGCCTCCGCAATGTTGTGAGGGAGGAACTAGCGTCCATGACGTGTGAGCAAGTCCCGAGTTCGCATACCACTCCAAAGCTGACATACGCTCAGGTGGTTGCAGCATCACCTTCTCAGCAATCACCGCAGTATGGGTCAACTATGCAGCCTTCACTGAATGTCCTCGCCCCAAGGGCAACGCCTCCTTCTTTTCAAGCCTGGCATCCATCTCGAGCAATTTGCTGTTATTGTGGAATACGCGGCCACATCTCACGGTTCTGTCGTCGACGGCAACAAGATGAAAGGCTTGGCTATGGTGACTTCGAAAGGGATGAGTTTGCCCGTGCTCCACAATATCGCCACCCATACCAACTGTACCAACGCCGCTCACCTTCTCCACAGCACTTCGATGCAGCCAGTACCTTCCGCTCATTGCGCCGTCGCTCCCTGTCACCTATGCGCCATTCCTCGTCACCACTTCGTCCGGCTACAACGGCGTCTGATCATCGCCCGGAAAACTAAACAGTGTAGCTTCAGGCGGGAAAGCTGCATTTAGCGGACTTCATCGAACTCTTCAGGAACGCCCCTCAAATGTACTTTCCGTGTATGTTGAAGGTATATGGACTGAAGCCTTGGTGGGCACAAGTGCATCGCTCTCAGTTATTAGTTTGAACTTGTGTTCCCGTTTGCGCAAAGTGAAGACACCGTATGATGGCCCTCCCCTTCGCTTTGCTAATGCAGTTTTTGTTCAGCCTTCCGGTGTTTGCGCAGCACGAGTTTTTATTGAGGGCATCCTTCACTATATACAGTTCCTCGTTCTGTCATCGTGTACCACTGTGCTCATTTTAGGATGGGACTTTCTCTCTTCAGCTTCAGCCGTGATATCTTGCTGTGAGAGGGTGCTTTCGTCTGATAACGATGCCCATTGCCAGCATTTCGTCACCGCTGATGACTGTTTTTGTTTTATTTCTCCAGGTAATGAGCATATTCTGACCCTGACATCAGATAATATAGGTACTGCTGTTGTGTTCCTAGCACTATGTGAACGCTACATCTCTGGCGGACTTACCATTGCTCCTAGCCTGTTGCCCTTTCGTGATGGCAGAGCATTAGTTACGGCACTTAAACCCACTTCATTGCCTGTTGCACTGCCCAGGGCACCAGTGTGGTTTGCTTCACAGATACCGAATTACTTTTTTCTGGTGCCCCTTCACGCGGACTGGCCATCTTTCTGTATTAGTGTGCTGATGACCATGCTACAACAGCTGCTTTAACAGCCACAATAAATCCGGATCTCACGTCAGCGCAAACGCAAGAACTTTTGGGTATGCTTCAAAAAACTGGCGCTTCATTTGATGTATATTCCAAGCTTTTGGGTCGCACTTCTGTCGCCGTGCATCAAATTGAAACGGAAGGCAATACAATCGTATGGCGCCACCCATATCGAGTGTCGTCTGCAGAGCGGCAAATCATCGACGACAACGTTGCTGATATGCTTAACAGAGACGTTATCCGGCCTTCATCAAGCTTGCGGTCATTACCTGTAGTGCTAGTCTGAAAGAAGGATGGCTCGGAGGGATTCTGCGTCGATTACTGAGCACTTCATAAAATCACGTGCAAAGACCTGATGTCACGAGTCGAAGACACACTTGACTCTCTGCAAGGCGCTGAATTTTTCTCCAGCGTCGATTTAGAGTCTGGTTATTGGCAAATACCTATGCACGAAGTGGACAAAGAAAAAACTGCCTTTGCAACACCCGACGGGCTGTACGAATTCAACGTCATGCCATTCGGTTTATGTAATGCTCCTTCCACGTTTGAACGCATGATGGACACAGTTCTACGCGGCCTAAAATGGCAAACATTATTCTGTTATCAAGATGACATCGTCATTTTCTCCTGTTCTTTTCGTCAGCATCTTGATCATTTGGACAAAATTTTGACGTGTATATTTAGTGCTGGACTTCAGCTAAACACAAAAAAAATGCTATTTCGCCAACAAGAACATCAAGGTGTTGGGCCACTTTGTCAGCAAAGATGGCGTTCGTTCGGATCCTGACAAGCTCGCTGCCGTGATAGGCTTCCCCCGGCCAGAAAATCAGAAACACCTACGCAGTTTCCTGGGCCTCGCATCCTACTTTCGCCGCTTCATTAGTAATTTTGCTGCCATCGCATCGCCACTGCACAAGCTGCTGGCATTCGGATCAACCTTCGCTTGGAGCGACGACTGCAAGCGTGCCTTTCACGCCCTCAAGAATGCTTTAACATCCTACCCTGATTTGTGCCATTTCGATGAGAACACATCTACATGTCTGCACAGCGACGCGAGCGGTCATGGCATTGGTGCAGTTCTTCTATAGCGGGGTGCCACTTCACGGGAAAGAGTTGTAGCGTATGCTAGTCGTGCTCTTACGGCTTCTGAACAGAACTACTCCATAACGGAGCAGGAGCGCCTCGCTGTCGTTTGGGCCATACAAAAATATTGACAGTATCTTTACAGACGCCACTTCACAGTTACCATAGACCACCACGCCTTGTGCTGGCTATCGACACTGAGAAACTTGTCTGGTCGCCTTGGTCGTTGGGTACTCTGCCAACAAGAGTATGATTTTGATGTCATCTATAAGTCTCGCAAAAGACACCAAGATGCTGATGTTCTCTCTCGCTGCCCCTTTCCACTGTCATCATCAAGTACGTCAGCTGATTGCTCGTCTGGTGGGCAAGGCACTGCGTCGCCCCTCACATTATCACACCTTGCGGTTATCGACACTGGTTTCAAATCTCTACACCGAGTTCGCCACACGCCAGCGTGATGATTCATATTGCAATCGCATTATCTAACGTCTAAATGGCATATCACCTACTCCCAATGCTAGATTGCGCGGACAACTACGGCATTTTAAGCTCGATAACAATGTGCTCCATCGGTACATTTACACTACTGATGGACACCGCTGGGTTCCAGTACTTCCGCGTTCTCTACGTCATCAAGTCCTTGAAGCCTTTCACGACGACCCATGTGCAGGTCATTTGGGATTTCACAAAACACAAAGCCACATCAGAAACCGTTTCTTCTGGCCGGGCATCTCTACCTTTGTTGCCAAGTACGTTGCATTTGCCATATGTGTCAACGACGGAAGTGACCAACTGCCCCGCCGCGGTCGTCTAGTGACTAAGGTACTCGGCTACTGACCCGCAGGTCGCGGGTTCGTATCCCGGCTGCGGCGGCTGCATTTCCGATGGAGGGAGAAATGTTCTAGGCCCATGTGCTCAGATTTGGGTGCACGTTAAAGAACGCCAGGTGGTCAAAAAATTTCCGGGGCCCTCCACCACGGTGTCTCTCATAATCATATGATGGTTTTGGGACGTTGAACCCCACATATTGCCGCGACAGGTTGGCCACGTTCAAGTTGCCTGCCGCAATCATCATGGCAAGAGCACCAGTAAGACCCAGCTGGCATGCGCCACGCGTTCGTGCGCTTGGCCTACGAGGAAGAGGAAGGTAGTTGAATCTGCGCCTCTCGGCTACTCGGACTTGACGACCATTTGTCATTAGACTCGTGGGCACGTGTTCACCCTAATACAGACACTTGTTTTTTAGCTTGTCTGCCTCAGCATCGTTACATTTCTGGCGGAGGTGCTGGGTAATGAATCAAAGCCCCGCGAGCTCAAGACAGCGTAGCCCCGACGACCAGCCTGTCAACCCCGTGGAAGTGACTCCTGTACACCAGAGGGCAAGTCGCCGTCTTCGAGGTGACTCACCTGAGTTCAGTCCTCTCCACTTCACACCAAGGGGAAGCCAAACGATGGACGCCGCCACTATGACTAGCCAGGTAACACCGGCACAAGTGTTCATCAGCCAACCGCACCAGCCGCCAGTATTCCACGGCGACTCGTACGAGGACGTAGAAGATTGGTTGGACCTGTTCGAGAGAGTGGCGAGCTTGAATGGATGGGACAAAATAGAAAAGCTCCGTCGCGTATACTTCGCCCTGGAAGACTTTGCAATGACATGGTTTGAGAACCATGAAACCTCGTTGTCTACCTGGGCGTTATTTTGATGACAAGCGGTGGCTACGTTCGCGAACATAGACTGGAAAGAAAAGGCGGAAGCTGCTCTTCAATCGAGGAACCAACTCACAAACGTGAGTGCTGTCATGTACATTGAGGACATGGTTCGTCTGTTCAAGCGTGCGGATTACAACATGGCTGAGGATAAGAAAATGCGCCATCTAATGCGCAAAGTGAAGCAAGAGCTGTTTGCCGTTCTCGTTCGCAATCCTCCAAGCACAGTTGCTGAGTTTTATTCAAAAGCGACAGCCATCGAAAAAACACTGGAACAGCGGGCTCAGCAGTACAACCGGAATCTTTACTGCGCATCTGCACAGGTATTTTCTGGAGGCGTGCAAAACAATGTTGAAACCCTGCGAGAGCTCATTAGATCAGTTATTAGGAAAGAACTGAGTCGACTGCAAGTGCCCCAGACTCCAACTGCACTATCTGTTACAGACGTTCGTGACAAACTGGGGCAGGTCATACGAGAGCCAGAGCGTAGGCTGCAGCCGGTTCGACCTATCCGAACATACTCTGAAGTTCTCAGACAACCCACAGTACACAGCAATGCAGCAGTTGCGATGGCGGCGACTCCTCTCCCACCTGCAGCACGCAGCGCACCTCGTCCACGGGAACCAACGACTACCTATCTGCCCCCAGGAGCACGTAGCACGCATCGCTATGTGGAGCCTAGGCCCAGGAAAAGTGACGTCTGGCGTGATCACGAGCGCAGGCCTCTGTGTTTCCATTGTGGCGAAGCGGGTCATTTGTACAGCTCTGCCCTTACTGACAGGCTGGATTAAGAGGCTTCCCATCGTATGCACTGTGCCCCCGAAACGGCGAACGACCAGCGAAGATTGAGGAGTACTTGTTCACGCGGCAGAACTCGCCACCTCTACGCCAACATCGGTCACGGTCACCATCGCCATGCGCTACTGGTCATCCAGCCCACGTGCACCTTCAAGGCAGCCTGGTCATCGCTCTCCAAGTCCACTCCCGGAGAACTGAAGCAAGCGACCTGTGGAGGTGAGGCCGCTGATAGCATCAGTTACGAAGATCCTCCAATATGGCTTGAGGGCGACGACGGTGTATTTCCGGTAAATGGGCGCAGCAACGAAAGCGTTACTTCAGATTTGTGGTTGAGAATAGAAGGATGGGAGCTGAATGCCTTAGTCGACACCGGTGCTGATTATTCAGTGATAAGTCACAAGATGGTGAAGAAGCTAAACAAAGTTGTGACACAGTGGAGTGGATCGCAGATATGCACGGCAGGTGGTCACATTATTACGCCCCTTGGCAGATGCACTGCAAGACTTGAAATACGGAGCTTTATTCACACTGCTGATTTCATTGTGCTACCAGAATGTTCAAGGGACCTCATTATAGGATTGGATTTTTTGCGAGCTAATGGCGCCGTAATTAACCTGCGTAGGTCCAGCGTGTCAATTTCGACTGAACGAGCTATACCTGTAGAGAAATCTGAGTGTCAATTTCGACTGAACGAGCTATACCTGTAGAGGAATCTGAGGATTGACGCCTTACTGCTCTACGCGTTGTTCATGATGACGTAACTGTGCCGCCACGCTGCAGTATAATGGTGCTCGTAGAGAATGACGCATTTTACAACCGCGAAGGCATAGGGGATACAAATGTAGGGCTGTTTTTGAAAAAAGGTGTCTGCGTAGCTCGGGGTCTTGTTCACTTGACGGATGGCCTTGCAGATGTCCTACTTACAAATTTCTCCAATGAACTTCAACACGTCGCTCAAGGCACGGCTATTGCCTATTTACACGACTTCTGTATGGCAAGCGAATTATGCAGCTTAACGACGTCAACCATTCGACCTGTGGCCTGCAACATCGACACATCCGTGACCGTCAACCAGAGCCTTCCGGACAGTCAAAAGAAACAGATTTATGCCTTGGTAAAGGAATTCTCTGATTGCTTTTCAATTGCCTTGAAGGTCCAGCGCACGTCAATTACAAAACACAGAATTATAACGCAAGACGACACAAGGCCCTTATGCCAGTATCCATATCGAGTGTCACAGAAAGAACGGGAAATCATTAAGAAGCAAGTGGCGGAAATGCTTTCGGATGATGTCATCCAGCCTTCGAATAGTCGATAGGCGTCCCCCGTAGTGCTCGTTAAGAAGAAAGACAACACGCATAGATTCTGTGTCGGCTACCGAAAACTCAACAGTGTAACTAACGAGATGTCTACCCCTTGCCACGTATTGACGATACATTAGATCGGCTGCGATCCGCAAAGCTTTTTTTCCTTGGATCTGAAAAGCGGATATTGGCTAATAGAGGTCGACGAGCGGGACCGTGAAAAAACGGCATTCGTGACACCAGATGGCCTCTACGAATTCAAAGCGCTTCTATTCGGCCTGTGTTCCGCGCCAGCGACGTTCCAGCAAATGATGGACATTGTCCTCGCGGGATTGAAATGGCAGTCATGCCTAGTGTATTTGGATGAAGTGGTGGTATTCTCTGGATGTTCGACAAACATCTAGAGCGACTGCGCATAGTATTAAAAGCTATCCAGTCAGCAAACTTGACAATCAAACCCGAAAAATGCCACTTCTGCTTCGAACAGCTGCGATTCCTTGGACATGTCATTAGTTCTGACGGTGTTCGTCCTGATCCCGAAAAGACAGCCGCTGTTCAGAGGTTCCCTACACCCAAAGACAAAAAGTCAGTGCGTCGATTTTCGGGTTTATGTGCCTACTATAGGCGATTTGTGGAAAACTTCTCAAAGATTGCGGAACCTCTTACAAAACTAACGAAAGATGATGTGCCCTTCACATGGGAAAGCGAACAACAGAAAGCTTTTGATGAATTAAGAAAACGGCTACAGGGTTCACCAATACTTGCCCATTTTTATGAGACAGCCGACACTGAAGTCCATACCAATGCCAGCAATGTCGGCCTCGGCGCCATCCTGGTCCATCGGCAAAATGGTCAAGAGGAAGTGTTAGCCTATGCCAGCCGCAAACTCTCAAAAGTTGAGGCAAACTACTCTGCAACTGAAAAAGAGTGCCTCGCAGTCGTCTGGGCAATAAATAACTTTCGACCCTACCTTTATGGTAGACCGTTCAGAGCTGTCAGTGACCAACATGCTCTATGCTGGCTGGCAAATCTCAAGGATTCCTCAGGTCGACTAGCCAGATGGAGCCTTAGGCTGCAGGAGTATGACATTACTGTCGTATACAAATCTGGAAGGAAACACAGTGATGCCGACTGCCTGTCACCCTCTCCCGTCGATGTACCTGAAGAGGAAGTGTACCTGAAGAGGAAGACTTCCCGTTTCTAGGCGTTGTCGACACATTCGAAATCGCTCAACAACAACGAGATGACCCGGATTTGCTGGCGCCTGCAGGGTCTCGACGTTCAAGTCTCTCGCATATTCTCCAGAGGGCTCTCCATGTTCTGCCTTCGAGGAAGTGTCCTTTACAGGAGGAACTTCGAACCTACTGGCGAAACGTTTTTACTAGTCGTGCCCACAGCCATGTGACAGGAAATTCTGCATGCATGCCACGACGAGCCAATATCTGGACACATGGGTGTGAGCCGAACATTCGCCATGATTCGCCTGAAGTACTATTGGCTTAAGTTGCTCGCATCAGGGCAGCGCTACATGAAAACTTGTCGTCAATGTCAACGGCGCAAAACTCCACCTGTAAAACCAGGTGGCTTTCTCCGGCCGATAGACCCAACGGATGCCCCATTCCAACAAGTCGGCATGGGCTTTCTAGGACCTTTCCCGACGTCATGTTCAGGCAAGAAATGGATTGTCGTAGCTACAGACTATCTTGCTCTTATGCTGAGACTGACTCTCTGTACAGTGCGATAGCTGCCGAAGTCGCCAAGTTCTTTGTGAACAACATAGTGCTCAGACATGGAGCGCCCATCGTCGTTATTACTGATCGGGGCACCGCATTTACTGCAGACATTATGCAATGTCTGATGCGCATGACAAATACCGATCACAGAAAAACAACGGCGTATCACCCTCAGTCAAATGGCTTAACCGAACGCCTCAACATCTGACCGACATGCTATCAATGTATGTCGATGTTGAACATAAACAGTGGGATGAAATATTACCCTACGTAACACTCGCATATAATACAGCCATTCAAGAAACAACCCACGTTGCCCCTTTCGAACTAGTATTCGGTCGAAGAGTGACCACCCCACTGGATGCCATGTTACCACTACAGGACGAAAACAGCTCTCCACCTGACTTAGATGACTTCTTGCAAAGAGCCGAAGAAGCACGACAAATGGCAAGATACTGAATACGCCGTCCACAGCGCGTCGACTCTAGTCGGTACAACAAGCGACGCAGTGACACACTTTATCATCCCGGTGACAAAGTGTGGATATGGATCCCAGTGTGCCGCCGCGGACTCTCTGAAAAGCTTCTTTGTCGATACTTCGGCCCTTATGAAGTACTCAACCGTATCAGCGACGTCACTTATGAAGTCAGATCCGCGGGACACATGAGCTCAAGACGCTGCAATTCCACGGAAGTGGTACACGTAGTCTGCATGAAGCCCTATCTTGACAGATCGTTGGAAAACTAGTGAAAGTGCGCATGTATCATTTCACTCTCTCAAGCATCGGGACGATGCGTCTGAGGAGGGGGATAATGCCGCGACAGGTTGGCCACGTTCAGGTTGCCCGCTGCAATCATCATGGCAAGAGCACCAGCAAGACCCGGCTGGCATGCGCCACGCGTTCGTGCGCTTGGCCTACGAGGAAGAGAAAGATAGTTGAATCTGTGCCTCTCGGCTACTCGGACTCGACGACCATAGTCATTAGACTCGTGGGCACAAGTTTGCCCTTAGCTACAATATCAATCAATCAAGCGACCAACTTTGTCTCCTGCTAGCCTTCTGCAACCTATCCCGTGTCCCGAGACTCCTTTTACCATCGTTGGCATACACCTACTTGGACCTCTCCCCACACACCAGCAGGTAATTGTGACTGATTGTGACTGCTGTTGACCACCTGACATGGTACGCAGAGACTGCTGCACTACGCACAAGTTCTGCTTCAGATGTCATAGACTTCTTTTTAACGCCATTGTATTGTGTCACGGTGCACCTTGCGTCCTCCTGAGTGATCGTGGCAGCACGTTCCTGTCCACCATAATCGAAACCCTGCTCACAACCTGTGGCATAGTACATAAGATGACGTCAGCCTACCACCCTTAAACTAATGGGCTGACAGAGAGATTTCATCAGACACTTACATGCTGTCGATGTACATCGCACCAAACCACGACAACTGGGTACGGTTTTGCCTTTTGTGACGTTTGCCTTAACACCACTTTTCAAAGAACTACTGGCTACTCACCTTTCTACCTTGTGTACGTCCGTTCACCAACATTCACCATCGACGTCTCTTTCCTAAATGTGCCAACCGATGCCTCAGCAACCGTATCAGAGCAGTTCATCACAAGGCTCGAAGAATGTCGGCAACGGGCTCGCCTTAATACAGAAGCCAATCGGCAAGACCGCAAGCAACGCTATGACAGCTCTCATCGCGATGTCTCCTTGAGTCCGGGGGATGAAATGTTGTTTTGGACCACCATTCGTACTCCAGGATTGTGTGACAAGTTTCAGTCACGCTTCATTGGACCCTATACAATCAATGAACAAACGTCCGCAGTGAACTATCGTGTCACTCCCACCGACCTTTCTTCGGATCGTCGTTGTCATGGTTCGAAAATTGTCCACATATCGCGCCTGAAGCCATGCGTTATACGTTCTGTTTCCGTCTAAGACGCGTTCGGGCTGGCCGCTCACGCGTGGGGGGAAAATAAGTGTGAGCATTATTCATACGCGTCATCATATGTACCTACTCATCATCATCAGTCTGACCTGTGTTGTGGGGCAGAGGCTCGGCAAGAAAAAAGTGTCTTGTAGCCAAAACGTTGCTTATATATATTGTACTGGAGCATATGGCGCCAGCTTTGCGCCAGCGTGAAAGAAGACGTTGACGTCCGTGTGGCTCGTGCTTGCTCGGTTCCTGCCTGTACCAGCTTGTTGCGGCTAATACTTGTTGATTAATAACAAGTGTTTTTACGTGAACTCCTGGTTGCATTTGGTGGAAACGTGCTGGGTAACATCCTGGAGCTCTGCAGCCGTAAGCTACCATCCGATTCCGCAATGACCGAGCGTGTCGATCCCCCACAAGCTTCTTCCACGTCGCCGCCTCTCATGTGCCCTGGTGTACTTCGTTTGCGTGACCCACCAGTCTACAACGGCATTGAAGATCACGATGTCGAGGACTGGCTGGCAGAGTACGAACGTGCCAGCGCGATTAACAAGTAGGATCACCCTGCGTAGCTGACTCACGTCATCTTCTACCTGACAGATTTGGCCAACCTATGGTTCACCAACCACCAAGCCGACATCCCCACCTGGTCGGTTTTCATAGAGACCGTGACCTCGTTTTTCGGTCTTCCAGCTATGTGCAAGCTTCGCGCTGAACTTGGCCTGTGGGAACAATTTCAGCGAAACGGTGAGAGCTTCACGAGCTACATTGAGGATGTGATCGGCCTCTGTAGGCGAGTGGATGCGAGGATGACGGAGGCTGATAGAATAAAGCATATAATGAAAGGCATTGATGACGACGCTTTTCATATGCTTGTGGCCAAAGACCCACAAATCGTCACAGCCGTGATTCAGCTCTGCCAAAGTTTTGATGAGCTGCCCAAGCAGCGAATTTCTACACGTTCGCTAATACGCAAACAGCAGATATTTCGGCTTTGAAGTGCAAAAGAAGTAGCCCAGACTACATCGTATTGATGCCTAAAATTCAACAGTACATCCACGAAGAAGTTGCTCAACAGCTCTCTCTTCTGGCCACCATCAACGAGACCCCCATAGCACTAGACCACTCACTTCGCCGTGCTATTCAGACGCAAGTTGCCGAGGCTCTCCCTTCGCCCACGTCCCCAATATCAGGTACTGCACCGCTGACTTATGCAGAAGCTGTCTGTCGACCTCCTGCCCAACCACCGCTTTCTTCATACAGTCCAGCCACCAACTACTACAGGTCGCCTGTTTCAGTTTATCCGGTAAATCAACCCTTCTCGCCACCTCGAGCACCGTTAACTCTTGGCGTAGTCTGGATAACCGGCCTGTCTGCTACAACTGTGGTATTCTAGGGCATGTCGCGCGCTAGTGTCGTCGCCGTAGATTCTATTTTAACGAGGCTCGACATGCGGCAATATTCCTCGGCAACCAGAATCACATTTTACACCTGATGCACCTGACCTCCGCTCACGTCGACCAGACTTCAGCCCACGTCGATCTCCTTCAACCCGTCTTCGGTCTCCTTCTCCCATGCTTAGCCGTTCCAACCACGCCCAGGAGGAAAACTAAGTCGCAGTTCCCGAGGCTAAAACTGTGCCACCGGCAGAATTTCCAAGACCTCAACTTTCGCCCCCTATTGAGATTGCCGTGTTTGTGGACGATTTCGCCACAACTGCTCCTCTCGACACAGCTGCCGCTATTCGTATAATCACTGAAGTGTTATGCCGCAAACTGAACAAAGTGACGACTCCACTGGTTGATATTTCCTTACGCACAATGAGTTCGCAGCATGTCCAGCCTTCTGCCACATGCACTGTTCGTGTTGTGATTCAGGGGGTGCTGTACATCGTTGAATTTGTCGTCCTTCCGCATGCGTCTCATGAAATCATCCTGGGATAGAACTTTCTTTCCACTAATCATGCGGTTGTCGACTGCGCCCGTGCACAACTCATTTTGTTTCCATTCAGCACAACATTCATAGATCTCCCTTGCTCACCTAAAAAGGTGACCATTGCCACTGACGTCGTCATCTCTGTTTTTTCGGTCACCGTGGTGTCTATTTTATGCAACTCTGTCCCTGATTCAACTGCCGTCTTTATACCATCGCAAGAATGCGCTCGTCGCCAGAACCTTGTCGTCCCGTTTGCCGTCTAACACTTCCCGATGGTTCCAGTGCCGTGTACATGTGAAATCTGTTCCCTTGTCCCGCTACCTTATTACATGGCAAATGTATTGGGCATCTTGAGGTTTATGATGCCATCTTTCCTTTCGATGCCCCTTCCGATACGACGCCGATGTCCGTGGATGCCGTCACGACTGCCACCGCACCGTCACTACCTGACGAAGACGCTCTGTCGCGCAGCGTGGACACCGGGCTTTCGCAAGACCAGCGCAATCAGCTCATTCAACTACCTGACCGTTTCCGTGCATCCTTTGACCACGTCAGTGTTCGCTCACCATATCGACACCGGTCATTATAAGCCACTTCGTCAGCGCCCCTACCGTGTCTCGCAGGCTGAGCGTGACGTCATCACTAAACACGTCGATGAGGTGCTCTAACGTGATGTCATTCAACACTCACACTGTCCTTGGGCTTCGCCAGTGTTGCTGGTGCGAAACAAAGATGGCTCCATTAGGTTTTGCGTAGATTATCGGCGACTAAACAAGATCAGACGCAAGGATGTTTATCCCCTGCCACGCATTAATGACGCCCTGGATTGCCTTCAAGGTGCGGAGTTTTTCCCTTTATTGGATCTTCGCTCTGGATATTGGCAAGTGCCAATGGCCGAACCAGACCGTCCAAAAACGGCGTTTGTGACCCCTGACGGCTTATATGATTTTAATGTAATGCCCTTCAGCCTTTGCAATGTGCCGGCGACATTTTAAAGGATGATCGACAGGGTCCTCAGGGGACTTGAATGGCACATTTGTCTTTGCTATTTAGACGACATAGTTGTCTTCTCTGCAAATTTCGAAACTCATCTTTCTCGTTTGGAACAAGTTCTCCAGTGCCTTACAGCAGCTGGGTTGCAACTCAACTTCAAAAAATGTCATTTTGGCGCCCACAAACTCACAATTCTCAGCCACGTCGTCTCGAAAGAAGGAATATCGCCGGACCCTGCCAAACTGCGTGCCATTGCCGAGTACCCCAAGCCTACCACCCTAAAGGAGCTCCGTAGCTTCGTAGGCTTGTGCTCATATTGTCACGATAAGTCGCAAGTACTGACAAATTTATTAAACCACCGAGTAGCTAGATCTAGGATGATGCGTCAGTCATGGCTGGCTCTCGAGCAGAGAAGAAGCACGCGATCTTTTTTTCCTCCAGATTGAGAGCCGCTCATGCTGTCGTCCCACTAAGTACTGGTAGCATTATCCCCCTTCCGAAAAGTAAAAAAAAAAAGGAGTCCCAAAAAGAGGAACGAAGAAGACATAGCAGCGCCGCGATGCTACTACATAGGCACGTAAAAAAAAATGGAAATTCGGATAAAGTGAAAGTAGAAATTGAAGAGCGTGCCAATATAAGAAACGTCAATGAACAAGAAAGAAAGTTCACAAAAATAAACAAAAAGAAATACAAAGAATGCTGTACAGTAAAGGAAAAGTTACGAGCAACGCGCAATAAATGGTTTCATGCGTAACACATGAACGACGTCCTGCCTCAGTCCTGTCCTTCTCCGTGCATGGGGCGTTAAGTCCGGAACCACTTCGTAGTTCACGTCACTGGCGCGGCGTAACACTTTATATGGGCCAATGTACCGGCTCAGTAACTTTTCGCTAAGGCCACAGCGGCGGATGGGCGTCCACACCCAAACTTGATCTCCGGGGTTGTAAAACACTTCTCTGTGGCGGGTGTTGTAGCGTCGTCGTCTGCCTGCTGTTGCTGGCAGATGTGCAGTCACGCCAGCTGCTGGGCATCCTCGGCACACTCTGCGAATTCTTCGGCGTCAGTTCCCAACTCGTCTTCGTCTTGCCACGGTAGCATAGAGTCTAGCATGGTCTGCACTTTGCGGCCGTAGAGAAGCCGAAATGGCGTGAATCCCGTGGTCTCTTGCACGGCGGTATTATACGCGAAGATCACGTAAGGTTAGATCCGGTCCCATGTTTTGTGCTGTACGTTGATGTACATTGAGATCATGTCTGCGAGGGTCTTATTCAGTCCATCATTTGTTCCATCATTGGCTGGAAAGTTGCCGGCGCTGAACACATGCCAAAAGGGACCACTCGAAACTCGTATAGGCCGTCAGTCACGAAGGCTGTTTTCTCACGGTCTCGCTGATCTACCTCGATTTGCCATTACCCGCTTTTGAGATCGAGAGAAGTGAAATAATGAGCACGACGAAGTCTATCCAGTGAATCGTCGATACACGGCAGCGGATACAAATCCTTTTTGGTCACGTTGTTAAGCTTTCGGTAGTCGATGCAGAAGCGTAGCGACCCGTCCTTCCTTTTGACAATTACGACTTGAGATGACCACGAGCTGTTAGATGGTTCAATAACGCTATCGTCAAGCATATCGCTGACTTGCGTACGTATGGCTTCACGTTCTTTAGCTGACACGCGGCAGGGGTTCTGGCGTATCGGGTGTGTGTCCTCGTACGTTCGTGATGATCCTGTGTTGAGTGATGGACGCCTGGCGGATCTTTGAGCAACTTGCGAAGCAAGACCTGAACTCGAGCAAGAGCACTCGTAGCGCAGTCTGGTTATCGGTGGACAGATCAGGATTGATGCCAATATTACTCATTGACGTGTCGGCGGTATCCACTAGTTCTGACGTGAGACAGTTGGTGACCTTTGCTACTTCATGGGGAAACACTATCGAAGTGTCACGAAACAGATGTCGATGCTCGTTGCTAAAGTTGGTTACGAGCAATTTAGATCGGTCATCACGAAGGTGTATTACACTTCTAGCTACGCAAATGCCTTGCTGCAGAAGGTGTTCTAAATTTGTTTCGGCCACCACATCACCATTGCCCAAACCACAGCATGCTAAGTCGACTAGAACACTTGCTCGTGGGGGAAGCGTCTTGCTCTGTTCAGAAATACGGAGTACGTGGACACGCCTTCCGTCATCCTGCACGTTGATTGCTCGCTGGGCTGAGAACGTGACGCGGCCCTCTTGCAGATCCACAATAGCTCCATTTTCCTGTAGAAGGTCAACTCCGAGAATGACGTCATGGGAGCATTTGCGTAGAACAAGGCAGCTTGCCACGAATGTATACCCTCGAATCTGTACTCTAGTTGTGCAGGCACCCAGTGGAGTAACGTCGTGGCCACCAGCTGTCCGAATCTGTGAGTTATGCCACGGCGTGATGACTTTCTTCAGCTGTGTTGTCAGTTTCCCGCTCAGTATGGAATAGTCGGCACCGGTGTCCACTAATGCATTAACTGCACAACCATCAATTGTCACTGCTATGTCGAGTGAAAGTCGGCCATCCTTTGCAGCAGTATGTGATGTCGGACCTGTTTCTGTACGGTTCTGCGTCAATAGGAGGTCTTCAGCGCTTCGACGTTCAGAGACCCCACCCCTAGAGGTTGCTTGGGTCAGTTTTCCCGGCGGCGGCTGGGAAACCGTGTGGTAGAATACCGCTGGGGCGTTGATGAAAATCGCCTCGGTGATGGCGAGCGCGAGTGGCGCCCGGCAGATGGTGAATGCTGCTGGGAGAAGTAGTTTTCAATTTCGCGCGGTCTCTGGCCATAACGGGGTGGCGGTTAGTACGCAGAGAAGCCGCGAAGCCCAAGGCGGCGATATGGGCACTGGCGGTACAAGTGATCAGCTTCTCCGCAGGGAAAGCACGGAGGTCGGCGATCAGGTGTGCGTCAAACACCAGACTTTCGAGGAGATGTGCGCCGATCGTCGATGTACTAAACTGGTGGCTCTGAACGATGGGCGACAGAAGCGCCAGGGACAAAGGGCAAGGGCGGTGGCATGTACACGCCTTCGTAGTACGGTATGTGCTGCGCTAAGTGGAGTGAAACAGCAGGAACAGGATGGACGAATAATGGCGGAGATGCAGTAGGGCAATTCAAGGCTTCCGCGTAGGTTGTTCCACGGCGTTATTCAGCAGGAGCTGGCGCAGCTGTATCAGGAGGCAAGGTGTCCCGGAGGGCCTGGTGCAGCTCATTCTTGATCACAGCTGCAATAGAGCTAGCCGTAGGATGAGGTGTTACACCAGCCTTTTTCAACTCTTCACGTACTATATCATGGATGAGTTCACGTAAAAAGTCGTGGCTGGTTCTAGTGGCGGTGAAAATGTCGGCAGTAGACATGCTACTGACTTGCCTGTCGTATTGGTTTCCTTTTTTTTCTTTTTTCCACATGCACGTACAAAGTGTTTACGTTCGCCTACCACTTGATGACCATTGAAGAGAAACGGACGAAGATTAAAGATAAAGAGCCGACCGACCCGTCAAAGGGAAAACCTTTCTTTACGCCCGCCGCACGCCGACCGACCCATTAAGGGGAAACCCTTTCTTTATGCACGCCGTCACGGACCCTGCTGCCACCGCGGCGACAATCTTGGGTGGCTCAACACACGTCGAGAACTGAACAGCACGTGTTAAGAACCGTATGTGGACGTACACGGACAGTTGCTTTCGTTCTCAGTGTTGACAGTGTTTCTTCCTCTTTTTTACTTTCTTTCTTTTTTTCTTTTTCGTCTTTTTTTCTTCCCCTTTTTTGTTTTTTCTTTCCTTTTTTTAGTTCCCTCTCACTCTCGCAAACATCTTTCAAGGCGAGAGGGACGCGGCAGCAACGAAGTTTGGAAGTTCATGTCAGTATAACTCATCCACTGATGAAGGGAGGACCCCTCCCGAAACTGTTGGGAAATAAATATATTTACCCTTGTTGACAGCGCTTCCGTTGTCCTCGCAGGGGCGCCTGCGCAAGTAGGCGTTTGGTGTGTAGCGCCACCACGGACCCGAGCTAACGGGGGAGTTTCGGCTCCCTCCCACGCCTAGCCATGCGTGGCTTTGCCGTGTCTGGGGAAAAGGGGATCCTGGGGGTTGAGCCAATGCTGGGTGATTGGACCTTTAAGGCCCCCCGGCAGAGGCAACACACCCCTTGGGCCCCGGCTTCACGTAGACGGCACCCCTGGGCTGACCCACCCAGGGGAAATCGGCAGTCGCCTTTTCCTATCTCTCTCTTCCTACATCTTAGTCTCTTCTCGTCTTTAAATCTATCCTGTCTTCTTCTCTCTTCCATTTACTTCCGATTTTTCCTGGCGGCAAGGGTTAACCTTGTGTAATTACTCAACCTTGAGTAGTTATATTTGGTTATAGTGGCAATGTACGGCTGGCGTCTGCAGCCTTATGCTATTAAGTGCTTCAGCGTCCTCTGGTTGGACTCCATGGTGGGTGGTCGCCATTGCTGCCTAAAAAAAGTACACTACTATGGGAACACCTGCATTTCGCCCTCTCCTAGATCGTCTTCCGCTTAAGAGGGGACGCACCGATGAAATATCAATTTTCAGCCAACTCAGACAATGCTTTCCGAAATTCCATGTAGTGCTCAGCGAAAAGCCAGCAAAACAAGCCAGAGCCATATCTCCATTTCTTGTTGCTAAATCTCTGACTGAGCTCTTTGGCTCAGGATACAAGGTTACAAAGATGGCTAGCGGAGACCTTCTCCTTGAGCTGCCTGAATAACACCACTATGAAAAACTTGGCAGTCTCGTAGCATCTGGTAATATCCCAGTATCTGTTTCACCTCATAGATAAATGAACACCTCACGCGGAGTTGTTTCAGAAGCAGACCTTCTTGAAATGTCTGAACAGGAACTGCTTGAAGGGTGGAAAGAGCAAAATGTCACGGATGTGAAACGAATCAACATCAGACGCGACAACAAAGAAATACCTACCAAACATTTAATACTCACTTTTGCATCTAGCACACTGCCTTCATCTATAGACACAGGCTACATCAACCTCTCTGTCCGTCCCTACATTCCCAATCCAAGACGGTGTTATAAATGTCAACGATTTGGTCATGGCTCGCAGAACTGCCGGGGTGAGGAAACTTGTGCAAGATGTGGTAGCCACGGCCACACATCTGATAACGGTGTTACTACGCATCACTGCGTGAATTGTGACGGGGAACACGCCGCGTATTCGCGTTCGTGTCCTAACTGGAAGAAAGAAAAAGAAATAATCACTCTTAAAGTAAAAGAAAACATCACATTCAAAGAAGCAAGACGAAGAGTGTCGCCATTTTACGGCGCAACATATGCTGATGCGGCGCGTCGGGGGCAATGCCGCACCAGCCCTCGCCACTCCTTCGGCCAGCGCAGAGCGAGCCGTCGGCTGTGGCGCCTGCCCCCAAGGCGGCAGTAGTTCAGTCTACTCCGCCTTCAAGCAAATTGAGGTCGGAGACTCCAGGATCTTCTGGTCTCAAGGCCTCACCTCACCAGGCGAGGCCTGAAATCTGAACCACCAGCTCGCATGTGCGGGCATCCAGTGCCTCTGAGGAGGCAATGGATACAACGGTACCCTTGGTACCGAAAAAGCGGCGCGCCTCCTTGGAGCGCGCCAAGAAAAATAAAAAACCAATAACGGGGCCGGACGACCGTCCTGCCACCTAAAATAACAAGCTCACTCTAACACTCTGTACACACACAGCAGCATCTCTTCTTTTAATATGCAGACAGAAATATTACAGTGGAACATCCGAGGCCTTCTTCGAAACCTTTATGACTTACAAGAACTCCTCCATGAATACAATCCAAGAGTGCTGTGTGTACAAGAGACACACTTAAAACGAACAAACACAAACTTTTTACGTAAATACGTAATCTTCCGAAAGGATAGAGATGATGCCATGCCATCATCTGGTGGTGTAGCGGTTATAGTTAGTCAAGGGATAGCATGCACACAATTACCCCTTAAAACTTCCCTCGAGGCGGTGGCTGTCCGAGCAGTTATTCTAAACAAACTTGTCACTGTCTGCTCTTTGTACATACCTCCGCACCACCGTCTTGAAAAACTTCAGTTCCAGTCCTTAATAGACGAACTACCTGAACCTTATCTGTTCCTTGGGGACCTGAACGCACATAATGGTCTGTGGGGTGATTCTCGCTGTGATGCACGAGGTCGTCTCATTGAACAATTCCTCATTTCATCAGGTGCTTGTCCATTGAATAGGAAAGAGGCAACATACTATAACCTTGCCAACAAAACTTACTCTTCCATGAACCTGAGTATCGCATCTCATTCACTTGTACCATTGCTTCAGTGGAAAGTCATAAAAAATCCATACGGGAGTGACCATTTTCCTTTAGTTTTGAGTACACCAATAATATATGAATGTCCTCCACATTTTCCCAAATGGCTGGTAAACAAAGCCGACTGGGAACAATTTCAAAAGCTTACTCACTTAAATTGGACTGACATATGCGGATTAGGCATAGATGAAGCTGTGCAGTACTTCACGGCCTTTCTTACTGACGCAGCAGCCAAGTGCATTTCACAAACGTCTGGACTGCCCGGCAAACGACATGTCCCGTGGTGGAACACTGAGTGTCAGAATGCGCGAAAGGAACAGAACAGGGCATGGAGATTGCTGCGGAACTCGCCGACAGCAGAAAACCTTGAGAGCTTTAATAAAATAAAATCTCGAGGCAGGAGAACGCGTCGGCAGGCCAGAAGAGAAAGTTGGCACAAGTTTTTATCAGGTATAAATTCATATACACAAGAGGCCAAAGTCTGGAACATGGTTCGTAGGGTAGCAGGAAGAAAAGTACACTCACTCCCACTCGTAAACACTCAGGCTGATACCTTGGAAGATCAGGCAAACTTCCTCGGTGCACACTTTGAACGGGTATCTAGCTCGTCTCACTATACTGACACTTTCCAAAAATACAGAACAAGAATAGAAGAGCGGAAACTCAAACATAAAACCACTAGATACGAGGCATATAACCAAGCTTTCAGTCTAGCTGAGCTCCGAACATCTCTAAACTCCTGCAGTACTTCTGCCCCAGGTTCTGACCGTGTTGTGTATGAAATGTTAAAAAACCTACCAGCAGAAACACGAAAAACCCTACTCTGTTTGTACAATGCTATCTGGTTTTCCGGCACTATCCCTATCTCCTGGAAAGAGGCTATTATTATTCCCATTTTGAAAGAGGGCAAGGACCCTTCTTTAGCTTCAAGTTATAGGCTTATTGCACTTACAAGCTGCTTGTGCAAAGTCTTCGAAAAAATGATAAACTGCCGACTTGTACATATCCTTGAAACAAACAATTTGCTCGACCCATTTCAGTGCGGGTTTCGGGAAAGTAGATCCACCACAGACCACCTTGTTCGTATCGAGGCACAGATCAGAGACGCCTTCGTCCATAAACAATATTTTCTCTCTGTGTTCCTCGATATCGAAAAGGCTTATGATACAACATGGCGTTTTGGAATTCTAAGAGACCTGTCTCACCTTGGTGTGCGCGGAAGAATGTTTCACATAATCGAAAGTTACCTGTCGAACCGTACATTCCGTGTCCGTGTGGGCAGTGTTCTCTCCCAAACATTTGTCCAGGAAACAGGCGTGCCACAAGGTGGTGTACTTAGTTGCACACTTTTTATTATCAAAATGAATTCCTTGCACTTGTCTATCCCCAGCAATATGTTCTATTGTACATATGTCGACGACGTTCAGCTTGGCTTCAAGTCATGCAACTTGGCAATGTGTGAGCGGCAGGTTCAGCTGGGTTTAAACAAGATCTCCAAATGGGCAGATGAAAACGCATTTCGACTTAACCCACAAAAAAGCACGTGTGTCTTTGTTCTCTCGAAAGAGAGGCATGCACTCAAAACCCGACATTGAACTGAACGGTCAACGTCTGTCTGTTAATACGGAGCATAAATTCTTAGGATTAATCTTGGACAACAAGTTGACCTTCGTACCGCACATCAGGTATTTAAAAACAAAACGTTTAAAAGCCATGAATGTTATAAAAGTATTGTCACGTACTACTTGGGGTAGTGATAGGCAATGCCTCATGAATCTGTATCGAAGCCTCATTCGCACCCGCTTAGATTATGGGGCCGTTGTTTATCAGTCTTCAACTCAAAGTGCTTTGAAGATGCTGGACCCCGTGCACCATTTGGGCATCCGCCTTTCTACGGGTGCTTTTCGCACCAGCCCCGTAGAAAGCCTTTACGTTGAGTCAAATGAGTGTGGTCGCTTCATCTGCAGAGAACTTACATGTCCTTTGTTTATTTTCTTAAGGTGAAAGCAGATAAGAAGCACCCCTCACACTCTACTATTAATGATTTGTCAAGCTCAATTCTGTTTCAAAACAGGCCTTCAATGAGGCAGCCCTTCTCAGTTCGCCTGAAGAGTCTAGCTGAGGAAACTGGAGTCTCACTTGAACACAGTTTAATGGCTCCTGTAGCATACCCGCCACCGTGGCAATGGCAGACTATAGACTGTGATGTGCCTCTCTGAATATGACCTTTGTCTTTTCTAACCGGGCACAAATAATTTTCACCTTTTTTTCCTCGGTGTGCTTTTCTGGCATCTGCATCTACGTACTTCTGTCTTCTAAGCAGTCGATGAGTGTAACTGTTATCAATTGCAGTCTTTATCGCAAAGTGATACCTAGCCAATGGAACGCTTTTGGAGGCACATTATGATTGGCCGCGAGATCGAGCCTGGCGGCAACTGGCTGGTGACTGCATGGCTGTAACTGGCTATAGTGGGCAAGTGTAGGTTGCTCGGTGCGTCGTCTGCTAGCCACGTCATGTTTTTACGTGTGTGCAGCTCATGCATATCCTCAAAGGTTGAATTGTCTGGCGTTTTCAGCGCGAGTGCAACTGCTTGTACGTGTGCCTCAAACGGCGTACGAAAGAATTTCACCTTGTTCTGCTGCTGATGCATTGTACTGAGATTGGCAAGTGTAACTTCCCAAAGCGCTGTTTATTTTTGTCGTACTCTTTATTCACCAGAATGATTTTAGAGTTGGTGTCGCTTTCTTCTTTAAGCACATCGTGAAATGATCTATGCATCTTCTGTAACACGAGGACTTATAAATGCGTGTGAATGTGGCATTTCAGAGACTCAGTTGTAAATGAAAACAATGCTCTACGCCTTTCGCGCTGTTGGTAGGTGCACAACTATGGCACTGTAGTTTATCGATTGTGTGAGGAGCCTTAGGTGTGTTTATCTGGACATGGTACCACTGCATAGAAATATTAATATCACATAAACTGAGGCACTTCGGTTCGTAATGTGTACCTAAAACGGAGTTGCTGTGCGCAACGGTGTGCTTAGATTTAGAAAAGCTTTAAAGAGCCCAGGTGTTCAAAATTAATTCAGACGGCATGCCTTACATTTATAGTTGAATAGTTTCACTGAAAGTCTAATCTTTACTACATTGTCTTGAGTGTTTGTGTGACATTTTTATTGACCGATGGAAGGCAAACAATTATTTTTTGTTTGAAAAGAAAAAAAAAACATGCTTGTTCCATAAAATAACGAGACCCTTGTTGTAGCACAAAGCACTGTCGGCCACTAAGCTTTCCTGACTAGACCTATTGAATGTACCAAATTTCATGCTTAACAGAATGTGAAAACAAAGCATATATGCGTACAAGTGCGAACGGTGGTACTGAACTGATTGCACAGATATGCAGGTTTTGAATGATCTTTCTTTCTCTCTTTTTCATCATATGCAAATGATAAAGAAGTAAATAAGCAGTTCAGTTATGCTACAGCAGTGCATATATAGCAGGCAAAACACAAGTTAAACACGTACAAACTTCACAGCAAAAGCGTTATTTAGTTCAAAAGGATGCCGACAGTCACTCTGCGCCAGCCTTCCTTTAAAAGACAGAATGTGCTTTACTACCAGGTAGTGGTAACATTGCATAGGCTTCGTGCATCGATTCCGAAGAGGAGAGCATAGATATTGTTAGTTAACTGTGGTCAGGGTATTATACTCGACGACAATTGGCTCAAACCGCACGCAACAAGGCGTTGCTGCCTGTATTAGTATACATGCCGCCGACCGCCTATGAACTCTTCGACAGAAACGGTGCTGCCACCCATAGCCTGATCTCGCCATGAGTACCTTTGAACTAGCTGTAAAATAGAAATGCGACAGTCATACGGCAGATGAACACTTCGTGTGAAAACTGTGAACTAACAATGTACAATGCAGCTAAGGAAAATTGAAACACCAGTGGATAATAAAAAGACCAGTTTTCGGCCTAGCCCTGCAGGCTACAATGGATGGCGCACCATAAGGTGGCACAGACAAGCAGTTTGGCACGTGCTCGCGTGGTCTGGAAACTTTTGTTGTACGCTGTACATTCATACCTGTGAACAGATAAGTGGCATCACTGATGTAGTGATAACATGCTGATATTAGTATAATATTATCATACACAATAGAAATATTAAGGAATTACTGAAACAAGAAAGATGCTCAGCCTAAAAGTATTGTGTAAAATAAATGGGTAAGTCTTTAATTTTTTTAACATTGCAAAGCCTGAAATGGCGTTCTTGGCCGCACGCTATGTTAACAAATTGTTCCCTGTTATGGACAACTACTGAAAATTTTATTTTATTCGATATTCCAGAGACGTAGTTTTCATTGCTGGAGCTGTTTATAAACATCTCGGGTAAATCTTGAAGTGGGAATATATGGGAAAACAAGCTCCGAAATCGGATATCCAACATTTTATATCCAATATCAGATATACATTTAATTCATCCCTCCACAGACACGTCTTAGCAATGAAGTGTATTTTTCAGCATGATGTGAGCAATTTTTTCTAAATTGTGGATAGTTCTACAAGCCATTGTTTCGTTTATTTTTCAGGGTAAAGTTTGGATTAGTGACGCTTATTTTGACCCAGCACAAATGTAAGAATGGACAACTGTTTAAATAGGTTACTTGTGTGTTTTAGAACTTTTGGTTTAATACCAGTGCAACAGTTTTAGGCATGCATGAAAACTTCTGACTGGACTGTGGTGCCGCCAGCACCTTGAAAGCTCCTCAAGCCGCGCCCAATCAGTTTGACAGCTTCAAACATTGCCAGTGACTTCCTAACAATTTCCACCCTCTGCCTGCTCAATTTCCGTGAAAGCTGCAGTCAAGATTGAAGCCAAGTCCACATGCGGAGCTTCTACAGCCGGCTTTGCACGTCCTGTTTGAAAGCATGCTGTGAGTGACATTTGTGGCACGGCATGCCACTCAACCATTGGCCCAGTAGCGGTCATGCTCACATTTAGGATTGCCTCCTTGAATGTTGGCAACGTTGTAGCGCCTTGATTTTGCGTTGTCCTTAGGGAGTATGTCGGTGGGTAGTCTAAGGGAGTGTACAATATTTTCTTCTGATAGTGCATTATGAAATTTTTTAAGCCAGCATTGTAAGGGGACATGTTAAAGGGACACTAAAGAGGACCAAGGACTTGGTTTAGATTAAAAAACTGCACTCTGAGAAATCTAATGCCATATGTGTCACTATCAAATGTTCATTATTTTTTTTGAAGCTCTTATTAAAGCTGTTATGAGATCAAAACTCGGGTCACATGCAGCGATGTAATTGTCCGCTGCCACCAGTGTCCGTAACTACTATACCGAAATAAGAAAAAAAAACCTACCACCAAAGACACAATGGGGCTCGAACCAAGGTCCGCTGCCAAGGCCAGCCCAGTATTCTATGACTGAGCAACAGCAGTTCTTGGGACTTGTTCACTAACTTGCCTTAGGCAGGCTTAAAGTGGGGAAAGGAATTGTGTTAACATCAGTGATAAAGTGCTTTAGAACAGCAAAAAAACAACGAGGTGTCACACAATGCGAATATAGCACAAGGATTGGGGCATCCGATGCTCCAACCCATTACAAAAGCTTATTTTTGATCACCTATTAACTTTGGCACTCACCCACTTGAGGCATGAATTCCTCGTCAACCACTGCATGAAAAATTGGCAGAGAATTCCTTGCAAGTGTTTATCGGATACAACGCTTCTTAGAAGAACATAGCGAATGCTGGTCTAGTAGCCAGAAATGATTATTATTTGATGTAAGTGAGTTTCCGGATAGTGTTCCCGCAGCAGTTACCCAATGAATGTTTAGAAAAGGCTTTGAAAGGCCGCTCTTCTAGCTTTTGCTGTGACTGTGCTGCACCTTCCGCGCAGGGCTGGCATTTTTTAAATTTCGCGCCAAAACCTCTGCATTACAGAAGAAATTCAGAATGTATTACCGGTATTTTTTCGTCATTGGCTCGACAAAATTTTCTAAAACATCATTTGCTATGTCTGTGGCACCAACAGTTTAAAATTTACTTCATTTTTATCAATTGGAAGCTATATAGTAGATGCCTTCAAAATTTCTTACGTCACTGTGTTTGGTGTCGAATCTCAAAGAGGCGTCACTACCCGCATTTTTCTTTTTCTTTTTTGTGCATTGTCTCAGTTACTAAACATGATGTCGTGGTAATAGCGGTGTTTTCAGGATTGTGAAGTCGTACTTTACTGATATGCCAAAATAGTTTTGCTCTTTAGTGTCTCCTTAAATGACTTTATCTCTGCCAAAGTCTGACTAGTTTCTGTAACTTCTGGAGCATGTGTATTTTTGTAGAAGAAAAGCCGAATAATTTAGAAAACTGCCGTTTTTTTATGGATGCTTTTTTAAAACAATAATGAATAGTTACTTTTTTCATTTCCTAATGGTTCACATAATTATCCTCACCTAGATGCTGGTATTTAATTCATCACTCAAAGGCTTTAGTTGGCTGTCAATCTAAGGTATCTCTGTATCTAGTTTCTGCCTGCAATGGCTAGTAGTCCTTGCCTCGAGTGAATTGCTGCCTTGGACTCTGTTTTTTTTTCACTCCAAATGCAATTTCACAAGACAGACACAGTGTCCGGCATGGTCTCCTAGCTCAACTTTTTCCACAATGAGCTTCTTCTTAACCTACACTTCTGTTGCTTATCTGAAAGTGTACATTTTTTCACATGTAATAGTTTTTTTCTTATTTGTTTGTCATCATCACTGTGGTGGTGTTCATAGTACCTAAAATACTTAGTTTTTTAAGTGTTTCCAAACCATTCCTAGGCTTATGTCATGTTTTCTGCATGGATTTTGTGCCCTGAACATGCTTTATAAGCAGATAGTATGAAGCCAGTAGTCACAAGCCAACTCCGGTATATCTTTGGATCACTAACCAGTTTTGTGTACTTTACGATATTCGAAAGCATAGCATTTCAAATCCCCGACGTGGTTCTTCCACTATCCCTTTGTGCTCCTGCAGTAACAATGCATACTTCCTTAAAAAGAATACACCTTGAGATAGCAAGTGTATCCAAATCTTACGTGGTCCTGAATGTGCTTTGCGACATTGTGAGCAGGTTGCCGTCACTAGTAACTAAAGAGCGCATGTTTGTTGAAAGTTTGTTTCTTGCATCTGGGCTCTTTCACATGCAAACTCTTTAAAAGAACGTTGAAACTGATATCTGTATCATTGAATGTCTCTGCTTTTTTTTCGTTTTTATTGTGTACATTTTTTCCCTTTTTACTGTGTACATTTTTCAGTTTTATTAGCTCATTTGTGTTCCAGTGAAAAGAATTGCCACGTGCCTGTTTTTTTTTCTTTACTGTATATTCTGTATGCCATGTTTGCCAAGCCCGATCTTGAGGACCCTGTCAAGGCTCATCTTTGGCTTTTTTGTCTGTACCCACCAAGCACCATTGAATGTCTTTGAAGCTCAAAATAAATTCTGATTGATTGATTGATTGGTTGATGGAGTAAGATGATTCCGGTGCATTGAAGATGTGAATGCATCACTTGGAGAACTGCGATGGGGTGCTTTAAAAGGGCACTAAAGGCAAATGATGATTTATGTCGGAGTGAACGCTCAAAGTATGACATCGAAAGCAGCAATATTATTGACAGCAGTTCGTTGCTTAGCAAGACATCAAGCTAAATGTATCACTTGACATGTGTCAAGAGTGGGGCATTTACAAAATGGTTTTGATGACATGAGAGTGTTTGGCTCATATTATTCACTACTAATCAAACTAGCTGCAATAAATAAAAAGGTTTCTGTGCGTCAAGTGACATAATAGAGTGATGCTTGTCCATTTCGGCTTGATTTATATAAAAAAAACTGCCTGGCGTTACTGTGGGGAATAGTGCGAGTGGTTCAAAAGCAGAGTTTTCAGCTAGTTAGGCTAGATAGGCGGTCCCATCTAGCAGAGCCCAGTTGAACCAACCAAGCAGATGCATGACCTCTGAGATGGCAGAAAACTTTTGTAGACTGTGGTTGCTAGTGTTGCTCTAGCCACTGTCGCTCTGATGGTACTTGTGTCGGCGTAGTAAAAGCTGTCAACCTTTGGCATTGTAACAGTGATGTCCGACGGTCCACTTTTAGGTGGAGGATTTAAAATGCGCTAATGCAACACAGTCTATTAAAATGTGATTTTATTTTTTAAAATACAAGCGTATCCTTGGTACAAGTGTTTTACTAATAAGTTTCTGGATGGCTATTTCAATCATCAACATTGACCTAATATTTGCCTTTAGTGCCCCTCCTTTAAAAAATGAACAACGATTGTGGTTCTGATAGCTGTGAAAAGTCATGTCTGTATATTGGATGGCATATGGAAAACATCTAAGATAAAGTTAGAGTATTTGTGGTGGACCTTATTATAGTAAATTGCTATTCTTTTAAGGTCACTCGTTTCAGCTGTTTATTATAGTGATAAAAAAGAAGAAAACAAGTATATTGTAATTGATGGCGTGAATGTGATGCTGGTGCAAAGTATGTTCTTTGTTTATGTACAGCCTTGAAATGAAAATGTCACGATATTTTGTCAAGCACAGGACGAGAACTTCGTGCCATGTTATATAGTCAGGGTGCAGTTCGAACGGTACGTACCTTTTAAAGATTTGTTCTAGTGTATATTTCAGTACGCACTCACACTTGCTTCCCTATTTTTCCAGGTGTGGCTTTTGATTTACACAGAAAAAGTGTACATTACCATGTTTGTACTCCTTTAAGATAAGCAAGGAAATACTGTGCGTTTTAATTTTCCTCTCAGAATATTCAAATCTCGTACTGCTGTGTGACACTCGTGTAGATGTTCAACTAAGTATTTTGATACCAGTACATGTGCTCAAACTTTTATGTGCTTCTACATCTCATGTTCTGATTAATGTGATTAATCTAAGTAGTGTTACGCCTGAGAGCCCAGAACGAACGTCATTGTCTCTGCAAATGCTATCTCTGTCAAGGCCAGCAAGGGAGCCCGCCCGATGCCTTCTCCTCAAGGACGTCACCTAGCCCAGTGGCGCCGGTGTATCTTGCGCCATGCATGGCAAGCTCTCTCCACGCACGGGTCCAGTTCCAACCAGGCGATGCATCGTCGCCATCCAGCCTGGCAAGTCTTACTCAATGCGTGGCACTTTCACTCGTCCTTGGGTGCAACCCAGCGCAGCGACTCCGTATTGGAAGATTATGACGCCACCCAGCAGCGGGTCCCGATTGGACGATTCTGATGTGACCGAGCGGCGGTTTCTATTGGATGTTGCTGACGTAAGGCATCAACCCAGGGCCTATAAAAAACCAAGCGGCGCTTCGCCAAGCAGCCGACCTATGCGTCAGAGAGAAGCCGATGTACGCGTCACAGAGAAGACATCTCGGCTCTTCGAGTCCATAAGTTGTCGGCCGCAGTGCCAAATATGTAACGCCTCTATTTTATGCTGTACATAAGTCTTGCCTTGACTCACCGTCGTCCTGTCCGCTTGTCTATCAGCTCTGCGGAGAAGCAGCCATGAGTTGAGAAACGCACGCTACCAAACGGCTGGTGAACTTGGCGGTCCGTGACCTCTGTGCACTTCGCAACAGTGTCGGCGGTGGTGCGAGACGTAACAATGGTGGCAGCGGCGAGTTTGGTAGCAGTGGCGCCTTCGGGACCGTGTTGGCGTCGCGCCTCGTAACAGTAGTTACATTAAATTTTGTGCTGAAAATGTTATTTGGTCTGCCTCGATAGAACAGTGGTGAGGGTGCTCGGCTGCTAATCAAAAGATCACGGGTTCGATTCTGGTCGTGGCAGTCACATTTCACAGGGGGAGAAATGGTACAGGCCCTCGTACTGTACGACGTCAGTGCCCGTTAAAGAACGTCAAATGGCCAAAATTTCTAGGGCCCATTGCTACGCCTTCTTTCATAATCATACCATGATTTATGGACACAAAACCCCATATAATAAAATTGAAAATTTGGTTTGTTACAACGGCAGTATTACCTGGGAAAATACTTGATCTCAAGGGCAGAAGTGTCTGTTGGGAAACTGTGTGCATATTTGCTGCATTTAAGAGTTATCTCTATCCTGTCGTCATATGTGTCTGTCCTTTCTGTGGTTCATTCAAGATGTTTTTTGCTTCTCAAGTTGTAACAGATTGATCCCACCAGCCTTTCTCTACAAATAATTTGTGTCTTTGCCATGTTATAACGCAGTTTGTTCAGTTATGAATCTGGGATTTAAACGGCAGTATGTACATGATCACTGGCTGCCACCTCTGATTGATTGTATTCAAACAGGTGAAATCAGGTCTACATTTATCAGCACGTTAATCCACTGAAAATATAAGAAACGAGTTTCTTGCGACGTATAATCTTTAAATCATCAGTTGAAAGGAATCGCATGTTTTTACAAATAATATTAGTTCAGGCTTGGTAGCTGGTAATGCCTACTCATTTGCTTTCGCAAGTCTCCTCAGTATTGCATATTTTTATGCAAGTTTAGCGTAGCAAAAGAAAATTGTAGGCAACCTATCATAGTGTCATAGTGTTAACATTTGGCCCCGTCGTCCTCCCACTCTCAGTTCTTTTGTCATGCTGTCGAATCAGTCGGATGACAAAAGTATCGTTAATAAGCTAACTCTATTTGTCTTTCTACTTTGACAATATCCGAGGGCCAATCGTTTTGTAAAGGCACCTCATGTGGCCATATTTTTTCCTGCCTTAGACTTGGCACCATATTCACTCGGACCAATTTCTTTCAATATATTGTTTATAGTTTTGAGGGTCTTTGCATTTATGTCATGTTTTCTATCAGTTAGAAATTCTGTGTGCAGATGATAAAAATTTTTTGATCATTAAGTTGAATTGTATGCTGTTTTAATCATTTAGTGGTGCTATGGATGTCTTTTAAGTGTGCCGTCATTGTCTAGCTGTCGTATTCGTTCGATATAAAATCTAAGATTTGCACATGTTTTATCATACACATTTGTGGGTTATTGAAATATTTTGTGGTGAACAATTTTCTTCTAATATTGCACATCACTTTTGGGTTTGTACTTCTCAGAATTTTTTATTTGCTTGATATGGTCTAATATAAATTGATGCTAGCGCTGCCCTGTGTCTTGTTTGCATTTCTTCTATAAAAAAGAAATGTTCAATAATTTTAAAAGCTTTAAAAATTACTGTCAGGGCACTTTAGCACAAATTTGTTGCTGTTCACCAGGAATATCTGAATGTCATCTAAATCAGACCTCTTTGAAATGGTAGAGCTTGAGGGAGACCAATCTTGAATCTTTGCACGGTTACTGCTTCAGCAACTTATAGCTATGGCAATCAAATGTTATCATGGGCCTCAATTACAAGTCCAGCCTCTCTTGTCGATGGCCCTGTACTCCTGTCTGATTCCGTGCATTTTGTGACACATGGCTTGCATTGCCTTGCAGTTCTCTTTGATGGCTCTGCAGGTTCCTCATTTTTGCCTCTCTGGCAGTTCAATTGTGTCTGTGCAAGGTTATATGCCCTTATGGGTACAAGTAGAAATCAAAGATTAGGACACGGCCCCGAAGTGATGGTCTAGTTGCTAAGGTACTCGCCTGCCAAACCGCAAGTCGTGGGATGGAATCTCGGCTGCGGTGGTTGCATTTTAGAGAGAGAGAGAAAGAAATACAGAGGAAAGGCAGGGAGGTTGAAGGCGAATATGGTGAAGGCCCGTGTGCTCAGATTCGGGTGCACTTTAAAGAACCGCAGGCAGTCGAAATTGTCGGAGCCTTCTACTATGGCGTCTCTCATAACCACATGGTGGTTATGAGACGTTAAACCCCACTTGTTATCAAGATTAGAAAACACCTGCAGAAACACACAGGTGAGCATCATTTCCTTTGCCACTTTTGTCCAGCTCAGCTGTCCAACGTTACTAGAATAGGTAGTGTTTGGAGACCTGTTTTGGTGGATTGTCAAAGATTTGACGCAAGGATACAGCCTTGCACAAGTCGAATGTGGTGTTCATTCTGAAGAGCTCTCTGCACGCATCATGAAGTTTTACCTGGTCACCCGCATGCATTTTTATGCAAGGTTCCTACGGCAACACAAAGACACAGGTGTGCAAGTTGAAGTTGCCAGGAAGCGTGCTAAGCTTTTGTGAATACCTGTTAGAAAAAATTTGCTTTCTCTGGACTGCAGCAATGCAAACAATTGCTGGGATGTTGCTTTCATGGACCGGTTTGCTAAAACATCTTGTACACAGTACTGTTGATCAGTGTGATTTGAAATGGAAGACTAGTGCATTTATGAATAAACCGCTGAACGAAAGCTGTTTACCTTGTTAACTTTTAATTCGTGCTAAATTGCTAGTTGCAGTGGTCATTCCGTGCCTGCCAAGATGCACGAATAAGCGTTTACTTTGCATGTGATTTGGCACTGCGAAGAAAAACCCCCTATAGACTATTAGCCATTTTATTCCAAATCACGAATGAGAAGCAGTGGGAGGCCGCGCTGCTCAGCACAGACCCGCTTACGCAGGCCTTGTGTCACTAGCCCAGCGGGCCGAAGACACCGCTGGGAACTAAATGAATCCTACCATCGTCGGTAGATAACTACCATCGTCGGTAGATAAAACGGTCCCCCTCCCCCCCCCCCCCGCGTCATGATTACGGGCAGGGATGCCACCTCTTATTTCCGCATGAATCGGACGCAATACTAATGCAGCATGTGTGTTCTCTCTCAACGGCGCATTTTCGGATAGTTAAAAAAGCAAGGCATGCGCAAAAGCAGCGAAACGACGTATGGTTTCCGGCAGCTTCGAGCTCGTTACTCGAAAGCATGTCGCGCTGCATGCTTTGATACAAGTATAAAAGGAGCTTCAGTGGCTAGGATGTGTTGCAGTGATGTTTTTGTAGTTTTCCATCTGGTTACGCGTGAAGAAACGCGTTAATTCGGCGCCCGTATAGCGCCTAGCAGGCGCAGCAGCTGAGAAAGCTGGATCTCGATGGAACGCTCCCGCCACCTGTCGGACAAACTGAAAGTGGAGACACCGGCGAAGCACCGCGTCGGCCGAGAGTTTGGCAACTGAACCTAGTCTAGTAACGTTGCCCGTTGTGCCATATCCCATACCTTCATATATTTTTAAATATATATATATTTATATATGCAGTTTCAAAACATATATAGAGGCACTAGCGTATACATGCTCATGGCTTCTCGAAGGCAAAGTGCATAAAACATTGTGTCCATAATAAAATGAATAAATTTGGTCAAAATCAAATTCGAAACCGAAACTGTATGGTACGTTGCCTATCACGTGACAGCCTTAAAAATGCGCAGTTGCGTTTCTTTTTGACGTGCTCGATGGACGCGCCACTTTCATTTTACTAACTCTTGTTTGGCCGCACCTTTCCTTTCTCCGTGTTGGGCAGCTTGGGCTAGCTAGTATGACAAGACGATAGTTATAGCGCGAGAACAGAGCGACGACGCAGAGACCGTGTCCTACTTGACTCTGCGTCGTCGTTCTGTTCTCGCGCTATAACTATCGTCTTGTTTGGCGTCGGTGAAGTGGGAACCTGGCATTGACGTTGCGGAGATTTGCGAAGGTGTCATTTGATGCGTCGATGCTGAATGCAATGGCAAGTGTTCTCGAGTGCAGTCGTAATAGCCGCGCGGAACGTCGAACGCTCACAATGGGCGGCAAGGGAACGACTCCACGTGTGCATCCACCGGCAAGTCCGAGTTTCGTAGGTGACGCGTACTGGATGCATGTTTTCTTTGTCATGATTCCAAACCGAGTGAGATACCTTTACTCATTCCTTGTAGTGAAAAATGGTGTGCGCGTCGGTGATTTTTTAGGTGCACTGTAGATCCCTTTACGGGAGTGGATAATCGCCCGGTAGTGTTTCGTCATTAGCCGGCTGCAGTCGCATGGCTAATGCCGGCTTCGTGTAGCAAAACGTGCTTTGCTGGCACGGGCATCTGTTGGAGTTTCTTTTTTGCGAGCGGCTATCAAGTGAAGAGTGCTAGCAGTTTACACCGGTGCAGCTATTTGCCGGTAGTTTGGTTTATTAACGGCATAACTAGTACACTGTAGCACAACCGCCACCTAAAGCTTATCACCGGGACGACACAAGGCGATCTTACCGCTGTTTGCTTCCGGGAGCGGTCGGCTGCGGTTTCCGCGGGAACACTTATTTGCCAGTATAATTTGAGTTAATCACGCCATAGCCTGCTTTATAAACATCATGCAACTGCTACGAACCAGTAGTAGTTTGACCGGCAGTTCGCTTTTGCGAGCGGCCGGCTGTCATAGGAACGCCGGCATTTTGCGCGGGGACAATTATAGTAGTCGCAGCATGTTTCCAGAGCAGGTTATCGCGTGATTAACTCAAACTATGTCGGCTAACAACTATCCCCGCGCAAAATGCCTCCGAATTCCTTGATTTTGGTCGGCCGGCCTCGCGCGAGAATGAACTGCCGGTCAAACCGCTACTGACGAGCAAATAGCTGTACCGGTTTCCACTTCACGGCCGTTCGCGTAAAGAAGTGCCGGCAAAGTGTGTTTTGTTGCACGAAGCCAGCATTAGCCTAGTGACTGCAGCCGGCCAATGAGTAAACACTGCCGGCCAAGTTCCGCTCGTGCTATTCTGCAGGATGAATATCCACTGCCTTCTTTTATTGAGCTCTGTGGGCGGATAATATTGTTGCGTATATGCACGAAGAAAAAGAAGCGTGCACGGTGAACGCACTTGTCGCCCAGAGCGAGAGAAGAAGAGGATCAGGAGGATCGTTACCCAGTCGGCCGCTTCTGAGCTGCCCCTCGCGATCTAATAAACGGCCCCTTTCAACGTCTACCAGTCTCTTTCAAACGTAACAGAGTGGTGGAGGTGCTGGGTAAGCGCTTCAACTACGGAACGATCACTGCCACAGCTTCGACGAAGCCGTCGACTTGCCGGTCTCCCACCATCTGCCGTGAGTGACTTCGACATGCCCGAAGAAGCAGGCGTTTCCAGGACGGCACCATCTGGCCCGCTTCCATACTACCGAGTTCCACCGCCCTTCGGAGGAAAAGCCGAAGAAGATGTCGACGCCTGGCTCACCAAGTACAAACGTGTGGGCAAGTCCAACGGTTGGGATGCAGGCGCTATGCTAGCCAACGTAGTGTTCTCCCTGACCGACACCGCACTGCTATGGTTCGAGAACCACGAGGACGCACTCACGACGTGGGATCTTTTTGTTGAAGAGCTCAGGGCGTGTTTCGGCGACTCGGTTGCTAGAAAGAAGCGGGCTGAGCAAACACTGTCGCAACGGGCACAGCTACCAGGTGAGACATGCACCACTTACATAGAAGAAGTGTTAAGGCTGTGCAAGGTGGTCTGTGCTACCATGTCGGAAGAGGACAAAGTTGGGCATCTGCTGAAGGGGATTGCTGAGGACGTGTATAATTTTCTAATTGGAAAAGAAAGCCTCAGTTCTGTGTCCGACGTCATTCAGCATTGCCGAACGTTTGAAACGCTCAAGATGCGTCGAATTGCGCCCAAGTTTGGTCGGCTGGCTAACGTTACAACTGTTGCCAGTGTGGACACGAATCCTGGCCTCGACCTTTTCTCTACCATTCGACAGATTGTTCGTGAGGAACTGTCGCACCGAGAAATGTCGTGTTCGACAGCTGACCATCGCGAGTTGTGTCTGCCACGTGAGGCTATGGATGTGCCTCCTTTGACCCAATGGCAACCGACGATGAGCGCGGCAACTGTGGAGTACAGCCCAGCCCCACAGTCAAGAATGACAACCAGATTTCCCGCGTCGCGGTATGACCGACGCTCTCAGCGCATGCCTCCTCGACGCCCGACGTCTCGGTACGACGCACCCAACCAGTACATCCGTCACACAAGAGCAAATGATGACGCTCTATTCATCGACGAGCGACCGACGTTTCGACCTCGGCCGGTGTGCTATTCCTGCGGTGTGCCAGGCCACATATCGCGATTTTGCAACCGTGGGGTGACTCCTCGGTATCACCAACCATGCGATTTTTCACGACCCTTCGAACAGCCTCATGGCGTCCGGCGGCCGGCCCACATACCACCTGATGACAACTATTGGCCCAGCAACTTCCGCAACTACTCCCCGGCATCTGACAGGAGTTTAACACCCCCACCACGACCTCGTGCTCATCGTTCTCCTTCACCGCTGCGTCGCAAAGCGCCCTCTTCGCCACCGGACGAGGAACTGGCCTATGGACTGTAAACTGTTCCTCTGAGCCCGTGACCCTACCCAATGGTTTGAAATTAGCTTCGGTCAGCAAAGAACACGCGACCTTATCAGTGGTCGAGCTCACAGACGTGACGGAACTGGTTGTCACAATTTAGACGGGGTGCTTATGGCAACGATAAATAAGTCGCTTAGCTCAAGCGAGCGCCGAACTTTAATGAATGTGCTGTTGAAGCACGTTTCGGTATTTGACTTTGCGCAGAAGGGCAAAGTAATCCCTATCCCCCTGTCTCGAACGCGCCATACCATCAACACTGGCGCGGCAAGTCCGATTCGCCAAAAACCGTATCGTGTTTCCCCGTCGGAAAGACAAATTATCAACGACCAAGTGCAGGAAATGATGCAAAAGGGAGTAGTACAAGAGTCAGCCAGTCCGTGGGCAGCACCGGTAATCCTTGTTAAGAAGAAGGATGGATCTTGGAGATTTTGCGTCGACTATCGCCGACTGAATGCCGTGACTAAAAAGGACGTACACCCGCTGCCCCGTATAGAGGACGCAATAGACTGCTTACATTCGGCCTCTTATTTTTCCTCCGTAGACTTACGATCCGGTTATTGGCAAATTCCGATGCACCCAGAGGACAAGGAAAAGACTGCCTTTGTAACCCCTGATGGGCTCTATGAATTCAACGTTATGCCATTTGGACTGTGCAATGCACCGGCAACCTTCGAGAGGTTTATCGACACCATTCTGCGTGGCTTGAAGTGGAACATTTGCATGTGCTACCTCGACGACGTCATCATTTTTGGCCGCACGTTCAGTGAACACAACTCTCGTCTGGATACTGTTTTGAACTGCATCCGAAACGCTGGCCTAATTTTAAACTCGAAGAAATGCCACTTCGGAGACCGCCAAACGCTTGTGCTCGGGCATCTCGTTGACAAGGATGGCATCCGCCCTGACCCCCAGAAGACAGCAGCAGTTGAGGCGTTCAATGCGCCGCGTTCCGACAAGGAGCTTCGTAGTTTCCTGGGGCTTTGTTCGTACTTCCGCCGCTTTATTCCGAAGTTTGCCGACGTGGCGTATCCTCTCACATGCCTCTTACGAAAGGACAATTCCTTTGAGTGGACTCCGGAGTGCGATTCTTCATTCCGTCAATTGAAGTTTTTGCTGACGTCACGACCCGTCCTTCAGCACTTCAGTCCTTCTGCTCCGACAGAGCTTCATACGGATGCTAGCGGCATAGGTATTGGCGCCGTCCTAGTACAACGTTACGGCGACCGCGAACACGTCATCGCATACGCAAGTCGCTCCCTAAGCAGGCCGGAACAAAACTACACTGTTACGGAACAAGAATGCCTGGCGGTATTATTTGCAATTCAGCGGTTTAGATCTTACCTGTACGGACGCCCATTCACAGTCGTAACCGACCACCACTCGTTGTGTTGGCTTGTCAACCTTCGTGACCCTTGTGGTCGCCTTGCGCGCTGGGCACTCCGGCTACAAGAATACAGTTTTACCGTCGCTTACAAGAGTGGTCGTCGACATGCTGACGCGGACTGTCTTTCACGTATGCCACTTAGTACAACAGACTGTGAATCCGATGACCTTGACCAGCTTGCAGCGTCTGTGTCGCCTACGTTCCTGGACTATCCCAGTTTCAGAGCAGAACAGCGGAAGGATGCTAAACTGGCACCACTATTCGCCGCTGCATCCGCTTCTACTAGTGCCCGCCGTTTCTGTATGCGTGATGGACTGTTGTTCAAAAGGAACCTCTCCAGCAGTGGCGCGCGTTTCCTTCTAGTGGTCCCGGAGAGCCTGCGAACAGTTATTATGAGTGTCATGCACGACGACCCTACATCTGGACATTTAGGTTTGGCGCGGACGCTTCACCGGACTAAAGAGCGCTTTTATTGGCCTGGTATGCAGAAGTCTGTTGAGAGCTATGTGGCAAGCTGCATGCAATGTCAGCGTCACAAACGTCCATCAACTGGTCCAGCTGGTCTTCTACAGCCGATGCCTACTCCAGGCGCACCTTTTGAACAAGTGGGCATTGACTTTCTGGGCCCCTTCCCAAAATCGGCTAAGGGCAACCGATGGATAATTGTTTGCGTCGACTACCACACACGCTACTGCGAGACGGCGGCCGTCCCCTCCGCAACTGCCAGTGAAGTCTCGTCGTTTTTGTTACAGTACGTCATCCTCCGACATGGCCCACCTCGCCTGATTATCAGTGATCGTGGACGACAATTCACAGCGGATGTCGTGGAGGAGCTACTCCGTTTATGTGAATCCCGCCTGCGTCACTCGACACCATACCACCCCCAAACTAATGGGCTGACGGAGCGTACCAACCGCACCATTATCAACATGTTGTCTATGTATGTTTCCTGCGACCACAAGAACTGGGATGACGTACTCCCTTTCATTACTTACGCGTTCAACACCGCGAAGCATGAGATTACAGGCTATAGCCCTTTCTTTTTGCTTTATGCCCGTTCGCCCCGGTACACAATCGACACGATATTGCCTTTCTGTGACCACGACAACGTCACTGTCGCCGAGACTCTCTGCCTCGCCGAAGAGGCGCGTCGCATAGCTCTACTGCGCACATTGGCATCGCAAGACAAGGCGAAGGCACGCTATGACATTCACCATCGACCAGTGATTTATCACCGTGGTGATCTGGTGTGGTTGTGGACTCCGATGCGCAAGTGCGGGTTATGCCAAAAGTTTTTGGCCACTTACGATGGACCTTTTGTGATTGTCGACAGACTTACAGTGGTCAACTATGTAATAGCTCGTCTCACGGCGAGTGGTCGACGAGCTGCCAAAACTCAAGTGGTTCATGTTGCCCGCCTGAAACTGTACACGCCACGACAACTCGACTGACTCGTCCGGTGGCCTTCGTCTGCGCGGAGAGGAATGTTGCGTATATGCACGAAGAAAAAGAAGCGTGCACGGTGAACGCACTTGTCGCCCAGAGCGAGAGAAGAAGAGGATCAGGAGGATCGTTACCCAGTCGGCCGCTTCTGAGCTGCCCCTCGCGACCTAATAAACGGCCCCTTTCAACGTCTACCAGTCTATTTCAAACGTAACAATATCTTGAAAATGCGTTATGCTGTTGAAATGTTGTAGTGTGTATTGAACGAATTTTTACAGCGCCAACATACCAGCTCAACCTCGAAATGGTGCAATTTATTTGGATAATTACTGTAGTGTAAAAAATGAACCCATGCAAGATAACCAGCGAGACACCCTTGCAGTGTATGTGACTGTGTGCTCCTATAGTCGTCAGACTCTGCCCATGCGGCGCTGCAAAAAATGCCGCCATCAGCCCCCCTATCGCCGCGCCAGCCATAAATGGGTGGTGCAAAGAGAGCCGTCCGCAAACGAACGTGCATAAGCTCTCCTCTTTCGTTGTTCTTTAGGCGTGGTTTTCTGAAAACAGGGTGGCTAGGGTAACGTCCCGACGTAACTGTAGCCACCACAATCGTTACGTCCAGACGTAACTATAGCGAACGGTAGCACTACGTCCAGACATTACAACCACTGCTTGTGGTACGTCCACGGTCTCACGGGGATGTTTGCATCTGCTACGGTAACGTTAGGCACTGCCGGTCACCGAATTAAGCGGTCATAAGCTCAGATTGATCGGAATCACTTGTGTGTTCAAAGCTGCGTCATTTATTGTGTCGGACTTTTTGCGTATCAGCATCTATTTTGAGACAGACCAGCTGACGAACTTTTGCAAGACATTGCCAGTATCACTCTACTGTATCGGGTGCTGCCTTTTCGTTAGCTACCTTGAAGCGGTTAACAAGCGGAGCAATCATGATGAAACCCTGCCTACACCGCGGTTAGAGGTAAACAGCGGCTCTCCAACTCCAGACGCAAGTACGGTTTGCGTGTCCGCGCTGATGTATAAAACGTTCACTAGGATTACGCCCATACGGTAACAGTATTTACAGCTATCCCACGTCGCGACATGTAAATGTCTCATCCGAAAACCCCATCCGCCTAGTTTTAATGGCGCAACCTGCGCCAATGTGGTATCTATAAAGGGGTTCTGTGGAAGTATCTGTAAACGTTGGCCCACGCAGCCTACTGGTAGCGCATTGCCACTTGTAGCAGCCTGTAGCCACGATATTAGGCTTCAGGTAACAGCAGCAATTTTGTAAGAGTTTATCGTGATTTTAGATTTATTCATTTATATACAAGTACTGCTGTCCCATGCCTGGGACATTGCAGGAGCGGGTACAGAAAAATCAACAAAAGCACTGAAACAAACAATAGTGCGCACAAATTTATGTGACTAACACATAAAATTTTTCCCGAACTCTACAGTGTTCAGTCTACGCAATGCACCATCAAGCCTGTTCCAAACTTCCACCACACGCGGAAAAAAAGAAAATTTGAAACATTCCAAACGCGACCTGAAGGGTACAAGGTTCAAAGCATCTGTACTACGTGTTGTACGCGCTGGTATATCAGCGAAAGATAAGGGCGCATGAACGCGGGTCATTTTGTGTACAATCTTGTGCAACAAGATAATACTCTCACATGTACGGCGGTGTTCCAGTGAATGAAGTGACAACAAATGAGCATGTGAAGACGGGGAGAAGTCCCGATCATAACGGTTAAAAACGAACCGTATAGCCTTATTCTGCACAGATTCTAACCTGTTTTTATCTTGCTCAAGATGAGGCGACCAAACCACAGAGGCGTATTCGAGTATCGGTCTCACTAGTGTCTTGTAGGCATTATCATGCCTACATTATCATGCATACATTATCATGAATAATTTTTGGTTGATCATGTAGTTTGCAATATTTTTGAGAACCTCTCATTTATTTTGCACTGATATCGAGCATTGACAGCCTGTTTTTGGCCTGTATTGACCACAGCGCTAACATCAGACAGTGGATGGACGACACGTACACTTGAATTATAGGTCAATATAGATTACGGTTATTGTTGAGCAACAAAAACACATCCATCTGACTCGTTATGTATATATATTTTTAAGGGTGCAATGGTAAAAACGTGGAAAAATCACCTCGGAACACAAAACGAATTGTCACTGAGGCCATAGAGTTTTCTGTGGGAAACTCTACGACTCATAGAGTTTATACAGACTTTACAGGAAAAGCTCCCACTAGCGCTCATACTGGGATATTATCGCGGTGTGCTTTCGTCGCTAACACTCACTATTTTGCTACAACAAAACTGTACGGCGCTGTAACAACGTGGTTTTGCGCGTCTTCTGCAATCTCGAAGGCTCTAGGAACAATAATGAATCATTGTTTAAAAAAATACTTGCATAAAAAATGAATAAGAAATTTCTGGTAGGGCTTGAACCAACAATCCCACTGTCGTGCGCGAGCTGCGTTACCTTACTACGCCACTGCTGCCTTTTTTTTCTATTTTACGCCACTGCTGTCGATCGGTTTGGTGGGTTTAAAAAGCCGGTTTTGTATTGTTGTCACTCTGGACCTAACTCATTGTCTTATTTTTACGCCTGGACGTAACTTCAACGGTTTGTACAGTTATGTGTTGATGTAGCTTTTTCAAAAGGTGAAAGTCGCGTCCAGCCGTAACTATGATTAGCTTCTAAGGTTACGTTCGCCGTGTGGTTCACAATATACACTTGAGTTTGATAATCACTTGGCAGTCTCGGAAGTTTGCTCGTGTGTCACTGGGATAATGTCGCTTTGCGGTGCGCTTGCTGCAGCAGAACTGCACGGCTCTGTAGCAACGCGGTTTGGCGTGTCCGCCACGGCCACGAAGGCTACTTTCTTTAAGAAAAAAAAGCATATAAGCAGTGCTCTTGAAACATTAATGCTGCACTGTTTAGAAGAATACTTGCACAAAAAAATAATAAATAAAATATTTGGTAGGGCTTGAACCAACAACCCCACGGTCGTGCGTGAGCTGCATTAGCCGACTATGCCACTTCTGCCGATTGGTTTCGGCGAGTTTAACCAGCCGGTTTTTTATTGTTGTCACGCTGGGTGTAACTCTAACATGTCTTATTGTTACATCTGGACGTAACTTTAACGGCTTCCATCGTTGCGTCTAGACGTGACGCTAGGCACTTCGTTCTGAAAATCAAGGACCTGACAAGCTTCTCTCTTCAGTCCAACCTTTTTGCATAAAGGTAGGAAGCTCATCAAAACGAAATGCGTCCACAATGCAGAAGATATTTCATTTATTTTGGCGTGCTGTAACTGGCAATTTAAGTGCAAGCATCGCATGACATCTAGTTAGAGGCAAGCACTCCAGCTTGCATTCTGTATACTCTAAATCTGGTCCTGGTTAAATGCTGGGTAAAACGGTTGTCTTCTCTTTGTACATACTGCAAATGAGGCTACATGCTTGTCCACTTTCTCAGTGCACAACGAAAGGCAGTACCGATGCATCCGTAATAGCTCCGGTAACCACAAAAACCAATGGCAAAAAAAAAAACTGATTGTAGTCGCGATCATTTTGCGATTTAGCTGTATGATGCACATTTCCTAGTTAAAGCCGGAACTTATAGAGCCTTCAAATCTCTACGTGCGTAATGTTGTGAGGGGGCAACAACTTCAGATTGTCGGTGCTCACGGCGTACGCGATGCTTATCGAGGCATCACCTGTCTATCGTTGCACGCCGCGCACTGCGGTCGGAGGGTCTGTTAAGCTTCATAATCAAAGTTACCACGGTTCTCTGTCAAGGCTACTCAAAAGAGTAATAGGAGACCTACATTATCACACTTACTCAAGTGAACGGCTGTGGAGAACGCAAGTAATGCACTTACCAACATGTTCGAAACGGCCTGTACTTAGCGCTTTCGCCAATCTGCTTTGTGAAAGCTGGGGAAGTCAGTTAAACTAATTCATTTCCGTCTGTGGCAACTCACAACGCAGCAGTAATGCATACTGGTGTCTTTTTTCGTAAAGCGCGGAGCTTTTGCGTCTGCTCTTGTTTTTGCCGTCAATCAGGCGAGTGAACCAGCATGCACTTCACGACGGTTCGGTGACGCGTTCGACTAACGAAGAGAAATTTGTAGCCCTTTTTCTGATTGTTCAATGCGCAAATGCATGTAATTTTAAGTTCAATTGTTGTTTCCTACATGTTAGTTGCACCGGGAGTCGGGCTTTGCACTACTCAAAACTGCGTCGACAGGTTGTGCTGTATGTCCGCAAAACTCAAGAGTCTGAGGTGTATTGTGCTGCCAACTAGCGGAGCCACTTTTTTCCTTGTTGGAGTCAATTAATTTCCTAGATTTTCGTAGAGAGAGGTTTTTTGAAGACTAATGTGTTTGTTATGTGGAAAACGATTTCAAAGTGCATTTTTATGATATAATGGTGCATTCGTTTGAAAGTATTCGCTGAAATTACCGTGCTGACGGTGGAAAAATGTCATAGTACAAAGTAGAGGGGTTGTAAAAGAGAACAGATGGATGAAGGAACAAAAAATAGGGTGTGGGCAAAAGGTTCCTCCGTTGACATGCTTGGTTCACGTGGAAGCAAAAAAAATTTCCCTAGATGTTGACAAATTTTTCTTTTCCCCTAAGTGCAACAAAATCCCCTAAATCTAGGGAAATTTCGCTTGAGTCGGCAGCACTTCTCTACAACTATAGCATTTAACGTGCCACTCTTGCCGACTTGATTTTTGGATCAAGTAACGATTGCGTTTCTGCGTGTTTGTAAACTCGGTCAAATCTGAGTGCTTTAATGTGCGTAATCACTTTTTTTTTAACGTGTTCCTTACGAGCAGTGTAGCAGAGTTCCCATTCCGGAATTGGAATGATTCTGTAATCATTCCATATTTTCGTTACGTCGGAATGGAAAGGGGACATTGCTTGGAGGATTGCATAGAGTTTCATACTATAATATCTAGAGGAGCATCTGGTGTTAAAAAAAAAAAAAAACTAAAGTAGTGCCAATCGCACCCCTTTGCCTCTACCTCCTCTTCCAGCAACCACAGCAGCGTTTATAGAGTGTCCACCAGGAAAACACCAATGCGATAACACGGGGGCGCACTGGATTTGCCAGACGCTTGGGCAGCTCGGGCACTGCTGCACCGTGTGTTCGAGCGGCCATGCCTCGGGTATGCTGAAAGGGTACGCCGGTGGCGTCTGTTCGTGAAGCACGCGCTCGCGAAAGTGGACAAGCAATATGGCGTTTGGGATATCTTCACAAAAACTAGTGCGTCATGCTGCAGATTCTTAACACGGCCGAGTTTACACGAACTGCAGTGGTGCTTTCTTCGAGAGCGTCACCGCTGAGTGTATCTGCACGCAAACGGTGGGCTATCGCATTGTGTACTGCGTGTTTGCTATTTAACGTTGCTTTTCATATTTTTTTCTTAATAACTCTATCGGTGCATCGCCTAGAACTGGAGTGCCCAAATGAGCACTAACGGAAAGGTGAGCACGCGCTGATCTTTGCTACCAGGAGCCATACAGCCTCTCAACTAGAGGTGTGCGCCAAGGCTGCTTTGATTGGTGACAGCGTTGGGGCTGTTCCGAGGCGACGGCGGCGAAGCGCGCCAGGAAAATTGATCGGCGGCAGCGCACAGCCACTTTTCGGCAGCAGCGTGGAAACCAAAACTACAATTTCAAAAAAAAAAAAACAACGCTACTTTACTGTTGATTTATTGACATGTGGGGTTTAACGTCCCAAAACCACCATATGATTATGAGAAACGCTGTAGTGAAGGGTTTCGTAAATTTCGACCACCTGGGGTTTTTTAACGTGCACCCAAATCTGAGCTCACGGGCCTACAACTTTTCGGCCTCCATCCAAAATGCAGCCGCCGCAGCTGGGGTTTGATACCACGACCTGCGGGTCAGCAGCCGAGTACCTTAGCCACTAGACCACTGCGGCGGGGATGCTACTTTACTGTGTCTTCTCTGCTTATTTAGCTGAAATTCAGTACTTTTATTAGTAGTGTCGGAGAAAACAACATGGAGATGTAAGAGGACTGGCAAACGTTCCGTAAATCATTTGTTTTTCAGCATACATATCTAATATATGTTCTTTCAGCAAAGCCTTGTCGACATGTCCTTTCCTTCATGCGAGAACCAGTCTGCGTCCCATCTCACTCGGCACTCTGTGGAACCAGGACCTCAAGAATTATCCTCGCGCACTCGAGCTTTCGGACTTTCCAGCTGTGGGTTGTAAAAAAAAAAGTGACATTTCTCTTTTGCTCATGAAGTCCAAAAAGAAAAAAAAGAGGGGGGGGGAGGCTATTTATGATGGGCACCAGTCTTATCCCCTATCACAGTGTGTTGGGGACGGGGGGGCATAGGGCGTAATGTAGGACTGGAAGTGGAGTTAGTCGTAAAGATAAATGGCTGCTGCAAAGGCTTTAGCAACGCTTCGTTGCGCAAAAGATCCTTTTTTTTTTTTTTTCATCTTGCTGTGCTACCTTCATGCCTTCTCATGACCCCCCCCCCCCCCTCCCCTAAGCTTTGTGTTGTACTTGCCAGTTGTGGGTGAAATGCCCTCCCGTGGTGGTCTAGTGGCTAAGGTACTCGGCTGCTGACCCGCAGGTCGCGGGTTCGAATCCCGGCTGCGGCGCCTGAATTTCCGATGAAGGCGGAAATGTTGTAGGCCCGTGTGCTCAGATTTGGGTGCACGTTAAAGAACCCCAGATGGTCGAAATTTCCGGAGCCCTCCACCTCGGCATCTCTCATAAGCGTATGGTGGTTTTGGGACGTTAAACCTCACATATCAATCATATCAATAAATTGTAAGTGAAACGAGTTTACCTGATCTTACCAGCCTTCCAGATCAGTTACTGCAAGCTTCCCCTGAAAAGCTACTATACACGTACATAAATGTTCGAAATCACCTTTTGGGACCAGAATGAAGAAATATGAACAAACGTAAAAACCTCAATCAAAATATCAATCATCTGATAACCACTCGTCACCACAGTAGTGAAAGGGAGAAAATAATCCGTTATCTCAGCACCAACATTTATTTAGAAAGGCGTTTATTAGCAGAGCCCTACCTAATAAAAAAGGAGAAAATGTGACAACCGCGCTGCAACAACGCCACTTGTCGATCAGCTACATTGTGCGCGCCAGCGAAGTTATAAAGGCAGGAGTCAACGTTGCCACAAGCCTTCTATCACCATCGGTAGTTTCATCCACTGGTGGAAAGACCTTGCACCTGCAGGCAGAGCACAGGCCGTCATGTGCAAAATCGCGATTGCCGGCTAAACAAAGAAATTCCATGAAAAAATATGACAGCACAGGAATGACTTCCGTCAAATGAACAGTGAAGGTAGTGCAGAGGCAGAACAATCTAAGCGGGTTGGCCACCATACCAGTTTCGACGGCGCGGTGATCTTCTAAACAGAAAGAAACCTTCACCGGCAGCTCCCCTTTGAATTCTGGCGCAGTCAGCAGACAGTAAGAGACAACGAGAGCATCACTGGAGACACTGCCCTCGCTCTACTTCCAGGGCTTGCAACGAGTCGTGGCGAACATCTCGGGCCTTCTCACCCCTGAAAAAAAAAAAAAAAAACTGATCAGGCTTCCAAACATCGGGTTTCTTAATATAAATATTGGCTGGAGTTTTCTGTTTTTTCCATTTTTTTTGTTATCCCAACATTCTTCTTTCTGCCAAATGTTCAGCTTTGAGGTAATACAGATGCTACACACTGGGTTCAGGGTGCTGCACACCCTGAACCCAGTGTGTAGAGTTCATTGCTGTTTTTTTTAGCCTGTCTGCATTGCTTGGGGCATACAAAGAATGCAAAAGCTTAGGTTTGAGTAACTTGAGCCTGGGAAATGCCCGTGTCGTCAAGCTTTTCGAAGAATGGACTGGGCGAACACAATGACGAATGACGAACTGCCGAAAGTTTTCTGCGTGTCATATCTCATTATGGATGGAGAGATGTTTGAATGAGAAAGAAAAAGAAAAAAAAAATAAGAAAAACGGGCACTGCTTTCCTGTGTCGGTACGGAGTCCTGAATATCAGACATGCTGGCAATATGTTTAGAAGCACCTCAAGTTCTGAGGGAGTCACGAAAAATATTTGACAGCATTACAGTTTAAGGGGTTTATTTTTTCTAGTAACTAACCGTTGCGCACGGGAGGAGCGGTGTGTTCCTGCTTCTTGTCTTCTTGAAATCCACTCGAAAAGCTTTCAACGTATCACATGGCAGGAAATGATGTAAAAGCTGATAGCATGTGTGTTCACTACATTTTTAACAAAACTTGAAATTTGTTGAGATGGTGTTTTTCTATTGGAAACTTTTTTAGTGCAAAACAATGCATCGACAGTGCATTCACAAGTGCCCGTGCTGTCTTTCTCGTTCTTGTGAATATTTTATTTTGCACTCCGTAATTTTCAATTAGCCCCAATTATTCATGCAAAAACGGAAGCGGCGTCAGAGGACAGGTATTTGAAAGAGCGAAGGCGCACTCGATGCTCGCAAATCGTGCTGCTCTATCGCCTTGTAAGCCGCATGATTTATGAAGGTAAAATACAGTGCTCATTCTCTTTTGATTTGGTACATAATTGTAGATCAAACTCAATGTAAATCAAGATGTTGCCTAATGAGATTCCCGGGAACTGCTAATGCGCCAGAACATGCTTTATAACCCACTTCCATGCCCTCTTAAAGCCATGTTCATTCATTTTGAACAACTGTGAATTACAGTAGATACACAATGATGGAGTTACGAATAATTATTCAGTATTTTTTTCTCATTATTATTGAAATTCGATATACGTTCTTTTAGGAAAGATCATATGAGCTTTGTAGCATGGATAAACTTAAATTGCTCATTATACTTTGTCATAGTCGGTGAACGGTGTACTCTATAAACGCATTACCTATTAGCACTAAAGTTGAAGCGAGTGCGACGCACAAAATCACTATTACATCACCAAAAATTGCGGGTTTTTTAGGAGAAACTTCTAACATCTTTTTGGAAATTCAAACTTCAAATTGTGAAATCTTGCTGCCGCAAACGGCAATTGCTCCATGACTAAATACTCTGCAGACAAAGTTACAAATAGCTGTGCACGTTGGAAATGGGCAGTATACATTATCTTCTCAGTCGTGTTAGCATTTTAATGTTATCTCATCTCAGTGGGGCATTTTGTAGTGCCGTTTCATTCCGTTTCATTCCGCGCCTTTAAGTTTTAAAGTGATCATACTTATTCGAAGATATGGGCAAGTTGTTTTCATTAAGAGCCTTCACTGGAATAAGTTGCAAGGGTGTGGGGAGTTGGACAGATTTACAATTTGGAAAATAAATCTTGTGGCTTTACAAGCAGGAACATGCACGATATAAAATGAGACTAAAAGTATTTATAACCAGAGGTCAGCAAAACAAAAAGACACCCTCATTAAAAAAGTTTTTTTTTTTTCGCATAGGACTCACAAGAACCCACACTAACCAAAATTTTGCTGAATCGTACTCGGTCGAACTCAGACTCACCGTGGTAAAACTCAGCCGGTCTCACTCGAACTCTGGCTCACATCTCAATCTTAGTCTTCAATTCCTCTGATTGACTCATCAGTGAGTTTGCTGACTTATAATTGGGACACATCTCCCAATCACGTGACGCGTTGATGACGACCTTTTGTGTGCGTTCACTATAGTGAAATATGGGAGAGTGAGAAAGGGTGGTTGCTATGCCCGCATGATAATAATAGGAATGGTCTTCACCCATCTAAGAAACCAACAAAAAACACGAATGCAGCGTAGGAACCAGGAAAGGCAAGTGCAGGGCTTACAACTAAATGTTTTTAAAGAAAGCCCCTACACAAATTAACCAGAAGCACTTGCTTAAAAAGGATATCTAAGCCACAGATACGCAATTAACCCTACTTTTTTTGCAACAAATGTTTCAAGGTGGTATAAGCAGCTGATTTCCTTGGAACACCAAAATATCAGTGCCAAGTGTACCCGCTGTCTATACCGTAAGTCCTTTATCTGTGAGGAAAGCTGGGGAATCATCACACTTGACACTTCACTCTGTTTTTATTTAGAAGGCTTCACGAGTTTTGCATTCAGTCTTTTTTTTTTTTTTCTTGCGTCTTGCAACCGTCTTTACAGAGATCAGACTGGTTGAGGCTTGCTGACACCTATGGGCAGTGCGAAAATCCTTCAGTCACAAAACCGACATCTTCGCTAGTCTCTGCATCCGCGATATATCAGTGTCATCGGAAAAGGAAGAAATGGAATAAACATGAAGATTTTGAAGCCTTGAAAATAAAAAGGGCAAAGTGCAACGCATATGTAAATGATCCTTCAGGTGTCCTTAAAGCTAGATAAGGAATTCCCGTTGCTAGATAGCGGATGCACGTGGCGTTGGTCATGGAAGTGTGCTGTTAGTACCACTTGGACACGCTTCTTGCCTTTGTAGAGTTAGGTGTGCAGCTGTGGAACGCCTCAGCCTATTTTTTATGAATGCGCTTCTGGTACATGGGTTTGTGGACCTTCCGCCATAAACATTTCGCTCGATGTCCTATCAGGTTGAGCTCCTTAGTTTGCTCTTCCAAAAATTTTATAAACCAACTCGCCGAGCCAGCTACATATGTGGTGTCCTTTTTTAAACACGGTTGTGACAAATCGGCATCTATAGGGAATTGAATTAACTCTGAGATAAAAACTGGTGAAGGAGAGGCAGATTACTTCGTGTGATAGCGCGGCGTGGAGCATCGCACAGTGTGAAGGACAAAGCACGTTGAAAATACAAGCCCACGCTTCAGTGTTTTGTCTGCATTCATCTTCTGTGCGTTACTTCACAGTTCACCCTAACTTAATTTATGGTGATCACCATCTCGTTCAATATTGTTGATCTTACTCAGCCTGCCGACTACGGTGTGGATCGTTTCTGTCTGAGAGAGCATTTCGTATATTAATTGTAATTTTACCTTTCTTTGTTCATGAAAAGCCATGTACGTAATCCAGTTTCTTAACTAATTTTTTTTATATATGCCCTAAACAGTTAGCCCTTCCTCAATCTTCCTTGCACATCACGCTTCTACCCTGCCCGTCCCGAGATCTGGCTCCGCCCTTCGCATTTGAACTGCCTTTGTTCTTCGACTCACTTGCACAGTCATAATTATAAATATTCCAGTACAGACTTTCCACACCTTCCATCATTGTTCAAAGCCCGCCTCACATATTACATATTCTCGTCAGCTAGAATATGCAGACAGTCCTCGCCAAACACCACCATTCCAGCTGACCGGGATTCGCTGAAATACAGTGAACTTAAAAGTATCTTAAAGTACACATTTAAATCTATCTAACACTATCGTTATACGTTATTAGGAGCACTAGACAAGTTTTTTTTATAGTCCGCTTATTTAACTTGAAATGGCAGGTGAATCAATTTCGATGCATTTGCGAAGCGGACAGAAAAGAAAGGCCGGACTGGTGACAGAAGGCGCAACATAAACGTAGTTTAACAAAAAAAAAAATCGTATTGAAACAGCGTGCCGAGAAAACACCTCGGCGGCAAGGGTGTAGCAAAAACAGTTGGCGGTGGCGCGCCAACCCCTTGGCGCACAACTCTACGCTCAACTACCTTCGTTTAATATCTGCTATGCATCGAGAGGAGAAAAGCCTGCACATTGACACGAAAGCCGCTACATAAGTTATTTTTCAGGGACTTTACGCGGGCTCCTTCAGCGGCGCTTGTACCCCCATGAGAATTATGGGAAGTACAGGCTTCGAGTCTGCTTCGGATTAATTACGATCTTGAGATTCGCGACGCTTCTTTTCCGAGTGTAAAACAAAGTGATATGAAGTTGTATTTAAGTGAAACTTCCTTCCATTATTTATATTCAAACTTTATTGCAAAAACTTTTGGTGACCAGGCGGCAAAAGTGAAACCTGGGCAAATTCAACCATCAGGGTATGCATCGCTCTGCCATTGCGATCCAGATTTGGCATCAAGAAATTATGAGTTAGTTTTTATTTTCTACAACACTTGAAAACAAGCATGCTTCTTTTTCTCTCAAAAATATGTATTATGTATTTATGGATATAACAGTGCAGTATCAAGTGAGAAACACTTAATGGTTCGTCCGATACGATGTTATGGGTGTGCCGGTCCAAGTGATCTTCCCCCAATGCACCTCTCGTTTTGTTCTGAAGTCGATTCAGAGGAGCATGACGGCGCATCTGCTTAGCTTTGCCGTCGTTTTGCAGTCGATTCGAACGAGTTTAAGCAAGACGCGCTTGTGAAAAAACAAACTCGATGCAATATCCTGCATTAGCATGAAACGCTACATCTATGTGCAGCAATAAGTGGACGACGCTTCGTTTAAACTGTCAAGTCCGACTCATAAAGCTCCAACGTCGCAGCAAATTAGGACGTCTAGTGGTTGTCAGCCTTATCGAACAACAAAGGGATTTCCGTGCAGAACGAAACTCTAATCATAGAAAAAAAATCTGTAGACATGTCTATGTAACTCTATCCAATCCGAAGCCTTTATTTCCATAATTCCCATAGAGGTACACAATCGTAGTGCCAGATTATTCTCTAGGTATTATTCTAAAAACTTTTTGGAGGAATAGTATGGGAATTTAATTAAGCACATTTTGCCTGGAATGGCATGGGGATGAAATTACGTCTTTTTCCGAAAAAAGAGCATATTTTCGTTTACGTGCTGTCTCTCAAACACTAACAAATCAGAGCCTCAAATTCAACATTAAAACAGTATATTTAAAATGGCTTCGCTGATTCTGCGCATCTTTTATTTTGTGATGCCTGACACGTCGCCCGTTCTTCTATTTTTCACCCGGGGACAATGTGCTACTCCGGCTTTCTCTGAGGTGTGCGACCTTCTAACACTACGCTCTGAACATAGAATCAAAGTTTTGAGGTTCGTATTTAAATGACACACAAATAACAAATATAGCTGCAAGACTTGAGGACAAAATAGGGAAACTACGGGGCAATCACTGGGATTATAGGGAGCTGTTGCATGTAATGACGAGGGAGTTGGAAGAAGAGAACTACTTCTTGGAAAGGAAAAAAAAAAGCCAAAAAGTTGGTGAAACAGAGAAATCTGGGAAGCGATTGAGAAGCGACGTGTGGCATCACGAGAATAGAGACAGGCAAAAAAGGAGAAGTCAACTAAATATGGGAAATATATTTAGAGAAAAACACCATTGTGCAAAGATTGCTTGAGGCAAAAATTGAAGGTGAAAGTGAATGCTGGAAGACAGAGATTCGCGAAAAGGCCGTGCCTAGAATATTTCGGAGCCACGTATTAGCGCTAGGTTGCAAGTTTGTCACAATGCGACAACATATGGTAGTTGAAGGAAGAAATAAATTGAAAGTGTATGAACCACCAGGTCATATTCGAAGGGTAACAGCAGATTTGTTTACAAAGGTTGCCCAGGCGACATCTCTGGGGCATAAAAGTATGAAAATGAGTGCGACCTAGGAAGGGTAGTACTTGACAATTTCAATTGGAAGAAGGCCGAAGGAAAAATTTTTAAGCACACTACTCCGGGCTTAGATGGAGTTCTCGTCCACCTCAATAACGAACTAGGATATAGCACTAGAGAAGCACTGCTGCAATCCATAGAAAAGTGCTCACAGGAGGAGAAAATACCAGACACTTGGTGGAAAAGTAGAACGAACTTAATCTATAATGGCAAAACAGAAAAGGTTAACATTCGCTCGTATAGACCGCTAACCATTACATCTGTGCGATACAGGTTGGTGATTCAGGCAGTAAAATTAAAAATAGAAACGTGGGCAGAGCAAAATAATATTTTGGGAGAACTTCAGAATGAATTCCGTATTGACAGGCGGTTAGACGATAACCTGTTTGTTCTTACTCAGTGTGTAGAAATATCTGAAATAGAAAAAAGTCTCTTATAGGTAGCTGATCTTGACATCACTGGGACATCTCCGAAAGTAAAGCAAGCAGCGTTTTTAAACTTGACACGTTTTAAGTATATAGTGTGTTCATTAGGTACATAAATTATTGCTGCCGTAGGGCAAATGTAAATTTTTATATATTGCCTCAAAGTTCTCATATTGGCAAAAGTGTACTCCACTGAAATTTGAGTAATAAAAAAACCCCATCTTCAATTTTTCTTAAAATCTCGTAAATAGACAACCAAAGGGCATCATACAGTAATATAGAATAACATGTTGCATTATTTTGTCTTTAGCGACAATATTCGTGGTACAAACCAGAGCTTTTTGAGAATGCGCCGATAAGTTGAGAAATCTAGAAATCGGAACGGAAAAGTGGCAATAAGCTTCAAACGCGAGTAAAAGTGACCGCATTTGGTGAAGAAAGGCTGTTTTAGCGGATAGGAGTAACTATTTTGAACACGGTATTCTACAGTATCTGAATTCACTCTTATACTTAGAGCACTGAGACTTCTAATATGTGGTGCCTTTCGATTACTGACACACAGATGAAGCTGCTGTGACGGCCATGTGTTTGCAACACGTTGGGTAAGCGAATTGAATGTTGAATGAGTTCGTAAACGATTGATAACAAATTTTTATCATTTGGCACGCGAAGACTGCCGCATTAGACTGAACAACACGCTTTAGGGCAAGTTGTCATCCGTCGTCTGCTCTACAGATGAATCGCTGTGCGCCGCATCTCGGAGGCAATGCTTTAGATCATATGGTTCAAAGTAGGGACAAAGATTACACCTCCCGTAATTTTATCGTCAAAAACATTGTGAAATTCATTTTAACGTACTATACTTCAGTTTTGCAATCGCACTGTGGATCGCAAGTATATAGAGGCAGTGTATAAAAATGTACATTTGCCCTACGGCAGCAATAATTTATGTAGCTAATGAACACACTATATCCTTAAAACATGTCAAGTTTGAAAAGGCTGCTTGCATTATTTCCGGAGAAAAAAAAAGGGGAATCGAAACTTATTTTAAACTGTCGCAAAATTAGACATTTTTAAAAGCTATTTTCTTAAGGTCTACAAACTTGAAACCGTATGAATTCATTCTTCATTAGACAGGCATTTCAGGTAAAAAATATTTTCCTAGAAACAAAAATATTTGTCTTTTTATAGCATCTGCAATTTTTGAAAATGACAGGTGACGAAATTGGTGCCTCCGTGTTGGTAAAGTTTGATATTTTTTTCTCGTAATTTATGCCGTTAATCATAAAACGAAGTTGACTTTCAAGCTACCTGGTGAGAGTTGCACGAAATATAAAATACTCAATGAAATCTATATATATATCAACTTTTGGACCCGTGTCTATCTCTCTTGGAATCACCCTAGTACATTTAAAAAAAGAAGAAATAAAGTGGAGCACAAATGAAGTGCACTTGTTTATTTTGAAATAATTAGCGTGTACATTAACCAGTGAGGTCCCGTCACTCGCAGTCTAGCAGGAATCGCTAATTGCAAAGTCCTATTCAGAATCATCGTCGGGGCCCTGCCACTGCCCTCCCGAAGCGCGTCGTCCTCGGTTCTGCCGAGCGTGTTCGAATCTCCCATTTTTTTGAAAACAATGCTGGGAGAAACTAGATCATGCGACATGGTGATATCGAAAGAACAAAGCATCCGCACATAACTGAAAAGGCCTCCTGCAATGGCAGGAAACTTGCATTACCAAGCGCGCACCCTTCTGCTTTCTCACGTACCGATCGTGCCGGTCGTCACTTTGAAGTACGTCCCCTGGAAGTGCTTTATGGTGACACGTTTCCCGTTTTCTTAGACAAAATTTAAAATAACGAGCTTCAAATTCGCCGCATCTTTATTACTGTAGCACATCGCAAAGGAATCGCCAACACGCGTCGCCCGGATGGAGAAACCTAAACTTCTGAAATCGACCAAGCGTGCTTTGTAGCATGGATGCAAAGAACGAGAGGAACAGTTCGCGCAACAGGCCCTCGCACGCCTTCAATGCAGAAAGTCGTCCGCGCCGTGACGTGAGTCTGTATTCTTGTCATTATCCTGGTCGTAGAAATTGGGAGATAGAGGGAGGCAAACGCTCGAGCAGTTCCAGTGACCCGTCAGCAGTTTGTGTTCGGGTGCTGTATTTTAGGGACCCTAGTTTGGGGAAGTTCTCGAAAGAAAGGACTTCGCACTCGCAACCCTTTTCACTGCGCTCGTCTGCTCTGTGAGGCAGTTAAAAGTCAAAGGCACCCAGCTGAAGCATCAAAAGGTCCAAAGATGCGTGCTTCGGTGAGCTTGCTCGGAAGGGTCGGGGAGCGCGAAATATGCGAATAAGTACTTTTTTTCTGAAAATCTGGCAAAATATTTGGGGTGCACAAATTATGCACCTAAATATGGTGTGTGTGTGTATATATATATATATATATATATATATATATATATATAGACACACACACACACACACTATGTTAGGCCAGATGGTGCATCATTACTTGAAATGAGTGAAGCTAGCTTGAAAACCAAGAAGTCTCTTTTTCTGTCTCTCCGCTTCCTTCTTGCTTTCAGTTTTTAAGCGTGTGCCACATGCTTAACCAGATAATGTTCAGTTATTTAGAAACATACAGTGAATCTCATTTGAAATTTTGTAGAAGAGATGAACTGTTAGTATCTTCAGGTTAAAATGAAAGAAATATCTCTTGCAGTACTTTAATACAGAATTTTGAAAAGCATTGTCAAAGTACAGGTGAACAGTCATCCACAAAAGATTGCGGACCACGTGAGCACACGGCGAAGAACCTCTTTTCGGCACTTCTCGTATGTCAGAGGTGGTTTACAGCAATGCAGTGCCAAAAAAGCATTCGTTCCTCAATCTTATCACCTGTCTCTTGTCTGATTGGGTACAAATAATTTTTAAATTTCACTTTTTGGCATCTGTGTCTATGTGCTTCAGCCTCGAGAGCAGGGGAGGAGCATAACTGTAATCAGTCGCAGTCTTTATCACAAAGTGATACCTAGCCAGCAGAACCCAATTCGAGGCACACTATGATAGCTTTGATCCTGTTGTAAAATAGAAATGTGATGGTCATACTGCAGATGACAGTTTAGTATGAAAACTGTGAACCAACAATGTGTGCACAACAGTAGAAAGTTGAAAGGCCAATGAATAACAAGAAGACCCATTTCTGGCCAAGCCCTGCAGTCGACGATTCATGGTGCACGGCCAGGTAGCACGGTTGAGCAGTCTGACGTGCTCTTGTGGTCCGCAGGCTTTTGTGGTTGACATGTGAAGACAACTGTGCTTCACAGTTATAGTGATAACATGCTGATATAGGTATAATAGTGTTATCATGCATGTGCAGATATATTTTAAGAATTACTGAAACAAGAAGAGTGCTCAGTATTGTGTAAAAGCTATGGGTAGATCTCTATTTTTTTCTATCAAAGTGGCTAAACCTGAAGTGGCCTTCTTGGCCATATTGCTATGTTAACAAATTGTGCCCTGTTTTAAACAGCTGCTGTGGATTCTATTTAGTTCAATAGTCGAGAGACATAGTTTTCATTGCTGGCCCTTTTATTAACATCTCAAAGAAATCTAGTACCAATGCATCTGAAGACAAGCTCCAAAATCGAATATTCATTATCTGACATATATTTAATTATTCCATGCAGCAACACGTCTTAGCAATGCAATGTATTTTTTTAGCATGGTGTAGGCAATTTTTTTCAAAATTGCAGATAGTTGTACAAGCAATCGTTTTGTTTCTTTTCAAGAACCAAGTGTGGTTTAGTGGTGGTTGTGTGAACACAGCAGAGATGAAAGTGGGAGGCTGCTTGAATTGTTTACTTTAGTGTTTTGAGAACCTTTCATTTAGTATCAGTGCAACAGTTTGTGGCATGCATGAAAACTCCTGACTGGACTCTGGTGCCGCCAGTGCCTTGGCAGATCCTCAAGCCACGTTCAATCAGTCTGGCAGCCTCAAACATTGCCAATGCCTTCCCAACAATCTCCGCCCTCTGCCTGCTCAAGTTCTTTGAAAGCTGCTGTCAAGATTAAAGCCAAATCCAAAGTATATAGCTTGGGTTACACACCCTGCTTGAAAGCATGCCATGACAGACATTTGTGCACAGCATGTCACTCAGCAGTTGTCACAGTTGATCACTTTTAGGATTGCCTCCTTCAGTGTTGGCAACATTGTATCACTCAGATTTTGCAGTGTTCTTAGAGAGTACATGAATGGGTATTCTTACATAGTGCACAATATTTTCTCCCTAATGCGCATGGTGAAATCTTTCATGCCCACATTGTATGGAAACTATGGTAGGGTCACTAAAGACAAATGATGACTTGGTTTAGATTGACAAAGTGCACTCGGAGAACGTTAATGTCTTATGCTTCACTATAATGAGTTCGTCAATAGGGGAGAAAACTGAAGCTGGAGTTTCATTTTTAAATTTCACTCCAAAATTTCAGTTCACGATGGAAGAAACTTCAAAATGTATTTTTGGTATTTTCGTGGCATTGGCCCGATAAAGTCTATGACACCCACAAACTAGAATGTACTTCACTTTTATCAATTGAAAGCTACATAGAACCCAGTAGAACTAGACGCCATCAAAATTTCTTGCGTCACTGCGATTGGTGCGGTAATCTCAAGGTGGCAACGCCACCTTGATATTTTCTTTCTTACTTAAGCATCATGTTGTGGTAATAGTGGTGTTTTCAGGATTGTGGAGTCGTACTTTACTAATACACGAAAAACCGTTTTGCTCTTTAGTGTCCCTTTAAATGACTTTATCTCTGCCAAAGGTTGCCAAAGGTTGAACCAGCCTCTTCTTGCAAATCACACACTATTTTATGCTAATGTCACAGTTTTATATGCTATGAGCAGTAGACTGTAACGGTGATGTGACCATGTTGATGGATTTATACTAAGGATTGAATTATGTAATACAGGAGGGAAGTTGGCGATAGACTTTCTATAGCATTAGCCAACTGAAACTGGGAAGAGCGTAATACAGTGTGGTGCAGTGTGGGTGTCTCTGTCAGAGCAAAGAAACTGTCTGTCTTACAAAGCCCTGGTTCAAGTTAGGTATTGATCAAATTGACTGTCTACCGCTCGGAAAAAGTTTTTTGATTGTGGCGCAATTGAAAAGAGTATTCATCACATCGGCGGCAATGAGCATGCTTTCGGGCCAGAAAAAAAAAAATAATCGTAATTTTAATTTGATGTTGGAAGTCAATAAAATAATCATCAGCAACATCCAACAGTGAATGTGATCAATCTTGACAATCTATTAGTAGGACAAGAAATCCTCGCAGGCAGACTTATTTTGCTTAAAAATAAACACGTTTAACTTGAAATTGCATTTTATGCACTTGAGACAGCTTTAAAATCTGCCAGAGACCAATTTTTGCTTTTCTTTTTGCACGCGTTCAAATAGACGTTCAATGGTGCTGCCCGCATTGTGTTCGCTTGCCTGCATGCCTGCCTGCAAATGGCAGAGAAACTCGACCCTGGCGTCCGCCACCGCTCATGAGAACAAAAAAGTTTAGGCGTGCCTAAAATGACCGCTAAGGTATTTGTGTAGTACCAACCAAGCTTGATGAAGCCTGCAAAAATCGCTCGCGGTTTCAGTTTTCGATTTCATCTGCACTGACTAGTGTTGTGCGCATTCATCCCACAAATGGAGCGACGCATAACACGAACAGAAAAATTGTTTCTAAAATATCCACACATTAAAAAAAAAAAAAAACCCTGCAAGTTTTAGGCAATTGACATGGCACGCTTTTTATTGCGACACAAAACAGGAGAGCAATGAAGGACAGTTGACAGTCGCTACAATTCATGTCACTACACATCTGTATGCACTAAAAGAAACGGCTTGGTAACTGATTAACTGCCATGCTTGTTAGTGGCAGCTTGCTTTTGCACTGTAATATATGAATAACATTAATACTATAAGCGTGCAGCAGCTGTCTGGTGTTACTTCGTTGTCATTTTTGTTGTAAAACCTTTGAATATGTCTCTGTATACTGCTCAAGAATATCTTGAAATAATGCAAACAAACTTTATTTTTTTCACTGTGCCACTTAGTGACCGAAATTTGCCCGAATGTTCCACGATTCACTTCGGTCACCCAACTTTGTACCGTTCCTAATTCAATCGTTGGTTTTCTTATAAATTAACTTTCCTCTGAGGTGTTGCCTATAAATACTTAGTGCATCAAGGTTAATGAATTGTTTCATAATATATCCACGGTAGCATGTTGGCTTATCTGGCTTTTTCAGTGTGGAAAAGTTTGTTGCGATTGTCTTGATTGAGTGTAGTTAGTTATACATTGTGATGAGGTAAAAATATGTCTGAAACAATATATGTCTGAAACACCAAAATATGTCTGAAACAATAAAACAAGTGTCTGAAACAATATGCTTTGAATATCTCAGTTTGTATTCTATAGTATCATTACGCTTTCATTCAAAAAGGGTGGATACATTAATGGGAAATGTATGATCAGTGGTAGTATACATAATATACAGTGCTAGTACACTATGCAGTCCATATAAATGCGCCATCAATGTTGACCACCAAAAACTGTAATGCCATATAGCTCCTTGCTTACGATATTATGCTTTTTTTTTTTTCAGATTATTTTGTATGAACTTATTTTGTTCATACTTTGTTTCCTGTGTTTCATGTGTTGAAATATGAACTGAGTTGCTGTATAGCATCGTCCTAAAAAAAAAAAGGAGAAAGTACCATGAATACTTTAATGTGCTGGCACTTAATGTCTCGATATAATGCAAAGAAAGTTGGCTATTTGCATAGGGTCAGATTATCATCTAATTAAGGCTCCTGTGCATTCACAGAATGTTTTGAATGTGTTAACTTTGTGTGACATGTACATATACATCCTACTTCTCCATCTGCCGAAAAATATTTTGGTAACATCACCTGCTGTAATTAGGGAAATGTTAAGTCACACATATCTTACCTAAGCCTTTGCCATATTATGGAAAATTTTTTGATTGTGTTTTAGAAGGGTGGTTGTAGTGTTACCTTGGTGTCGATTTCGGTGAAATTTTTAATGATAACTTCTGAATTTTTCTTGGCTCTACACCTGCCACTTTGTCCTGTTTTCGTAGTGGTGACTTTAGCTTCCAGTCATCATGTGTTGTTGTAAATGTGCGCAGTAACTTGAACAATAAATGCATCGAACAATCCGCTGCCAAATCAACCCGCTCAACCCTCAGCGCCATTGTGGATATTGGTGCATTCAATTATCCTCTTCATAACCTGTACCACTTGAAACGTTTGCACATATTCAGGGACAGCAGCTGTCATTATAATTTTGAAAGAAAAGCAGGGTCCTTACAACAAACAAACAAAAAAAGAACTGGTGGGCACCTGCAGTCAAGTAAGCTTAACAGGAACAGACCACAGCACCATGAAGGCCTACAAGAGGTGCAGATGGTATTTTCCTGATGAAATGAGGTCCGCACTACTTTCTTCAGCATAACTCGAAAAGTCATAACTTGTGCCTCTTGTTTTGGCTGTTTCATCCCAAAAACCCATTGATGCAATCGCAAGGTGGGGACCTAATGAGACAGTGTGACAGTGTTTTGCTCCTTTTCGAAACGCTCCCATGATTTTTTTGCAATAACCTAATGGCTTGATTTTGATGAATTTCGTCTAGCACTATTTCTTTGTAGTATATATTACTATACCGCAGCCTATCTTTACATTATCGGTACAACAATGTAGGCCAACCTACAAAAGGGTAAATGGAATACTTGAAGACAGAAATCGCAACTTTTGTAAAATATGCTGTGTCACTGCATGATTACTACTACAGTAACGTGTTTTGCATAGTATGCTTCATTCACAAGGGCAGCAATTATTTGTCATTGTCTGGTGCTGTAATTTATTTTCTGAAAATCTGTGTGACATGGTTTTCATTGCTTTCTTTTTTCCTGTGGCTTTGCAGACAAGCATCACAGCGTGACGTCATCATTTGGCGCCGCTATAAAAGAGCACCGGCACGATTTCGTCTTCTGTGGGCACGGTGGACCCAAAGCTGCCATGTCGCTAAACGGAACGCTTCTCTGCTTGGTGCAGGTTTTTCTTGGCTTCGGTGCTTTTGAATGCGCGCAGCCACTTTATCAGTCTTGCGACGACACGAGCCAGCTCATCAGCAAAGGCCCCCAGTTTTCAACGCTGTCGTCACCCGACGACGCAGTTCTACTGGCCTTTCCATTCAAGCATCACAGCGTGACGTCATCATTTGGCGCCGCTATAAAAGAGCACCGGCACGATTTCGTCTTCTGTGGGCACGGTGGACCCAAAGCTGCCATGTCGCTAAACGGAACGCTTCTCTGCTTGGTGCAGGTTTTTCTTGGCTTCGGTGCTTTTGAATGCGCGCAGCCACTTTACCAGTCTTGCGACGACACGAGCCAGCTCATCAGCAAAGGCCCCCAGTTTTCAACGCTGTCGTCACCCGACGACGCAGTTCTACTGGCCTTTCCATTCAAGCATCACAGCGTGACGTCATCATTTGGCGCCGCTATAAAAGAGCACCGGCACGATTTCGTCTTCTGTGGGCACGGTGGACCCAAAGCTGCCATGTCGCTAAACGGAACGCTTCTCTGCTTGGTGCAGGTTTTTCTTGGCTTCGGTGCTTTTGAATGCGCGCAGCCACTTTACCAGTCTTGCGACGACACGAGCCAGCTCATCAGCAAAGGCCCCCAGTTTTCAACGCTGTCGTCACCCGACGACGCAGTTCTACTGGCCTTTCCATTCAAGCATCACAGCGTGACGTCATCATTTGGCGCCGCTATAAAAGAGCACCGGCACGATTTCGTCTTCTGTGGGCACGGTGGACCCAAAGCTGCCATGTCGCTAAACGGAACGCTTCTCTGCTTGGTGCAGGTTTTTCTTGGCTTCGGTGCTTTTGAATGCGCGCAGCCACTTTACCAGTCTTGCGACGACACGAGCCAGCTCATCAGCAAAGGCCCCCAGTTTTCAACGCTGTCGTCACCCGACGACGCAGTTCTACTGGCCTTTCCATTCAAGCATCACAGCGTGACGTCATCATTTGGCGCCGCTATAAAAGAGCACCGGCACGATTTCGTCTTCTGTGGGCACGGTGGACCCAAAGCTGCCATGTCGCTAAACGGAACGCTTCTCTGCTTGGTGCAGGTTAGTCCCCGTTCTTGTTCAATACGTAGTGATTGTCGAAGCTTAGTGGTTCTGCCGTGCCCACGGCGTTGTTTTGTGATTGCGTATGACTGTTTTGTCGTTTGCAAACTACTAATTTGCGGTGATGTCGAGGAAAACCCTGGACCCACCCAGAAGGAACTGTACGAGCAACTACTTGACGGTCAGACAGAAATGCGTAAGGAACTACTTGAAATTAAAACACTATTTTCTGAGCTGAAAGAACAGGTGCTTGACTTTAGGCGTACTGTCGAAAATATAGCGACTGAGCGCTCAGCACAGCATGAAAACACCCATCAATTGCATGTCACATTGAAATCATTTGAACACGCAATGTCTTTTCAAACTAAAAAGCTAACAGACCTTGAAGACCACAGCAGACGTTCAAATGTAATTATTCATGGAATACCTGAGACCTCAGCAGAATCAGAAGAGGAACTAAAGCACTCCTTGTCTTCGACATCCCGTAAGCGGTACCATTCACTCGTGTCCGTCCAAGGCAGACTGCATTCCTGCCGACAGTGCACCTTTGTGACCAAGTACTGTGCAAACATGAAAAGGCACATTTGCAAACACATAAGCGAGCGCCCCTTCCAGTGCCACTTGTGTCCAGCTGCATTCTCTCAAGACAGTCATCTCGTAAAACATATTCGTACGCACACAGGAAAGCGTCCCTATTCCTGTGACGTATGCAGTGCATCGTTCTCAGAAAGATCAAACCTCATGAAACACATGCACACCCACACAGGAGAGCGTCCCTATTCCTGTGACCATTGCAACACATCTTTTTTGCACAAAGCAAACCTCATAACCCACATGCGTACCCACTCAGGAGGGCGTCCCTATTTTTGCGATCAATGCAGTGCATCATTCTTTCGAAGAACAACTCTCGTGAAACACATGCGGAACCACACAGGAGAGCGTCCTTTTTCTTGTGACCACTGCAGTGCATCGTTCTCACGGAATCAGGACCTCGGGCTGCACATGTCTCGTTATCATATCAAAATGTCGTAAAAAGTGAGTAGTCAACAGGATTTTTTGAAAGAAAAGGAATTATGCAGGTTGGCGGGAGTTTGTTGACTGGAGGTTACAACGAAAGAATAGATTTAGATTTGGGAAGTAACTTAGTTTGGCTGCTTGCAAGGGAGAATCTCGTTAATTTGTGAAAGGAAAAAGAGTCATTGAAGAGAGTACAAGGAGAGGCCACCTTGAAGTATGTACATCCACAAGATCGTGAGCGACTTTGGCGGTATTACTTGCTCCATCAGAAAAAAATTGCTAAGTAGGCGTAGCCAGGTAGGAATAAAATTCTGTGCATTCCTAAATGGATTGTCCACCATAATTCATTTTTTTGATGGCATAGAATTTTCACATATATAAAAGCTACATCTATTAATTTTATTCATAAGACAACTACACTGTACGTCTAGAAAACTATGCAAATGTCGCTTAGCTTGAATGAAGACAATATATGTATATTATATATATATATTGTACCGGAACATAGTGGCGCCAGCTCTGTGCCAGCGTGAAAGAAGACGTTGACAACCGTGTGTGGCTCGTGCTTGCCGGGTTCCTGCCTGTACCAGCTTGCTGGGGCTAACGCTTCTCGAATAATAACCTGTGTTTTTACATAACCTTGCTCGTTGCATTTGGTGGAAACGTGCTGGGTATACGTCCTGGAACTTCGCAGCCGTAAGCTACCATCTCAGTCCGCGATGACCGAGCGCATCGATCCCCCACAAGCCTCTTCCACGCTGCCGCCTGTCATGTGCCCTGGTGTACTTCGTCTGCGTGACCTACCAGTATGCAACGGCACTCATGGTCATGATGTCGAGGGCTGGCTGGCAGAGTACGAGCGTGCCAATTCGATTAACAAGTGGGATGACCCTGCCAAGCTGACTCACGTCATCTTCTACTTGACGGATTCGGCCAACTTATGGTTCACTAATCACCAAGCCGACATCCCCACCTGGTCGGTTTTCAAAGAGACCGTCACCTCGTTTTTCGGTCGTCCAGCCATGCGCAAGATTCCTGATGAACTGGGCTTGCGAGGACCATTTCAGCGAAATGGTGAGAGCTTCACGAGCTACATCGAGGATGTGATCAGCCTCTGTAGGCGAGTTGATGCGAGGTGACGGAGGCTGACAGAATAAAGAATATATTGAAAGGCATTGAGGACGACGCTTTTCATATGCTTGTGGCCAAAGACCCACAGACAGTCACGGTTGTGATTGAGCAATGTCAGAAGTTTCGATATGCTGCGCAAGCAACAAATTTCTACACGTCGCGCTAATAAGCAAAGAGCGGATATTTCGGCTTTAGAGTGCAAAAGCAGTGGCCCCGACTACAGCATGTTGATGCCTCAAATTAAACAGTGCATTCGGGAGGAAGTTGCTCGACAGCTCTCTCTTGTCCCCACCATCAACGAGACCCCCACAACACTGGACCACTCACTTCGCCGTGCTATTCAGGCGCAAGTTGCCGAGGCTCTCCCTTCGCCCGCGTTCCCAATATCAGTTGCTGCACCGCTGACTTATGCAGAAGCTGTCCGCTGACCTCCTGCCCAACCGCCGCTCCCTTCATACAGTCCAGCCACCAACTACTACAGGTTACCAGTTTCGGTTTATCCGGTAAATCTGCCCTTTCCACCACCTCGAGCACCTGAAACTCTTGGCGTACTCTGGATGACCGGCCTGTCTGCTACAACTGCGGTATTCCAGGGCATGTCGTGCGCTACTGTCATTGCCGTGAATTCTATTTTAATGATGTTCAGCATCCCGGCAACACAGCTCGGCAATCAGAATCGCATGTGACACTTGATGCACATGACCCCCACTCACGTCGACCAGACTTCAGCCAACGTCGATCTCCTTCACCCCGTCTTCGGTCTCCTTCTCCCATGCTTCGCCGATCCAACCACGCCCAGGAGGAAAACTAAGTCGCAGTTCCTGAGGCAAGAGCTGCGCCACCGACGAAATTTCCAAGGCCTCATCTTTCGCCCCCTAACGAGATTGCCGTGTTTGTGCACGGTTTCGCCACAACTGCTCTTGTTGACACAGGTGCCGCTATTTGTATAATAAGTGAAGTGTCATGCCGCAAACTGAACAAAGTGACGACTCCACTGGTTGAAATTTCTTTACGCACAGCGAGTTCGCAACACATCCAACCTTCTGCCACATGCACTGCTCGTGTTGTGATTCAAGGAGTGCTTTACATCGTTGAATTTCTCGACCTTCCGCGTGCGTCTCATGAAATCATCCTGGGATGGAACTTTCATTCCGCTAATCATGCGGTGTTCGACTGCGCTTGTGCTCAACTCGTTTTGTTTCCAAGGTGATCGTCGCCGCTGACGTCGTCATCTCTGCTTTTTCAATCGCCACGGCATCTCTTCTGTGCAACTCCGTTTCCGATTCAACTGCCCTCTTTATGCCGTCACAAGAATGCGCTCGTTGCTGGAACCTTGTCGTCCTGTTTGCCGTCATAACACTTGCCGATGGCTCCAGTGCCGTGTATGTGTGCAATCCGTTTTCTTGTCCCGCTACCTTATTGCATGGCGAGTGTATTGGGAGTCTTGATACTTATGATGACATATTTCTTTTTGATGCCCCTTCAGATACGACGTCGATGTCCGTTGATGCTGTCACAGCTGCCACCGCACCCTCACTACCTGACGAAGACGTTTTGTTGCATAGGTGGACACAGGTTTTACGCAAGACCAGCGCAATCAGTTTATTCAACTACTTGACCGTTTCCGTGCCTCCTTCGACCACGGACAATCTCCCTTGGGCCGCACGTCAGTTGTCGCTCACCTTATCGACACCGGTCATTATAATCCACTTCGTCAGTGCCCCTACCGCGTCTCGCAGGCTGAGCGTAAAGTCATCACTCAACACGTCGACGAGATGCTGCAAAGTGGTGTTATTCAACACTCAGACAGTCCTTGGGCTTCGCCAGTGGTCCTCGTACGAAAAAAAAGACGGCTCTATCAAGTTTTGCGTGGATTATCGTCGACTAAACAAGATCACATGCAAGGATTTTTATCCCCTGCCACGCATTGATGATGCCTTGGATTGCCTTCAAGGTGCGGAGTTTTTTTCTTCACTGTATCTGCGCACTGGATATTGGCAAGTGCCAATGGCCGAACCAGACCGTTCAAAAATGGCGTTTGTGACCCCTGACGGCTTATATGAATTTAATGTAATGCCCTTCGGTCTTTGCAATGCGCCTGCGACTTTTAAAAGGATGATGGACAGTGTTCTCAGGGGACTCAAATGGCACATCTGTCTTTGCTATTTAGACGACATAGTTGTATTCTCGATGAATTTTGAAACTTATCTTCTCATCTAGAACAAGTTATCCAGTGCCTTATGACAGCCGGGTTGCAACTAAACTTCAAGAAATGTCGTTTTGGCGCCCGCAAACTCGCTATTCTCGGCCACGTCGTTTCAAAAGAAGGAATATCGCCAGACCCTGCCAAACTGCGTGCTGTTGCCGAGTACCCCAAGCCTACTACCCTAAAGAAGCTCCGTTGTTTCGTAGGCTTGTGTTCTCATTTTCGGCGTTTCATTCGCAATTTCGCCTCTATAATTGCCCCCCTGACTCAGCTTCTCTCTCGTAGCGCAGACCTTACTGGCTGGAATTCCCACTGCGACGACGCATTCACGGCGCTGCGCCGGCTACTCACGTCTCCGCCAGTTCGATCCCAATGCACCCACTGATATTCACACGGATGCAAGCGGTGTCAGCCTCTGTGCCATTCTCGCTCAACGCAAGGATGGCTGCGACAAGTACGTTGTCAACTATGCCAGCCGTACCCTAACGAAAGCAGAGTCCAACTATTCTATCACAGAAATGGAGTGCTTGGCTGTCATTTGAGCTATAGGAAAATTTCGCACTTACCTTTACGGACGCCAGTTTGATGTTGTCACAGATCACCGTGCCTTATGCTGGCTAGCGTCCATGAAAGATCCTACTGACCGCCTCGCTCGTTGGGCATTACGCCTTCAGGAATGCGACATCCGTGTTATTTATCGCTCAGGATGCAGACATTCAGACGCCGATGAACTATCCCGTTCTCCACCGCCTCCTGACCTTGCCTGCTTATCAACTGCCATTTGCGATTCGTCATCGTTGAGCATCACTGACATGCCATCCAAACAGCGCAAGGATCCTTGGATCAATTCTTTGCTCGACGTCCTCTCTCACAGTTCGTCAGAAACGACTTCATGCTCCCTCTCTCGTCAAGCAAGACACTTTGCTGTCCGTAAAGGCTTGTTGTATCGCCGCAATTACTTGACGGACGGCCGTAGGTGGCTTCTTGTCATTCCTCGTCATTTGCGCTCGGACATCTCTGCTGCCTTTCACGATGACCCCCAGTGTGGCCACGCTGGAGTATTCAAGACTTATTCTCGCCTTCGTCTAAGATGCTACTGGCGTGGCATGTATTGCAAGTTCGCCAGTACGTTCGGTCATGCACCACGTGTCAACGAAGCAAGACGCCTTCTTACAGCACTGCTGGCCCTTTGCAACCCTTAACCTGCCCATCGAGACCATTCGACCGCGTCGAAATTGATATTTGTGGTCCTCTACCCAACACTCTTCGAGGCAACCGGTGGATTATCGTCGCCGTCGATCATTTGACACGCTAAGCTGAAACATCTGCGCTGCCTGCTACCACTGCGAAAGACGTTGCGTCCTTTCTTCTTCACCATATCGTTTTGCGACACAGTGCACCTCGTGAATTACTGAGTGACCGTGGACGCGTGTTTCTCTCGAACGCCGTCGAAGAGCTGCTCAAGGCATGTCGCACTATCCATCGGAAAACCTCGGCATACTATCCTCTAATCAATGGCATGACAGAATGCTTTAATCGTACCCTTGGAGATATGCTTGCCATGTACGCCTCTGACGACCACACAAATTGGGACCAAGTGCTCCCTTTTGTCACGTACACGTACAACTCTGCGCCACAAACAACCACTGGCTTTTCTTCTTTCTTCCTCCTGTACGGACGTGAGCCATCATGCTCCATGGACACCATTCTCCCTTACAGGCCTGATTTTTCCGAAGTGACGCGTTTCCGAAGCAGCTGCTTATGCCGAAGAGTGTCGTCAACTGGCTCGCTCATTTACCGCACAAGACCAATGGCGCCAGAAAACTGACCTTGATGCCTCTGCGTCTAGTGTCCACTATAACCCAGTAATGCTAGTTTGGCTCTGGGTCCCGTCTACCCCTCCCTGTCTTTCCCTCGAAACTTTCGTCGAAATACCATGGCCCCTACCGTGTGGTGTGACAAACATCTCCTGTCAACTATGAAGTTGAGCTCATTGATTCCCACCTTCAGATCAACGCTGCCGTGGGCGTGAAACAGTACACGTATCATGCCTCAAACCGTGCTATGACCCCCTTGTCGTGTCATTTCCCTAGGTCGCCAGGTTGGCTTCTTTCTGCGCGGGGAGTGATTGTACCGGAGCATAGTGGCGCCAGCTCTGTGCCAGCGTGAAAGAAGACGTTGACGTTTGTGTGTGGCTCTTGCTTGCCGGGTTCCTGCCTGTACCAGCTTGTTGTGGCTAATGCTTCTCGAATAATAAACTGTGTTTTTATGTAACCTCGCCTGTTGCAATATATATATATTTTTTTTTTTTCAGTGAAAAAGCTAGGTGGATCTGGAATGTATAAAAAAAGAAGCTGGTACACGTACGAGAAAGCAAGCAGTTCCTTTATCGAATTCTGTTTTGTCCTGTGCGGTGGTGGGTAGGTCTTACACCCTGCCTAAGATTCACAAAGAAAACAATCCCGGTAGCTCTCGTGGTTGCTTGGGCCAGTTGTTACGACATGATTCATATAAAAAACAGCGCCAATAACAAGAGACAAGAGAAAAAAAGGAGACAGACAGCGGCACTGATGTGAATCCTGGTAGATCGATGGTGTGTGGAATAGGTGCGGTTACTGAGAATATCTCATGCCATGTTGATAGCATTATCTGTTTTATTCCTGCCGCATTTCGTTCATATATCAAAAACACAAACGATTTTTAAACGATATCAAAAATTTACATATTGTTGCGTACATGCACGAAGAGAAAGAAGCGTATACGGTGAACGCACTTGTCGCCGAGAGCGAAAGAGGAAGAAGAGGATCAGGAGGATCTTTGACCAGTCGGCCGCTTCTGAGCTGCCCCTCGCGACCTAATAAACGGCCCCTTTCAACGTCTACCAGTCTCTCTCAAACGTAACAGAGTGGTGGAGGAGCTGGGTAAGCGCTTCAACTACGGAGCGATCACTGCCACAGCTTCGACGAAGCCGTCGACTTGCCGGTCTCCCACCATCTGCCGTGAGTGACTTCGACATGCCCGAAGAAGCAGGCGTTTCCAGGACGGCACCATCTGGCCCGCTTCCATACTACCGAGTTCCACCGCCCTTCGGAGGAAAAGCCGAAGAAGATGTCGACGCCTGGCTCACCAAGTACAAACGTGTGGGCAAGTCCAACGGTTGGGATGCAGCCGCTATGCTAGCCAACGTAGTGTTCTCCCTGACCGACACCGCACTGGTATGGTACGAGAACCACGAGGACGCACTCACGACGTGGGATCTTTTTGTTGAAGAGCTCAGGGCGTGTTTCGGCGACTCGTTTGCTAGAAAGAAGCGGGCTGAGCAAACACTGTCGCAACGGGCACAGCTACCAGGTGAGACATGCACCACTTACATAGAAGAAGTGTTAAGGCTGTGCAAGGTGGTCTGTGCTACCATGTCGGAAGAGGACAAAGTTGGGCATCTGCTCAAGGGGATTGCTGAGGACGTGTATAATTTTCTGATTGGAAAAGAAAGCCTCAGTTCTGTGTCCGACGTCATTCAGCATTGCCGAACGTTTGAAACGCTCAAGATGCGTCGAATTGCGCCCAAGTTTGGTCGGCTGGCTAACGTTACAACTGTTGCCAGTGTGGACACGAATCCTGGCCTCGACCTTTTCTCTACCATTCGACAGATTGTTCGTGAGGAACTGTCCCACCGAGAAATGTCGTGTTCGACAGCTGACCATCGCGAGTTGTGTCTGCCACGTGAGGCTATGGATGTGCCTCCTTTGACCCAATGGCAACCGACGATGAGCGCGACAACTGTGGAGTACAGCCCAGCCCCACAGTCAAGAATGACAACCAGATTTCCCGCGTCGCGGTATGACCGACGCTCTCAGTGCATGCCTCCTCGACACCAGACGTCTCGGTACGACGCACCCAACCAGTACATCCGTCACACAAGAGCAAATGGTGACGCTCAATTCATCGACGAGCGACCAACGTTTCGACCTCGGCCGGTGTGCTATTCCTGTGGTGTGCCAGGCCACACCGTCGGGTGACTCCTCGGTATCACCAACCATCCGACTTTTCACGACCCTTCGAACAGTCTCACGGTGCCCGGCGGCCGGCCCACATAGAACCTGATGACAACTTTTGGCCCAGCAGCTTCCGCAACCACTCCCCGGCATCTGACAGGAGTTTAACGCCCCCACCGCGACCTCGTGCTCATCGTTCTCCTTCACCGCTGCGTCGCAAACCGCCCTCTTCACCACCGGAAAACTAGCCAGTGCGGCCAATGGGGGTGAGGTCGCTGGAAACGTGCTACTGAGAGAAATACCTCCTGTGTGTATGTTTAAAAACAAAGTGCGTGTTTTGGTGGATCATGTGCCTGTGATGGCCTTGGTGGACACAGGTGCAACGATTTCCGTGATGAGTGGTTCCTTTAAAGATGTGTTAGGGCGGAAAGTTGTTTTTACCTGGGATGAAACTTCGACGTTCTGTGGTGTGAGTGGAGAGCCATTGCGCCCTATGGGTGTGTGTAGTGCGGAGGTATTTTTAGGAGGCCTTATGATAACGACAGAGTTTGCGATTATTCCTCGGTCGACACATGATGTCATTCTCGGCATGGACTTCTTGCGAGAATGTGGTGCCACTGTAGACTGTCGCACGGGGAAAGTGTTTGTGAGTGGCCAGATGCCTTCAGAACTTCTGGAAACTCCAGCGAATGACCAAACTATGCTGTGTGTCTGTGGCGATACGTTCATACCTGCGTTGTCTACCGTACGTGTTCCTGTTGTTTGTCGCGGCGCTGATTCTGACAGCTTCGATGCGAGCGTACAACCAATGCACATAAACTGCGTGAAGAAGAATGTGTTGGTTCCCCATTGTGTGGTGTCGATTCATGGCGGAAGAACTGGCCTATGGACTGTAAACTGTTCCTCTGAGCCCGTGACCCTACCCAATGGTTTGAAACTAGCTTCGGTCAGCAAAGAACACGCAACCTTATCAGTGATCGAGCTCACAGACGTGCCGGAAGAACGTGACGGAACTGGTTGTCACAATTTGGACGGGGCGCTTATGGCAACGATAAATAAGTCGTTTAGCTCAAGCGAGCGCCGAACTTTAATGAATGTGCTGTTGAAGCACGTTTCGATATTTGACTTTGCGCAGAAGGGCAAAGTAATCCCTATCCCCCTGTCTCGAACGCGCCATACCATCAACACTGGCGCGGCAAGTCCGATTCGCCAAAAACCATATCGTGTTTCCCCGTCAGAAAGACAAATTATCAGCGACCAAGTGCAGGAAATGATGCAAAAGGGAGTGGTACAAGAGTCAGACAGTCCGTGGGCAGCACCGGTAATCCTTGTTAAGAAGAAAGATGGATCTTGGAGATTTTGCGTCGACTATTGCCGACTGAATGCCGTGACTAAAAAAGACGTATACTCGCTGCCCCGTATAGAGGACGCAATAGACTGCTTACATTCGGCCTCTTATTTTTCCTCCGTAGACTTACGATCCGGTTATTGGCAAATTCCGATGCACCCAGACGACAAGGAAAAGACTGCCTTTGTAACCCCTGATGGGCTCTTTGAATTCAACGTGATGCCATTTGGACTGTGCAATGCACCGGCAACCTTCGAGAGGTTTATGGACACCATTCTGCGTGGCTTGAAGTGGAACATTTGCATGTGCTACCTCGACGACGTCGTCATCTTTGGCCGCACGTTTAGTGAACACAACTCTCGTCTGGATACTGTTTTGAACTGCATCCGAAACGCTGGCCTAATTTTAAACTCGAAGAAATGTCACTTCGGAGACCGCCAGACGCTTGTGCTCGGGCATCTCGTTGACAAGGATGGCATCCGCCCTGACCCCCAGAAGACAGCAGCAGTTGAGGCGTTCAATGCGCCGCGTTCCGTCAAGGAGCTTCGTAGTTTCCTGGGGCTTTGTTCATACTTCCGCCGCTTTATTCCGAAATTTGCCGACGTGGCGTATCCTCTCACATGCCTCTTACGAAAGGACAATTCATTTGAGTGGACTCCGGAGTGCGATTCTTCATTCCGTCAATTGAAGTTTTTGCTGACGTCACGACCCGTCCTTCAGCACTTCAGCCCTTCTGCTCCGACAGAGCTTCATACGGATGCTAGCGGCATAGGTATTGGAGCCGTCCTAGTACAACGTTACGGCGACCGCGAACACGTCATCGCATACGCAAGTCGCTCCCTAAGCAGGCCGGAACAAAACTACACTGTTACGGAACAAGAATGCCTGGCGGTATTATTTGCAATTCAGCGGTTTAGGTCTTACCTTTACGGACGCCCATTCACAGTCGTAGCCGACCACCACTCGTTGTGTTGGCTTGTCAACCTTCGTGACCCTTGTGGCCGCCTTGCGCGCTGGGCACTCCGGCTACAAGAATACAGTTTTACCGTCGCTTACAAGAGTGGTCGTCGACATGCTGACGCGGACTGTCTTTCACGTATGCCACTTAGCACAACAGACTGTGAATCCGATGACCTTGACCAGCTTGTAGCGTCTGTGTCGCCTACGTTCCCGGACTATCGCAGTTTCAGAGCAGAACAGCGGAAGGATGCTAAACTGGCACCACTATTCGCCGCTGCATCCGCTTTCACTAGTGCCCGCCGTTTCTGTATGCGTGATGGACTGTTGTTCAAAAGTAACCTCTCCAGCAGTGGCGCGCGTTTCCTTCTAGTGGTCCCGGAGAGCCTGCGAACAGTTATTATGAGTGCCATGCACGACGACCCTACATCTGGACATTTAGGTTTGGCGCGGACGCTTCACCGGACTAAAGAGCGCTTTTATTGGCCTGGTATGCAGAAGTCTGTTGAGAGCTATGTGGCAAGATGCATGCAATGTCAGCGTCACAAACGTCCATCAACTGGTCCAGCTGGTCTTCTACAGCCGATGCCTACTCCAGGCGCACCTTTTGAACAAGTGGGCATTGATTTTCTGGGCCCCTTCCCAAAATCGGCTAAGGGCAACCGATGGATAATTGTTTGCGTCGACTACCACACACGCTACTGCGAGACGGTGGCCGTCCCCTCTGCAACTGCCAGTGAAGTCTCGTCGTTTTTGTTACAGTACGTCATCCTCCGACATGGTCCACCTCGCCTGATTATCAGTGATCGTGGACGACAATTCACAGCGGATGTCGTGGAGGAGCTACTCCGTTTATGTGAATCCCGCCTGCGTCACTCGACACCATACCACCCCCAAACTAATGGGCTGACGGAGCGTACCAACCGCACCATTATCAACATGTTGTCTATGTATGTCTCCTGCGACCACAAGAACTGGGATGACGTACTACCTTTCATTACTTACGCGTTCAACACCGCGAAGCATGAGATTACAGGCTATAGCCCTTTCTTTTTGCTTTATGCACGTTTGCCCCGGTACACAATCCACACAATATTGCCTTTCTGTGACCACGACAACGTCACTGTCGCCGAGACTCTCTGCCTCGCCGAAGAGGCGCGTCGCATAGCTCTACTGCGCACATTGGCATCGCAAGACAAGGCGAAGGCACGCTATGACATTCACCATCGACCAGTGATTTATCGCCGTGGTGATCTGGTGTGGTTGTGGACTCCGATGCGCAAGCGCGGGTTATGCCAAAAGTTTTTGGCCACTTACGATGGACCTTTTGTGATTGTCGACAGACTTACAGAGGTCAACTATGTAATAGCTCGTCTCACGGCGAGTGGTCGACGAGCTGCCAAAACTCAAGTGGTTCATGTTGCCCGCCTGAAACTGTACACGCCACGACAACTCGACTGACTCGTCCGGCGGCCTTCGTCTGCGCGGAGAGGAATGTTGCGTACATGCACGAAGGGAAAGAAGCGTATACGGTGAACGCACTTGTCGCCGAGAGCGAAAGAGGAAGAAGAGGATCAGGAGGATCTTTGACCAGTCGGCCGCTTCTGAGCTGCCTCTCGCGACCTAATAAACGGCCCCTTTCAACGTCTACCAGTCTCTCTCAAACGTAACAATATTTTTGTTGGTTCTTTTCAGGTGATTCTAAATGTTTGCTCTCTGTACACTAATATTCCGCACTCTGATGATATCGAGGATGTTGTTCGTGCATACGAGTCTGATCTCGACAAAGCAATTGATTTATTCACACTGACCACACTTCTTAAGTTAATTCTCGAATTAACAATTTCAAGGTCAACGGTCAATATTACGTCCAGGTTTGTGGCACTTCTATGGGGACTAGGACTGGCCTCAATCACGCAAATATCTTTATGGGCCTCTTAGAAAACGAGTTTTTTTCACGCTGTGACTTGAGTCCTTTTTACTACAATTTTTTGATGATATCTTTTAATATGGCACCATGGTGAGTCCGATCTTCTTCCTTTCATCAAGGATTTCAATAATGTCCATCCAAATATCTCGTTTTCGCATTCATACTCAGCTATCAGTGTAAATTTCCTCAATGTTGCCATGACATTGCACCATCAAAAACTGCCGGCGAAGCTGTACAGGAAACCGACCGACAAACATCAATACCTTAATTTTGAAGTAGCTATACAAAACACTGCAAAACCAGCATTCCATACAGTCAGGGCGTTCGTTTTAAACGCATCTGCTCTTACAACAATGGGTTTGTTCACAACTGTGAGTACCTTCGAGGTGGGAGATGATTTAGACTCCAACCGAAAGTTTTGAAGAAACCCAACGTTTCGGAACCGGCTTGGTTACTTCCTGAGGGGTGACTACGGCGGCTACGTAGCAGCGTCATTCTCAAAGCACTCGCGGGATGGCTCATAACCCCTCTCTCTCTCTTGTTTTGCCGTGGAGCACAGTCCGTGTGAATACACTGGGGGAAGAGTTCCTAGGGAGCGGTTGATATTATGGGATGTCCTCTGTGCGTGCCACGACTCGAGTAACAACCTTCTCCTCTAGTACGGCTCGCTTTCAAAAATGTCCGTCACTTCAAAATTTATTTTGTGATCCAACGTCTCAGTATGTTCAGCGACTGCGCTGCGCTCTTTGTAGAACATCCGCACATCGTTGGTGTGTTGCTTCAGTTGTACCGGTAGGTTTTTCGTCTCGCCGATATACGACGCGGGGCACTCGGCACGCAGAATTTCGTAAACGACACCTGGGCTCCTGTCCATTCTTAGCCGGCCTTTCGAGCGAGGAAGGAGGCGGCCCAGCGTACACGAAGGCACGTGCGCGATGCGAACCCTTTCCTTCTTGAATATCCGCTCCAACCTCTCGCTGGTTCCCTGAATGTATGAAACCGGTACGCGTTTAGGGGGGCTGCCAGTTAAGTTAGATTGGTGTTTTCATATCCTCTGTTGCTCTGCGCGGCGGGTGGCGGCTTGAATAAATTTTTTGGGGTATCCGTTTTTTCTGAGATTTTACGCGGGCCTCCTTTTTCTTTCGCTCGGTGTCATTAGAGCATAAGTTTCTAGCTCTCTCTAGTAGCGTGGTGACAACCGAGGCCTTGTGGCAGGTAGGGTGGGAAGAATCGAATTGAGGGTAGCGACCAGTGTGCGTTGGCTTCTTATGAACGGAGAACTCCAGGTCGTTGCACTTTCTTGGTACCTGGACGTCGAGAAATGGCAGGCAGTGGTCGCTTTCACACTCGGTCGTGAATTGTATGGCTGGGTGCACAGAATTTAGGTGTTATCTGAAGTTTTCCACTTCAGCCGTATTAATGACGCAAAAGCAATCGTCCATATAACGCAGAAAAAGCTTAGGTCGCCGCGAGAAGGAGCTGAGTGCTGTCTCTTCTGTGTACTCTATGGTCAGGTTTGCCATCGGGACGGATATGGAAGCTCCCATCGCGGTTCCACTGTTCTGCCTGAAAATAGTTCCTTTGTAAGAGAAATACGTACTGGAGAGGCAGAACTCCAGTAGACAACAGAGCTCGTCAACCGCAAAAGGAATCCTTTCACTCAGGCTTGCGTCCTCCTCAAGTGCAGCACGGGCAGCGGAGACAGCTAAGTGAACTGGCACGTTGGTGAACAATGAATTGACGTCGAATCGGACCATGCTCTCATCATCGCCGATGCTCACATTTGATGCTAGCTGCACGAAGTGGCTGGTGTCACGGACATGAGTTGATGTCTTCCGGGTTAGTGGGGTGAAGATTTGGTGTAGAAAATTTGAAAGGGCTCGGCAGGGGGAGGAAGTGAAGTCTACAATCGGTCGGAGGGGGATGTCAGGCTTGTGAATTTTCGGTAGTCCATAAAAGCTCGGTGCGGATCCGTTATGGCAGATTAGTCGCAGGTAAAGTGTTCTGAGATCCGGGTAGTGCTTGAAAATTTCCGCAAGTACCTTCTTTAGCAATGTCTGGGTTTGCTTCGTTGGGTCCTTTACTAGCTGCATGTATGCGTCCTCTTCTAAAAGAGCTGAAACCTTTCGATCGTAGTCCCCGCTGTCTAACACCCCCGTCGAATTGCCCTTGTCGGCGGGCAAGATGACAATGCTTCGATCCCGTCGTAGTTCTCGAAGTGCACCTTCGAGTTCTTCGAGGTGTAGTTCGTCGTAGTTTGTATGTGTAGTTCAACGTAGTTCTTCGAGGTGCACTTAGCAGACAAAGATACCCCTCATGAATTATTAACGATGCCCTCAAGATGGCAAAAAACATCGACCGCGAGGATTTGTTCACAAGTAACAAACCATCAACAAGCTCGTCACGTAACAATGTGAATCTCATTTTAACGCATTCAGCATCAACTCCAAATGTGACCAACATTCTCAAGAAACACCACATCTTGATTCGAAGTGATCGCTTAAAAGACATTTTTACGGAACCACTCAAGATGGTTTATCGCCGATCGCGAAACTTGCATGGTACCGTAACTTCGTCCAAAATAAGCAGCCGACCGAACTATGTTGGCTGTCACCCTTGCAATAAACCCCGTTGTAAGGTATGCCCACACATGACAACTTCGCACTCCGTAATTAGCAGCGCTTCAAGCTTTAAAATGAGCATCAACGGAGACTTTACTTGCGACAGCGCAAATGTTGTCTACATGCTTGAGTGCTCCACATGCCACCAGCAATACATCGGTCACACGGAAATGTCATTCAGATTACGCTTTAACAACCATAGAGCCAACTCTTCTAACCTACCTCATCTTTCACTACAAAAACATGTCCAGATGCCAGGTCACTCCTTTTCAAACATCAAGGCTACCTACCGCACTACAGTCTAAATTTAAAACTCATTATGACTGAGAAGTTCGTGAACCGTACCTCATCAATAAATTCGACAGTCTTCACGCTGGCATAAATGAAAGCATTGGACGTGTCACCTTTTTTTGTGGGAGGTAGTTTATCGTATTCATACGCTATCCTCCCCTCTCCCGTCACACACATTTTTTTTCTCATGCACTCCCCTCTTTTTTTTTCACCGCATATTCCATTAAAGTCGCACGTTCTATTGTTTGTATGGCGATTATAGTGACTTGTAAAGTTTTGTTTAGTTACCTTTCAGTACTTTTATCTGTGCTGTGCCAGAGTAGGTGCACATGATATGTCTTGCCGCACATGTCGCCCTAATCTCTTGCGTCTCTTTTGCGGCCTAATCATCGTTTTACTGGTTTATATGTATCACTGATGCGATGGCTTCCTCTTCATATATGCCTTGAGTTGTAGCACTTATCTTGTTACATCAGGTGACAGATCAAAATGAATTGTCACCGATATTTGTTTTCGAACTTTTGATGTGTTTGAGATATGCGTGGCCCTTAAAAGGGCTGAAACTTAATTCGATAAAGGAACTGCTTGCTTTCTCGTACGTGTACCAACTTCTTTTCTTATGCATATATTACTTGGGACATACAGGGAATCTCGTGTTAGATTTTGCATAAGCGATAAACAATGTCTTAATGTTAAAATGACAGAAAGACCTTTCGCCGTATTTAGTACAGACTGCGAGTACCTTCGAGGTGCACTAGACAGACAAAGATACCCATCACGAATCATTGATCACGGCTTCAAGATGGCAAAAAACATCGACCACAAAGATTTGTTCACGGATAAAAACCATCAACAAGCTCGTCATGTAACAGTGTGAATCAGTGTTGTAGTGTAAAAGTAGAGATGTACAGTAGACCACGAAAGTTTACAAACCACGGAAAAGCCTCTTCACGCACTTTTACTACGTCAGGGGCAGCCGACTGCATCGCAGAGCCAAATAAGCATATCTCTCCGAATATGACCTTTGTGTTTTCTAACTGGGCACAAATAATTTTCATTTTTTAACTCTGTGTGCTTTTCTGACATGTGCGTCTACAAGCTTCTGCCTTGTAGGCAGTCAAGTGTAACTGTTATCAGTTGCAGTCTTTATCGCAAAGGGATGCCTAGCCAACGGAATGCTTTTGGAGGCACACTATGATTGGCCGCGAGATCGAGCCTGGCGGCAACTGGCTTCTGATCGCCTGGTGGCAACTAGCTGAAGCGCGCAAATGTAGATTGCTTCGTACGTCGTCTCCTAGCCACGTTGTGTTTTTATGTGCGTGGAGGTCATGCACGTTCTCAAAGAATGGTTTGTTCGATATTGTCAGCGCGAGCGCAACTGCTTGTATGTGTGCCTGAAACAATGTACGAAAGAATTTCGTCTTGCTCAGCTGCTGATTCATTGTACTGAAATTAACAAGTGCAACTTCCCAGAGTGCTGTTTATTTTCGTCATATTCTCTATTCCCCAGAATGATTTCAGAGTTGGTGCGGCTTTCTTCTTCAAGCGCATCATAAAATGATTTATGCATCTTCTGTAACATGGGGACTAATAAATGTGTGTGAATGTAGCGTTTTAGCAGCTCTGTTGTAAATGAAAACGATGCTCTACATCTTTTGCACTGTACGTAGGGGCACAACTACTGCACCGTAGTTTATCGATTGTGCGAGGAGCCATAGGTGTGTTTATCTGGATGTGGTAACACTGCATATATATATTATCACATAAACTGTGACACTTCCGTAGTGATGTGTACCTAAAACAGAGTTGCCATGCGCAACGGCGTACTTAGATTTAGGAAAGCTTTAAAGAGCCCAGATGTTCAAAATTAATTGAGGCGGCATGCCTTACATTTATTGTTGAATAGTTTCGCTGAAAGTCTCGTCTTTACTACATTGTCTTGAGTGCTTGTGTGGCATTGTTACTGACCGATGGAAGACAAGCGATAATTTTTTTTGTTAAAATAACGAGACCTTTGTTGTAGCACAAAACGCTGTCGGCCACTAAGCTTTCTTGACTAGACTTATCGAATGTACCAGATTTAATAATGAACAGAATGAGAAAACAAAGTACATATGCGGTCGAGTGCGAACGGTGGTACTGAAGTAATTACACAGGTATGCGGGCTTTCAACGATCTTCCTTTGTCTCTTTTTCATCGTATGCAGATAACAAAAAAGTGAATAAGCAGTTCAGTTGCGCTACAGCAGTGCGTATATAGCAGGCGGAACACAAGTTAAACGCGTACAAACTTCACAGCAAAAGCATTCTTTAGTTCGAAAAAGCAGCGACAGTCACTCTGGGCAAGCCTCCCTTCAAAAGGCTGAATGTGCTTTACGACCAGGTAATGGTAGCATCGCATAGAGTTTGTGCATCGATTCCGAAGAGAGGAGCGTAGATATTACCAGTAAACTGTGGTCAACGTATTTTACTCGTCGACAATCGGCTCAAACCGCATGCAACAAGGTGTTGCTGCCTGTATTAGTATACGTGCGCCAACCGCCTATCCACTCTTCGACGGAGACGGTGCTGCCACCTATAGCCTGATCTCGCCATGAATAGCTTTGATCTAGCTGTAAAATAGAAATGCGACGGTCATACGGCAGATGAACACTTCGCGTGAAAACTGTGAACTAACAATGTGCTATGCGGCTGTCGTAAATTGAAGCACCAGTGGATAACAAGAAGACTAGTTTCCGGCCTAGCCCTGTAGGCTACAATAGATGGCGCACCACTAGGTGACACAGATAATCGGTTTTTCCTTGCACGTGTGGTCTGTAAACTTTTGTGGTTGGCTGTACATTCACACCTGTGAACAGATAAGTGGCATCACCGATGTTTTTATAACATGCTGATAAAAGTATAATAATATTATCATACACAACAGACATAAGTAAAAATTTCTAAAACAAGAAGGATGCTCAGCCTAATTAGTATTGTGTAAAATCTATGGGTAAATCTCAATTTTTTTCAACATTGCAAAGCCTGTAATGGCGTTCTTGGCAGCATTGGTTTATTAACAAATTGTTCTCTATTATGGACAGCTACTGAGAATCTTGTTAAATTTGATATTCTAGAGACGTAGTTTTAATTGCTGGATCCTTTTATAAACACGACAGGGAAATCTTGAAGTGGGAATGTATGAGAAAACAAGCTCCGAAATCTGATATCCGACATCTTATATCCAATATCAGACGTACGTTCATGCGTCCATTCACCTACATGTCCTAGCAATGAACTGTATTTTTCAGCATGATGTGAGCAATTTTTTTCTAAATTGTGGATAGTTTTACAAGCCATCCTTTCGTTTCTTTTCCAGGGCAAAGTGTGGTTTATAGACATCTATTTTGACACAGCAGAAATGAAAGAATGGGCAGCTGCTTTAATAGGTTACTTGTGTTTCTTAGAACTTTTCGTTTAATACCGGTGCAACAGTTTTAGGCATGCATGAAATCTCCTGACTGGACTGTGGTGCAGCCAGTGCCTTGGAAGCTCCTCAAGCTTCGTCCAATCAGTTTGGTAGCTTCAAACATTGACAGTGCCTTCCCAACGATCTCCACCCTCTGCCAGCTCAATTTATGTGAAAGCTGCAGTCAAAATTAGAGCCAAGTCCAAATGCAGAGCTTCTACAGCCGGCTTGGCACGTTCTGTTTTAAAGCATGCTGTAAGTGACATTTGTGGTAAGGCATGCCACTCAACCATTGGCATAGTTGGAGTCATGCTCACCTTTAGGATTGCCTTCTTGAATGTTGGCAACGATGTAGCACTTGGATTTTGCGTTGTCCTTAGGGAGTATGTCGGTGGGTAGTCTATAGCAGTTTACAATATTTTCTCCTGAAAGGGAATTATGAAAAATTTCAAGCCTGCATTGCTAGGGGACTATCTTAAAAGGACACTAAACAGGAGCAGTCACTTAGTTCAGATAGACAAGCTGTGCTCTGAAAACTATAAAGCCTTGTGCTTCACTATCATAAGTTTATTATTAGGGGAGAAAATTGAAGCTGATGTTTCATTTTTAAATTTCGCACCAAGACCTCCGCATTACAGAAGAAATTTCAAAATGTATTATCAGTATTTTCTTGGCATTGCCTTGACGAACGTTTCTAAAACATCATTTGCTATGTCTGTGGCATCTAGAGATTACAATGTACCTTATTTTTATTGATCTTAAGATACGTAGCACCTAGTAGATGCCTTTAAAATTTCTCGCGTTGCTGTGTTTGGTGGGGTAATCTCTAGGTGGCGTTGCCACCTGCATTTTTTATCACACGTTTTCTCACTTACTCATATTGTGAAGTCTTACATTACTAACATGCAAAAAACTGTTTTGCTTTTTAGTGCCCCTTTAAATTACTTTATCTCTGCCAAAGGTTCAATAATTACTGTAATTTATGGATCTTGTTTATTTTTGAACAAGAAAAAGCCCATGAATTTAGTGAATTGCAGATTCTTTTGTGGATGCATTTTATAACAATAATGAATAGCTTTTTATTTATGTCTCTCATATAATTATTCTCCTTTAATTCATCACTCAAAGGCTTTAGTCGGGTGTCAATCTAAGGTATCTTTGTACCTAGTCTGTGCCTGCAATGACTATTAGTTTCTGCCTCGACTCAATGGCTGTCTTGGACTTTGTTTTGTCACTCTGAATGCAATTTCACAAGACAGTGTCAAGCATGGTGTCTCCTAGCTCATCATTTTCCACGATCGGCTTTTGTTAACCTACACTTTTCTTACTTATTTGAAAGTGTCCTTGTAGTTTCTAAAAAGCTTTGGGATTCTTATAGTAAAAGCAGAATCTTTTTTTTTAATTTTCAGAATACACATGCAGTAGATGGCACCTAATGTACGAACTCTTTACTTGGCTAAATACTGGCATACTTTCTTGCTTCCTAGTGCTTACCAGAAAAACTGGGTATTTGGGCAGAATATTGGTGACCACATTGTTGTTTATTTTGTCTTTCTTTCATTTCAAGACAGTGAGTGCGCAAGAAATACTGAAAAGTCGTTGCCGCTTTCTCTTTTGTTAACTCACTCTTCAGACCGTACATGCTTTCACATTTTATAGTTGTTTTTCTTATTCGTTTATCATCATCACTGTAGCAGTTTTCAGATTACCTAAAAATACTTACCTTTTTTAGTGTTTCCAAACCATTCTTGTGCTTATGCCGTGTTTTCTGTATGAATTTTGTGCCCTGATCATGCTTTATAATCGGATAGTATGAAGCCAGTATTCACAAGTCAACTCTGGTATATCTTCGTATCGCTGTCCAGTCTTGTGTACTTTACGATACACGAAAGCATAGCATTTTAAATCCCTGACATGTGCTTCGGCTCTCCTTTTGTGCTCCTGCAGTAAGAATGCATACTCCCTTAAAACGAATACACCTCAAGATAGCAAGTGTATTAAAATCTTACGTGGTCCTGAATGTGCACTTACGACATTGTGAGCAGGTTGCCGTCACTAATAACCAATGAGCGCAGGTTTGTTTGTTGAAAGTGTGTATCTTGCATCTAGGCTTTTTCACATGCATGTGCCACAATTAGTGTTTTGAACTCCTTAAAAGAACGTTTAAACGTGATCAGTATCTGTGAATGTCTCTCCTCTTTTTTTTTCTTTTTTTTATTTTTTTTTCTATTTCTACTGTGTACATTTTTCATTTTTATTAGCACATTTATGTTGTTTCAGTGAAAGAACTGCTGTGTGCCCATTTCTTTTTCTTACTATATACTCTGTATGCCACGTTTTCCAAGCCCGGTCTTACGGACCCTGTCATGGCTGATCTATGGCTTTTTTGTCTGTACCACCCAACTCCATTGAATGTCTTTGAAGCTGGAAATAAATTCTGATTGATTGATTGATTGATCTAGTGAGATCGTTCAAGCGCATTGAAGATGTGCATGCGTCACTTGGGGAACTGCGATGGGGTTCTTTAAAGGAACACTGAAGGCAAATGATGATTTATGTTGAAGTGAATGCTTATGGTATGACATCTAGAGCAGCAATGTTATCAACAGTAGTGCCTTGCTTAGCAAGACATCAAACAAAACGTATCCCACGACATTCGTCACGAAGGGGACATTTGCAGAATGGTCCTGATGACGTGAGAGTGTCCAACTAATAATAATCGCTATAATCAAACTAGCTGCAATAAAAAAAAGTTTCTGTGCATCAAGAGACATAACAAAATGATGCTTACTAGTTTATGCTTGATTTATATTAAAAAAACTGCCTGGCGTTACTGTGGGGAATGGTGCAAGTGGCTCAAAAGCGGAGTTTTCGGCTGGTAAGGCCACATAGGTAGTCCCATCTAGCAGAGCCCAGTTGAACCAAGCAAGCAGAAGTATGGCCTCTGAGATGGCAAAAGTCTGTTTGAAGGCTGTGGTTTCTACTGTGGCTACAGCTACTGTCGCTCCGCTGGTACTTGTGTCGGTGTTGGGGTAGTGAAGGCTGTCAATGTTGGGCATGGTAATAGTGATGTCCAACAGTCGGATTTTAGGTGGGGGATTTAAAGTGCGATAATGGGATGCGGACCATGAAAACGTAATTTTATTTCAGAATAAGCACTTTCTTGGCATAAATGTTTCACTAAAAAGTTTCTGGATGGCCATTTCAATCATCAACATTGACCTAATATTTGCCTTTACTGTTCTTTAAAAAATGAAGAACGATTGTGGTTCTGATAGCTGTGTCACTCAATTCAGCAGTTTTTTATAGTGATAAAAAAAAAGAAAACAAGTATGTTGTAATTGATGGTGTGATTGTGTTGCATGTTTTTTGTTTATGTACAGCTATAAAAATGTCACGATATTTTGCGTAAGCACAGGACGAGAACTTCGTGCCATATCATATAGTCGGGGTAGAGTTCGAACTGTACGTACCTTTTAAAGACTGGTTCTAGTTGATATTTCAGTACGCACTCACACTTGCTTTCCTATATTTCTAGCTGTGGCTTTTGATTTACACAGAAAAAGTGTACATTATCCTGTTCGTACTCCTTTAAGGTAACCAAGAAAATGCCGTGCATCTTAATTTGCCTCTCAGAATATTCAAATTTGGTACTGCTAGGCGACACTTGTGTAGATGTTCAACTAAGTAGTTTGATACAAGTACACATGCTCAAAGTTTTATATGCTTCTACATCTCATCTTTTGATTAATGTGATTAATCTAAGTGTAGTGGGTAATTTGCAAGGCACTGACTAGTGGGACCATCTCTGAGTGCGAAGCGCGAGCGTGTGCACGAGCTGTAGACACCGCACTGCTGGAGCATTTGTGTCCGTACCGGCTGCCTGCCTACTACCTGGCATCGCTATTAAACTCCCTTGCAAAGTGGTGGAAGTGTGCTGCTGGGTACGCAAACCTGGAACTTCGAAGCCAGAAGCTGTCCACTGCATCAGCAATGCCTGATCATACAGCTGAGCAAGGCACCACCCTGCAAAGCTTGGCCCAATCTCAACTGGTCATCGTATTTGCCACCCCGCGCCAACGGTATCCCCCCTTCTTCAGCGGCAACGAGGACCAAGATGTGGAAGACTGGTTGCAGCTGTTTGAAAAGGTGAGCTCCACCAACAAGTAGGACGACCCCTCGAAATTGGAGTATGTCCCATTTTATCTCAAAGACGTCGCCAGCCTGTGGTTCACAAACCACCGTACTGAATTTACCCCTTGGGCCGCTTTCAAGACCACCCTTGTAGCTGTGTTCAATCGCCCCGCAGTGCGCAAGCTGCGTGCTGAGCAGCGCCTAGGCGGACGAGCGCAAAGGCAGGGCGAAAACTTCACTAGCTATATTCAAGATGTTATTCATTTATGCCGGCAGTTTAACCCTGAGATGACCGAACAAGACAAGATCAGGCATATCTTGAAAGTAATAGACGATGATGCCTTTCAAATGTTGCTGGAAAAGGGCCCGAGTACCGTATCCGAACTTGTGACCTTGGTACTTGGGCCCTTTGCCAGAGCTTGGAAGAGATTTGCAAACAACGTGTATTAGTTCGGAGGTCGACGACAGCAGACGACTCTCTCACTGCCCTGGCCGTCCGTGGTGGCAGCACCCTGCTGGAGCAGATAAAAGGATAAGTACGCGAAGAGGTCGCACGACAGCTTTCGTGTCTCGCATATCTTCCGACCACGGAAGCACCAACGAACCGCCTAACGTTGACAATCAGACAGGCTATTGAGGAGCAGGTCTCTGAGGCGTTGCCATTACCTATGTCTGCCTCTCCACCAACACCTGTTGCCGCGCCACTGACTTCTGCGGCCGTCGGGGCAATGCCTCCGCCTCGTGCCATTGTATACGCCACAACCTGTGCGACCTTCCAATGCGCCGTTTTCAGCTAAACAGTAGCAAGACGTAAATCTTTGGTGCACTGCTGACAACCGGCCCATATGTTACTTTTGCGGAATTCCAGGTCACGTTGCAGGTCTATGTCGTCGGCGCTTTGCAGTTAATGCACCAAGATACCCTGACTACTCCTTTCAACCTCCATACCACGCGCCTCACGTGCCACCTGAAGTTCACGAACGCGATGCGCAAGCTGCTCCCGGCACCCGAACTTTCGCTTCTCGACATTCTACTTCCCACTCGCCTTCCCCTTCAATAAGTCGTGGTTCTGTATCGCCTATGCGTCGACGACCCGCCTCCATTGAGACGGAAAATTAACTGCTGCAGCTCCGGAGACACGAGCTGCGTCGTCGTCTAATTGTTTAAGTCCTCGCCTGTCTCCCGCCAACCTTATGGATGTAATCGACAAACGTCTACGAACACTTGCACTCATCGATACCAGTGCCGCGATATCTGTGATTAGTCAAAGACTCTGCCACTCTTTTCGTAAAGTGATGATGCTTTTTCCCGTGGTTTCTCCTAGCACTGCGAGCGCCCAGCAAATTGAGTCCGTCGCAGCATGTACAGCAAAAGTGGCTATTCGAGACGTGTTGTACATCATTGAATTCCACATGTTGCCTTCATGTTCCCACGATGTCATCCTAGGATGGGATTTCTTATCACATCATCACGCCGTCGTGGACTGCGCTCGTGCCGAGGTGAAGTTGTTACCGTTTCGTGATGCGCCTTCTGTTGATGCGGCCGTATCTATTGTGGCTAACCTTGTCGTCGCTATGGACATAAACCTTCCTCCGTTCAGCGCCCAGTTTGTCTCTGCCTGCTGCGCTTCACTTTCTGACGCTACCGTTCTATTCACACCATCTGACATCTTCAATAGCCGCCACCACACATCGTTGCCATTCGCCATTCTTGTGCTTTGTCAAGACACTACCGGAATATTTATTTCCAATCCCAACTCGTGCCCCCTCAGTTTGCGCCGTAACGAGACGCTTGGCCACATTCAGCTTATCGATGAAGGTACTAACGTGCCTGGCGATTTCTTCGTCACCAAGCCGAATATGGAGCTGAAGGCGTTGGTTCCTCACTTTGCCTCGAACAGCGTGTTGTCCGATGCATTTCACCGTTCTATTGACAGCCATCTCGCCCCGACTCAACGAGAGCAGCTTGTTACCCTGTTGCATGATATCAGGCATTTGTTTGACTTTCCCCAAGCGGTGCTAGGAAGAACGAACAACGTTGTGCACACAATTGACACAGGGAAGAGTACTCCTTTGCGCCGGCGCCCCTATCGTGTGTCCCCGGCGGAGCGTCGCGTAATTGCAAAACAAATAGACATGCTACAGCGTGGAGACATCAAGCCTTCTTGTAGTCCTTGGTCTTCACCAGTTGTACTTGTCAAAAAAAAAGGTTCGATCCGGTTCTGCGTAGACTACAGGCGCATGAACAACATTACGAGGAAAGATGTTTACCTTCTTCCCCATATAGACGACGCTCTCGATTGTCCCCAAGGTGCAAAATTCTTTTCCTCGCTTGACCTTCACTAAGGTTATTGGCAGGTCCCAATGGCTGAGTCTGATCATCCAAAATTTGCGTTTGTCACACCGGATGGTCTCTATGAATTTACCGTTATGCCATTCGAACTCTGCAATGTGCCCGCCACATTTGAGCGAATGATGGACAGCATTTTACGTGATCTCAAATGGAACATATGCTTGTGCTATCTTGCTGACGTTGTGGTCTTTTCACCCGATTTCACTTCACATCTCTCTCGTCTGCGTAAGATTCTACAGTGCCTTACAAACGCCAGGCTTCAGCTTAACCTGAAGAAATGTCACTTCGGGGTTAAACAACTCACCATACTTGGTCATGTCGTCTCGAAAGCCGGCATCCTTACCGACCCTGACAAGTTTCGTGCTGTTGCCGAATTTTCTAAGCCGACTACAGTTGAAGAAATACGGAGCTTTGTGAACCTGTGCTCCTATTTTCGTCGGTTTGTCCGAAACTTTGCTTTCGTCATTGATCCGCTCACCAAACTCCTTGCTGGCCCTGAAGATCTTTCGAATTTGACAGCAGCCTGTGACAAATCCTTTCAACACTGCGCTAGCTCCTTACCTCACCACCCATACTGCATCATTACGACCCTACCGCGCCGACCGAAGTACACACGGATGTAAGTGGCGTCGGCCTTGATGCAGTACTCGCACAACGCAAACCAGGTTTTACGGAGTATGTGGTCGCCTATGCCAGCCGTGCCCTCACTAAGGCAGAAGCAAACTATTCTGTTACGAAAAAAGAGTGCCTGGCGATTGTGTGGGCGTTAAACAAGTTTCGCCCCTATTTGTACGGCCAAACTTTTGATGTGGTAACTGACCATCACGCTCTATGTTGGTTGGCTTCACTAAAAGATTCTTCTGGTCGCCTCGGACGTTTGGCACTACTCCTCTTGGAATTTGACATACGTGTCGTCTACTGATCGGGGCGAAAGCACTCTGACGCAGATGCGCTTTCACGATCACCCGTGAAATCTGATGATATGAAAATATCAGCCCTTGACCTTCCCCTCTCTGCTGTCGGCGTCAGATTTGCCATCCGAACAGCAGAAGGACCCTTGGATTGTCTCGCTCTTGAATATGCTTTCTGACACATCAACTTCCGATTACCCCAGTGCTCTTCGCCGCCAAGCAACGCATTTCGTCATACGGTATGGGCTGTTATAATGTCGCAACTATCATGTGGTCGGTCGTAAATGGCTACTAGTCATACCCAGCCATATGGAGTCTAATATCTGCGAATATTTACATGCTGAACCGCAACACGCACACGCCGGTGCACTAAAGACGTATTAGCGGATTTGCTAATGTTGCTACTGGCGAGGTATTTACACGTTTGTTTGCAAATACATTCGCTCATGTTCTCTTTGTCAGCAACGCAAGACATTTCCTCCTTCACCCGGTCAACTGCAACCTTTACCATGTCCGGCACGCCCGTTTGACTGTGTTCGGATTGACCTATACAGCCCCCTACCGTGCTCTGTTGGTGGCAATCGATGGGTTATTGTGGCTGCCGACCATCTGACAAGGTACGCCGAAACGGCAGCGCTAGCTTCGGCTGGTGCTCGTGACGTTGCAACCTTCATCTTGCATCGGTTTGTTCTTCGTCATGGTGCACCATGGGAGCTCCTTGAGTGACAGGGGCCGCGTATTCTTGTCCAAAGTTCTGTAGCAGCTCTTACATTCATGCCGTACGGTACACCGCACGTCAACAGCCTACCACCCTCAGACGAAGGGCCTAACAGAACGTTTCTATAGAACCCTGGGAAACATGCTTGCTATGTATATTGATTCCGACCACTCCAATTGGGACGTTGTTCTTCCTTCTATGACATACGCCTACAATACGGCGATTCAATCAACAACAAACTTTTCTCTATTTTTTTTTTATATGGTCGTGACCCGTGCAGCACACTTGACACAATTCTGCCATACAATCCTGATGCCTCCGAGTTCAGCCCAGTTTCTGAAATGGCCGAGCATGCAGAAGAGTGTCGTCAGATTGGACAGTCCTCCACAGCCAATAATCAAGCCCTCTGAAAAGATCCCCACGACCCTGATCTTGTTCAGGACACTTTCCCCGTCGGTGCTCTCGTGTGGCTCCGACTGTCTTTCCACTCTCCTGGACTGACTCCCAAGTTTGCACCGAAATATACTGGCCGTTACCGCATCATACAGCACCCTTCTTCTGTCACCTATGTGATTGAACGGCTCAAGCCGTCCACGGACAAGCGCCGCCTTGGTTGTGAGACGGTCCAGGTCAGTCGCCTCAAGCCCTGCTAAGACCCTCCTGAGCCATCCTGGCGACTCGTCACCTTGAGTCGCCAGGATGGCTCGTCTTCGTCACCGGGGTATTGTAGTGGGGAATTCGCAAAGCACTGATTAGTGGGACCATCTCTGAGTGCGAAGCGCGATCGTGTGCACGAGCTGTTGACGCTGGGCTGCTCGAGCATTTGTGTCCGTACCAGCTGCCTGCCTACTACCTGGCGTCGCTATTAAACTCCCTTGTATAAATAGTGTTACGCCTTAGAGACCAGACCGAACGTCACTGCCTCTGCAAATGCTATCTGCTTCAAGGCCAGCGAGTGAGCCCGCCTGATGTCTTTTCCTCAATGACGTCACCTAGCTCAGTGGCGCCGGTGTGTCTTGCGCCACCTACGGCAAACTCTCTCCACGCACGGGTCCGGTGCAAACCAGGCGATGCATCGTCGCCATCCAGTCTGGCGAGTCTTACTAAATGCGTGGCAATCTCTCTTCCTTGAGTGCAACCCAGAGCAGCGACTCCCGGATTTGAGGATTATTACGCCAACCATCGGCGGGTCCCGATTAGACGATTCTGACGTGACCGAGCGGCAGTTCCTATTGGATGTTGCTGACGTAAGGCATCAACCCGGGGCCTATAAAGAACCAAGCGGCGCTTCGCCAGCAGCTGACTGACCTATGCGTCGGAGAAGAGCCGACGTATGTGTCACAGAGAAGACATCTCGGCTCTTCGAGTCCATAAGTTGTCGGTCCCAGTGTCGAATATGTAACGCCTCTATTGTATGCTATACGTAAATCTTGCCTTAACTCACCGTCGTCTTGTCCGCTCGTCTATCAGCTCTGCGCAGAAGTAGCCGTGAGATGCTTCTGCGCAGTGCTGATAGACATAAAACTCTATATAATAAAATTGAAAATTTGGTTTGTTAGAATATCAGTATTACCTGGGAAACTGACTGATGTCAAGGGCACAAGCGTTTGTTGGCAAACTCTGTGCATATTTGCTGGATTCAACAGTGATCTCTATCCTGTCGTCAGATGCATCTATCCTTTCTGCGGTATATCCAAGAAGTTTCTAGCTTCAGAAGTCGTAACATATTGGTCCCACCAGCCTTTCTATACAAATAATTTGTTTCTTTGCCCTGTTATGCCGCAGCTTGTTCAGTTATGAGTTGGAGATTGAAATGGCAGTATGTACTTGATCACTGGCTGCCACCTCTGATTGATTGTATTGAAACAGGTGAATCCAGGTCTACAGTTATCAGCAGGTTAATCCACTGAAAATGTAAGAAATGACTTTCTTGCAGCGTTTAATCTTTAATCACCAGTGTAAGGAAGTCGCATGTTTTTACAAATAATATTACTTCAGGCTTTGTAGCTGGTAATGCCTACTCATATACTTTCGCAAGTCTCCTCAGGATTACATATTTTTATGCAAGTTTAGCATAGTGAAAAAAAATTTGTAGGCACCTTACCATAGTCTTATAGTGTTTCCATTTGGCCCCGTCGTTGATCCACTCTCAGTTCTTTTGTCATGCTGTCGAATCAGTCGGATGACAAAAGTAACGTTAATCAGCTGACTCTATTTGTCTTTCTACTTTGAAATTATTCGAGGTCCAATCATTTCCTAAAGGCACTTCGGTGTGGCCATTATTTTTCCCACCCTTAAACTTGGCACCATATTCACCCGGACCGATTTCTTTTAATATATCGTTTGTAGTTTGTGAGGGTCATTGAATTTATGTCATGTTTTCTATCAGTTAGAAAATCTGTGTGTAGTTGATAAATATTTTGATCATTAAGTTGCATGTGGTGCCCTAAGTTGAATTCTGTGCTGTTTTTATTATTTAGTGGTGCTGAGAATGCCTTTTAAGTGTACCGTCATTGTCTAGCTGTCTTATTCGTTCGGTATAAAATCTAAGATTTGCACATGTGTAACCATACACATTCGTAGGTTATTGAAATATTTTGTGGTGAACAATTTTCTTTTAAAATTGCACATCACATTTGGGTTTGTTCTCGTTGTATAAAATCATGGGTAAAATAATAAAGTCTACTAACGCATGTGTAGCATTTGCATTATGCGTAAGAATCTGACTGGGTTTTTCCTGCCAGAAAAAATTTTCTGAGCTAATGTAGGCATCATAAATTTTTTTTTCTTGACATTTTTCAGTTTCATATTAACTGCTTTCTCATAATTTTTATTTGCTTGATATGGTCCAATATAAGTATATGCTAATGCTGTCCTGTGTCATGTTTACATTTTATGCTATAAAAAAAAGGTGCAATAATTTAAAACCTTCACGGATTACTGTCCTGGCACATTAGCGCGAATTTGTTGTCATTTATGTGGAATATCTGAATGTCATTCAAATCAGACCCCTTTGAAATAGTGGAGCTTGAGGATGACCAATCTTGAATCTTTGCACGGTTGCTGCTTGAGCAACTTGTAACTATGGCAATCAAATATCATGAGCCTCAATTACAAGTCCAGCTCTTTTGTTCATGGCCCAGTACTTCTGTCTGATTCCGTGCATTTTGTGACGCATGGCTTGCATTGCCTTGCTGTTCTCTTTGTGGCTCTGCAGGTTCCTCGTTTTCGCCTCTCTGGCAGTTCAATCGTGTCTGTGCAAGGTTTGGTTCCCTCACACGCACAAGTAGAAATCAAAGATTAGGAGGAAACGGCCCCGAAGTGGTGGTCTAGTTGCTAAAATACTCGGCTGCTGACCCGCAGGTCGTGGGATCGAATCCCGACTGCGGTGGTTGCATTTTTAGAGAGAGAGAAACAAATGGAAAAGAAAGGCAGGGAGGTTAGAGGCGAAAATGTTGTAGGCCCGTGTGCTCAGATTCGGCTGCTGTTAAAATACTCCAGGCAGTCGAAATTGCCGGAGCCCTCCACTATGGCGTCTCTCATAATCACATGGTTGGTTTGGGACGTTGAACCCCACGTATCTTCAAGATTAGAAAACGCCTGCAGAAACACACAGGCGAGCATTCCTTCCTTTGCCACTTTCGTCCGGCTCAATTTTTTCACCATTTGAATCTCTCAAGGCTCATTTGCTCCCACATGAAATAGCATTGTACTTCATGTGACTACTGTAATACGTCTTTTTTAAGAAAGGACCACTTAATCCGTCACATGCACGTCCACACAGATGAACATTCCTTTTCTTGAGCCCACTGTAATGAATCCTTTTCTTAGAAAGAAAACTTGAATATCCAAATATACAATTGCTTTGCAAAAAAGAACACCCTAAAAGTCAAATGCATTTGGCATTTATGCGAGCACAAAAAAATAATTGACTGATTAAATCTTATTGTCAAGATCTGAAGTACATAAAATCTTTATTTGGTGTGTGAGCAATTGAGTTTATAGAGAAATCTGTAAGTATTAATAAAAATTGATATGGAAATAGAGATAAGTGCCTTTGTGTGTTTTGTAGCCATTCCATAATCACTGTATGATTTCCCTTGAATGTCGATTGGCTAAACCTACCGCCACGACCCACTAAAGTAAGGCTATACTGCTGTGTCAAATTTGTGTCTTTTTTTGAAGTTCATCAGCTCAAGGTCGTTTGTTTTGAGTTTTATGTGAGTTTTGTCTTGAACCTCGGACAGAAGATCCAGTATATTGTTTTCAGCTTAACATATCAGTTATCCTGTTACAACCATGCCATCAAAACAATATGTATACATAACCTCAGTTTAAGGAAACATGTATATTAATTTTTTCAGTTTAACAGTTTCTCTGCTTAATTTCAGGGAAACTTGTTGTCAAGACTACAGTGAAAGCGATGTACAGAGTTTCTAGAGCTCGCATGGCACATTCTGATGGAAGCATAACACAAAAGACATTTCTGTCCTAGTGTACCTATAAGTAGTAGCTCCCAACTACAGCGATATTCAGAGTCATTGTCTCATTTCTCGTTATTGGCAGCACTGTATCACTTATTTTGTGTATTGTAAAGGCGCGTTTACACTAGAGAGACTTCTGACATGAGCCCGATGAAAACACGAGGCAGACGCAAACCATCGGCTGACGAGTTGCCCGCTGACAAAGTTGCGAGACACCATTGTCACACTAGGCCGACGACAACGAGGCCTCACAATAGAGCGTTTCATCGTAGGGTAACATGATGAGAGACCGAAAACCCCAGCAAAATGCCTCCGCAGCCCTGTTGTTGGCGAGTCGCCGGGAGATCGACGGCTGAGCGAAAATTGGCCCCATGTTTTTGCTTCAAATGACCACGAAGAGGGCAGTCTTGGGGGAGTTAACAATGCCCTCCCCGAGGCTTTCGTGGCGTCTGAATAGGCAGCTCGAGCATCCAACGGAAGTCTTTTCTTCGCTATCCTATATTGTATCCCCAACATCGTCCTTCGTTACTGTAAATTATGGGGAGGGCTGCGCCGAGTAGCCGGAGTGGAACTAAGGCAGAGCAGGGAGCATTGCTGAAGATGAGGTGTAGGTGTGCTAGTTTAGTCGGTGTCACTGCGTGTGCTCCCAATGTGACCAGAGAATTGGCCAACAAAAGACTCTGAGCACGACAAGGCACTGGCGGGGCCTTCGTGAGACCACCGCTGGACTGCTTGTGTCTTTGCAGTGTACATAGGCCGACAAGGGAAAAGACACTCCTAAAGACAGCCTGCAGACTAAAATTGGTGTCTTGTCTCTCTAGTGTAAACGATGAAGCGCATATCAAGAGGGGGTCTAAGGGCAACGTGAATTATTTTCTTATTGAAATGCTTTACGAGATTTCATTCATGCAAGCATTGTAAGAGACCATCGTTAAGTCTATGCATTTCTTCCGAGAGGGAAGTGTTCTATATTTTGTATATATTTCTTTGTTAATTTTTTATGTTCATATTTTCGTACATTCTTGCACATATACCCATATATCTTGATGTTTTGCTTCGTCACTCATGCCTTTTAATTCAAATTGTGTCGGGGTATCAGAGTGCACTGGTTGTGTTTAATACGTAATAATTTTTCCAAGGTTTAAATGTTATTTAGTACATTCGCAGTCCGCACAATTTTTATTCAGCTTTATGCGATAGTCTCCAACAAGCATCTGTAAACTGGCCTATTTCACTTATGTACGCCCCCAGCTGGAATTTGCATCTTCAGTCTGGTCCCCTTTCCAAGATTACCTAACCACAATGCTAGAGTCCATACAAAACAGAGCAGCCCGGTTTATATCTCGCAATTATAGCACTCATTGCAGCGTAACAACATTAAAACAAGAACATTCTATTTTGCATTTGCACGTTCGTCGCTCTGTTGCACTGTTATGTTTGCTGCATAAATATATTCACAGCACAAGACGTTCTACGCTACCCCTAACAGCACCATTGCGCATGTCCAGACGCCTGCACAATCACCTTAGTTTCACTCGCATTTACGGCAAAACGAAGGCATTCAACTTATCAGCGCTTCCTAAGGCCATATCGTTAAGGAACGATCTTCCCGACTGCATCGCCTCCATCACCGATCCAGATTCTTTTCGCGAACATGTGTGTAATCATTTTTCATCGCACTAATCGCTCTAACTTCACTGATGTTTGTAGCTGCAGCTGTGCCACTCACCTAGTTTCACACTTCTCTTTGGTTCTCTTTAGTTTTTGCTGTACCCACCGTTGTCTTGCAATTTATATTGGTAAACGCCTTCGTACGGCTAGCAGTATGTGTGTTTAGAACAACAACATGTCCTTCAAGTATTCTTAGTCATCATTTGACATAGTGACCTTCTTTTATTCTCCACTCTCCTATTTTTTTCATATTTGTACTGTCTGCCATCATTGGTACTCCGAAACTGAAAATTAGCATTTGTCTTAAAGACAATGATTTTGTGATTCATGAGAAATAAATGACGGGTAATGTAGATTCTTTCCTTTTTTTTAACACTGGCTTTCTATTTGTGGTCATGAGTGCTGAGCCATTGAAATATCTGGCTGATAATGTGTTCAACACATGACCGCCCACTAGGGGCGATGAAGTCTGCATGCAAGATGTACTTAAACATCTGCGCCTTTTCCACTTGCAATACTAGTAATAAGATACAGAGTCCTCTCCTGATTCTCTGGATTGTGTTGACTTTTTTTATTGTTTTATATGTATGTATGTATGTATATATATATTGTAGCGAAGCCTCCGAACTCTGAAATGGGTCTAACTCTTGAGTACCTTCTGGTGGGGCTACGCAACGAGGACGCCGCTTGCGCTGAGAGTTTGTGCTTGGCCGTGACTGTCGCCATTGTGTATGCTCGCTTGTTGCCGGCTAATATATGCTTAACAAATTGGTGGAGAGATCTGCTATCTCCTTCAATGCCCTTGGAGCTACGATCACGTACCCTGCTAACTACCATGTCCCCTGGCGCCTCTCAGCATACGCCTCCTCCCCTGCCACTTCCTTGTCCTGGTGTCTTCAGAATCCACGATCCACCCATCTTCGCTGGCTCTGATGGCACTGACGTGGAGGACTGGCTCGCCACATACGAGTGCGTGAGCGTCCCCAACAAATGGGATGGGAACGGCAAGCTTGCCAACTTGGTGTTCTACCTTGCGGGTGTTGCTAGTTTGTGGTATAACAACCACGCGTCCGATTTTGCAACCTGGTCCGATTTTAAGAACGCTATCATCGATTTCGGCCGCCCATCTGTTCACAAGCTGCAAGGCGAGCAGCGCTTATGTGAACGCACTCAGGAGGCTGGCGAGTCATTCACCAGCTATATTGAAGATTTCCTGTACTTTCGCAACAAATCCAATCACACCATGTCCGAGATTGACAAGGTCCAAAACATCATAAAAGGCATTGACGATGATGCCTTCATGATGCTGCTCGCCAAAAACGCCGGCACAGTGGTTGAGGTCATCACAATGTGCCAGAACTACGAGGAGCTCCGCCGGCAGCGTTCGATGACCTATCGCTCCCCACCACGAGCTGTAACGCTTGCTGGCTTGCAGGGCAGTTGTGACCAAGTGGTGTTGATGGCAGACCTATAGTCCTTCATCCGTGAGAAAATCATGTGTCAGTTCTCTCTCTTGCCCTTTGCCCACCAACAGGCTGTTCAACAATTGGCTACTACCCTTCTCTCTCCCATCCGTCAAGCGATTGAGCAGGAAATAGCGGAGGTAATGCCTGCGTACCACCCCCAACAGCCTCGGGCTCCTGCGCCCCTTAGTTACGCCCAAGTGGTCGCCAGGCTGCCTCAAGTCGTTCCAGCACCTGCCGCTCTGACCTACGCCGAAGCTGCTGCTTGGCCTCCGTCCTTTGCAGCAGGTATGCCCACTACATATGTTGACGTAACCCCTCAGCTTCAGCCCACCATACAGCCACCGTTCCATCCATTGGCCCTTGCGACATGAGGAGATTTACCCCGGTGAACATATGGCGCACACCCGACAACCGGCCCATCTGCTTTGCTTGCGGTATCGCCGGTCCATAGCCCGTTATTGTCATCGTGCACAGCCGGCTCCAATTTTTTTGCCTGTTGCTGACCAGCTCAGCTGTCCCTATCACGAAGAACCGCCGTCTATGCTACGATCGTTTCACCCAGGTCCATCTCCTCGAAGGTCGCCGTCTTCACGACGTCGTTCTCTGTCCCCCATGCGGCCAAGTTCGGCTGCCCATGAGCGGGAAAACTAGTCGTCGCAGTCCCCGAGGCAAGGACTGCGACGCTTTCGCAATGTGAAAGCCCTCAGAGCAGCCCCTCGAATGTCCTTGATGTGCTTGTGGACGGTGTTTGTGCATCGGCTCTTATTGACACTGGAGCTGCCGTATCAGTTATAGACGAAAAACTGTGCCGCTTACTTCGAAAAGTACGACGCCACTTTCTGGGTTGGCCCTTCGTACTACTAGTTTGCATCATATTCATCCTACAGCAGGGTGCACTGCTTGCGTTGTCATTCAGGACGTTCTGTATGTGGCCCAGTTTTTCATCATTCCGGCAAGCTCTCATGACGTCATCCTGGGACGGGACTTTCTTTCCCGCCATGACGCCATCATCCATTGTGCCGCCGCGAAAATTGAACTCTCACCCTTCTCGCATTTGACCCCAGAAGACAGTCTCTCAACACTCAGCAGGATTATAATGAAACACGTTACAACAGTGCCTCCAAACTCGACGACGGCTCACTCGTTTCACCATCCGACCGCGCTTGTAGCAGGAAAGGGTTGCTAGTACCTTTCGTGACCGTGCAGGTCAACCAGGGCAATGCCACTATTTTTATAACCAACCCATCCCTGCACACTGTTACCTTGCTTCGAGGGGAATGTCTCAGCAGAGTGGAACCAGTTGACGACGGACAAATCCTCGACATACCCTATGACACTCGTTGTCCCAGGTTGTGTACCATCAATGCTGTTTCCACTTCTGATCCGTCATCTGCTGATGTATTCGGCCCCTCCATCGCTGACAATCTTACGGCAGTACAGTGTTCCCAGCTTCTGGACCTGTTGCAAGAATATCGTTCTTCTTTCGATGTCGGGCGAAGTTCTCTGGGTCGCACGTCCGCTGTTACGCATTGCGTTGACACTAAGGCCCATCTACCTTTAAGGCAACATCAATATCGCGTGTTGCCTGCTGAATGTCGGGTAATTAATGAGCAGGTTGACAATATGCTCAGTAAAGTAAAAAGTTGGGCGAGTTGGTGCTGGTTCATGATGATAAGGGGCGCGAAAAAAAACGACACACAACAGAGAAGAAGTACACGGGACGACGCGCTACTAGCAACTGGAATATTTTATTCAGGAAACATGGCTCACGACGCTCGACCAAAGACCGCCTTCATCACACCTTAGGGCTTAAACGAGTTTAACGTCATGCAGTTTGGTCTATGTAATGCACCTGCTACCTTTGAGCGCATGATAGACACCGTTCTGCGCAACTTGAAATGGTACACGTGCTTGTGTTACCTCGACGATGTCATTGTCTTCGCTTCGAATTTCTCCACGCATCTTCAACGTCTGAAAGAAGTTTTCACACGTGTGAGCAATGCCGGCTTGAAACTAAATCTGAAGAAGTGCCACTTCGCAGCACGGCAACTCGCCATCCTAGGGTTTGTCGTGGCCAAGGACGGCATTCTTCCTGATCCTGCCAAGCTTCGGGCCGTGGCCAAATTCCCCTAACCTGCATCTATCAAAGAACTGCATAGTTTCGTGGGCCTGTGCTCATACTTCCAACGCTTCATACGAAACTTTGCCATGATCTTATCACTGCTGACGAAGCTTCTTGGAAGTAGCGGGCCCCTCAATTCGTGGTCATCCGAATGCGACCACGCATTCGCAAAGCTCCGCCATTTGTTGACGTCGCCTCCCATTCTGTTTCACTACGACCCTACAGCCCCAACGGAGGGTCACACGGACGCCAGCGGTGTAGGCTTCGGCGCTGTCTTGGCACAGCGCAAACCCTGATTTTCTTATTATGTCGTATCGTATGCAAGCCGTGCGCTCACAAGAGCCGAGACAAATTGCACTGTCCTGGAAAAAGAGTGCCTGGCGATTGTCTGGGCCCTTACAAAGTTTCGACCTTATTTGTATGGTCGCCCATTCGATGTCTTCACCGACCATCATGCACTATGCTGGCTTTCATCATTTATGAAAAAGAGTGCCTGGCAATTGTCTGGGCCCTTACAAAGTTTCGACCTTATTTGTATGGTCGCCCATTAGATGTCTTCACCGACCATCATGCACTATGCTGGCTTTCATCATTTATGGATCCTTTGGGCCGTCTCGCCCATTGGGCTCTTCGCTTACAAGACTACGACATCTGCGCGCTGTACCGCAACGGACGCCAGCATGCTGACACCGATGCCGTCTCGCGCTCCCCTCTACCTCAAGACGACGTGCCCTACTCAGTAATCTCAATTGCTGTATCTGCCATCGATGTTGACATCCTCACTATCGAACAGCGAAAGGATAATTGGATCGCCCGCTGATCGACTTTCTCTCTGATCCGTCTGCAACACCATCCACGCGTGCCTTGCGTCGTCGAGCTCACCATTTCGCTATCTGTGACGGCCTCCTACACCGACGCAATTACGACTCCGATGGCCGGCAGTGGTTACTCGTCATAGCCCACAGTCTGCGGTGGGAGATATGTGAATCTTTTCATTCTGATCCGCAATGTGCACACTCTGGGGTATCCAAAACTTACCACTGCATTCGACAACGCTACTTCTGGCGCGGGATGTACAGCTACGTGCAGCAGTTCGTTCGCTTTTGCCTCGTTTACCAATGCCGCAAATCGTCAGCACACATGTCGCACGCTGCTCTGCAACCGTTACCTTGCCCTGACTGTCCCTTTTGGCGCGAAGGTATCGATTTGTATGGAACATTTCCTCTGACGTCGGCTGGTAACCACTGGGCCAACGTTGTTGTAGACCATTTAACGCTATACGTCGAAACCGCCACTCTCCCGGCGGCTACTTCGCGCGATGTTGCGTCGTTCCTGCTGCATCAATTCATACTGCGCCAGGGACCACTCCAAGAGCTTCTCAGCGATCAAGGCCGTTTCTTCTTGTCGGAAGTCGTCGAAGCCTTTCTGACGGAGTGTCATTCTGTCCACTGTATAACTACTGCCTACCACCCGCAGACGAATTGCCTCGCCGAGCGCTTTAACCGCACCCTCGGCGACATGCGTTCGATGTTCGTCGCCGCCAACCACACGAATTAGGATAATATACTGCGCTTCGTCACCTACGCCTACAACACCGCCCCTCAGAGCACGACCGGTTTTCACCTTTCTACTTGCTGAACGAAAGGCACCCGTCGCACGCCATGGACACGATACTCCCGTACACGCCGGATCCATCTGAGTGTGCACCTATTTCTGAGAGAGCCAGGCTTCCTGAAGAGTGTCGCGAGCTTGCCAAGATTTTTACAACAGATGAGCAAGAGCGGCAGAAGAGTATTCGTGATTGCTCCACCATTTCTGAGCCCACAATCCTTTCTGGTGCGCTTGTATGGCTCTCGATCTTGACATCTGTAGCTGGCCTCTCTTCCAAACTACTTCCCAAATACAAAAGCCCCTACCGTGTCATCGAGCGCACATCTCCGGTCAACTATCTGATCGAACCCGTCGAACAATCTTCGGACACGCGCCGCCGTGGGTCCGACATCGTCAACGTGGAGCACCTGAAGGCTTATTATGACCAGCTCATAGTAACAAGCTGTTAGGTCGCCAGGCGGCTCCCTTTTCGACCCCGGGGTAATTGTAGCAAAGCCTCCGAACTCTGAAATGAGTCGAATTCTTGAGTACCTTCTAGTGGGGCTACCCAACAAGGACGCAGCTCGCGCTGAGATTCCGTGCTTGGCTGTGACTGTCGCCATTGTGTATGCTCGCTGGTTGCCGGCTAATAAATGCCTTAATAATATATATATATATATATATATATATATATAATGTTGCTATGAAAAAAAAAAAAACAGAACTCTTGATATTGCATATGGGGAAACTTCCCCATATGCATCATTAATTGATTATCACTTATATATAACATTTATTAATTATCATTTATGTAGTTCGGGGCAGTGTCCAAAAACGCTTTTTTAAATATTTGGAAAAACTGCATTTTGCTTTAGAAATTATAGTTTATGCATGAATAGTTGAGAGGGATGTCAAGAAGAATCAGTTGACTGCATGTAAGAGGGTTTTAGTATTAATATGTTTTGTTTGGTGCTGGGTCGTGTTTGTGTGGACAATACTCGTGCAGCAGCAGCAGCAGCCGCTCAATGAACCCAGCCTCACCAAATCGGTGTGCTGTACTAAGATCTGAAATAGCTCGTTTGTCACAATGTCCATCAGAGGTGTCCGAGTGAAAAGCCCAATTATTGAAAGCAACAAGATGTTCTATATTTGTGTGTATTTCGGTTGTATCAGTGAGTTCTTGGTTGGGTCGCTTATGTGAAACTAACAGATATGTTTGTATCACTTGATTTTCTTGGATTCAATGTGCCCACATGATATCATCAATGCTCGTAATAGTTCCACTACTATCATGCGACAGGTTCAATGGTTTTATACACTAACATTGGAAATAATAAATTCTCTCATGGTGTAAAAATGAATGCTGGCTTTATGCAAATACAAGTACCCATGTACATGATACTTGCTTATTAGAAGTACAAATTTTTTACATTCAGTCTACATATGTTATTACAGTTTTTTAATTATAGTCATTTTATGCATCTTGAGTTCACCTGGTTCTTGGCCCTTTGAAGTCGCATTAGATTTGGCCATAATCACTTGTTACACTAATGCATCTACATTTTACATTCCTTGGTGCTCCATGGCCATTGTAGCCTTTGTATGATTAAATTATACTGCTAGCGAAAACCAGTGAAATGTAACAGATTGCCTTTGCATTCCAGCATGCAAAAAAATCCGGCCTGTTTCTCAATGAATTAATTCTTTTCAGCTCTGTGAAGTTTGTTTACTGACCCATGTTTTTGTAAATTTCTGCGGTTCTTTCCTTCTTTTTGAGTAACCGCTCTGAAAACTCCTTCCGCATTTCCATTTAAAAGAAACAGTGTTGTAGTGAGCACATTGCATTCAGTTGTATTTTTTCAGACTTAGGTCTCGCATTTGTGTTCACTTTAACGTCTAGCACTTCATTATTTATAAAGCTCGAGAAACACACCTCCCGAAGCGTCTTGCAATGTGCCAAAAAAAAAAAAAAAAACATTCTACGCATTCAGTTTTCTGGAATCTATAGTTGATTACATCTACAGTTAATGACAAGTATTTGTTTGGCTGCCAGAAGCTGTATTTAATATATTCCACTCATATATAGTGTGCTGAAAATGAGAAAACGAGTTCTCTTTGTGCTGGTTTAGCTCACTGTACATATGCGTCTTTCACTTGTTATATGCTTTAGCAATCAATTGTTCATTTTCATATTTCTGTTACACATACAGTGCCCAAATTCGTATCACCTTATTTAGTTACTGAAAAAGTGGTAACTCAATTATAATATTAAAAAGTGTAATTATTAAGGATTTTTTAACCGTCAAGCTTAGTTGATGCATCAGATAAAAATATATTGGAGCTTACTATGTTGTTTGCGCTGGTCTTAACAGTATTTTTTTTTGCTGTTTCAGGTGTGTTCATTCTTTGTATGAAGAAGTGAAGATGCTGTATGCTTTGGATTTTTCCAGAAATGCATTCAACCAGCCTCTATTTACAAATCACACAGCATTTTATGCTAATGTTACAGGTCAATACACTACAAACATAAGATTGTCGTAGTGATGTGACCGTGTTGATGGATTTTTGTTGATACACGACTGAAGTTGACAATTTACCTTTTATACTGTTAGGCAACTGAAATTGGGAAGAGCGTAATACAGTTCGGCACAGAGTGGGTGTCTCAGTCAGAGTGAAGAAATTGTTTGTCTTACAAAGCACTGATTTAAGTTAGGTATTGATAAAGGCATGCCTTTACTTATATCTATGCACTAAGAGAAACAGGTTGGTAAGTAATTAACTGCCGATCTTGTTTGTGGCAGCCTTGAGTTTGTATTTAATACATATATATTATTAATAAGCATACAGCAGCTGTCTGGTGTTTGTTGTCATTTTCTCTGTAAAAACGTTGAATATGTCTCGGCTTACTGCTCAAGAGAATCTTAAAATAATGTGTACAACAAACTCTATTTTATTCACTGTGCCACTTAGTCACTGAAATTTGCCCAATTGTTCCACTATTCACTTTGGTCACCTAACTTTGTTCCATTCCTAATTTAATCTTTGGTTTTACCATTAATTAGCTTCCCTCTGAGGTGGTGCTTATAAATACTAATGCATCAAGTTTAATGCATTGTTTCATAATATATCCAAGGTAGCATGTTAGCTTATCTGGCTTTTTCAGCGTGGAAAAATTTTGTTGTGGTTGTCATGGTTCAGTATAGTTATACATTGGGATGAGGTGGAATATTTACATGTGTGTGGGGTCATGTAAGTGTCTGAAACAATGTGATTGAATATCTCAGTTTGTATTGTGTAGTATCATTATGTTTTCAGTCAAAAAGAGTGGAGACCTTAATGGGAAGTGTATGAATAGTGCTAGTATACACATTACATTGCGCTAGTACACTATGCAGTCCACATAAACGCACCATCAATGTTGACCGCCGAAACTGTGATGCCATATGATGCCTTGTTTATGATATTTTGCTTTTTTCCACATTATTTTATATGAACTTCTTTGATTCGTATATTGTTTCCTGTGTTTCATGTGTTGAAATATGAACTGAGTTCCTGTACAGCATCGTCCTAGAATAAAAGAGAAAATATGATAAATACATCAATGTTTTGGCACTTAATGTATCGATATAGTACAAAAAAAGTTGGCTAATGAGGCAAAGTATCATATTTGTATCTAATAAGGGCTCCTGTGCATTCACTGAATGTTGTGTATATATTAACGTTGTGCGACATGTACATATACATCCCAGTTTTCCATCTGCCGGAAAATGTTTTGGCAACATCATCTCAGTAGTTAGGGAAATGCCAAGTCACTCATATGTTACCTAATCTTTGCAATATTATGGAACATTTTTTCATTGTGTTTTAGAAGGGTGGTTGTACTGTTACAATGGTGTCGATTTCAATAAATTTTTTAATGATCGCTTCTGAATTTTTTTTTTTGCTGACAGTATGACAGTGTTTTGCTCCTTTTTGTTACACTCCCATGAGTTTTTTGCAGTAAACTAATGGCTTGATTTTATTGAAATTCGTCTTACACTATTCCTTTGTAGTATATATTACTATACCACAGCCGATCTTAACATTATTAATACAAAGATATAGGGCAACCTACAAAGGGGTAAATGAAACACTTGAAGAGAGAAATGGCAACTTTTGTAAAACATGCTGTGTCATTGCATGGTCACTGCTACAGTAACATGTGGTTTGCATAGTATGCTTCATTTACAAGGGCAGCAACTATTTGTCATTGTCTCGTGCTGTAATTTATTTTCAGAAAGTCTCTGTGACATGGTTTTGATTGCTTTCGGTATTTCCTGTGGCTTTGCAGGTTCCTTGTCTTCGGAATCCCGTGAGCGGTACGATTCACTCGTGTCCGTCCAAGGCGGACTGCATTCCTGCCGACAGTGCACTTATGTGACCAAGTACAGTGCAAGCATGAGAAGGCACCTTCGCAAACACACCGGCGAGCGACCCTTCCAGTGCCACTTGTGTCCAGCTGCATTCTCTCAAGGCTCTAATCTCACAGGACATATTCGTACGCACACAGGAGAGCGTCCCTATTCCTGTGACGTATGCAGTGCATCATTCTCAGAAAGATCAAACCTCGTGAAACACATGCACACCCACACAGGAAAGCGTCCCTATTCCTGTGAGGTATGCAACACATCATTTTTGCGAAAATCATACCTCATAACCCACAAGCGTACCCACTCAAGAGAGCGTCCATATTCCTGCGACCAATGCAGTGCATCGTTCTCATGGAAAATCTCCCTTGTGAGACACATGCGCAACCACACAGGGACGCGTCCTTTTTCCTGTGACAACTGCAGTGCATCCTTCTCACGAAACCAGGAACTCTCCCTGCATGTGTCTCGTTATCATAAAACCAACAGGCCGTAAATAGCGAGTAATCAACAAGCTTTCTTGGAAGAGAAGGAAGTGTGAGAGGTGGGCGAGAGTTTGTTGACTAGAGGTTACAGTGTAGATTTAGATCTGGAAAGTAGCTTGATCTGGAAAGGGTGCAATGAGAGGCCACTTTGAGCTGTGACTATCTACACAACTGTGCTCCACTCTGAAACAACGCATGCTCCATAAAAAAAAATAATGGTAGGTAGTTAGAGGCACATGGGAATAAAATATTGCGCAGTCCCAAGTGGATGAAAAAACTTTCAGCTTGGTTGGGATCTAAACCATGGTTCTCTAATTAGGTGTATTTTGTTCGACATAAGGCGGATTTGCTTTTATATTTGGCATAGTTTGTTTGCCTTGATGTCATGAGATTATGTACCTTTAAAAAGCTACATATGTTGATTTTATTCGTGAGCCCGCTCCGACGTTTGTGTAGTGAACTATTCAAATGTCGCTTTGCTTGAATGAACTCAAAGACAACAGTGTGTGTGTTTGTGTATATATATATATATATATATATATATATATATATATATATATATATATATATATATATATATATATATACGAAAACAGAGGGAATGTTATGTTGCATTTTGCATTATTGATAAACGATAAATATTTTAATGTTAACATGAAGAAAAAACCTCTCGCCGTATTTAGTACTGACTTCTTGAGTTGTTGTGTAAAAGTAGAAATGTAGAGTCGACCACGAAAGTTTACAAACCATGGAAAAGCCTCTTTGCCACACTTACACTGCATCAGAGGCGGCTGAAGGCAACGCAGTGCCCAAGAAGCATACCTCTCTAAATCTATGACCGTTGTCTTTTCTGACCGGGCTCAAATAATTTTCACTTTTTAGGTTTTAAATCTTTGTGCTTTTCTGGCATCTGGGTCTATGTGGTTTTGCCTTGTAAGCAGTTGATGAGTGGAACTGTTATTCATTGCAGTCTTTGTCAGAAGGGGATACCTAGCCAACGAAACGCTTTTGGAGGCAAGCTATGATTGGCCGCGAGATCGAACGGCGTCAACGCCTGGCAGCAACTGGCTGAAACACGCAAGTGTGGATTGCCCCGTGCGTCGTCTGCTAGCCGCGTTTTAGGGGTTCGGTTGTGAACGAAAACGAGGGTCTATGCCCAACTACAGCACTGTAGTTTATCTATTATGCGAGGAGCCTTAGGTGTGTTTATCTGGCCATGGTACGACTGTATAGAAATAATAATATCACATTAACATTGACACTTCCGTACTTAAACTGTACATAAGACGGAGTTGCCGTGCGCAATGGTGTGTTTAAATTTAAGAAAGCAGTAAAGAGTCGAGACGTTCAAAATTAATTCACACGGCATGCCTTACATTTATTGTTGTATAGTTTCACTGAAAATCTCGTCTTTTTTACAGTGCCTTGAGTGTTTGTGCGGCGTTGTTATTGACTTATGGAAAGAAGCGCTCGTAGGAAAACAAGCTCCGAAATCGGATATCCAACATCTTATATGCAATATCAGATATACATTTAATTCATCCCTCCACCGACACGTCTTAGCAATGAAGTGTATTTTTCAGCATGATGTGAGCAATCTTTTCTAAATTGTGGATAGTTCTACAAGTCATTGTTTCGTTTCTTTTTCAGGGTTAAGTTTTGATTAGTGACGCTTATTTTTACCCAGCACAGATGTAAGAATGGACAACTGCTTGAATAGGTTACTTGTGTTTTAGAACTTTTCGTTTAATACCAGTGCAACAGTTTTAGGCATGCATGAAAACTCCAACTGGACTGTGGTGCCGCCAGCACCTTGAAAGCTCCTCAAGCCGCGCCCAATCAGTTTGACAGCTTCAAACATTGCCAGTGCCTTCCCAACAGTCTCCACCCTCTGCCAGCTCAATTTATGCGAAAGCTGGAGTCAAGATTGAAGCTAACTCCAAATGCAGAGCTTCTACAGCCGGCTTTGCACGTCCTGTTTGAAAGCATGCTTTGAGTGACATTTGTGGCACGGCATGCCACTCAACCATTGGCCCAGTAGCGGTCATGCTCACATTTAGGATTGCCTCCTTGAATGTGTGCAACGTTGTAGCACCTTGATTTCGCGTTGTCCTGAGGAAGTATGTCGGTGGGTAGCCTAAGGGAGTGTAAAATATTTTCTTCTGATAGTGCATTATGAAATTTTTCAAGCCAGAATTGTAAGGGACATGTTAAAGTGACACTGAAGAGGATTAAGGACTTGGTTTAAATAAAAAAAACTGCACTCTGAGAAATCTAATGTCATATGTGTCACTATCATCAATATTTTTGTTGAAGCTGTTATTAAAGCTGTTATGAGATCAAAACTCAGGTCACATGCAGCGATGTAATTGTCCGCTGCCACCAGTGTCCGTAACTATTATAGCGAAATAAGAAAAAAAAAACCTAGCACCAAGGACACAGTGGGGCTCGAACCAAGGTCCGCTGCGTGCCAGCTCAATATTCTACCATTGAGGAAAAAGGTTTTTGGAACTTGTCTTAGGCAGGCTTGATGTTGGAAAAGGAATTGTGTTAATATCAGTAATAGTGTTTTAGAACAGCAAAAAAAACAACGAGGTGTCACACAATGCAAATATAGCATAAGGATTGGGGCATCCAATGCTTCACAAAAGCTTATTTTTGATCACCTATTAACTGTGGCACTCACCCACTTGAGGCATAAATTCCTCATCATCGTCAACCACTGCATGAAGAATTGGCAGAAAATTCTTTGCAAGTGTTTATCGGATACAACGCTTCTTAGAAGAACATAGCGAATGCTGGTCTAGTAGCCAGAAATGATTATTATTAATGCTGTAGTGAGTTTCCAGATAGTGTTTCCGCAGCAGTTACCCAATGAATGTTTAGAAAAGGCTCTGAAAGGCCGCTCTTTTAGCTTTTGCTGTGACTGTGCTGCGCCTTCCGCGCAGGCCTGGGATTTTTAAAATTTCGCACCAAAACCTCCGCATTACAGAAGAAACTCAGAATGTATTACCGGTATTTTTTTGTCATTGGCTCGACAAAATTTTTTGAAACATCATTTGCTATGTCTGTGGCACCAACAGATTAAAATGTACTTCATTTTTATCAATTGGAAGCTACATAGTAGATGCCTTCAAGATTTCTTACGTCACTGTGTTAGGTGTCGAATCTCAAAGAGACGTCACCACCCGCATTTTTTTTTTTTTTTTGCGCATTGTCTCACTTACTAAGCATGATGTCCTGGTAATAGCGGTGTTTTCAGGATTGTGAAGTCGTACTTTACTGATATGCCAAAATAGTTTTGCTCTTTAGTGTCTCCTTAAATGACTTTATCTCTGCCAAAGTCTGACTAGTTTCTGTAACTTCTGGAGCATGTGTATTTTTTCTAGAAGAAAAGCCGATTAATTTAGAAAACTGCCGTTTGTTTATGGATGCTTTTTTAAAACAATAATGAATAGTTACTTTTTTCATTTCCCTAATGGTTCACATAATTATCCTCACCTAGATGCTTATATTTATTTCATCACTCAAAGGCTTTAGTTGGCTGTCAATCTATCGTATCTCTGTATCTAGTTTCTGCCTGCAATGGCTAGTAGTCCTTGCCTCGAGTGAATTGCTGCCTTCGACTCTGTTTTTTTTTCACTCCAAATGCAATTTCACAAGACAGACACAGTGTCCGGCATGGTCTCCTAGCTCAACTTTTTCCACAATGAGCTTCTGCTTAACCTACACTTCTGTTGCTTATCTGAGAGTGTACATGTTTTCTTATGTAATACTTTTTTTTTTCTTATTTGTTTGTCATCATCACTGTGGTGGTGTTCAGAGTACCTAAATATACTTCGTTTTCTAAGTGTTTCCAAACCATTCTTAGGCTTATGTCATGTTTTCTGTATGGATTTTGTGCCCTGAACATGCTTTATAAGCAGATAGTATGAAGCCAGTAGTCACAAGCCAACTCCGGTATATCTTTGGATCGCTAACCAGATTTGTGTACTTTACGATATCCGAAAGCATAGCATTTCAAATTCTCGACACGGTTCTTCCACTATCCCTTTGTGCTCCTGCAGTAACAATGCATACTTCCTTAAAAAGAATATACCTCAATTTAGCCAGTGTATCCAAATCTTATGTGGTCCTGAATGTGCACTTGCGACATTATGAGCAGGTTGCCGTCACTAGTAACTAAAGAGCGCATGTTGGTTCGTTTGTTGAAAGTTTGTTTCTTGCATCTGGGCTTTTTCACATGCAAACTCTTTAAAAGAACGTTGAAACTGAGATCTGTATCATTGAATGTCTCTGTTTTTTTTCGTTTTTATTGTGTACATTTTTTCCCTTTTTACTGTGTACATTTTTCAGTTTTATTAGCTCATTTATGTTCGAGTGAAGAGAACTGCCACGTGCCTGTTCTTTTTTTCTTTACTGTATATTATGTATGCCACGTTTGCCAAGCCCGGTCTCAAGGACCCTGTCAAGGCTGATCTGTGGCTTTTTTGTCTGTGCGCACCAAGCTCTATTGAATGTATTTGACGCTCAAAATAAATTCTGATTGACTGATTGATTGATGGAGTGAGATGATTCCGGTGCATTGAAGATGTGAATGCATCACTTGGAGAACTGCGATGGGGTGCTTTAAAGGGGCACTAAAGGCAAATGATGATTTATGTCGGAGTGAATTCTTAATATGACATCCAAAGCAGCAATATTATTGACAGCAGTTCTTTGCTTAGCAAGACATCAAGCTAAATGTATCACTTGACATGCGTCCCGAGTGGGGCATTTGTAAAATGGTCTTGGTGACATGAGACTGTCTGGCTAATATTAATCACTACTAATCAAACTAGCTGCAATAAAGAAAAAGGTTTCTGTGCATCAAGCGACATAAAAAAGTCATGCTTGTTCATTTCGGCTTGATTTATATTTTTAAAAAAACTGCCTGGCGTTACTATGGGGAATAGTATGAGTGGCTCATAAGTGAAATTTTCAGCTAGTTAGGCTAGATAGACGGTCCCATCTAGGAGAGCCCAGTTGAACCAACCAAGCAGAAGCATGGCCTCTAAGATAGCAGAAAACTTGTATAGGCTGTGGTTGCTAGTGTGCCTCCAGCTACTGTCGCTCTGATGGTATTTGTGTCGGCGTAGTAAAGGCTGTCAACCTTTGGCATGGTAACAGTGATGTCCGACGGTCCGCTTTTATTTGGGGGATTTGAAGTTTGCTAATGCAACACAGTCTATTAAAACGTTATTTTATTTGAAAAAATATAAGCGCATTCTTGGTACAAGTGTTCTCAGCTCTGCGCAGAAGCAGCCATGAGCTGAGAAACACGCGCTACCAAACAGATAATGACCTTCGCGGCCCGTGATCTCAGCGCACTTCGCAACAGTGTCGGCGGTGGTACGAGTCGTAACAGTCGTGGCGACGGCAGTGAGTTTCGTAGCAGTGGTGCATTCAGGAAATAGTTGGCGTCACGCCTCGTAACTGTGGTGGCAGCTGCGGGATCGGCCGGTGTCAGCGGCATTGATGCGGTGAGTGCCTGATGTTTTTCTCTCAGTTCATTAGACTAATCTAACTAAGGCTATAGTAGTTTAGTGAAGGGCTGTGTGAAGCATTAAAGAGTGAGCTTTGATTGTTTTCAGCCTAGTCAAGGCGCTTTGAAACTAAAGTTCATTCCGAGGGTGTAAACACGGTAGTGTTAGAAATAGCTTGTGCGTCTTTCTAGTAGACTTACAGTGGGTAGGGCAAGTAAATTCTTAACAAGAGCAAACAGCAAGAAGCTAGTGTGAACGATGGAGAACTTTAAAGTGAAGGAACTCATCGAAATTTGTGAGGAACTTGGTCTTATTTTTGGATGTGCGAAACGAAAGCAAGCGATCCTTGAGGTCATGTTGGTTATCGAAGACTTAGTACACTGATGCGGAACTTGTCAGAGCGCGGAAAAATACACGGACAAGTGGAAAGCACCTGTGAAGCTTGTGCCGATTATCACAGAACCTTTTAGCGCCTAGTAATTGATACCGTCAGGTCATTGCCCAAGTCAAGGCAAAGTTGTCGGTACCTCCTGACGGCCCTCTGTGTAGCCACAAAATTTCCAGAAGTGATACCACTTAGGGAGCTCAATTCCCCTCATGTCGTGGATGCTCTGGTTTCTATATTCGCACGTGTCAGATTTCCTTCTGAACTCCAATGCGACAACGGTAGTGTCTTCACCAGCTGCCTTACCTTTACCTTTTTGGATAAATGTGGAATAAAAGTAGTGCACAGCACGATCCCTCACCTGCAATCTAAACTGGTAGAGCGTATGCATTCCGTTCTGAAACGGATACTGAGAGTTCTTTGCTATGAGCACAAAAGCGACTGGGAAGCGTGTATTCCTCCCGCTATGTTCGCTTTAATATCAGCTCCTCATGAGAGAACTGGTTTTAGCCCTGCAGAGCTTGTGTATGGCAGGAGTTTGATAACACCATTGCCAATGCTAAGCGAGTCGTGGGAGGGGTTCGATGAGGACCCTAATATAGTTGCATATGTTCTCGAACTTCTTCAGAGGCTTGGAAAACTGAAAGATCTTGTGGAAAGCCACGTGAAGACTGCACAAGTTTTGTTGAAAGAGTACTACGACAAATCGGCGAAGAAATTCGCCTTTGAAGTAGGTAGTCAGGTAATGCTGCTGCGGCCGTCCAAAAAGAACAAGCTTGAGGTTTATTGGGAAGGGTCCCCCAAAGTAACATCGAAGTTTTCTGATACCAATTATGAAGTGAAATTAAGAAAGCGGCCGAACAAAATTTACCACAGTAACTTGATGAAATCATACGTTTAACGACAAGAGGTTGTAAATCTGCTTTTTAATGCTTCAGAGGAAGAGGAAGCAGAAATTTTGACCTCTTGTGATGTAATCTAAAGGGGATCGTTGGTGATCTCGGAACAGTTGAACCTAGAGCCTAGGCTAAGTGAAGTCCAGAAGGAGGACTTGAGGAGGATTGTTTCCGAGTTTAAAGACGTGTTTTTGGACTGTCCCGGAGACACGACGGTGATCGAACATGATATCGAGCTATCTTGTGAGGAGCCAATTCAAAGCAAGCGGTGTCGATGTTGCCCTGTGCAAAAGCAGATCATCAAAGAGGAGATGGATAAAATGCTGGATTTGGGAGTCATAGTACTGGGCGAGAGTGACCATACATCCCCTCTAATATTGGTTCAAGTGCCTGGGAAAGATCCTAGGCCATGCACCGGTTATCGGCATCTTAACACCATAACTCGAGACCAAACTTACCCGATGCGAAATGTAGAGGAGAGGGATGGTAAAAACTTGTCACAGTCTAGTTGTATTTCCATGTTAGACCTCATGCGAGGGTATTGGCAAGTCCCCCTTATGGAGCATGCTAGCCGCTATGCTGCATTCGTTTCTCCATTCGGAATGTATCGTCCACTTAAGCTAAGCTTTGGATTGAAAAATGCGCCCGTTTGTTTTTCAGACTTAATGAACTGCGTTTTAATGGCCTCTCTGAGTTCGCTCTGCCATATCTTGACGATGTCGCCATTTTTTCGAATATCTGGGAAGGACATGTAGGGCAATTACTAGTCATGCTCAACAAATTGAAAGAAGCTGGTCCTACCGCGAAACTGGCTAAATGTCACCCTAAGGTGCGGCGAGGTGTCTTACTGGGACATGTTGTGGGGTGTGGCCGGTGTAGACCTTTAGAAATCAAGGTAGCCGCCGTCGTGAAGTATCCATGACCAACCAGAAAATCTGAAATAAGGGCATTTTTGGGCCTTGCTGGATACTATCAGCATTACGTGCAAAACTACTCTAGCATTGCCAGCCCTCGAACTGACGCACTTTGAAAGTCTGAGTCGGTTAAAGTGCTGTGGGGCTCAGAAAAGAAAACTGCGTTTTGCAAGCTGAAACAAGCCCTAAGGAAAAATTCCCTCCTCATGGCAACCGATTTTTCTTAGGGCTTTATCATTCAATGCTACGCAAGTGATTGCGGCATGGGAGCTATATTGTACCAGGAAGACAGCGCTGGTAACTAAAGGCCAATTTTGTGCTCAAGTCGAAAACTGAGCTGCAGGGAAAAGGCATACAGTACCTCTGAAAAGGAATGCACGTGGCTCGTGTGGGCTGTTCAAAAGCTAGCCTCTTATGTCTCCGGTTCGAGGTTTGTGGTCGAAACGGACCACTGTCCTCTAACCTGGATAAATAACATGTCGCCTACAAGTGGCCGGTTACTGAGGTGAAGCATGATACTCCAACAGCATAACTTAGACGTTCACTACAAAAAAAGGAAGGCTGAACGCTAATGTAGACGCATTGAGCCGTGCATTTTATTTAGTACCTTCTCACCCTTTCGGTTTTTCACTGGCGAGTCGGGGTAAAATTTTGTCCTCATCACAGCCTTAGCTGAGCGCTCGTTCAGAGCGGTCTCAAGGGGCCAACTTATGTTATATTCTATTTCATTTCATGGTTTTACGTGTAAAAATTGTGAGTTCTCATTGTAGTTGTCTTGGGTCCCACATGTGCCTCTTGATGTAGAGGGAACCAAATTGCAATAGACATTTACCTAGGTATATGTTGTACTATATTTTTTTCTGGTGTTCTTTTGGGTAACCGAGGGCACTTCTTGTGTCGTGTGTTGTCTGTTGTCAAACTGTCCTGGATAAGTTGCAGAACCATCGACTAGTGCTGAGACCAAAAATCGTCTGAAGTGACTCACGAAACTGGTCGACAAGTTTTGGCGACAAGCCAGTGGAGCTGGGATCCAGCCTCAAGAATGGGATGTGTTCACGGACATGAGCCTGGAGCTACATCTTCCCCATGGCCTTGGAGGCGAACCTGAAGGGACCTGGCAAATGAGTGCGCCCACATCCGAGCCACGTGGAAGCAGCTCGTCTTTCTGGCGCATTGTCTGGCGGCGGAGGGGCTGTTACGCCTGGGAGTCCACACCGATTGCCATTGCTTCTGCAAAGGCAATATATATCAATGCCAGCGAGCGAGCCCGCCTGATGTCTTCTCCTCAACGACGTCACCTAACCCTGTGCAATGGCTTGTCTTGCGCACGCACGACGAGCTCTCTCCACAAATAGGTCCAGTTCCAACCCGATGATGTATCGTTGCCATCCAGTCTGGCGAGTCTTACGCAATGCGTGGCAATCTCACTCGTTCTTGGGTGCAACCCAGCGCAGCGGCTCTGAATTGGAGGATTATGACGCCACCCAGCGGTGGGTTCCGATTGGACGATTCTGACGTGACCGAGCGACAGTTCTTATTAGACGTTGCTGACGTAAGGCATCAGCCCGGGACCTATAAAAAAGCAAGTAGCGCTTCGCCAAGCAGCTGACCTATGCGTCGTAGAAGAGCCGACGTATGCGTCACACAGGACATCTCGGCTCTTGGAGTCCATAAGTTGTCGGCACCCAGTGCGAAATATGTAACGCTTCTATTGTGTGCTGTACATAAATCTTGCCTTAACTCACCGTCGCTTTGTCCGCTCGTCTATCAGCTCTTCACAGAACCAGCCGCGAGCTGAGTGCCTGGAACCGTCCAGGCACTCAGCTTGCGCTACCAAACGGCTGGTGACCTTGGCGGCTGGTGACCTTGGCACACTTCGCAACAGTGTGGGCGGCGGTGCGAGTCGTAACAGTGGTGGCAGCGGCGAGTTTCGTAGCAGTGGCGCCTTCAGGACTGTGTTGGCATCGCCCCTCGTAGCAGTAGTTGCATTGAATTTCTTGCTGAAAATGTGATTTTGTCTGCCTCGATAGAACAGTGGTGAGGTTGCTTAGCTGCTAACCAGAAGATCGCGTGTTTGATTCCGGCCGTGGCAGTCACATTTCAGTGGGGTAGAAATGGTAGAGCCCCACGCACTGTGCTACGTCAGTGCCTGTTAAAGCACGCCATATAGTCAAAACTTCTAGAGCCCATTGCTACGCCTTTTTCCATAATCATACCATTGTTTAGGGACATAAAACCCCATATAATAAAATTGAAAGTTTTGTTTGTTGCAACTGCAGTATTACCTGGGAAACTGGTTGATGTCAAGGGCACAAATGTCTGATGGCAAACTCCGTGCATATTTTATGGATTCAAGTGTGATCTCTATCCTGTCGTCAGTTGTGTTTATCTTTTCTGCGGTACATCCAAGAAGTTTCTAGCTTCAGAAGTCGTAACATTGATCCCACCAGCCTTTCTATACAAATACATTGTGTCGTTGTCCTGTTATGTCACAGTTTGTTCAGTTATGAGTCGGAGATTAAAATGGCAGTACAGTCAACTGCTGATTTTTCGTACCCTCTAGGGAGCGAAAAACCGTCCGAAAATACGGGCAGTCCGAGAAAATGAATGCTAGAAAAAAAACGCACCAATTCGCTAATATTTCTCAATGCAAGAAAAAACGCACCATTTCATTAATATTTCTCGGATCAAGAGTGTCAATGTCAAAGTACCAGACTTCCAAAACTCTGCCAAAGCATCAGTGGGGTGGCTCTGAAAAGAGCCGTTGAAAAAAAAAAAGCATTCAGCCGACAGCGGATGCCGTCAGGCAGCCTGTCTTAGAGCTGCAGTGGCTTGAAAAACTTGTTGATCCTTGTTTGAACGGCGTTCCGCTTGCATGTGATCATATTCGCCTCGATCTGAGCAAAGATCACGTCATCACTGTACACCATTGACAGTGTCATCAATGCTCGCATCGATTCGGCGGTCGTAGGTGGCACAAGCGTTGGTTCCTCTTTTTCGACATCGAAGTTGTCTGAATCTGCCATAACCTGACTAACTATTTGGTCCTCGGTTAGCTCTGCGCAGAAGTCGAGTTCGTTGTCAGCGTCGACGAACAGCTCAAAAGTTATTTCCGTGGTCATAGAAGCACCAGCAGAGTGGAGGTCGTTGATAATATCGTCCATGAGAGGGCACAAGTCAGTCACGCTGTCGCTTTCTTCAGGCAAGCCTGCTGCCTCTGTTTCTAGTACGAAGCCCGCGTGGCGAAAGCAGTTGCGAAACGTGTCTTGGATTTTTGCCTTCCACGCGTCCGCAAGCATTCCGACAGCAGACCGAAGGTCAACGCTGTAGCCTTTCCTGAAGATATAGATGGGTATACTGACTCAACAGGCAAAATGATCATGGATATGTGTGAAAGGCATGATTTGATCATTTGCAACAGTACCGAGAACTGTGAAGGGCAAATAACATGGGAGGTAGGAAGGCTGCAGTCGACGATAGATTACGCACCGATGTCACATAGGATGTATGATAAGCTCAGGGGAATGCACATAGATGAAGGTGGCTCCAAAAGTTGGGGTAGTGATCACAAATATATCAAGCAAAGTTTTGGAAGAGTAGAAAAAGTGGGAAGGAGACAAGATGAGCAGCTACAGGAAAATTTTCATTCAGAAAGGCAAATAAAAATCGCTACTAAACAAATTGAGAAAGTAGTCACTGAGGATAATAAAACAGTGTATACATACACAAGTCTAATTAGACTGTTTGGGCTAGATCTTGCTAAGCCACGTGACAAGTCACTCCGGAAAAGAAGACACAAGCCCAAGAGTTGGTGGGATGAGGAAGTTAAGAGAGCCATAGCAAAACATCAGGAAGCCTCTCGGGAACACAGACATACTAAGCAGCGAGGTGAACCGACAGATGATGTTGACAGAAAATGGGAAATCTTTCTAAGCTGTAGAAGGGAAGCATCCCTCCTTATCAATGAAAATATTACAAGAAAATGTACTCAGTGGCTGGCAGAAGTACATAAAAAGGACAGAAATGCAGCTGTGAAATTTTGGAACCATCTAAAATCACTAAGGAATGAAGCAACCCTAGAGCAGAGGTTTATAACTACAGCTGAAGGTGCTAGGCTTGAAGGGGACGAAGCTATTCAATATATAAGAGCAAGGGTGACAGAAAAATTTCAACAAAGAAGTGCCTTATGCACCACAATAGACAAGGATGGATCAAGTGGTGCTATGGCTCCGAATTCACAATGAGAGTGGGAAAAGGCTGAGAAGAGGGTTCCAAATTTTACATCAACAGGCCCAGATGGCACTTTAATTATGCTGATAAAGACATTGGGTCCGAAGTCTAAACAGACTTTGAGAGAGGCAGTGAGCAGAACAATAATCAATGGTGAAGTCCCCGATGGATGGAAACTTCGCAGGATGAGCATGATCTATGAAAGAAAGGGGGACAAAGCTGACATAAACAACTACCGTCCTATAACAGGGACATCAGTGGTCTACAGGCTGGCAATGCAGATTATAAAGGAAAGACTGCAGGCATGGATAGAGGATTAGGTGGTGCTGAGGGAACTGCAGAATGGGTTTCGAAAACACAGGAGGTTGGAAGACAACCTGTTCTCACTGAAGCAGTGCATCGAAATAGCAGAAAAGGAACACAGGCCCCTCTGGCTAGCGTTTTTGGATATCAAGGGAGCGTACAATAGCGTGGTTCAAGAGGACTTGCAGGGAATACTGGACACACTAGGTGTGGAAGGTGGAGTTACTAATCTTTTAAAGGAAATCTATAAAAGTAACAAGGTAGTTATAAAATGGGAAAAACAGGTATCCAAGCCCACAAAGGTGAAACGGGGGCTTAGACTGGGGTGTTCTTTTCATCCTTGTTATTCATGACGTAGCTACAAGGATTAGAGGCCAAATTAGAGAGAAGTGGACTTGGGGACTTGGCTTGAACCTCTCTTTCGTACAACAAGGAAAACTCGATGGTCAGGCACTACCAGCATTAATGTACACAGATGATATAGTGCTAATGGCCGACAACAAGGAAGATTTGCAGAAATTTATGGACATCTCCGGTAATGAGGGAGATAGGTTAGGTTTCAGATTCAGTAAAAAAAAAATCAGCAGTCATGATTTTTAATGATAATGAAGGTTGTTAGCTTAGTATACAGGAAGTCACGCTAGAAATAATAGATAAATACAAATATCTGGGCGTATAGATAAGCAGTGGGACCGAGTACCTAAGGAAACACGAAATATACGTGAGCACTAAAGGTAACAGAAATGCAGCAGTGATGAAAATAGGGCACTGTGGAATTACAATAGGTATGATGTTGTGAGAGGAATATGGAAAGGGGTCATGGTTCCTGGGCTGACGCTGGGCAATGTGGTATTGTGCATGAGATCAGAAGTTCAAGCAAGATTAGAAATTAAGCAACGTGGAATAGGTAGGCTTGCTTTAGGAGCTCACGGGAATACACCAAATCAGGGAGTACAAGGTGATATGGGATGGACATCATTTGAGGGCAGGGAAACTAGCAACAAGATAAAATTTGAGAAGCGATTGAGAGAAATGGGGGAGGAGCGTTGGGCTAGGAAGGTTTTCAGCTACTTGTACATGAAGAATGTTGATACAAAGTGGAGGAAGCGAACTAGAAGATCGACTGGTACATACTTAAAGAACAGCAGGTGGCTAAACCAAAAAGAACTATCGGTTAAGAAGAAAGTGAAGGAAACTGAGACTGACATGGGGAGAATTGGCATGATTAAGAAGTCCTCACTGGACATCTATCGAACTTTTAAGCAGGAAATTGCCGAAAAAAGGATCTATGATAATACTCGGGGTAGTTCCCTAATGTTTGAAGCCAGGACGGGAGTATTGCGAACCAAGACATATCGGGCCAAATACGAAGGGGTATACGCGGTACGCAGTGCATGTGGAGGGGAGGAGGAAACTGCCAAACACTTGATAATGTTCTGTAAAGGGCTTCACCCTATAGTTGAGGATGATGTCGCAGAGTTTTTCAAAGCACTCGGGTTTCAGGACAGGGAGGGCAAAATAGACTTTAGGCGGTTAGAATTAACTAGAAGGAAGTTATCTGATTGGTGACTAAAGTCAAGGCACAAGGGAAAATTAAACCCTTCACTGCAAAGTACCAGTCTTCAACTTCACCATTTAAAGGAAAAAAAAAAGGCAATGGCTGCTGCGCCGCGCGACGCAGTAGTCATCCCCACACAGGGACGGCTCCTGCGCCGCACGGAAGTGACGTCACAAAAATTGTCATGACATACGTCGTTTCCGATTTAGCACGTTGTTCGAATTTACCGAATCGGAACGAGGCTCAGCTGGCCAGCAGACGCTCAGTTGTTGCTGCTGCTGGAGTACGGCTGGTTGCTGCTTCTGCGAGCTGTTTACAGGCCTTGTTCTGCTACATATTCGCAAGCCTCGAACATCATCTTCTTCTAAGCTCAACCGCTCATTTTCACCGCTATTTTATATTTACTAACATTGTTTATATCCATCCTAATACGTATTTTTGTGATTTTTCGCGTATAGGCTGATTTAGCAGTATCTGTGCGTGGCCCTTTCTTTGGTCATCCGTGTTAACGTGCTTCGTATCTGTGTCGTATTGCATTTGCGTAGTTGACAGCCGAGTTTTAGATTACATATTCACTTTCTTGTTTCTTTTTTTTTTTTCATGGTGTAATTCTAAATTCAAAGTGTGCGCAACATGACGCGTGTGTTAGTAGCGAGCGATTCAATGGTGAAATACGTCGACCAGTATTTCCCATCGCGCCGTGGCTTGTCTGTTAGCGTTGCCGCACACAGAGGAATAAGGATTGAGCACTTGCTCTCAATGATTGCTGACAAGCTGGCCAGTTTTGATGTTGTCATTGTACATGTTGGCACGAACAACACTGTTGACAGTTTCAACATGTGCATGGACAAATATCGCCAGCTCGCTCAGGGAATCATCGAAAGCAATCCCACGTTGCATGTAGCTTTTTCTGCCATTCTTCCTCGGGGGCAGAATCGGTACTGCCAAGGGGAAGAACAGTTGTGTGATGTTTGTCATTTGAATGACCACTACAGGAATGTGAATGCCGCACTTGCACAGCTTTGCCTGGAGAGGGGCTTCACTATCCTGGATAGTCTTGTGGACAGCTGGCCTGGATTCCTGAGCAGGGATGGTGTCCACCCCAGCCGGCTTGGCAACAAGGTGCTGGCAGACTTCCTGCACCGTGAGGCCTGTGCCTTGTCCACCCATCTAGAGAGGAGACACATCCAACAGTCCTACAAGGAGTCCAAGGCATCTGCATGGAGTGGGTGGGCTCGGCAGGAGCACTTTTCCATCAACTTGGAAGTCGATTTTCCAGCACTTGGTATGCATGCACTTCAATATTCTCCAGCAGTAGGTGGACCTTCCGCTGCACCAGCTCCTGTCTGGAAAACCAGCAGTGCTCTCATGCAGAGACACGACACTGACCAACTGGCCAGTACCATTCATGGTATTGGCTTTATGCTCGTTGGCGGTGTCCGCGTTCGCTGCAAGGGAAGCAAGGCTTGGTGGACCTGGGACAGCCTGCCTTCCCCCATTTTCCATGGCACAAGTGTACCATGCAAGGGAAACACTGGGGAGAGGCCTATTCAGCCAATGATCCCTAGTCGAGGTGCAAGCACCGCTTGTGACAGGAAAATGAGGAGAGCCTCACAGGAGCATGAGAGTGCTCTTGTGCGCTCTTCTGTGGGGGAAGAGGAGGCCAGTGCTGGAAAAGCAGCTGTGCCACAGGCTGTCGGCCAGTGTGGCGACAGTGAGTGGAAACTGGTGCAGTCAAAGAAGAGCCGGCGGAAGGCTGCGGCACTGCACAAGCAAGAACAGAGCTCTAAACTGTGTGCAGACAGTGAAGGCAAAGTTCTTGCTGTGACAGCTGCCAAGTCCATCAGGTCCACTTCACCTATGACAGCAGTTGTGAGCCAGAAACAGATTCAGTCTGCTTCTTCCGCTGTCTGTGGTAGAAAGCCTGAAGGACGAGCCAGTGTCTCGCACAACGTCATTCGTGATAGTTTTAAAAAGGTGCAGCGTGTTCCTAGCAAGCAGTTGAAAGACTGCTCAGTTAGTTCCGCGACTCACTGTGAATCTGTCACGAATGACGCTGTGAACGAGGTTTCTGTCTGCAAAAGCCATCTACCAGCACTGACTCAGGATTGCATGCGAATTGAGCGCGATCCTGGCACAGAGGCTGGTGACCCTATGGAAGCTGGGTGCACTGCAGCTGTGCAGTACAAGTATTGTGAGGCTGCTTTGACATCCAGAAGCAGGCCTGTCAGCCCTGGTGCCCAGGCTATTTGTGTAAACACTGGTGCCAACCCAACTGTCCTCAATAACCCAGTAAATACACTATATGGTGGGGGTAGCAAAGTTTATTTAAATGCAAAATTTGATAACTTTCCTTCTTTTAAGAAAAGCTTTGATGAGTGGTGCAGGGAGGGCAGGCATGTAGTCATGATAAATAAGAGTAATAAAAGTCCATTCACATCAGAAGATAAGGACTTCGAGTATATTAGGATTAAATATAGCTGCATTGACGGTCGCACAATAAAGCCCAGGGGGATAGGAAAGCGACCAAAGCAAGCTTACAATGGTACTGGCTGTGAAATGACAGTATCGGTAAGCCTATGTAAATCGCCTATTCTGCACTACAAGATAACTAAACTACAAGCTAAGCATAACCATCCCACAGAATATTATGATTTGTATCCTCAGAAGAGGCTCCTGAATCATGGAGAAAAAGAAGAATTCTTTGACTTAGCTAAATGTAATATTGGCGCAAAGGATTTTAAAAACTTGGTCGAGCAAAAAACTGGTAAGAAGTTAACTACAAAGGACATTAATAATTACAAGCAACGATTTTCTATTCCTATCCGCAATGAGCAGGCTCATGGTGAAATGGTTTTAGAGAATGTAGAGACCTTGCTAAAAGTAATCCAAACTGGCTTATTCACTATGAAATGAATCAAAATAATAACCTGCAATTCATACTTCTTCAAACAACGCACATGCGTGAGATTTTGGAAAAGTATCCAGAGATTCTATTTATTGATGGAACGTATAAAGTGAATATTGAGGGTTATATTCTTTACTTTATATTAGTTCAAGATGGTCGTGGTCGTGGGAGACCTGTGTGTTATGCCTTCTTACGAAATGAGACGACTGAAATTGTTGAGCCCATGTTCACAAATTGTAGATTTCAACCCATTTGTTGTGTCTGCTTGCAAAGTAGTGATGATTAATAAAGATCTCAATGAACTGCGCATTTTAACCAGTATTCTTCCTAATTCTAACATACTTTTGTGTACGTGGCATGTGTTGCATTGTTTCCAGCAAACGGTAAATGAAAAAGCTAGACAGCAATGTGATCAGTTGCTTCCTCTCTTAAAAAGCTTAGTTTATTCTCCCACTGAGCAAGACTACTCCGATAAGCTTGCTAACCTCCAAGCTATGACTTCACAGATTTCATTTCTTACTATATGCATAACTGGCACTTGTGTAAGGAAATGTGGGTACATGCATATCGGCAAGCCCTTCCTACATTCGGTAATAATACTAATAATCGCATTGAGTGCCACAATCAAAAGTTTAAAAATTATCTCTCTTCAAGCATGCATTTGGTTCAAGCAATAGAAGCATTGGTAGGTTACATTGATAATGATTCTTTATCTCTACAGTTCTCTAAGCTTAAAGAAATGAAGCTGAACCTAAACATAAATGATTTCAATGACCCATTTCAGCTAGAATTGTCTCGTAATTGCACTTCTGAGGCTACAAGTAAAGTACTAGAGCAGTATGAGAAGTTTAAAAATGTAAGTTATCAAGTCACTTCCACTTCTAATTCTTATGTTGTAGTTTCACCAAGATCACAGTACAGTGTTTCATTGTGCTTGGCTATAACCAGTACACTCTGCCTTGTGCACATATTTTAGCAGTGCGTGACTTTACTAAGCAAGATCTTTTCGACAAGGCTTGCACACCAGACAGGTGGTGCAAGGATCATTTCCTGAGTGACAGCTGCACAACCACTAGTGCCACACCAGTGGTAACAAGCAGCATTCAGTCACCACCCTGTGTGAAGCTTGACACTGCACAAGAGAAGTATACTTATGCTTATAGGAGTCTTTGCGAAATGTCAAAAACTGTGGCTAACGTATTATCTAATTGTGGTGAGAAGGAGTTAATGGAAAAACTTTCGTCCTGCGAGGCTTTCTTCAGAAATTTAACCACATTTCCTCGTAACCAAACTTCAGCAGCCATAAAGGCTGCACCAGCTCAGTTAGCACAAACTACTGCCACAAGTTATCTTGGGCATTCTAACAGTACAAAACTTGTGGTACCTTTGGTTAAAGCAAGAAGGGGGCGGCCAAAAAAAGTGAGAGCTGTGAAGCGTAAATTTTTCCCAAATCAAGTAAAAAAGGTAGGCCTTGCAACTGTTAAAGTAGACATGCTAAATGTCTACAAACGGTATTCTCTTTCAGATGCAGATTTAAATGTTCTGGTACAGGGCACCTCCATATCAGATAGCGTAATCAATGTCGCACAGTATTTAATTCAGAAAAAGTATCCTACTTGTGTCGGCTTTCAAGATGTCTTTCTGGGCCGATGTTTACAATTCACTCAAATCAAAGGCCCTTTCGTTCAAATCTTGCATGTTCAGAACCCCAATCATTGGCTTACAGTAACAAATGTTGGTGCGGACAAAAACACAGTCTTCATATATGATTCAATTGATCAAGATACCCCTCCTGACGCTGTTAGGCAAATCTGTCATATTCTAAAATTACAATTGCCAACATTAACCATTCAAACAATGAAGGCACAAAACCAGTGCAACACACTTGACTGTGGCTTGTTTGCAATTGCCAACATGTATTATATAGCGTCAGGCAGAAAACCAGAAACTTTGAACCTTAACCAAGTTATGCTACGCAAACATTTGCTGCAATGCATACAGAATGGTATGATCGAAGACTCTCCCCTCATAAACTCCATGGCTGCTCGCGTACAGCCAAGAGATAGTATTTACAAGTTACATTGTGTCTGCCGGCAACCACAATATAGTGGGGTAGTATTGGACATTACTTGTGCAAGTTGTTCAAGAGGATTTCACGGAGCTTGTCTCGGCTCTTTAGCAGCTAACTTGGACAAAAAAGTATTCGTGTGTTCTCAGTCATGTTTGCTGGTTGCCAAGAAAAAGATACATTCTTCTAATTAATAATAGCATTCCATTTTGGTGTAGACATATGGCAAAATTTCTAAGCATTCTTCATGTCTCCTCCTCTAATTTTTGCTTTTCTTTAAAGGGCCACTCACCGGGTTTGGCGATTTTGAGCTGACAAGTGCAATGCGTACATCGGGAGTTTATGGTCACGTCTGCCAAACATTGCAACTCTATGCGATGCGGAAATGGGTCAAATTTCAAAACGAACACTTCTCCCCTTTTTTTTGGGGTCCCGCCCCCAGAAAAGGAGGTTATGATGTGCAAGTTTGAATCGCCCTACATACACAGCAGTGCAGTGACGTTGGTCCAATATGTATACGACTGTGCTCTGACGCTGCCAACAGTGGCACGTGACATGACGGAAATTATTTAACGTGACATGCGTAGTTTTTTTATTTTATTTTATTTATTTATGAATACTGCAACCCTAACATAGGGTTTTAGCAGGGTGGATACACATTTGCTAAATTAACAAAGCGTAGTTAATGTAATTTGTTGCTTGAAGAGATTAATAAAACTTGGGATACATATTGAGACGCAATAGAAGAATGTGTTTGTCTTTTGCATTTTTTTTCCCGTGAATTGCAACGAGATGCCGAGCTAATGTGCTGGCGTTTCGCATGCGTTTGTGTCTCCGTGGTTACTGCATCAAGCAGACTCCTGTCCTGGAAAAGAAATTAATGGTCCTGCGCATTCGAGCACTCATTATGCTCATCTTTTCAACCGCATCAAAGCCAGCATTTCCAAACAATGTCGCAAAAACAGGCAGTAGACACAATACAATGCTGGTCAACAAAACACCGCTCGCGCGCTCAAGGGTTGGGCTTGTTTGAGCACGTCATGTGCACGTGACCTCTTGGTTGGATGCTGGAGAGGGTAGGAAAGAGATTTGGCTTGTGAAGGCTACACGGGGGAGTGGCAAGGGTTTTGAGCTTGCCTCCTTTCATCCTTGTTTCCTGCTGTTAAAAAAAGAAGAAACTGTTTTCTCAGCTCGTAATGAACCGATTGAAAAACTTTTTGTGGTATAATGCTCTCCGTTAGATACACAACTTCCACAGTTTGTTATGGGACCTGGTGAGTGGCCCTTTAAGGACTGACTTCAGGGATCGAAAGTATGAAGTTAGGCATGTTGGTAATGCATAACGGATCACATAGCACAAAAATTTGACCCAGGACAAGAGAAGGAACAAACACGAGTGCTCACTTCCAAGAAGATTTATCTTGAAGAGCAAACACATATATACTCCTGAAATGTGAAAATCAGGCAAATCATTCAAGACGCCCACAACTGCCATGCGCAAATATCTTACATTTTCAAAAAAGACAATTTGACAAAGCCCGAGACAGAGTGCTGATGCAGTTCCGCTCTAGTCTACAAATCCTCTTTGCCTCGATAATTTCTCTTGTCATTTTATTTGTTGTTTTTTCTTCCAGCAATAATGATGTCCCGCAAAATCATTTTGCAGCCACACGTGCTGCAATGAACACCCTTGTAACCTCAAGAATGGTCGCAATCGTTTCTTGGCCTTTCACTGCAGCAGGTGTGGCTCCAAACCACTTTTGTGTGACACCATTATCATTGGGGAAAAAAAAAAACTACAAGAGAAATTGTCGTGGCGAAAAAGATTTGTAGACTAGAGCTGAACTGCATCAGTACTTTCTCTCACTCTGTCTCTAGGGATTTGTCGGAACGAATTGTCTTTCCTGAGGATGTAAGGTTTTCGTGCATGGCAGTTGTGGGCTTTTTGAATGATTTGTCTATTTTTTGCATTTCAAGAGTATATATGTTTGCTTTTCAAGATAAATCTTGTTGGAGGTGAGCACTCGTCTTTGTTCCTTCTCTTGTTCTGGGTCAAATTTTCACGTTATGTGATGAGTTAACTTTCTGCATGCACCACCTTATTTTTTTTCCTTGTTGTAAGCTAGTGGTGGAGCGTTAACTAGAAGTACATAAAAACATTGCCAAATGTATGTTACTCCAACGAACCAAATTCCTTTGTTGAGGCAATTCTTTCTGTGGCATTCCTTCTTTATTGACTTCTCATCACGTCAAACCTCAAACCTGTCTCTTTCATAAAAGTTCTAGAACTAGTTCTTGCTTTGTTTTGTTTTTTTGCCAAAAGCAGAAAAACTTCCCTTCGTTGAGCAAATTTTCCTGAACTAAAATATATTCATATCTAATGCACGGAATGAAAAATAAAAAACAAGAAAATTTATAGGCTGATCACTAAATGTCAATTGAATAAGGATTTCGGAAATAATACCATGAATGGCACACAACAAACACTCATACATGCAGCCTTTTACCATGTGCAGCTGTAAACTGCAAAAAAAAGTATCAGATATTGTATATGATTTGCTTTTTTTCTTTTCAGCAACAGTAACTTGCCCTTTAAGAGAAAAATATGAATATCAAATTTTCAAAAATAGTCATTTTTGAGAACCTGTCAATATATCAAAATGGTTTAGTTCATTCATGATTATGCAAGCAGTTCTTGCATGCCTGTGGCACTGGGATTGTTAATGTAGGCAGGCTGAGTTTGTAATGTTCTAAAGCCTCAGCATTTTAGTGTTATATTACAATATAACATTCAAATATTTTATGAATTCAACTATGAAATTTGCTCACAATGAGCTTGCTACAAATTAAGCAACCAAAGTCTGTGTATATATTGCCCACATTAACGTCACACTGCCACAAGTCTCTAGGCGGAGCCTGACCGCTACAGAGCGCATTCTCGGGTGGCGGATAGAGAAAAGTCTTGCAATGAAGTGATGCTAAGCAGCTTCTATTAATAAACAAGACTGGCACTTGTGCCCACGGACCAACAGGCAGAAAATACATATGACAACAGGAGTCTTTTCACTGCTGTGATGGGCAAGTTGAAAGTTTCAGGTGCCATTTTTTAAACTCTTTGATTTATCTGTTGTTTTTTTCGTCTGTTTTCTTCATCTTGTACAGGTCCAGTACATTGTGGACTCACCCTGTTGTCAAGTCGTCAGGAAGTTGGATGATGCTGTCTTCTTCTAGCTAAATTATGCATCTACTAAGAAAGGGATCAGAATTCTATTTTGTAGCAGTTATTTTACAAATAAATGTTAGTAAAATTTTTCTTGGTTGTAGTAGTGTCATTGTGTACTCACGGATCATAACATTACATAAGACAGGAATTCAAGTGCACAGCAAAAAAGTGCTGCTATGAGCACCTGTCATCAACATCAGCTGGTCATTCTTAATTTTGGTCTTTTATTTATCGCACATCGAGTAGCCGCAATTGCTTGGTTTACAGGCTGAGAGAAAATTTAGCTCCCTTTCTTGCACGCCAAAGGTTGCTGGCAGTGAAACAGCGTTGTCAGCATTTTGATAGATACTTTGAAAATGAACGTGAAAACGACGGAGGGACAAGACAAAGGCGAAGTACTGGGTGTTTTTAATCTCGTGTCTCCGTCGTGTTCGTGGGTGTTTTCCAAAAATGCATAGTTTCCAACTCGACCTTACTGATATATTGTGAAAACTTTATGAAAACGTGAATCCCCGAAGGTAAGTATAAAACTTTCACATAGAATGCATCACTTCTAGCGTTAACAGTTGAGCTATTACAAAACTTTGATAAGTCGCAATACACGTAAAAGCAAGTATGGTCAAGCTTCACTGCCTTGTGAAAGCACTGCGGTAAAGCCAGCGTGAGCAGAAGAGCATTACATGATACGAAATGAACGCATGCACAGGCCACTTGTGCATCAAACAAATATAAGCATTTGCGACTGCTCAGGCCAAATATGCATCTTGGCACGTCCGTTTCAGGCAAACAAAAGGACAAATACTAAACTATGATCAAGCTTCACTGCATGGAAAAAGCACTGCGGTTAAGCCAGCGAGAGCAGAAGAGCATTACATGATACGAAATGAATGCATGCACAGGCCACTTGTGCCTCAAACAAAAATAAGCATTTGCGACTGCTCAGGCCAAATATGCATCTTGGCACGTCCGTTTCAGGCAAACAAAAGGACAAATACTAAACTATGATCAAGCTTCACTGCATGGAAAAAGCACTGCGGTTAAGCCAGCGAGAGCAGAAGAGCATTACATGATACGAAATGAACGCATGCACAGGCCACTTGTGCATCAAACAAATATAAGCATTTGCGACTGCTCAGGCCAAATATGCATCTTGGCACGTCCGTTTCAGGCAAACAAAAGGACAAATACTAAACTATGATCAAGCTTCACTGCATGAAAAAAGCACTGCGGTTAAGCCAGCGAGAGCAGAAGAGCATTGCATGATACGAAATGAACGCATGCACAGGCCACTTGTGCATCAAACAAATATAAGCATTTGCGACTGCTCAGGCCAAATATGCATCTTGGCACGTCCGTTTCAGGCAAACAAAAGGACAAATACTAAACTATGATCAAGCTTCACTGCATGGAAAAAGCACTGCGGTTAAGCCAGCGAGAGCAGAAGAGCATTACATGATACGAAATGAACGCATGCACAGGCCACTTGTGCATCAAACAAATATAAGCATTTGCGACTGCTCAGGCCAAATATGCATCTTGGCACGTCCGTTTCAGGCAAACAAAAGGACAAATACTAAACTATGATCAAGCTTCACTGCATGGAAAAAGCACTGCGGTAAAGCCAGCGAGAGCAGAAGAGCATTACATGATACGAAATGAACGCATGCACAGGCCACTTGTGCATCAAACAAAAATAAGCATTTGCGACTGCTCAGGCCAAATATGCATCTTGGCACGTCCGTTTCAGGCAAACAAAAGGACAAATACTAAACTATGATCAAGCTTCACTGCATAGAAAAAGCACTGCGGTAAAGCCAGCGAGAGCAGAAGAGCATTACATGATACGAAATGAACGCATGCACAGGCCACTTGTGCATCAAACAAAAATAAGCATTTGCGACTGCTCAGGCCAAATATGCATCTTGGCACGTCCGTTTCGGGCAAACAAAAGGACAAATACTAAACTATGATCAAGCTTCACTGCATGGGAAAAGCACTGCGGTTAAGCCAGCGAGAGCAGAAGAGCATTACATGATACGAAATGAACGCATGCACAGGCCACTTGTGCATCAAACAAAAATAAGCATTTGCGACTGCTCGGGCCAAGTATGCATCTTGGCGAGTCCTTTTCAAACAGACAAAAAGACAATTACCAAAAGATGATTGAGCTTCACTGCATTGCGAAAGCATTGCGGTAAAGCCTATAAGTAAATGATGTGCAGCAATCAAAGGATATATGCCTTATTCATCGTACGCACCTGTTGGTGTATTAAAGTTGCTCACATTTGGCAGGCTATTATGTGAGTGAGAGGCAATACCTGATGTGATAATAGCTGTTACATTTCTTTAATTGCTCACTTTGGGAACTATAGCTGGTTGATCTAAGTTGAATTTGCATGAGTCCTTGAGTAACTTAGCCACGTGCCATCTTTGCACATGATGTCTTAGCTGTCACCGAGTTATACAGATAGATTGACGTGGCATGGCTTTGATTGCGCGCGCAGTGCTGTTTAGGTTAACTGCTGCATATGGGGAATAAATATTTAAAAACTCGTGGTACGCGATGCATTTAATAAGGCATGCAGGGCTTATTCCTAATGTACGGCTCCTGCTTATGAGCTGCGCAGTCTGCGATCTGCACCGATAGACAAACTGATGGTGGAAGAAAAATTGTTCTCTCCCACTAAAGGGAACCATGCATACGTGTGAAGCAGCGGGCGCTAACGCTTACACAGGCGGCGCCGTGGACGCTGGCTCTCATCGTGGCGTTGCGCAGGAGATCAACCTGGGGACGAGGCGCTAAGCACGCGGTGATGGACCGGTGTTTCTTTCTGTCACATGCCAATCACTGCTAATGGGTGAGAGACACAAGACTCTTATTAAATGCAGAGACCCTCAGTACACTTTTAACTAAGTATAACGCGCACTCTGCTCATTTTCATTGTTCAACAACGCACAAGAGAAATATATCACCAGCACTACCTTGGAGGTCAATATCCAGTGCCTAATACGGGGTGGCCAGGGAACGGTTGGGCAGTGCTAGCAGTCATTTTTTTTTTTTTTATCAAGGAACTCGCTATCAGATGCTGCTTGCGTCGGTGGTGCGAGTCGAGAGAAGGGGGAGTGTAGGAGAAAAGAGAGACGGGGAGGGGACGTGCATGCGCAGCAAGGGTGGTCACGCCGCACACAGCATTGAACTCGACCATAACACGCTTGGCATCTAAAGTGGCCCCAGTGTACGAGAGAAAATTGCTGGATCTGCAGTCGAAGATTTTCCGCCAAAGAAATGTAGGCTGCAGACTCTAGATCACATTACCGGCTGCCATTCGGTTCAGCACATTAAAGGTATCAGTTAATTTACATGGAGCATACTACGAACTATAGCTACATGTACTTTATAAATGTGCCCGCAAAAACACCTGTAAATTTACACGGTGGACACTAATCCAGAGTTCCCGCCTGTTTCTGAAGCATTGTTACAGCAGAACACTGAAAAACATTGCTGCAGGTGCATATATATATATATATATATATATATATATATATATATATATATATATATATAGTGTAATGACGAAAACCGAAACTGGAACTCTCTCTGGCACAGACTCGCATGCTAGGAAGGAAGACGAGGAAGACGAAGCAGAATAAGAACAGCCGGCCTGCAGCAAAGGCGTTGTGTCTTATTTCTCGTCGTTACAATGGCGCAGCCGACGAAGAAGACGTCATACGTCCCGGCTTCGTCATCCAGGACGCCCGCCGACATGCAGATGCGGTAAGCGTCGCTTGGGGACGGCGTCAAGGCCTCCTCAGCAGCTGTTCACCTGCCGCCACTGCCACCACCGTTCGGGGATGGCGCCAAGGCCTCCTCGGCGGCTTTAGTATACCCATCACCGGTATTTCTTCATGAAAAGGGACACCGTCTACGCGTCCTTCGCCACGGATTGTGCCGTGAGCACAGGTCGACAAGTGAACCCTGCGGCACAAGCCACCTGTCCGTACCCTCGTGGATCATCGGCAGCGTGGTTCTCTCATCGTAAAAACGCTGTTCACGCTTCCTCGATCATGGAGCCGACAGCCCTCCTGCAGCCGGGAGCACCTGTGCCGCCATTCGGGGACGGCGTCCAGGCCTTCTCGATGGCTCCTGGGCAGGCTTGCCCCGGCCCCACCACGACAGTACATGGCCTGTCGTTGACCGGGAATGCCGTTCACGCTTCCCACTGCGACAACGTCCTGCTCAGTGCTTCATCGGCACCTCAGCCGCTCAGGGGTGCTGTTCAAGCTCCCTCGGCCGAGGGTACCACAGCAGTGAGTACGCTGATCGGGGAACACGTCCCCACTGGCTCCGCATGTGGGCCGCCCGAGAGTGCCACCGAGCTTTCGCGCACCATTGCGCGACTCCGCCTCGAGGTCGGCGCCCTGACAGCGTCGAGTTCTGCGATATTCCCTGCTGCCTTGCCGGGACTTCACATTATCGATGAGGCGTTGGCCGCGGCCGCCTCGCAAGACCATTCAACAACTTCCCCCGAGAGCCGCAGCAAGCTCCAGTATACTCTCGCGGCTCTTTCACACCAACTTGGCTGTGTGGCGTCGCTATTTTCTGGAGCTTCGCCTGCCGTGACACCACCACCGGCTGCCTCCGAGCTACCCGAGTTTCGCGGCTTCCAGGACGATGCCGTCGATTGGGTGGCTACCATCAATGCTCTCGGAGCTCGCAAGGGATGGAGCGACAATCAGAAGTGGTGCGTGGCCTTAGACCGCCTTCAAAATCCTGCTGCTGCGTGGCACAGGTACGAAGGCGTGCGGCAGCAGTCCTGGGCGGACTGGAGCGCCAAGCTCATTGCTGCGTTTGGAAGAATTGAGTCTGACCTCACTGCTACCTCTCATTCTACCCTCGCCACTACCGAGCAAGGGGCTATTGAGAAGCACAACGACGAGGCAGCTGCACCCTCTGCCAACCTGCCCTACCTCGGAGATCAACCTCACGAGGCGCCGCGCCCCCCTACAGCTGTGCCGCGTGCCCCCTCCCCGGACAGCTTCCCAGAGTACCCTGCGGCAATCATCGAGACAAGCTGGACGGTGTACTCCTCCGGGCAGATCTCTGACTCCGCGTCGACACCTGACACACAATTACCCTTGACCCAACTTAGGACCGCCTATAAAGCACAGAAGCCAGTGAGCCAGCCTCCAAGCTGGTCAGCCCCAAATGGCCTGGATCCATTGACCTGCTGCGTGACGACGGCGGCTCTTTCACAACCAGCCGGAGACCAAGCACACGTCACAACGGCCAGTTTGACCCATAGTAAGGAGCCGCACCATCCCCTGCCACCTTTGCCGTCATTGGCCGAGTGCGTGGACGCTCGTAACTTGCCAAATGCCGTCTCCCCTAACGAGCCACAAGTGCCTACTCCACCTGAGGAGGATGCCATCGAAGTCATTCCGGTGCAGTTCACGGTTGCTCCGGATGGCGAGGCAACTGGCCATGTCGACATGAACGCACGTGACGGATTGGCAAAAACCTCCACTTCGACCAGCAGTGCATCAGCGAAGACGCTAGAGCACGACTTGCGTCGCAAGTCTACGCGCAAAGTCTACACAGCGATGTCGCTGATATCTATCGATATAGCCCATCGTACCTTCCCTCGCTCTGAACAACGCAGGCGTCCCCGCTCAGTGTGGGCCGCAGTACTGCATACTGGTGTCCCTGCAATGTCATCCAAGCAGCGAAGGGGTAGTCATCGCGATGGTCCGCCACCAATGCGATCACTCCGCACCAGCCAGTATCACCTGCTGGGTTTACATTCTCCAGGTGACTACATTAACTTGCCGCGCGGACGCGACCTGCAACGACCACCTCGACACAGCCAGGGTCGTCCACCAGAGTACAGGACAGTTCCACAGGACAGCTCGAGGCGTGCACATGACAGACTACCACGGCACTCCCAGTGCCGCCCTCCAGAGAAAATTGCCCTTTGCGCGCTAGCAGTCATGGCCGAGTGTAATGACGAAAACCGAAACTGGAACTCTCTCTGGCACAGACTCGCATGCTAGGAAGGAAGACGAGGAAGACGAAGCAGAATAAGAACAGCCGGCCTGCAGCAAAGGCGTTGTGTCTTATTTCTCGTCGTTACAATATATTGATAGTACACCTTTAGTGGTGAGCAGAAGAGACGTTTACTTTGTGGAAAACGTAGCGGTAGAACCGACCAGCTGTCAAGCGGAGCGAGCGCGAGCAGCAACAACACTCTTCCTTCTCTTCTTCAGCTGGCGTTCCGGCCTGTGCCAAATATCAATGCTACAAATCACTCCCCCCTCAGAAAAGGAGCCATCCTGGCGACCTATGGAACGGGTACGACGGGTGGGTCGTAGTGCGGCTTCAATCGATCTACGTGAACAGTCTCGCGGCCTCGATGCCGTCGGTCTGTTGATGGTTGAACCGGCTCAACAATATAGTTAACCGGTGAGGCCTGACGTAGGACTCGGTAGGGGCCTTCGTACTTCGGCAGTAGCTTGGTGGAAAGACCAGGAACAGATGAGGGAACCCGAAGCCATACCAAGGCGCCAGGCGAATATGACTGCGAAGACAGGTTTTCGTCGTGACGGTTCTTCTGGTACGCTTGATCTTGGGCGGTTAAGGAACGCGCGAGTTGCCTGCATTCTTCTGCATAGGTGGCGACTTCAGATAGAGTTGTGGATTCCGAAGCGTCTGGATGATACAAGAGAATGGTGTCCATGAATGAGGAAGGTTCGCGCCCGTAAAGGAGGAAGAACGGAGAGAATCCTGTCGTAGACTGAGTGGCGCTGTTGTAAGCGTAAGTTACAAAGGGTAGTATGCGGTCCCAGTTGGTGTGATCAGCGGACACGTACATGGATAGCATGTCGCCCAGTGAGCGGTTAAACCGTTCGGTCATTCCATTCGTTTGCGGATGGTATGCGCTGGTTGTCCGATGCACAACGTTGCATTCGCGAAGAAGGGCTTGTACCGCTTCGGAGAGGAACGTACGGCCGCGGTCACTGAGTAGCTCACGAGGCGCGCCATGGCGTAGAATGAGATTGTGAAGGATAAATAAGCCAACTTCACGTGATGTGGCCTCTGGCAGCGCAGCAGTTTCAGCATAGCGTGTCAAGTGATCAATGGCGACAATCACCCAGCGGTTCCCGTTAGGCGTATAGGGAAGGGGACCGTACAAGTCAATTCCGATGCGGTCGAAAGGGCGGGAGGGGCAAGGCAACGGCTGCAGTTGTCCATTGGCTATGTGTGGTGGGCTTTTTCGGCGTTGACATTTGGAGCACGAACGCACGTACTGTCGGACAAAGCGGTACATTCCGCGCCAATAGTACCGCAGCCGGAGACGTGCATACGTTTTTATCACACCGGCGTGGCCGCATTGAGGATCCGCGTGAAAAGAGTCGCAAATGTCGGCACGTAGGTGGCGAGGAATCACAAGCAACCACTTGCGGCCGTCAGAAAGGTAGTTGCGACGGTACAGGAGTCCATCGCGGATGGTAAAGTGTCGAGCTGTGCGCTGCAGTGAACGATTGGGCGTAACTTTGGACGGCCGAGACAGTAACTCTATCATAGAGGCTATCCAAGCGTCTTGGCGCTGTTCATAGGGCATGTCCGCGTACGAAAGTGCCACAGCATCGAGGCTGGATACAGAAGTACTTCCGTGTTCATGGGGAAGTGGAGAGCGGGAGAGAGCGTCGGCATCTGAATGTTTGCGGCCTGACCTGTAGACGACACGGATATCATAGTCTTGGAGGCGTAACGCCCAACGAGCGAGACGGCCAGATGGGTCTTTTAGTGACGATAACCAGCAGAGGGCGTGGTGATCAGTCACGACGTCAAATGGACGGCCATAGACGTAGGGTCGAAATTTTGTGATTGCCCAGACGATGGCTAGACATTCTTTTTCTGTGACTGAATAATTCTGTTCAGCCCTAGTAAGAGTGCGACTGGCATAAGAAACGACGTACTCGTCGTATCCAGACTTGCGTTGAGCAAGAATAGCGCCAAGTCCGACTCCACTTGCGTCGGTGTGTATTTCTGTAGGGGCATCAGGATCAAAGTGACGGAGAATCGGTGGAGATGTCAGCAATTGACGTAGTTTCGCGAATGCCTTATCGCAATTGGAAGACCACGCCGAAATGCCCTCGGTGTCAGAAAGTAGCCGTGTTAAAGGGGCCATGACAGATGCAAAATTACGGACAAATCGGCGAAAGTATGAACATAAGCCGATAAAGCTCCGGAGTTCCTTAAGTGTCGATGGCTTCGGAAACTGGGCGACAGCACGGAGTTTTCCAGGATCAGGTAGAACGCCGTCCTTGCTGACAACATGCCCTAAGATGGTGAGCTTCCGGGCGGCAAAATGGCACTTTTTCAAGTTTAGTTGGAGCCCAGCATGTGTAAGGCAATGCAGGACACTTGCGAGGCGCAGAAGATGGGTATCGAAGTCTTTTGAAAAAACGACGACGTCGTCCAAATAGCAAAGACACGTCTGCCATTTAAGGCCTCGAAGTATGTTGTCCATCAGACGCTCGAAGGTGGCTGGGGCGTTACAAAGGCCGAACGGCATCACGTTAAACTCGTACAAGCCGTCCGGAGTTACAAACGCAGTCTTGGCGCGGTCAGCTTCATCCATGGGTACCTGCCAGTATCCCGATCGAAGATCCAGCGAAGAAAAGAATTCTGCACCTTGCAAACAGTCGAGAGCGTCGTCAATTCTGGGGAGCGGATAAACATCTTTGCGCGTGATCTTGTTAAGGCGCCTGTAATCCACACAGAATCGGATGCCCCCGTCCTTCTTTTTGACCAGTACCACCGGGGAGGCCCACGGACTGTTAGACGGCTGTATAACGCCACGATTGAGCATATCAGACACTTGATCGTCTATAACTTGGCGTTCGGCGTGGGAGACCCGGTATGGACGCTGACGCAATGGTGCGTGGGTGCCAGTGTCAATACGATGGACAATTGCAGATGTTCGGCCCAGACTGGTTTGTTTGAAGTCGAACGATGAGCGGAAGTGGTCGAGAAGTGTCAAGAGTTGAGTTCGTTGGTCAACAGGAAGGTCAGGATCAATCGATGGAAGGAAGACGTCGAGGGAAGAGGTGGCGGATGTGAGAGCGGAAGTAACACTGGCGATCTCAAGGCTTTTTGCTTGATAGGGCAGTTGACTGGTGCCGACACAATCGATGTCCTCAAGGCGGCCGATGCATTCGCCACGGAATAGGGTGACTGGTACAGAAAGGAGATTCGTGGCATAAATGTTTGCGCAAGTGGCTTCGACCGTCAGAAGAGCAAAAGGCAGAAGAACGTTTTTTCGAGAAGTGAAGTCTTCTGACGGCGTGAACATGACGTCCGAAAAAGCGGCATGGTCGCACGAGATCGGCACAATAACAGAAGACATGGGTGGAATATCAGTCTCCGCGGCGACGACAACACGAGAAATAGAAGGCTTATTATAATCGTCGTCGGAGAGCGATGACAATTCTAGTTCGGCCCGGGCACAATCAACAACGGCATGATGTGTGGAAAGGAAGTCCCAGCCTAATATGACGTCGTGTGAGCAGTGCGGAAACACGATAAATTCAACCACGTACAGAACGCCCTGGATGATTAACCGAGCCGTGCACGTCATAGAAGGGTTCACGTGATGCGCTGTTGCCGTACGAAGGGAGAGACCAGAAAGCGGAATCGTAACTTTTCTTAACTTGCGACACAATGCTTCACTCAATACAGACACGGCAGCTCCGGTATCTATTAATGCTTGAACGGGGATACCTTCAATCAAGACAGTTATTTCATTATTCGGTAGAGAACGAGGCCTTGTGGAGTTCGACGGTGGCGCAGTTCTTGCCTCCGGAACTGCGATGGTCAGTTTTCCGTTTGGGCAGGTGGTGCACGCCGAAGCATTGGTGAAGGTGAACGTCGGCGCGGGGAAGGCGATCGGCGTGGGTTGAAGGCGCGGCGGCTCGGCGGAGAAGTGTCCGAAGCTGCATGGAACGGCAGCGTCTGTGGTGGTTCTGTGGGGGCGTAGCCGTAGGTGCCATCAATAATGCCTGAGTGAGGGACGCGCCGGCGACAGAACCGCTCAACATGGCCAGGCTGACGACAGTAATAACAGATAGGTCTGTTATCCGATGTACGCCAAGGGTTGTTGGGAAGCGTTGAAGGACGGCGGTAAATGGGAACATGCGAGCCTGCCGGTACGTGTGTTGCGTAGAAGGCGTTCGCTTGGTGGGCAGGGTCGACGACGTTTGACGGCGCATGTACCTGCCTTCGCGCGACGTCAGCGTAAGTCAGGGGAGCGGACACAGGTGGTGGCTGGTACGTGGGGGGAAGTGCCTCGCAGACTTGCTCTTCGATGGTTTGGCGCAGTGACGAGGTCAGCCCATGCGTATTGCTGGGAAGCAAGGGGGCAAGGGACAACTGGCGTGCCACTTCCTCTCGGATAAATTGCTGGATTTGCGGGGTCAATACAGTCTGTTCTGGAGATATTGCACCAACGGTCAATGCTGGCGTGCTGGTCATGTCGAAAGTAGGCCGTCGCGTTGAAATGCGCTGTTTTCGCAACTCATCGAAACTTTGGCAGTGTTGGATGACTTCCGAAACTGTTTGCGGGTCTTTAGCCACCAGCATGTGGAAGGCATCGTCCTCGATGCCCTTCATAATGTGTTTTACCTTGGCGGTTTCCGACATGTCAGGATCAAAGCGACGGCAGAGGCCTACGACGTCCTCAATGTAGGACGTGAAACCCTCTCCCGACAGTTGGGCGCGATCCCGCAAGCGCTGTTCTGCACGGAGCTTGCGCACTGTCGGTCGGCCAAACACGTCCGCGAAGGTGGTCTTGAAAGTGGCCCAGTCGGTAAGCTCGGCTTCGTGGTTGTTGAGCCAGAGCTCTGCTACTCCTCTGAGGTAAAAGTGGACGCGGCCCAGTTTGTCGTTTTCGTCCCACCTGTTGTTGACGCTTACTCGTTCGAACGAAGAGAGCCAGTCCTCGACGTCCTGCTCATCGGTGCCGTTGAAGATGTCTGGATCTCGCTCTCTCGGGACGCCGGGACAGTGGACAGGTGGAGATGTAGGAGCCGTCTGCTGTGCAGCGTCGATGGACATTGTTGATGGCGAAGGTAGAGTTCGGTTGCGGAGTTCCAGGATGGAAAAAGGTACCCAGCACTCTCCACCACTTGATAGTACACCTTTAGTGGTGAGCAGAAGAGACGTTTACTTTGTGGAAAACGTAGCGGTAGAACCGACCAGCTGTCAAGCGGAGCGAGCGCGAGCAGCAACAACACTCTTCCTTCTCTTCTTCAGCTGGCGTTCCGGCCTGTGCCAAATATCAATGCTACAATATATATATATATATCTATATATATATATATATATATATATATATATATATATATATATATATATATATATATATATATTCACACAGCAATTCATACACGCCATTCTAACAACCTGACATATACACATGGACCCACTCATGGGTTGGCTGCTGTGAGGAGCATGCACAGTAGCTTTCGTTGACACTCGCAGTGCATCATGTTACTGTAACATAAACAGCGTCATAAGGCTAGACTATATTTTAGTTTTATGACATTCTTTGGCTCCCAAGGAGCAGGATGCTTTTCTTGAAAAGAAAAAGAAAAGGCAGATCCCATGCACAGTATACAGGAATCGATGCATAATGCGAAGCAGCCAGGAAGGAGGAAACCATGCTGTACAATTAAGACGTGGATATTATGATTTGCATGTTAGGAAATGTCATTTATGGTCATCATACAGTGGTATGCAATGCAAATTTCACTGTATATTAAGTTAGCGAAATTGCCGCAAGCACACCAAGAGCCCGGCATGTAAATCACGTGGTGCATGATTGTATGTCATAATTTACGTGTTATCTTTGCTCTTTATGTTCATCATGCAGTCACGTCCATAGGTTGACGAACTCACCCACGGGTCGACTCAATCAAACTCAGATCAAGCTGTGAGCCTCAGTCTGAATGAGCTGCATAAGTTTTGCTGACCTATGGTCACGTCGTATTAATTTTGGTATAAACCAAGCTACAGCAAAATAACTGCAAGCACACCATGAATGTGACATGCATGTGAGCCCATTCGTGACATGCATGTCATGGTTTTTCCATTACCACACCATTAATTTATGTTATTTGTACAAAAATATCTCGTCATATCATATTTGGCATATATCTATGCAATGAAACGGCTGTGAGTGTACCAATCAATGTATAACGGTATGTATACCAATTTTGGGGTGTACATCCCTTTAATGATATGCTAAGGAGTGCACAAGGTCGTAGGCGGCTAGATAGATAGGTATATATATATATATATATATATATATATATATATATATATATATATATTGAGAGAGAGAGAGATCGTTTGATTGTATGATTGATTGATTCAAAGTCACAGAAGTTCACTAAGAAATGCATTGCACTTGAAGTTAAACAATTGTAAAAGGTCAGCTTTTATTAGTATATTGCGTGAATGGCACCAGTGCTCTATCTGGCTTATTAAATGCATATTATTTAATTTATTGTTATATAAATATAAAAAACACACCTATTTCATTTGCAGAACCCTCTGAAGAAAGTAGCATGTTATGATCGTAAATCTGTAATGGCTGGATGGCTCATTGAGATGTTGTCACTCTCTGACCACATTGCTTGTATTGCCTCTGTTGGCAATAAAACGCCAATGATAACCCCATTTCATTCATAGACAGTGCCAAGCTTACTGCCTACATCCCAGATCAGTGGGCTTGGGCTGAAGGCTGCTGTTGCGAACGCGTGTTGCCACTTGCATTACATCGTCAAAAAGTTTACAGTGTTACAAAATTGAAAAAAATAAAGTATTTCTCGAGTTCAAAAAACGATACTTCCCTGTAACTTCACATATCTTTAGGTAATATATATAACTTTATGAATACTTTTAGTCCACTAAGTGACCAGCAAAGTTGGCTTTCAATGAACACTGAGCTTTCTTCTAAAAAAAAAAAGCGAAATTGGAATTTATTTTTCAGTCGATATATCTTGAGCACCTTAATCGTTTTTACTTCATAGCATGTTGAACAGGCTGCTATGACATATTATTTGTGCCGTTTTATTTTGACATGCTTCTACAGTGAATATGGAATTTCACAAATTTATTCAATTTGGCTCGTGCCAAAATCCCTTAATGAGTTTATATACATAAAAAAGTAATTTATTTACAGTTACATTATCTCATTAGCTTCCCATAAACACCATTTTATCGAGTGCATCCTATAGACATCCTTTGAATGAAAATTGTTGTTTGATACTCTCTAGCTGAGTCGGCGAAAAGCTATAAACTAGCACGAACAGGCAAGAAAATTTTCGTCTACAGAAATTAGCAAGCAGAGCAAGTTTTAAACACAAAGAAAAATTTGGTGATTTTTTAGCCAGATTTTGCAAAAAGCTGGTGAAGAGTGAGAATCATTTTAGTGGAGAGTTGTAGATGTTTGTTTGGCTTTTCGCCTGACATGTTACTCCAGATACTGGGTGATAACTATGATATATGCAGTGATAAACACATAACACATACACTCACACATGTGCACTACACTATTTACAATGTTTCGTTCAGATTTGGGGCCCAAAAGAATGTCAGTAGCACTTTTGTGGCATGTAACGCACTGGAGCTACTTTGCCATGGACCTAAAATATCTGGTGACTCTCCTTAAAAAGTATAAGTGATTGCTGTCTATATCTAACAAATTCTGGCATTTTGGATTATATTTATCATACCTTTATCTCGTGTTTGTTTAATACTATTGAGATTTTGCTGTAATTTTAAACAATCAAAAAATATTCCCCTAGAGTTATTCAAACAAAAGACCAAATTGAATGGTACTGCACAATATTACTTGCACTTTTCAAATACTTTCACACCATTAATTCTGACACGTCAACTCTACCATGCTGTGTCCAAACTTTTATTGCATGACTTCATCAGTGTACTGTTATCATTTACTTTAGAGTTTTGCCTCTAAATTTAAGTTTACAGACTTTAACAAAGTAGTACGACCTTTTCGAGACAGTGTATTGGAAGGCTCCAGACAATTTGAACCCCATTGGGTTCTTTATTGTGCCATAGTATTCCACCTGACGTGGTTCTCTAGGATTTCACTTCTACAGAAATGCAACCGTGGTGCCTGGATTAATCAAAGCTGCATCTATTGGGTGAGTAGGCGAGTACTGTATGAGCCACTGAAGCGGCACCACCTCTGAAAATATAAGTGCATACATGTGCACCAGCCTATACATGCAAATGCTTCTCTTGAATAAAAAATGATTTTTTTGTGGCTAAAGTATTTTCTTGCTATTTTTTTTTCAGGCTTAGAAATGGCATAAAAAAGACATTCACAAACTTTATTGATAATGACTAACCAGCCTAAAAATTCATAAAGCGGTTTCATTTAAAAGGGAAGGAGACTTTGGTACATTAGAATTGTCATTTACTTATTTTCTTGCAAGAAATGCCTCAAGGCCCTTACTTGTAGGAATATATTACATAAAGAGGAGGGAAAAACAGATAGGCTGTAGCATCAATAAACAGCAGAACAACAGAACAACAATACTCATCAAACAAACACCTAAAAAAGTGTGACATAAAAAACAAAATATACAAAAATGCAATTCTGAAAATAGAAAAGCTCTAGTGAGACAGCCTACAAATGGGTAATATTTTTAATAAGTTTATTAAATTTAAGTGTATTAATTTTAGTTGCAATATAAGGAGGCAGCCAGTTCAACTCGATAATGGTTTTAGGTATGAATGATTTAGCAAAGATGGAAGTACAGCGAGCTGTGTGTTTAATTTTGAAAGGACGATGGTGATGTGGAAATATGATTGGAAAAAAAATGAAGTAATGAGTGGCAGTATATTTTATAAAAAAGAGGTAAACAAACTAGTGTACAATGATGGTAAAGGTTATCAAGACCAGCACAAGCCTTTAGGACTGACACACCAATGAAATGGTAGTAATCAGAAAAAAAAAAATCTGTTGCATTTTTTTGGAGAGATCGATGTTACCTATGATGTAGGCCTAATCCAGGTGTCACATCTATGAAGTATACTCTATATTTTAGGATGAATTAAAGTAAAGTGGGTGAGATTAAGCACCTGTGCAGGAGCATGTTGTAGATTACAATTTGAGAGGCAGAGAGGTAGTGGCAACTACAAAGCGAAATAGGTATGACGGCTCCATGTCAGGTCAAACATAGAATGAACATTTAAATAGTTGTCAGTGCAAGCTGAATCAACATTTATGTATTCGGAGTATGTGAAGTTCAGAAAGCAGCATGAAACTTTTTGTAAACGTGACAAGTTTAGCCTTACCCTTATTTAGAAATGTAGCCATGATGAGCACCAAGTTGTAATTGAACAGAGGTTGCTTTATAATAACTGATAGCCAGAGTTACTTTTCATGGCTCAGTACACTACAAATGAGGTCATCAGTGAAAAAGTCTAGTTTGAGAAAAAATACATTTAGGCAAATCATTAACAAATATTAGAAAAGAACAGGGGACCAAGGAAACTTCCCTGCGGAGTGCCGAATGTTACTTGAGCTGTCGAAGAGTTAGAGCCATCAACAGAGGTGAATTGACTGCGATATCAGAGGAACCCTTGTATACTAAGATGTGTGTGTGAATTTTCAGTTGTGTTAACTACAGAGTCTATGGCCCGTATTCACAAACCAACCTTGGCCTTTCCTCGAGTTCTCCTCAAGCTTTTGTACCCTCTACTTGTGTTATAAAGGCACAAAAATGGTAAGGAGGTAAAAAACTACAACAAGACTGGTTAACGAATACTGGCCAACTTTGTATATCAAGCGCAATAAAGGCTTACAACCGATAACAAAAACTTGAGGTAACACCGAGGATGGTTAGTGAATACAGGCCTATGGTCGGAGACCCAATCAGTGCACCGAAAAAACTGGGAAACAAGGTTTCAACTTGAAAGCCAGTGTCTATTAATAAGCCATGAGTAAATTATGTCAGCTGATGATCACAAGGAAATTCCTTACAGAAACTGTGCTATTTAAACATGATGTAATCCTTGAAATAATTATTTATTTGAGTTTGAATGATGCCTTCGAGGAGCTTGGAAAAAGTGTAAGTGAAAGGAATGAGTCTGTAGTTTAGAGAATCAGGGCAGGTGCCTGATTAGAACATTGCATAACTTGGCTTCACACCAGTGATGAGGAATGCAGCAAAAGGATAATGATCAATAAAAAAAGTGCAGTAAAGGCTTCAAAAATGCTCCCAAATATATTTTAATATATCGTGGCTATAAACAAGGAGATCTATACTTGCAGCATTTTTATTGTTTGTAAATAAAGAAAAAATACCATCTTTACTGACGACTACAAATTTATTGCATAGAATAGAGAAATCATATGAATGAACTAAAGATTCGAAAAGGAGTAACCATTTCAAGAGTGAAAACAGATGAGAACGCTTTTATAATAAGATAGGCAGAATAGACGCCATTCAGCTAGTCAGTGTTCAGATGGATCAGGATATAAATGTGGCTTATATTACATTCCAAAATCTCCAGGATTTATTACATTGCACAGTGGACACGCAGGGGCGTCTGCATAAGCAGGCGTTTAGTGTGTAGTGACACCACGGACACGAGCTAAGGGGGGGGGGGGGGGTTCTCACCAGAGATGGATTGGCCACCCGGGTGCAGTATCTGGCCACTACCTCCCACATGCATACGTCAAATAACTCACGGCCCTCAGTCCCCAGCAGCTGCGAAGCAACTGACCCCGGCGGCGGTCCGATCTGCAATGCAGCAGAGGGTGCTAAAAATCTCTGGATCCAGACAGGCCACCATTGGAACCTGAACTTGGCAACGTTTAACACTAGAACCTTATCTAGTGAGGGAAGCCTAGCTGTACTACTCGAGGAGCTAGAGGGTGTTAAATGGGATATAATAAAACTCAGTGAGGTTAGGAGGACAGATGAGGCCTATACGGTGCTATAGAATGGGCACCTCCTTTGCTATCGAGGCTTGGCTGACAGAAGAGAACTGGGAGTGGGGTTCCTAATTCACAGAAACATAGCTGGCAACATATAGGAATACTATAGCATTAATGAAAGGGTGGTAGGTATCGTAATTAAACTCAATAAGAGATACAAGATGAAGGATACAACCTTACGCGCCTACATCCAGCCACGATGACGCATCAGTTGAAAGCTTCTATGAAGACGGACGTGGAATCAGCAATGAGTAAGGTAAAAACAGACTATACTATACTGGTGGCAGACTTTAATGCAAAGATAGGCTGGAGACCAGGCAGTAGGAGATTATGGCATCGGTACTAGAAATGCCGAAGGAGAGCTACTAGTAGAATTTGCAGAACACAATGATTTACGTATTTTGAATACCTTCTACCAAAAACGAGGAAACCGTAAGTGGACATGGAGGAGCCCTAATGGGGAAAGTAAGAACGGAATAGACTTTATAATGAGTGCACACCCTGGAATCGTGCAGGATGTGGAAGTGATTGGCAGGGTGTGATGCAGTGACCATAGAATGGTACGGTCTCGATTTCACCTAGACTTGAAGAAGGAACGACAGAAACTGATACACAAGAAGCCAATCAATTAGCTAGCACTGTGAGGGAAAGTAGAGGAATTGAGAGTCTCCCTTCAGAACAGGTGCTCGGCTCTTATCGAGGAAACCAGCCTTAGCGTTGACGCAATGAATAATAATCTGAAGAGTATCATTATGGAGTGTGCAGTGGAAGTTGGAGGTACGGTACTTAGACAGGACACTGCCAAGCTGTCCCAGGAGACGAATAACCTCATTAAAGAGCGTCAAAGCATGAAGGTCTCAAGTACAACAGACCAAATAGAACTGGCAGAACTTTCGAAGTTGATTAATAGGCATAAGGTATTCGATGTAAGAAGGTATAACATGGAGGGAATTGAATATGTTCTGAAAAATGGAAGAAGCGTCAAAACAGTGAAGAGGAAACTTGGAATAGGGAAAAATTGGATATATGCACTAAGGGACAAAGAAGGCAAAATAACTACCAATATTGATAGGATAGTTAAAATAACGGAGGAGTTTTACAGAGATCTGTACAGTAGCCAGGATAACCACGACCTTAATACTATAAGAACTTGCAGTAATCCAGATGACACCCCACCAGTAATGACAGAAGGAGTCAGAAAAGCTTTGGAGAGCATGCAAAGAGGCAAAGCTGCTGATGAGGATTAGGTAACATCAGATCTGCTGAAAGATGGAGAACAAATTGTGTTAGAAAAACTAGCCACCCTATTTACGAGGTGTCTCATGACGGGAAGGGTACCAGAGTCTTGGAAGAATGCTAACATCATCTTAATACATAAGAAAGGAGATGACGAGGACTAAAAGAATTACAGGCCGACCAGGTTGCTGTTCGTAGTATACAAGTTATTTACAAAGGTACTTGCTAACAGAGTTATTAAAACATTAGAATTCGATCAACCAAAGGAACAAGCAGGATTTCGAACAGGATACTCAACAATCGACCACATTCATACTATCAATCAAATAATAGAGAAATGCTCAGAATATAACCAACCACTATTCTTACCCTTCATAGATTATGAGAAGGCATTTTATTCAGTAGAAATATCATCAGTCATGCAGACACTTTGGAATCAGAGCGTCGATGAAGCATATACAAAGATCCTGGAATACATCTACAGGGTATCAACTGCTGTCCTAATGCTTCATAAAGAAAGCAACAGAATACCAATCAAGAAGGGTGTAAGGCAGGGGGATAAAATCTCCCCAATGCTATTTACCACGTGCTTACAGGAGGTTTTCAGAGGCCTAGAATGGGAACAGTTAGGGATAAGAGTTAATAGAGAATACCTTAGTAACCTGCGCTTCGCCGATGACATTTCATTGCTGAGTAACTCAGGGGACTAATTCCAACTCATGATTAAAGAATTAGACAAGGAGAGCAGAAAGGTGGGTCTTAGAATTGATCTGCAGAAAAAGAAAGTAATGCACAACAACCTCGGAAGAGAGCAGTGCTTCAAGATAGTTAATAGTGCACTTCAAGTTGTTTATTTATTTTTATTTCATAATACCCCTAAAGGCCCCCGAAGGGGTATTACATAGGGGAACGGACACATGAAACAAATTTTTGTATGCTTATACAGTCTAAAAACAAGATTAAACAAAATAATGAAAGCGAGCTAAATACAAAAAGCAACAACAACAACCAAAATCAGATACTATGAAAAAAAGAAAAATTAAGTAGAGATGAAATATTGAATACTGGAAACATAAATTAAGGGCACTAACAAATACAGTATACAAGGAAAAAAAAACTAAAATGATGGCATGATCTTAGGATACAAAAGTTCGCAATTAACACATAAATAATACAAATCAAGCGTGTACAATGGTCGTGAAAAACATTAACACATGATAACAAGAAAAATAAACACTGATGTACATATGAAGAAGCTTAATGAGAGTACGTGCGGTGGATATCTAGTCGGAAATGTTGAGTAAAAGTTCGTTAAATGTTGGGAAATCTGCTTGAGTGGCAATGTGGGATGGCAAGCTTTTCCATGCAACTATTGTTCGGAGAATGAAGGAATTAGCGTAATGAGCTGAGCGACAAGTTATACATTTTATCTTGAAGATATGGTCTGTGCCTGGAAAGATGACTGTTGGTGCTTCAAAAATGCGGTGAAGGTATGGGTGATGATAGAGCTTGTGGAGAAGCGAAAGGCGGGCAGTTCTGCGGCGATGAGTTAAGTCGTCAAGCTGAGCGCGAATTTTTAGTAAAAGACTATCTCTACTTAGTGCAGGTAATAACCACGGAGCCGAACCAAGAGATTGAAGTAACTAGAAGAATAAGAATGGGGTGGAGCACATTTGGCAAGCACTCTCAAGTTATGACAGGTAGATTGCCACTATCCCTCAAGAAGAAGATATATAAAAGCTGTATCTTGCTGGTACTTAGCTATGGAGGAGAAACCTGAAGACTTACAAAGAGGGTTCAGCTTGAATAGAGGATGACACAGCGAGCAATGGAAAGAAAAATGGTAGGTGTAACTTTAAGAGACAAGAAGAGAGCAGAGTGGATCAGGGAACAAAACGGGGTTAAGCATATCATAGTTGAAATCAAGTAGAGGAAATGGACATGGGCTGGGCATGTAGTGGATAGACAGGACAATTGCTGGTCGTTAAAGGTAACTAACTGGACTCCCAGAGAAGGCATGAGAGTTAGGGGGAGACAAAAGGTTAGGTGGGCAGATGAGATTAAGAAGTTTGTGGGTGCAAAGTGGCAGCAGCAAGCACAGGATCGAGTTAACTGGCGGAACATGGGAGAGGCCTTTGTCCTGCAGTGGACGTAGTCAGGCTAATGATGATGATAGTGGACAGCACCTCAACTGACAGCTTGAGGCTTTGAGCATTTTTCTGTAATCCATATCACTTGCTGTTGAATTCCCAAGGATTAATAGGGTACAGTGTAGACCTACACAGACATTTTTGTTTCTTCTTTTTATTGGCTCTTTGAGGCAAAAATGCACATTTACTACACCGTACTTTTGTAACAGGTATGTGTCATATCATGAGTTCGGGTAGTTTTGAGCGGCGTCTAATTTTGTTCAATAAAATGGGGAGAACATACAGCTTAAAGGCTCTCAGAAAAAGAAGTTTTAACGTTTATCTCATCAAAATCGGAACCTACAATTTGTATAGGCTTCGTAATAAACCGAGTTAGGCGAAAGTCTTAACAAGCTTTTATAGTAAGGCATGGGCTACCTTATCACTAGCCGAGATAAATAAAGTGACAAAACTGATACCTGGAAGTTTAGAATCGCCAAACGTTTATAACTAACACTAAATTTGGCGTAGGTGAGGAGGCGACAAATTTTGTCAGTAGACCATCATATAAGGTCAGGAGGATTTTGCCCGGTCCTTTAGACCCACATGTTTTCGTCCTGCCACTGTTGAGCTTCAGTTATGAACTAAGTAGCCAAGAAGGGCATCTCTTAATCTGTCTATGTTATGAGAGATTAAGGTGCATGTGTCGTATCAGCTTAGGTCATCGTGCACAATGAATGCATGAATCCGATGCAAGCAAATCAACGCAATACAGGCATCACACATGAAGCAAGCACTTCAGCTCCTTAGTCAGACATATGATCGCATCACTTCCAACCATGCCCTGGTCACCTCAATAGCGAGACGTGAAGACTTCGTAGATCATGTGAGTTTTTCGACAAAATTGTAGTGCTTTTGTAATCTAGCTGCTATAGGCAACATTGAAAGAGGCTCTCGTGCAGTGCCAGGATTGCCAGCCTAATGCTGACTGTACTAACATTGCCGTCACAGGTGAAATTAATGAATTAGTGTGGTTTTAATGTTGGGTGTTGCATTGATTAAATTGATGGCAACCTGTACAGTATGGCTAGTAATTCAAGTAGTAATGGGTTAGTCATTTTTATCTCATTTGTGAAGAAAGGTTGGATGAAAAAAGCTTGTATACCTTTCTCTTATGTTGATGATAATAACCTTTCTACTTGGAAAAGGTTTCTACATGCATACGAAGCTACGATAGTCAGCCCTGTCCATAGCCGTACAAGGTTTGCAAGTCCTACCTGCGAACCAATCGCTGCACTATAATGCACTAAAAAAGAAAAGAAAACCGAAGAGCACCTGCAAGTGCTTTATATGGCAGTCTACTTGTGAACATATTCAACTCATACTTAGTGGAAGTGCAGCAGCACATCGTAGCCGCATGAATTAAGATGTGTGACCCTGGGCATGAGGGAGGTCAAGCTGGTTTGCTTGGTGGTCCAGACACGATTACCTGGTCTAGAGGCACAAGCGACAACATGGCCAACATTCCAGATTTGTTTAAAAGAAATAAGCGGACCATCTCTTCCTCAGAGTGTAAGCATGTAAACATTTTAATATCCAGTGCAAGGGTATAGTTAGCACAGAAGCTTAACGTGGCATGCATAGCACGTACATAAATGACTTTTTTGTTAACTTTGTCATATAAGGCGATCAATAATGTGCTGCATGAAAACTGAAAATTGCATACGCAAGTTGGATCGCATTCTTGATTTTAGCAGCGCACTGAAAGATCCTCGTCCCTCAGAGCACTGCTGAAATCAATAACAATAATGTACTGTCTGCGACCCAAGTTAACAAGTTTCTCCTAAGCACATATTGCACTATCTTCCTGAATGCCGAAAACTGAAAATTGCATACGCAAGTTGGATCGCATTCTTGATTTTAGCAGCGCACTGAAAGATCCTCGTCCCTCAGAGCACTGCTGAAATCAATAACAATAATGTACTGTCTGCGACACAAGTTAACAAGTTTCTCCTAAGCACATATTGCACTATCTTCCTGAATGCCGCCTCCTTTGATTTCGAATGTTTGATTATCCTCGCAGAATAGGACATTTATACGCTTGTTCAACAATCGATGCACTTTCTTGCCGAGACGTACAAGGACACTCAAAACTCCAGGCCCGTAAGCGAAAACGATGCAACTGACTGCATCGTTTCCTCCGCCACTGGGTAAGCAATGCTGTTCACGCTATTTATTGAGGCTCTGATGACAGAAAAACGCGCCGCAGTAGACGTGGTACCAGAACAGCGTCACTGGACGCATAGATTTCGCGAACGAAATGCAAGGATGCCCATTAATTTGACACCAGACCACCGATTTCCTCTCTGACTACCAAAGAAACGCTCTGTTGACGTTGCGATGCAGATTTATCACACGGTGTTCGGCGAATGCTGTTGACATGGCACATTGCGATGTAGAACGTACACATGTACTGTACAATATTGTGTGCGATACTGTACGTATGTGTACTGTATGTGTACAATACTGTACACATGTACTGTATTAGGGTAGTCGTAGGATCAAAAGACGCTCCGAACCGAAAACCGGGGCAAACCCGCTGCACCCTCGAGCACAGAACAATCAATCAACTTATTTTCCTTTTAATAATACTTATAAACCAACAAATAATTTATTAGGTTGTTAATTTGAGCAATATATACTAATACTACAAAAACAGTACACAAAACAAATATTTTTATACAATGCGTTAATAATTAATTTATGCACTATAAAAAACACGTTACACACTTGTTTTAGGACACTTTTGTAAGTTTAATGCATTATGAAGTATTTATTCGCACATTTAAATAGCTCTACGTTAATTTTTTAAAGTGACGTCACTTTCGTGCGGCGCAGCAGCCAGTTCTGTGTGGGGATGGCTGCTGCGCCGCGCGGTAAAACGCTTCGCAGGAGCGCTGCGCGAGAGCCAGAATGATACGCACGACACGAGCACAAGCGCTAAAGCGAAAGGAACTTTGTTCTTGGCAAAAAATTTCCGGCTGGATAGTTTTGATTGTCAGCGAAGCAGCCTTGCACGATAAACACGACCAGTGTTAGAAATCTCGGAGGCTGTTTGTGTTTCTCTGCTTACGATCAACGAGTGCAAGCAACAGATGCCGCCACATAGACCATAGCGCTCATTTATGCGATCGTAATCGCGTGTGACATGGTGGTTTCCGACCTTCCGTCGCGTCAAAAAGTCGAAAAAATTGGACTCCGGGGGATTTGAGCGTCCGAAATTTCAAACTTTCTTATACATTGATTTTATGGGGCTCGTGGCGGTGCCGCGAAGATGTCTGAATTATCGGGCATGTCCGAAAAATCTGCAGTTGACTGTACGTACACGATCACTAGCTGCCACCTCTGATTGATTGTATTGAAACAGGTGAATTCAGGTCTACAGTTATCAGCACGTTAATCCACTGAAAATGTAAGAAATGCCTTTTTTGCGGCATATAATCTTTAATCAACGGTGTAAGGGAATCGCATGTTTTTACAAATACTAATTCAGGCTGGGTAGCTGGTAATGCCTGCTCTATTACTTTTGCAAGTCTTCTAAGTAATGCTTACTTTTATGCGAGTTTAGCCTAGTAAAAAAAAAATGTAGGTGACTTACCATAGTTCCGTAGTGTTTTCATTTGGCCCTGTCGTCCTTCCAATTTAAGTTATTTTGCCACGCTATCGAACTAGTCGGGTGACAAAAGTATCGTCAGCTGACTCGATTTGTCTTTCTACTTTGACATTATCTGAGGGCCAATCGTTTTGTAAGGGCACCTCATGTGGCCATATTTTTTCCTGCCTAAATTGGCTCCTTATTCACTCGTACCAATTTCTTTTTATATACCGTTCATAGTTTGTGAGGGTCAATGCATTCATGTCATTTTTTATATCGGTTGGGAATTCTATGTGCAGATGATATAAAATATTTTGATGATTGAATTACATGTGGTGATTTAAGTTGAATTGTGCGCTCTTTTAGTCATTTATTTGTACTAAAGATGCATTTTAAGTATGTTGTATAAAATCATTGTATAATATCGTGGGGGAATTAATAGTCTACTGTTGCATGTGCAGCATTTGCGTTATGCATAAGAATCTGACTGTTTTTTTCTCGCCAGAAAAAAGTTCTGAGCTAATATAAATTGACGCGAACGCTGTCCTGTGTCGTGCTTACATTTTTTTTTTATAAAGAAAGGTGCAATAAATTTAAAATCTTCAAAGATTACTATCGTGGCGCATTAGCACACATTTGTTGCTGTTTACCAGGAATATCTGAATTTCATTCAAATCAGACCTCTTTGAAATGGTGGAGCTTGAGGATGACCAATCTTGAATCTTTGCACTGTTACTGTTTCAGTAACTCATAGCTTTGGCAGGCAATTGCTACCATGCATCTCAATTACAAGTCCAGCCGCCCTTGTTGATGCCCCTGTACTCCTGTCTGATTCCGTGCATTTTGTGATGCATGGCTTGCATTGCCTTGCTGTTCTCTTTGTGGCTCTGCAGGTTCCTCGTCTTCGCCTCTCTGGCTGGTCAATCGTGTCTGTGCAAGGTTCTGTGCCCTTATTTGCACAAGTAGAAATCAAAGATTAGAAAACGGCCCCGAAGTGGTGGTCTAGTGGCTAAGGTACTTGGCTGCTGACCCGCAGGTCGTGGAATGGAATTCTGGCTAGGGCGGTTGCATTTTCAGGTGGAGACGAAAATCCTGTAGGCGGTATGCTCATATTTGGTTGCACGTTAAAGAACCCCAGGTAGTCGAAATTGTGTGGCTTCTCGCGTTGCCATTGGACCTTTTTGCCCGTATTTTTCACCAGCCGAGTCGTCCAAAATCTGCACCCTTTTTGGTGGGTGGGCCACTGAGACTTCGTCACCTGATTTGTGGCGAGAGTAGTCCGCGCCTTTTGGACCTCCATGTAAGCGTACGACGGGCTATAAAAGCCAAAGACATTTAGTAAATAAGAGCTGAATCTTTGTACAAAGCTTATTCTCTGCTCGATTTCTGTACAGTTCCATCTTTTAACTATCATGTACGTAAACCGTACCTTCTAGTGGGGCTACCCAACAAGGACACAGCTCGCGCTGAGAGTCCGTGCTTGGCTGTGACTGTCGCCATTGTGTATGCTCGCTGGTTGCCGGCTAATAAACGCCTCAACAATATATATATATATATATATATATAATGCTCTGAAAAAAAAAAAACAGAACTCTTGATATTGCATATGGGGAAACTTCCCCATACGCAATATTCATTGATTATCATTTATATATAACATTCATTGATTAAACATTTGGAAAAACTGCATTTTGCTTTAGAAATCATAGTTTATGCATGAATAGTTGAGAGGGATGTCAAGAAGAATTAGTTGACTGCATGTAAGAGGATTTTAGTATTAGTATGTTTTGTTTGGTGCTAGGTCGTGTTTGTGTGGACGATACTCGTGCAGCAGCAGCAGCCGCTCAATGAAGCCAGCCTCACCAAATCGGTGTGCTGTACTGAGATCTGAAATAGCTCGTTTGTCACATTGTCCAGCAAAGGTGTCCGAGTGAATGGCCCGGTTATTGAAAGCAACAAGATGTTCTATATTTGTGTGAATTTTGGTTGTATCAGTGAGTTCTTGGTCTGTATCACCGTTTGGCCGCTTATGTGAAACTAATAGATATGTTTGTATCACTTGATTTTCTTGAATTCAATGTGCCCACTCTCTTTATTTACATGATATCATCAGTGCTCGTAATTGTTCCACTACTATCATGCGACAGGTTGAATGGTTTTATCCACTAAGATTGGATATAATAAATTCTCTTATGGTGTAAAAATGAATGCTGGCTTTATGCAAATACAAGTACCCATGTACATGATACTTGCTTATTAGAAGTACAAATGTTTTACATTCAGTGTACATATGTTTTTACAGTTTTTTAATTATAGTCATTTTATGCATGAGTTCACCTGGTTCTTGGCCCTTTGAAGTCGCATTAGATTTGGCCATAATCACTTGTTACACTAATGCATCTACATTTTACATTCCTTGGTGCTCCATGGCCATTGTAGCCTTTGTATGATTAAATTATACTGCTAGCGAAAACCAGTGAAATATAACAGATTGCCTTTGCATTCCAGCATGCAAAAAAATCTGGCCTGTTTCTCAATGAATTAATTCTTTTCAGCTCTGTGCAGTTTGTTTACTGACACATGTTTTTGTAAATTTCTGCGGTTCTTTCCTTCTTTTTGAGTAACCGCTCTGAAAACTCTTTCCAAGTTTCCATTTAAAAGAGAAACAGTGTTGCAGTGAGCACATTGCATTCAGTTGTATTTATTTGCAGACTTAGGTCGCGCATTTGTGTTCACTTTAACGTCCAGCACTTCATTATTTATAAAGCTCGAGAAACACACCCCCCGAAACGTCTTGCAATGTGCCAAAAAAAAAAAAAAAACATTCTACGCATTCAGTTTTTTGGAATCTATAGTTGATTACATCTACAGTTAATGACAAGTATTTGTTTGGCTGCCAGAAGCTGTATTTATTATATTCCACTCATATATAGTGTGCTGAAAATGAGAAAACGAATTCTCTTTGTGCTGGTTTAGCTCGCTGTACATATGTGTCTTTCACTTGTTATATGCTTTAGCAATCAATTGTTCATTTTCATATTTCTCTTACACATAGTGTGCTCAAATTTGTATCACCTTATTTAGGTACTGAAAAAGTGGTAACTCAATTACAATTTTAGAAAGTGTAATTTATTAAGGATTTTTTAACCGTCAAGATTAGTTGATGCCTCAGGTAAAAATATATTGGAGCTTACTATGTTGTTTGTTCTGGTTTTAACAGTGGTTTTTTTGCTGTTTCAGATGTGTCCATTCCTTGTATGAAAAAGTGAAGATGCTGTATGCTTTGGATTTTTCCAGAAATGCATTCAACCAGCCTCTTTTTACAAATCGGACAGCATTCTAGGCTAATGTTGCAGGTCAATACACTACAAACACAAGATTGTTGTGGTGATGTGACCGTGTTGATAGATTTCTGTTGATACACGAGTGAAGTTGACAATTTACCTTTTATACTGTTAGGCAACTGAAATTGGGAAGAGCTTAATATAGATCGGCATACAGTGGGTGTCTCAGTCAGAGTGAAGAAATTGTCTGTTTTACACAGCACTGGTTTAAGTTAGGTATTGATAAAGGCATGCCTTTACTTATCTCTATGCACTAAGAGAAACAGGTTGGTAAGTAATTAACTGCCGTACTTGTTAGTGGCAGCCTTGAGTTTGTACATTAACACATATATATATTATTAATAAGCATACAGCAGCTGTCTAGTGTTTGTTGTCGTTTTCTCTGTAAAACCGTTGAATATGTCTCGGTATACTGCTCAAGAGAATCTTAAAATAATGTGTACAACAAACGTTATTTTACTCACTGTGCCACTTAGTGACTGAAATTTGCCCGATTGTTCCACTATTCACTTCGGTCACCTAACTTAGTTCAATTCCTAATTGAATCATTGGTTTTACAATTAATTAGCTTCCCTCTGAGGTGGTGCTTATCAATACTAGTGCATCAAGTTTAATGCAGTGTTTCATAATATATCCAAGGTAGCATGTTAGCTTATCTGGCTTTTTCAGCATGGAAAATTTTGTTGTGGTTGTCATGATTCAGTATAGTTATACATTGGGATGAGGTGGAATATCTACATGTGTGTGTGGTCATGTAAGTGTCTGAAACAATATGTGTTGAATATCTCAGTTTGTATTGTGTAGTATCATTATGCTTTCATTCAAAAAGGATGTAAACCTTAATGGGAAGTGTATGAATAGTGCTAGTATACACATTACGTTGCGCTAGTACACTATGCAGTCCACATAAATGCACAATCAATGTTGACCGCCATAAACTGTGATGCCATATGACGCCTTGTTTATGATATTTTGCATTTTTCCAGATTATTTTATCTGAACTTCTTTGATTACTATTTTGTTTCCTGTGTTTCATATATTGAAATATTAAATGAGTTCCTGTACAGCATCGTCCTAGGAAAAAAGAGAAAATATGATTAATACATCAATGTGTTGGCACTTAATGTATCGATTTGATACAAAGAAAGTTGGCTGATGAGGCAAAGTATCATATTTGCATCTAATAAGGGCTCCTGTGCATTCACTGAATGTTTTGTATATATTAACATTGTGCAACATGTACATATACATCCCAGTTTTCCATCTGCCGGAAAATGTTTTGGCAACATCATCGCAGTAGTTAGGGAAATGCTAAGTCATACATATCTTAGCCAAGCCTTTCCAAAATTATGGAAAATTTTTTCATTGTGTTTTAAAAGGGTGGTTGTAGTGTTACGATGGTGTCGATTTCGGTAAATTTTTTAATGATCGCTTCTGAATTTTTCTTTGCTCTAGACCTGCCTCTTTGTCTTATTTTTTGGAGTGGTGACTTTAGCTTCCAATCATCATGTGTTGTTGTAAACATGCGCAATAACTTGATCGATAAATGCATCGAACAATCCTCTGCCAAATCACTCCGCTCAACCCTCAGCGCCATTGCGGATATTGGTGCATGGAAACGTGCACCCTTCATAACGTGTTCCTCTTGAAACGTTTGCACATATTCAGAGACAACAGCTGTCGTTGATAATTTTGAAAGCAAAAGCAGGGTCCTTACAACGGACAAAAAAAAAAATCAACTGGTGGGTGCCTGCGGGTAAGTAAGCTTCACAGGAACAGACCACAGTGTCATGAAGGCTCACAAGAGCTGAAGGGGGTGTTTTCCTGCTAAAATGAGGTCCGCACTACTTGTTCAGCTCAACTCGAAAAGTGATAACTTGTGCCACTTGTTTTGGCCGTTTCATTCCAAAAACCCATTGATGCAATCACAAGGTGGGGCCTTAATGAGACAGTATGGCAGTAAAATCAGGTTCTCTTCTCGATGTAGAAGAAACCACTTCTCCCCACTCGGCGCCCGAGGCGCACCACCCGCGGTGGTGTAGCAAAGTGGGAGAAGAAACATACGCCGCTATCCCAATAGCGGCTATTGGCCTGCTGGTCACTTGACGATGAAGCAGAAGCAACGCTGAAGAAGTTCTAGATGGCTGAGAAAAACTTGTATTTACAGATTTTACAGAACAATGGACATCAATGTTACAAAAAAAAGAAAGAAAAGAAAAGAAAAACAACTTGGAAATGAACCGACTTATGTAGGGCGACCCTACGGGGTTCGGCGGAGCCGATGGTGCCTAACACCGCAAGCTCGGTTCAGAACACCTGGTGGAGCCCCGGGGCCTCTTCTTATCCCTTCCTGGCGCTCCGCCCTTACAACACTCTCGGCAAATAATCACCTGCTTGTCCTTTGATTGGACAGTACACTAGGTAGATAAAAAAAAAAACGCCTTGAGGATGCCGCCTTCGTGCACGTGGGACTCATGCACTCTCCCCAAACAACGCAACAACCAAAACGTAAATAAAACAAAACTAGAAAAAGCATAGAGGCCAGGGCCAGCTTCGCGGCACACAATTATCTAGACAGAGCTAACCGTACTCGGTATTGCGGCCGTAGGGCGACTTCCCTCTACCACGTCAATTTCTTGACGACGGGGCTATAATCCTCTTGCCTCTGTGCGCCGTAAGAGGAACCGCTCGCTGACCGCGCATGTTTCTACTTACAGGCTCATTTGCCCGGATAAACGGGGACGCAGTCGAAGACATGCCCGATTCAACAGGCAACCCAGGCGTCGAACGGGCGGCCGTTACCATTTCCCGTGTCGCGAGCCCGCTTCTGAGAGCTACTGCACCAAAGCCGGACCGGCAGAAAAGGTCGTCGGCGACTTCAGAGTTTTCGCAACGCGCGCCGCCGATTCTGCAAGCGCGCAAACAGTACGTGGCCGGGCCATAAGCCGAACCGATGCGAGGAGTCACCGCGGTGCGCGGGGTCTCGGAAGAGTCCCGTTGATGCGCCGACTGCCAGTGCCGAGAGGCAATTAGGGGGCCGTCACAACGACGTTTATAATCTCGCCCCTTTTGTTGCCCCGGTTGGTTCCCTTTTCCTTGAGTTAATAGTAACTCGAAACGCTCGACCATCTCTGGCGTTGAACAAAGCAGGGTAATATGCTGGCGCCGTGTGTCTGCGCTCGCGGCAAAACCGGTCGGTCGTGCTTCGATCGCTTGTCACTCAAGCAACGCTGGCTGCCCGCCGCTGACATGCCTTCACAAGCTTGCGCCGCAATGCAAATAAAAGCAAACAAAAACTGCCGCGCTACCAATTCTTATCGCGGTCCTACAATGGCAGTGTTTTGCTCCTTTTCGAAACACTCCCATAAGTTTTTTGCAATAAACTAATGGCTTGATTTTATTGAAATTCGTCTTACACTATTCCTTTGTAGTATATATTACTATACCACAGCCGATCTTAACATTATTAATACAAAGATATAGGGCAACCTACAAAGGGGTAAATGAAACACTTGAAGAGAGAAATGGCAACTTTTGTAAAACATGCTGTGTCACTGCATGGTTACTACTACAGTAACGTGTGGTTTGCATAGTATGCTTCATTTACAAGGGCAGGAACTATTTGTCATTGCCTGGTGCTGTAATTTATTTTCAGAAAATCTGTGTGACATGGTTTTCATTGCTTTATGTATTTCACGTGGCTTTGCAGGTTCCTTGTCTTCGGAATCTTGTGAGCGGTACCATTCACTCGTGTCCGTCCAAGGCGGACTGCATTCCTGCCGACAGTGCACTTATGTGACCAAGTACAGTTCAAACATGCGAATACACCTTCGCAAACACACCGGCGAGCGGCCCTTCAATTGCCACTTGTGTCCAGCTGCATTCTTTCGGAACAATCATCTCGCAGGACATATTCGTACGCACACAGGAGAGCGTCCCTATTACTGTGACATATGCAGTGCATCGTTCTCAGAAAGATCAAACCTCATGAAACACATGCACGCCCACACAGGAGAGCGTCCCTATTCCTGTGACGTATGCAACACATCATTTTTGCGAAAATCGTACCTCATAACCCACAAGCGTACCCACTCAAGAGAGCGTCCATATTCCTGCGACCAATGCAGTGCATCTTTCTCACGGAGAATGTCTCTTGTGACACACATGCACAACCACACCAGGACACGTCCTTTTTCCTGTGACCACTGCAGTGCATCGTTCTCACGGAATCAGGGCCTCAGGCTGCACATGTCTCGTTATCATGAAACCAACAGGCCGTAAAAAGTGAGTAATCAACAGGCTTTCTTGGAAAAGAAAAAAGTGCGCAAGGTGGGCGAGAGTTTGTTGACTAGAGGTTACAGTGTAGATTGAGATCTGGAAAGTAACTTAGTTTGGCTGCTCGCAAGGGAGAATGTCGTAAATTTGTGAAAAGAAAGGCGAGCCGTAGAAGAGGGTGCAATGAGAGGCCACTTTGAGCTGTGATTATCCACACATCTGTGCTCCACTCTGAAACAACACATGCTCCATAAAAAAAATAATGGTAGGTAGCTAGAGGCACATGAGAATAAAATATTGTGCATTCCCTAGTGGATGAAAAAACTTTCAGCTTGGTTGGGTTCTAAACCATGGTTCTCGAAGTAGTTGTAGTTTGTTCGACATAAGGCGGTATTGCTTTTATATTTGTCATAGTTTGTTTGCCTTGATGTCATGAGATTATGTACCTTTAAAAAGCTACATATGTTGATTTTATTCGTGAGCCCGCTCCAACGTTTGTGTAGTGAACTATGCAAATGTCGCTTTGCTTGAATAAACTCAAAGACAACAGCGTGTGCGTGTGTGTGTGCATGCATGTGTGCATGAATACATACACACACACACACACACACAGATATATATATATATATATATATATATATATATATATATATATATATATATATATATAGGAAAACAGAGGGAATGTTATGTTGCATTTTTTATTATTGATAAACGATAAATATTTTAATGTTAACATGAAGAAAAGACCTCTCGCCGTATTTAGTACTGACTTCTTGAGTTGTTGTGTAAAAGTAGAAATGTAGAGTCGACCACGAAAGTTTACAAACCATGGAAAAGCCTCTTTGCCACACTTACGCTGCATCGGAGGCGGCTGAAGGCAACGCAGTGCCCAAGAAGCATACCTCTCTAAATCTATGACCGTTGTCTTTTCTGACCGGGCTCAAATAATTTTCACTTTTCAAGTTTTAAATCGATGTGCTTTTCTGGCATCTGGGTCTATGTGCTTTTGCCTTGTACGCAGTTGATGAGTGGAACTGTTATCCATTGCAGTCTTTGTCAGAAGGGGATACCTAGCCAACGAAACGCTTTTGGAGGCACACTATGATTGGCCGCGAGATCGAACGGCGTCAATGCCTGGCAGCAACTGGCTGAAGCACGCAAGTGTGGATTGCCCCGTGCGTCGTCTGCTAGCCGCGTTTTAGGGGTTCGGTTGTGAACGAAAACGAGGGTCTATGCCCAACTACAGCACTGTAGTTTATCTATTATGCGAGGAGCCTTAGGTGTGTTTATCTGGTCGTGGTACGACTGTATAGAAATAATAATATCGCATTAACTGTGACACTTCCGTACTTAAACTGTACTTAAGACGGAGTTGGCGTGCGCAATGGTGTGCTTAAATTTAGGAAAGCAGTAAAGAGTCGAGATATTCAAAATTAATTCACACGGAATGCCTTACATTTCTTGTTGTATAGTTTCACTGAAAATCTCGTCTTTTTTACAGTGCCTTGAGTGTTTGTGCGGCGTTGTTATTGACTGATGGAAAGCAGCGCTCATAGGAAAACAAGCTCCGAAATCGGATGTCCAACATCTTATATCCAATATCAGATATACATTTAATTCATCCCTCCACCGACACGTCTTAGCAATGAAGTGTATTTTTCAGCATGATGTGAGCAATTTTTTCTAAATTGTGGATAGTTCTACAAGTCATTGTTTCGTTTCTTTTTCAGGGTTAAGTTTTGATTAGTGACGCTTATTTTGACCCAGCACAGATGTAAGAATAGACAACTGCTTGAATAGGTTACTTGTGTTTTAGAACTTTTCGTTTAATACTGGTGCAACAGTTTTAGGCATGCATGAAAACTCCAACTAGACTGTGGTGCCGCCAGCACCTTGAAAGCTCCTCAAGCCGCGCCCAATCAGTTTGACGGCTTCAAACATTGCCAGTGCCTTCCCAACAATCTCCACCCTCTGCCTGCTCAATTTCTGTGAAAGCTGCAGTCAAGATTGAAGCCAAGTCCACATGCGGAGCTTCTACAGCCGGCTTTGCACGTCCTGTTTGAAAGCATGCTGTGAGTGACATTTGTGGCACGGCATGCCACTCACCCATTGGCCCAGTAGCGGTCATGCTCACATTTAGGATTGCCTCCTTGAATGTTGGCAACGTTGTAGCACCTTGATTTTGCGTTGTCCTTAGGGAGTATGTCGGTGGGTAGTCTAAGGGAGTGTAACATATTTTCTTCTGATAGTACATTATGAAATTTTTCAAGCCAGCATTGTAAGGGGACATGTTAAAGGGACACTAAAGAGGAACAAGGACTTGGTTTACATAAAAAAACTGCACTCTGAGAAATCTAATGCCGTATGTGTCACTATCATAAGTTTGTCACTATCATAAGTTTGTCACTATCATCATTTTTTTTGTTGAAGCTGTTATTAAAGCTGTTATGAGATCAAAACTCGGGTCACATGCAGCGATGTAATTGTCCGCTGCCGCCAGTGTCCGTAACTACTATAGCGAAATAAGAAAAAAAAAACCTAGCACCAAGGACACAGTGGGGCTCGAACCAAGGTCCGCTGCGTGCCAGCTCAATATTCTACCATTGAGGAAAAAGGTTTTTGGAACTTGTCTTAGGCAGGCTGGATGTGGGAAAAGGAATTGTGTTAATATCAGTAATAAAGTGTTTTAGAACAGCAAAAAAACAAGGAGGTGTCACACAATGCGAATATAGCATAAGGATTGGGGCATCCAATGCTCCACAAAAGCTTATTTTTGATCACCTATTAACTGTGGCACTCACCCACTTGAGGCATAAATTCCTCATCATCGTCAACCACTGCATGAAGAATTGGCAGAAAATTCCGTGCAAGTATTTATCGGATACAACGCTTTTTAGAAGAACATAGCGAATGCTGGTCTAGTAGCCAGAAATGATTATTATTAATGCTGTAGTGAGTTTCCAGATAGTGTTCCCGCAGCAGTTACCCAATGAATGTTTAGAAAAGGCTCTGAAAGGCCGCTCTTCTAGCTTTTGCTGTGACTCTGCTGCACCTTCCGCGCAGGCCTGGCATTTTTTAAATTTCGCGCCAAGACCTCCGCGTTACAAAAAAAACTCGGAATGTATTACCGGTCATTGGCTCGACAAAATTTTCTGAAACATCATTTGCTATGTCTGTGGCACCAACAGATTAAAATGTACTTCATTTTGATCAATTGGAAGCTACATAGTAGATGCCTTCAAAATTTCTTACGTCACTGTGTTTGGTGTCGAATCTCAAAGAGACTTCACCACCCGCATTTTTTTTTTTGCGCATTGTCTCACTTACTAAGCATGATGTCCTGGTAATAGCGGTGTTTTCAGGATTGTGAAGTCATACTTTACTGATATGCCAAAATAGTTTTGCTCTTTAGTGTCTCCTTAAATGACTTTATTTCTGCCAAAGTCTGACTAGTTTCTGTAACTTCAGGAGCATGTGTATTTTTGTAGAAGAAAAGCCGATTAATTTAGAAAACTCCCATTTTTTTATGGATGCTTTTTTTAAACTATAATGAATAGTTACTTTTTTCATTTCCCTAATGGTTCACATAATTATCCTCACCTAGATGCTGGTATTTATTTCATCACTCAAAGGCTTTAGTTGGCTGTCAATCTAAGGTATCCCTGTATCTAGTTTTTGCCTGCAATGGCTAGTAGTCCTTGCCTCGAGTGAATTGCTGCCTTGGACTCTGT